>NC_090933.1:1251748605-1252373605 GCF_040938575.1 Ambystoma mexicanum | reverse complement strand
TGCCACCTTACACAGTGGTCCTAGAAGCCATATACGCTTCACTGAGCTCTCCCCAGCTCCATTAGCTACACCATATGCCACTTCCCCACATCCCTCACACCACAGTGCCGCAGGGACAGCAACCTACGGCTCTTCACCATGTGCCTTGCCTAATAGAAATATGAGACTCTGTGCCAGATTGTCAAAATTACACGAACCACTGAGAAGATCTCTACCTCCCATCAACCAGAAAACTAACCACCATCACATGTTGAAACATAGTCATACCTACTTATCACTTCCACACCCTATCTCCAATATCTATGCACACCAAACTAACAATCACAAGCGCAAACTTATTGACAATACTACAGCTAAACCTATCCAGGTAAAAATTGGAACCGAGGCCACTCCCATCAAAGGCGCACTTCTCAATGTGAGATCTCTGGTCGCCCACGCTACTGACACGGCAGACCTAATTGTAGAAGGTAATCTGGATTCCTTGCAATCACTGAGACCTGACTACATGATGCGGCAGGACCGTCGCTCACGTTAGCCATCCCAGACGGTTACACAATAGATAGACAAGACCGAGAAGGCACACGAGGAGGTGGGATCGCATTTATCTACAAAAAATGCCTCTCCCTTAGACTAGTCCCTACTCAATCATCACAATCCTGTGAAATCTTATCTGCTATAAACAATTCACAATCACTCACCATGCATCTATTATACAGACCGCCAGACCCTCTTGGCACCTTTGAGGAGGATCTGCACAACATACTCGCTAACAACCTTAAACCATCCTCTCAAGTTCTCCTCCTAGGAGATTTCAATATAGGCTTCAATAACCTGACGGATAAAAATGCCATAGATATAGCTAACACTATTAATGCACTAGGTTTATCCCAAAAAGTTAATAAACCAACACACTCGAAGGGGAGAACACTGGATTGGATAGCAGACTACAACTGTACAGTCACCATCTCTTCCATTACGCCCCTTTCCTGGACTGACTATTTACTGGTCTCCTTTCACTTATCCACTACTAGACCCACCCTTATGGCCCCTCTACTAATGCCACCTTGTCTAGCCAGAAATAAAAAAAGCATCAGAGTAGATAAAGTAATCCCTGCGATCCTTCCTACTCTTAATGCATTATCAAAAAACCTAGATCCTAGCATCTTAGTCCAGGAATTCAACAACATTATGCTCTCCACTCTGGACAAAATAGCCCCTCTCAAATTTTATTTTTTTTTAAATATATTTTTATTTTGTTTTAAGTGAAAACAGTATAAACAAACTTGTGACATTATATACAATAAGACAATAAACACTTAAAAAACACAACACTACACTCCCCACCTCCCCCCTAAGAGCTTATCCACAGGGTAGTTCCGTATCGACCTGGTGTGGCCGGATGACTTCCTCCTCCGAGGCAGTAGGTTCGCCTCGTACCCCAAACAGACCAGTGACTAATAACCTCCAGGCTACTAGGTTGCCCACTTCCTCCTCCCCACATTTACTGCATGCCTCTTGCCAGACCATGGTTTCGGCTTCCGCCCATTTTTGGAGATCCCTCCACCACATCTCTATCCTAGGTTTGTAGCATTGCTTCCAGTTCATAGCTATCCTCCTCTTAGTGAGTATATACGCTAGGTCTCTCAGTTTCCCCAGATGTCTGGTGTTCTTCGGTCTGGGGAACCCCCCTAGAAGGCAAGCCCAGGTCGTGTCAATGCTTATCGGGACCCCTTTGTCAGCCAACTTCTGTGACACTTCTCTCCAGAAGACTTCGATTACTGGGCAGGACCAGAACATATGCGTCATGTCCGCGTCCTCCTCGTTACATTTCGGGCATGCCTGCCTGCCCGAGTTCGCAAACTTAGCTATTCTCTTGGGGGTCATATACGCTCTGTGTGTGATATATAGTTGGATTTGCTGTAATCTAGCATTTCTGGACACTTTTTTATGATATCCCAGAGCCCGTTCCCACATCCCATCAGTCATCTGGACCCCCCCCTCCATTTCCCAATCTAGTCTCAAGTCTGTCATGTCCTTTCCCACTCGGGACATCACCACCTCATACAATCTGGAGATCTCGTGTCCGCCCTCTGATATGTCATATATTGTATCAATCAGGGCGTCCGGATCCTCCGCTAACACCGTCTCAGGCCAAGATTTTCGGATAATCCGTACCAACCTGAGGTATGTAACGTATTGGCCCCCATGTAACCCAGTTTCTTCTTCTAGGTCTGCAAAATCCTTGATGGCCCCTTCTTGCCATATATCTCCTAGCTTGGCCAACCCAACCGATTCCCAGTACATTCTGATCGTTTTTCTAAGTTGACCATCCCCCGCAGTCAAGGCAACCAGTGGCACCTGCGGCGAACACGGATCCGGGCTTTCCAGTAGCCGGCATGCTCTACGCCACATTTTCCACCCAAGTAACAGCATACCAGGGCGAAGATTAAAGTCTTGTCTAGGGACCCAGATGATCTCCTTCAAATAAAATGGGGTGCAATCTGTCCCAACCAACCTGGACTCGGGAGATTCCTCATCAGAAAGCCACTGTGTAACATATTGCAATTGGCTTGCTACATAATAGGCCTCAAAATGTGGTAATTTAATCCCTCCTTTATCGTGGAAGTTTTGTAGCTTCCACAGCGCCACTCGGTTACGAGTGCCGTGCCATAGGAAGTCCCTGCACATGCTGTCGAGTTTGGTAAAGAACTTCCTAGCTATTAAGTATGGTATGTTGTTGAAGAAATGCAGCAGTCTAGGCAAGACAACCATTTTAAGCAACGCCCCTCGCCCTATCATCGCTAGCGGCAGCTTTTCCCAAAATCGCATGGACGCACGGATTTTATCCACATCAACCTCGGTGTTATGCAGATGTTCATTTCCCACAGTGTGATATATGTCTATTCCGAGGTATCGGAAGGACTCGGCTGCCCAAGGCACAGGCAATACCGGTAAGCGTTCCGTGGGGACCCTCGAATAGTACCCTAGGGGGAACATGCTCGACTTGCCAGGATTAACCGCTATGCCAGACAATTCGGCATACTTCTGCATGACCTCCAAAACATACTGGAGGTTCTCTTCCGGATACTTTAGGTACAGCAGCAAGTCATCGGCATATAAGGATATCAAATGGCTCTTTCCTCCCACCTCGATGCCCACCAGGTCATATTGCTGTCTAAGATATACCGCTAAGGGTTCCAAGGCCAATATGTATAACATCGGGGACCAAGGACATCCCTGCCTAGTACCCCTACTTAGGTGCCACTTGTCGGATATCACTGATCCCGTACGCACCCTAGCCGTTGGCTGGCTATACAGTAGTCTCGCCCATCTGATATAGCCTGGCCCAAACCCATATTCCCTCAGGACCGCAAACAGCCACGGCCACCTCACCGAATCAAATGCCTTAACTGCGTCTAGGGAGATCACTGCCATTTCCTCATCCCTTCTGTTCCCTTCTTCTATCACTCGGTGGAGCCGCCTGTGATTATGAGTTATATTCCTGCCAGGGACATAACCTGTCTGATTCGAGTGTATCAGTCTGCCGATGACCTTGCGCAGCCTGTCCGCCAAGACCGCTGTCAGGATCTTACTGTCTTGGTTCAACATCGACAGCGGTCTGTACGATCCACAGTGTTGTCTCGGCTTGTTAGGCTTGGGCAGTGGTATGATCAGCGCTTCTCTGAGCGTGTCTGGCAATCGGTCTCCCTCGAATGATTCGTTATACATCTCCAGCATAGGGGGGAGTATCTCTGCGCTATACGTTTTGTAGAACTCACTCGGGAGTCCATCAGTGCCCGGGGTCTTGCAAGTAGGCAGCCGTTTCACCACCTCTTCCAGTTCATCTAGCGTAATGGGGCCATCTAACTCCTCCCTTTCCTCTGCACTAATCCTGGGCAGTTCTATATCTTCCAGTGTGTCCCTGATTTTATCCAGATTGTCTTCCCCTTTGTCCTCATACAGCGCTTTATAATAATCTAAGAAAGCAGCGTTAATCTCTTCCTGAGTGTGTGCCTCCTCTCCGTCTTCCCTTTCTATCATCATGACCGGGGCCCTGGGGGTTTCCCTCTTATAAAGCCATGCCAGTAGGCGACCAGTTTTGTCACCTCCTGCATGTTGCCTCTCCACGTATTTCCTGTAATTGAGGTCACAAAGCCGCTCCCAAAGCTCTGAGCATCGTTGTTGTAATTCGAGTACTAGGTCTGTGTCCCCTCCCCCTCTGGTACCTTCACGCTCTAATTCTTTCTCCACTTTCTCCAGCTCAGCTAAAACTCCCCCCTGAAGGCCCTTTGATTTAGAAATAGCGTCGCCCCTCACTACCACCTTGAAGGCCTCCCAAAGTGTACCAGCCGAATCCACACTGCCCGTGTTCTCCTCAAAATACCTTGTAATCGTCTCTCTAATATCTTCTCTAAAGACCGGGTCTCTGAGCGCCTCCGCCCGAAGGCGCCATGTTGGAATCCGCCCTCTGGGGCGGCCATATTGCCAGGCCATCACCAAGGGCGAATGGTCCGACAGGACCCTCGCTCTGTATTCAACCTGTGTAGTTGTTATCGCCACTTCTGGCGTAGCAAAGAAGTAATCTAGTCTCGTGTGCAACTGTTGAGGGGCCGAATAATGAGAGTACTGCAAGGCCGTGGGGTGTTTCAATCTCCAGACATCTTCTAGTCCATAGTCGTCTAATAGTACCCGTAGAGCCCTGGCCGCTGGGGTGGGCCTGTCTACTTTACTGTCGGACCTAACTATCTTGGGGTCAAGAACACAGTTAAAGTCCCCCCCCCAGATGATCGGTTCCCCTGCGCACGGGCCCAGGCGTGTACATAGAGTCCTGAAGTATACAGCAGTATTCTGATTGGGGGCATATGTATTAATAATACTCAGTCCTCTGTTCTCGATCAGTACCCTCAGTATTACCAGCCTACCTCCTCTCGTACAATTCTGAGTGGGACATGCGGGGCCACCCAGATCAGCACACCTCTGGCATAGGCCGAGTACGGGGCGCCCACCACCGTACCACCCCATTTTTTCTTTACAAGGTCTAGTTTATGTTGGGCCAGGTGCGTTTCTTGTAGTAGGGCAATGTCGATCTTCTGTCGTTTAAGATACAACATGACTTTATTTCTTTTCAGGTAATTATTGAGGCCTCGGACGTTCCAGGTGGCAATCTTGAGGTCACCCATGGCAGCTATGTGTCTTCCCACCCCACTTACGGGAACCTCCAGCGGTTCTCATGACACAGAAGGCGTCCCACTGCAGCCACTCCGTGAATAAGCTCATTCCCAAACCAACCACACACACAACCAAACTCCAACTCCCTTTCCCCTCCCTCTCCCACCCTCCCTCCAACACCACGCACCCCAACTGTTGCCCAGCTTCAACAAAAGAGCTCAGGCACCCCCACATCTGGTTCCGCAAACACCGGTCCGTGCACGGAGCCCAGTAGGGTGAGGTCGCCCTAATGGCCACCTAACCTAAGCTATTGTGGGGAGAGAGTATCGCTCCATGGGGCTCCCATTCAATGATAATCTCAGTGTTTGTGACAAACAGTACAACCAACTGACCTTCCATACCGAAGGTTCCGAACCGACTATAATCAAGTCTCAGGGTCCATGAGTCGCGCCATCTTGCGACGCCATTTTACATCTTCCGCAGCTCCTCCGAGTCCTTCTGGGGCCGGTCCGCCGATTCTTGAGGGCACCCCTGTGCGTCGAGCCACTCCATGGCGTCCTCTGAGGTCTCGAAAAATAAAGTTTTATGCGCCTGTATGACCTTCAGTTTTGCAGGGTAAAGCAACATATATTTGTAACCTGCCTCCCTCAGCCTCCGTTTCACAGTCCCAAAGTTCATGCGGCTCCGCTGCACAGCTAGGGTGTAATCTGGATACGCCGTGATGTTTGCTGTTCCTCTCTTGATCGTGCCTCCTTTTCGGAAATGTTCTAATATTCTTTCCCGATCACGATAGTTAAGAATTTTGGCAATGATGGGTCTGGGCGGGTTTCCGGGAGGCGGCCTCCTCGTTAGGGCTCTATGTGCTCTCTCCACTGCGAAGCCTTGGGATAAGGCCCCTCCGGATATCTCTTGCAGCAACATGGTCTCAACAAAGTCAGTAGGGTCACGGCCCTCCGTCCCCTCCGGTAGGCCCACAATGCGGATATTGTTGCGACGGGCCCGTCCTTCCGCCTCCTCCACTCTACTTTCCAAGTTGCCCACCCTTTGGATTAGGGCGTGCAGTTTTGCCTTGTGGGTGGCACAGTCCGCCGTATTCGGGCCAACTTCTTTTTCCAGGGACTCTGTGCGCTCCGCCAGAACCCTAACGTCTTGTCTCAGTAGATTGACGTCCTCCTGGACCTCCCCAACTTTGAGGTCCAATGCCGTTTTTAATTCAGAGACAGCCAGTTCTAATTTCGACTCCCAGGCCGCTCTCAGGTCCGCAATCGCTGCCAGGATTTCTTGGTTAGAGCTCGAAGTCATCGCGCTACCCACGGCCGGTGCATCCTTATTCTTGGTGGCGTCCGGGCCCGGGGACGTTTTGGTGAAGTCGTCCAGCGTGGGCTGTTTCGCCTTAGGTCGCACTGCCTTACTGGACATGGTTATGAGGATGTGCAGGTCTGCCGAATGATGAGTGGGCGCACTGCACGCTGACCTGGTTAGGTCTTCCCGCAACTCTTTTCAATCACGTCTCGGGCCTATGTGGGCCATTTTGAGTCGCCCTTTGTTCTCAGCGTCTCTCGACTTTTCTTCTCCGATCTTAGCCGTCGTAGCTACTATGACCTCCAAAAGTTCACAGTACTTCGGTAGCACCTTCACACGCTGGCATGCATATCGTCGGTATTCAATAAGCAGTCGTACTGCACTGATTTGCCCGGATCTGTTCAGGATCTCGGGAGCTCCGCTGGAACGCGTCCTCCTACATGGCTCTCATAGCCACGCCCCCCCCTCTCAAATTTAGCTCGAGCAAACCAAAAGCCCACTTAAATAAATGGTTTACGCCACAACTCAGAGACCTACGCCTCCTGAAAAGGAAAAGTGAAACGAATTGGAGACTCTGCCCCTCCAAGGACAACAAAGACAAATTAACCTCGCTCTCCTCTCACTATAAGAATGAAGTCTGCCGGGCAATACGCAATTCTTATGATGAGCGCATAGCCAAATCCAACTCCAGCTGGAAAGAACTCCTCTCTATACTAAAAGAACTAGAGTCTCCCATAGCCACACCGGATACCTGCACCAAGGATAAGACCTGGTGTACAGACATCCAACACGCACTAGCCAACAAAATTAACATGCTCCAAAATAAAATACAGCTAAAAAAAGAAGCGCTGAATTTACAGCACCTGCCTAAAAATTCTCCACCTAGTGGCTCACCGACAGTACTCAATAATATTTTCCATTTTACCAAAATGTCTACCCTGGAAGTAGAAAAAATCATCCTCTCACTGAAGCCTACCAATTGCAAAGGTGACATTTGCCCAGCGCAATTAATAAAAGATGCAGCCAGAGACCTATCTCCGTTCATCGCCAAATTGATCAATGCATTTTTTGCCCCAGGTTCCATCCCTGCCAACCTTAAACAGTCTTGTGTACTCCCACTCCTCAAGTAACAGACATTAGACCCCCTCATCCGCACTAACTACCGCCCCATTACCACAGTACCCTTTCTACTCAGAATTCTGGATAAAGCTGCCTAGAACTAAATTCAGAGACACCTAGCGGCGCGAGAACTCTTGGGGGACAGACAATCCGGCTTCCGCCCTCTATACAGAACGGAAACTGTCCTAATTGATTTAAAATCCCAAATTGATGAGCTGAGAGACAAAGGGAGAACAGTACTCCTGCTCTTACTTGATCTCTCAGCTGCATTCGATTTAGTGGACCATAAGGTCCTCTGCAGACACCTTGATACTGCTGCTCACTTCTCCTCTGAGGCCATCAGATCGATTGAATCATTCCTGAGCGAGAGAACTATGAGAGTATTCTCCCCCTCAGCAGCTGCAGACCCTACCCCTATCTTGTGTGGCGTTCCCCAAGGGTCATGTATCTCTCCAACGCTATACAACATCTTCACCAAGCCCTTGTTCGATGATTTGGACCATCTAGATGTCATCTACACTAATTATGCAGATGAGACACAGATTCGCCTCCCGCTTTCTGGGGATCATAGCAAGGACTCGGAGCTGGTGAACACGGTATATCTTATCATCCAGGCCTGGGTGGCCACTCACGGCCTGTGCCTGAACGATGATAAAACGGAGTTGATAATCTTGGGCTCACACGCCAACGTCAAAAAACTAAGCCAGGAATTCATTCATTATCGACGGGAACTCTATCAAAGTCTCCAAGGAAGTAAAAAAACCTTGGTTTTTACATGGACTCCACTTTATCCTTTGATAAACAGTTAAAATCCTTGGCTTCCACCACCGCCTACACGTGCAAGCTGATAGGAGCTGGCAAGCCTTTCCTCTCCAACGACAGCTGCTTGGTCCTGGGCAGATCCCTCATACTATCCAGAATTGACTACTGTAATGCCCTATACACTGGTGCCAACGAAATTACTATCGAAGGCTCCAAACATTACAAAATAATGCCTTGAGAGCAGCACTTGGCATAAACAAAAGAACCCGTACCTCCTCCATTAGACGCCAACATAAATGGCGGTCTACTAGTAACAGAATTCAGCTTAAGACGGTATCACTGACCCACACAGCGCTAAACAATGCGGCCCCTAGCTACCTAACAGACAAACTTCACAGAAGAATCTCTCTTAGACCCACCAGAGCTGGCAATGCCAACTGCCTGGCCATACCCAGATATAGGCTTACCACAATTGGTGGCAATAGTTTCCCTGTGAAGGCTGCCAAATTATGGCACTCACTGCCACTAGATACTAGAGCAGACCAACCCTACCTACACTTCAGAAAAAATGCTATCCAACACATCATCTCGACGGACATCTAGTCTACTTCCCTTCGGCCCATACTGTATCTGACCAATTTACTCTCATTCGCCTTACTCTTCCAGTCATAAGCTGTGACACCTGTAAATTGTATATCTGCACACTACATATTTGCTGTACATATCTATGACTTTATATTGTATAACTCATATATTTTGTAATTATGTAAACCTTTATTTTATATACGCTGTATATTTCGCAACATTGTAAGCCTTGCATCTTCCTACTGTTGCGCCCGGTTACCCACGGGTCTGGTGTGCATAAAAAGTGAATTAACAAACAAACAAACAAACATTCCCATGCAGTATGCATCAGGCCCGACCCAGCAGGCACAGGTTTTGGGGGTCCTTCCTGATCATCATATACAGTATGATAACTGCTCATTGATGCATTTGTGATAAATACTGTGCAGGTATTTAGATTCCACTAATTGCAGCAGAGCACTAATCGTTGCTTCTTTGGGACACTTCTATGCTTTCTTCCAATTCCCCAGATAGAAACGACCTAAATACACTTCCAGCGAGATTGTTATAGACACAGCTTTGTGTTTTATCTGCAGACCTAGTATTTGACACTATAATAATATCACGTTGTTAAATAGCATTTCAGTCTAAGTTCCGTAAACTCCAAATGCAGGACTCATCCTGTTTCTAAGGCTGTAAGGATGGGTGTTCGTATTACCCAATTTGATAACAGTTTATTATTTTGAATTCCCAATTACCTCGCATACAATAGACCTACGTTTGGGTTTTGTCTTTTGGAATGTTTTCCCAGATAGCCATATTCCCTCATGGAAGATGTGATCTCAGTTGGGTCTGATATCTTCCTATTTGCTGAACCACTGTAACATTCTCATCTCTTGTATCCCGGCCCCTTTCCACAAAGAAAGGAATTGCATCTGTACCGCTCATCCATGTAGGACACCCACACAGGTCCTGCTCTGAACTCACCTAGTTCAAGTTGCTCAGCTGAATCAGGCATGTATCCATTGGATTAACTACACTAACTGCAGGTCTCTGTGGTACGAGGAACTTTAGGTCTTTCAAATTTGTAGAGGCACTACTGGAAATGGGAAGACCGCGTTTCTGAACCTGACTTCCCCTCAGCTGTTGAGACACCAGTGCTGCATGCCTTAACTACGGAAAGCACTGTAGATGCTCGGATAAAGGTGGTACAGCACCCCCCTTGCAGGCTTGTCTTCGGGGATGGGAGGCAGTGAATTGACCACACAACCCTAGTCCGAATCTCACTAGATTGGCTCCTTGCCGAAACCTCAGGCAGCCTGCTTCTTATACAACACCCTCAACTTCCACCCTGGCGGACAGGCTGAACTCTCCACCACAGAAGGCACGTAGGAGCTGCAGTGCCAAGGAGTGCCTCCTGGAAATCTCATAGTATGTGAAATAGCTGACACTTAGACAATCCTTCACACAGTGTGCCGGGAAAATCAGGCAGGATCTCACTCCCACATGAGAAGGGTCTTCCACTGTCCATCAACATTTTCCCAAAAAAATAACTTCAAGCTCTCGTTTTCAAGAGGACCCTAAATGGTGAGGCCTACAATTTTGGAATATTTTTTTTTATATTGTTTATTTGTTTTTGGTAGCAAAAATTAATTTACACCTTTACAAAAATATGCATCCACAAAAAATATTCATCAACAAGATTCACAATTTAGACAAAACTTCTTTGTATATAAAAAGAAAACAGAAAAGACTTGTTAGAAATAATAAAACCCACTTATACCACAAGCATAAAATACACACAACACATATGTTAGGCACACATTTAGGTGCTTTACAGTGTAAAAACAAAATTTCAATTTTTTGGATCTTCCCAAGGAAGGGTACTCATTCGTCTAGGGGAAGATCTAATATAGATGGAAATCACTTAACTATTCCAAACAACCACCTCATAAACAACAAGTAAACAAGGAAGTACCCGTCTACACATAAACCAAACAGACTAATGTCAAGTGTGTTAAAATTGCAAGTATAATGCTATATAGATGCCAATGAGCCATCCGAGGCCTTCCCAATAAACATAGCATTATTTAGTGGCAAAAGGGCCTTCTCAATCATCGTCACAAAAACAGTTGCTAGCACGATCGAGTTAGATTGAACCCACATGCAACGCAGCCAAACTAAATGACATTCAAAACTCGAATGCGAGACTAAAAATGGTCCCAAACAACATTGCCTTTGTTGATCAAAATAAATGCAACGCATAAACAGATGTTCTAAAGTTTCAAGCTCACCAGGATTTAGGATTTAGCGTTCCCACTGCGCCAAGTCCCTATAGCCAGACCAATTCCTAATACGGGAACCTGTATGGATAAGATCCAGGCGAAATCGCATATATATACCCTTCTTGCATGTTTATCAGGGAAGCAAAGAACATAGAGCAAATGAGGAGAAACTGCATGTCTAAATGTTGCATAGGTACAGAATGAAGAGTATCCTGAGATCAGGTCAGAATTACGGGCCGATGCATTCTTAAAGAATCTGGTTTTAACTTTCCCTAGTGAGTCAATTAAGTCCTGCTGCGACATGTTCAAAGAGCCTAAAGTGGCAACTATTTGTGATTTAAATTCGGAAATAGATGCCGGCCGCTCTTCCATACGCATAGACCTGAAGTCCTCATAAAGAGAGTTAGCAGGGGGAGAAACCATTTTACCAAATGAATTCACCTTCCGCCATTCATATTTATCTGCCAGGGGGATATAGTCCCAGCTCATGTATGATAATAGCATTCGGTAAGTAACCGGGTAGACCTAAGACCTTTTTCCACCGTTTGCTTTGCAAGAGATTTAATAAAGCCCCCATCTTCAACAAACATGCATCCAAGGCGTAAAGTAAAATGGGCTCTACTTTCAAAACGTAGTAGTGAAGCAAGGGCATGAGCGAGTATCTACAATACCTTGAAAAAATGATTTGCATCTGGGCAGTCAGAGGGATAAGCTTAATGTCCAACACTGGACATTGAGCTTATCCCTGGACTTTAATCTTAATTTATTATTTATTTAATGTCCAACACTGAACGCCATTCGCCGACAGACATACTACCCGATATATGGTAACCCAAATAGATTATCTCTTCTTTTATCATGATGGGCTGAGAGTTTACTACAAAATCAAACCTAGGCAATTTTGGAAATTGATTCCTTGTCCAATCCATCCCGGTTGTCCATTACAGGTTTTGCCCACTTACCTGATGGCATTATGGGGTACATACAGACGGTCTATCCCTTCCTTGCATGCATTAGGACTGCCTCAATCTTCTAATGTGTGAATCTAGAATGCTATGCTGTCCACATTTTTTTCTGGAAGTCTTTTCTCCCAAAGCAATGTCCTGGTCTAATGGTACTCTATTTACCCGAATGAAATCCACTCTTATGTTGCGGTCCCCAGATTATAGCAAGCGGTTATCCACACCTACAATTGATACTACTTTGCTTTAGTGAAGTCTCAGTCTTTTTAAACAGGAAGGGACACACCATTCCCACTAAAGAATTTTCCCACACTCTCCTCATCCAATTAGCAAATGTCTACGAGCACATACTTTGAACTGGCCGAGAAATGTCCCTGACCAATAGTAATTATTTGTGAGGCAGACTTTCTCATGGGCGCGGTCAGATAACTCACCAAGTTAAGCGAAGTCTTCTGTCCTGGGTGTGGTACCTGCAGTCAGCGGGTCAAATCCTGACCAGGCTGACTCAGACCTTCTTCCTCAGAGACCAATAAAGTGAGTACTTTTAAATGGAGTTGTAACTCAAACTACAAAAACGGTTTGAAGCAGGAAGAATCCCTCCTGCCATTAAACGCTATATAAATACTTGGTATTACTATTATTGTCATCAATAGTTTCTACTATTACAATAATGGCTGTAAAATGCCCTTCGTCACTAATCAATTCTATTGTGTAAATAGTGTGTATTATGACCCTGTTCGGTGCGTGTTGTGTCATTATGGGCCTAGATTGCACTCTAAAGAAAAGGAAAAATAGAAGAAAAGTATCCATCACTGCAATTCCATAGTATTAAAAGATCAATTAACACATTACCATAGTAGTTAGGCATTCGTCCCTGCAGCCTCCTTAGTACCCCAAGGGGTGGCACTGCGCCTTGTACTAAGACATCCTCCACTGTTCTGCCGTAGCGCCGCGGTAACCACTGCAGTACCTCTAGTACCAAGAGTACACCACTGCGTGACCCTCGCAGTGAAAGAGCCTTTCCCGCAGTGGCCGCAACATAGAAACATGGATCAGGTAAACCCGCTGTCCATTTAGTACTGGTTGCAACTGCCCTGGTGTTCAAAGACCCCTAGTAGAATGTGATTTGTTCTGATACGTTCTACACAGCACTGAACCTGGTGCTGGGACATTAGAGTGCCCCTAGTGGTGAGAAAATATCATTGCATTGCTAGTGGTGATCTAAGTGGGAAATCCAACCATCGTTCTCTCTGCCCACAGTATCCAGTCTGCAGGTTCCAATATTGTGTCCCTCTTCCTTGCTTAGCCTTCATCGAAAACCTTTCACCAGCTGTCTGTCCTTTGGGCGCTGGGCCCCATAGTATAAAGTTGAGCCCACGATAAATTTGGTCCAATTGTGCACGTAGCTCACCTACCTTTTCCTTCTCGTTCCTTCCTGAGCCTCTTCTATATCTCTCGCCCTCATCGCAACTATCTTCCTGACTTTGCTTCTCCCTACCACTACTGAATGTTCCATCATAGTCCTCCTTTGCCTCTCTGACAGGCAAAAAGTGCCTTGATGCCATAATCTATAGCAGGGGGCGCTATACAAATGCAAGATAACATAACATAATGGCACTCCCCCACATGCTGCAGTTGCACGCCCCGACCACGCATGCATTGTTCCCCGAATAATCCATCCTTTAAAAAAGAAAAGTGATAATATTTTGTGATTTGCATTTTTTGGTAAAATAGACCCTTAAAAAGCAAACCGGTAACATATAGTCGGGACAAGGCCTGCACCCCACTTCTTATAACTGCACGTTCCTCTCTTCAATTGGCTAATATTTTCTGTGTTGCTTCCAGCGACAGTTAAATCTCATCCCCGGGATCCAAGGCACCAAGACACCCTCTTCTTACTTCTGTCTGCATGAAGTGACTTTCATATTCAGTCATTGAATAAAATAACCTCACATAACTTATAGACTTTATTATTAAGTGTGCACTCACCGTAGGGGGAAAGACAGCTCCAATTGTTCTATAATCTAAAAGGGAAAAATACACAAATTAGTAATGAATGGCGAAGGGATCACTGCGCCCCCCACGCCATGGAGGCAACGCCTACTATATTGTGGCAACCCCGTAAGTACCCCCGTAAGTCCTAAGGGAGTGTTTGTTCAATCTGAATTCCTATAGGAAATCATTGCAGGCTCCGGCCACTCGTGCAGTTAAGTGTTACTATCCCCAGACATTAAGCATTGAATTGGCACCTGGGGTATTTGGGTCTAACCAGCCCATGATCGCCTGATTTTTCTCAGGTCCCAGAGCCATTACCCACCCTCTTCCACCTAGACTAGAACATCTTGCTCGGCAGGAGCCGATGCCCTTTTTCATGTTTCCATGAATTTTGCTTATTATCGCCCCACCAGATGTGGTTTATGATTTTTAATGCAAATCAAATATCATTAAACTTAGCTACAATAAATTATCTTCAGCGACTGAAGATGGAGGTTTAGTTATACAATCAGCCAAATTAGCGAATCGAGACACATGAAAGGAAATATAATGTGTGATTAGAGCATGTCAACTGAGCTAGCACCACGTAGAAAATCACACATTGCACTAGGGTCCTCTTGTATATAAGACCTATATTCTAGGAATGGAAATTGCAACCTTGAATGAAAGGAAAGCAATCACACCATAATGTTAGAGTCCAATCCTCTGATAACAAACCTGAGACTTCAGTTTGCAAAGGTTCATAATGACAGTATATTGCATATTCTGCCTAAACTAAAAAGATGATTAAAACTGCGAAACCATAAGATCTATAGTCTAAATACAATTCAATGACAATACAAGATGGTCTGTTTTTATCCCTTGATAATAGACAGCAGACTCTACCATAAGAACATCATGTGTATTACACTTGTATCCTTAAAGCAAAGGATGAGTAACACCTTAAAAGGGTTACCAGTCATTTGGTCGGAAAAAAAAGGTCGACAGGACAAATGGTCGACACCATTTGGTCGAAAGACAAATGGTTGAATTATTATTTTTTCGTATTTTCACCTTTTTTATTTTTTGGGGGGGGATCCCCTCCCAACCCCCCCTTTTTTCTAAAAAACCCTTTTTTCCCCCTAAACGAAAACCTAAAAAATATATATATATAAATTAAAAAAAATTCGACCATTTGGCTTTCGACCAAATTCCGTCGACCATTTGTCTTTCGACCAAATGTCTTTAGACCAAATGACTGGACAGCCCTTAAAAGCACCTGAGAATATCAATGAGAAATGCTGCATCTCGTATTCGAATACAAGTGTGTTCTGATCATATTGTATCACCTGTATGTTATCAGTTCTTTAAAAACATGCTGTAGATTTTACCTAGAATAGACTCATACAGCGAAATATTGATCCTATCAATCAATTATTAAATGTATACTGTGGAAAGTGAAAATGCAAACAGAACTCAAGGAGCAGAACATATTCTAAATGTAAATAGCATGTTTCTTTTTCTGTTTCTTTTCTTTCTCATACTCTTTTTAAAAATGTAAATGTTATTCTGCTGCTTTTCTATATTTGAAAGGTTATTTACAACCAAAACAAATAAAGATTTACATTTCTGTTTAAAGTATGTATTATACCAGAAGGGGGGTGACTGTTGCAGTCAGGCACGCCTTTAGGGATATCTCTGATGGATGGGCCTACCCCAGGAATCTTGTCTGCTCTTTCTCCTGCTCTTTCTCCTGGGTGGCCAGTGACCACTTGGGGCTACCTCAAAGTTCTTGGGTGGCCCCCAGCATGCGTGGGGGCTCACCCTCTGATCACGGCTGCGATCCGTGACCTTGGGTATCTATTCAATGTGGTCCCCACAGACTGGGTGGCACACACATTCACTGCCACTCCTGTGGTGACTGCGGAATTTTTCTGGACGGCCTTGTTGCAGTGGGAGCTGCCCAAATCACCACTGCGGCCCACAACACCATTTTAACTTCCGGTGGTGCCTCCATTGTAACGGGGATGCCGCCATTTCTCACCACTGCATGTCTGCAGCCCGCTTCTCTTCTGTCCCGCGGCCCCCGCCCCCTCTGCAATGCACCACAGAGAGACAGAGGGCCGATCTCCGGAGCTACACCCAGGCGGACTCCTCATAGCAGGCCAGGGCTTTTCTTTACCTGGGCTGCCACGATGAGGCAGCCTGATATTTTCAATTTTCCGCTTTTTACCCGGGCTGCTCTTTAAGGCAGCGTGGGACCTCCTGTTGGTCCAAGCGGGCATCCGCTTTTCACATCCCGGGCCACTGGACATATGCAGCCCGGGAAAACTTTAAGAAAGGGACAACCTCGCTGCGACTGGGGCACGGCCTCACACGGCCAGGCCCATTTACTCATCTGCCGCCATGGCCTCCTGGGCAGCCGAGTTGCCTCTGACACTCAGCCGGGCACCAGAGATGTTGGTGTACTTGCAACACGCGGCCCGGCGCCTTAATGTTTTTATTCCTTGGGGGGCCTCTCAAGGTAGTGGCACCACAGGAATTTATTTTCTTTTTGTTTTCTCCCCATCTCTGTTTTCTTTTTCTTCTCCCCTTCTCCTGTGGCTTGTCTTTCTTTCTCCTTTATCGTACTGTCTCTTTCACCTGTCCTCTGTGGATTCCTTTCTCCCTTGCACAGCCCATTCTTGGGCAGGGGAGTTCTGTCTGTCTAGTCCTTCTTTTTCTTTCTTGAACATTCCTTCTATCCAGAGACAGGCAGACAGGCACACACACACACACACTTAACGAAATGCTTAATTAAACCATGGTGTCCGTGTCTCTCTTTTTAGGGTGTCCCTCGTGGGAAGGGTATGCAGCCCCTATTAGCCAGGCCCTTTTTGAGCCTTTGGCTACATGAGGATTGGTTTCTTTCCTCTTCGATTATATATGCATCTGGATACGCTCCTTCGGCTCACACCCTTGTCTGTTTAGGCCGCCCCAGTACAGAGACACTTTCTGGCAGTATCTCTGTGCTTTCTGAACTCCTTGTGTACTGCAGAAGTCTGGGTGCTCATCGTTGGAGAACGAACACTGCAAAATAGCCTCCCACTGAGGAAGGTCTACAACCACATTTTAACCCATTAGACAGTCCACAGAGGAGAAATATCCATTTGCATATCCACCTAGGCCTACCCACAAGAGTAGCCCAACACTGAAATGCTGGGCAATTCTGAGAAAGACTATCAATGGCAACCATTGAAATGTTATTCTGACTTAATGGGTTTCATCAGTGAGGTGATGCTCAGCCTCTCTAAGGACAGTGAACAAGGGGTTCATGTCTGGATTAGTAACCTAATATTGAACTCAGAGATTTCGAAAAATTGCCAAAATGTGGGAGCCCTCTACTGTAAACGAACACAGCCAAATAACCTGTTCTATGGAAAGGCTCCCAGTTGGTTGGGCCTACAACCACATTTCAGCTCAAAGTACATTTCACAGATGAGAAATATCCATTTGCATATCAGTCTGGTCCTACCCGCAAGGGCGGTGCAGCACCGCAATGCTAGGCAATTCTCCTCTGAACAAGAGAACCAACATCAACCCCAGACACGTGTTTCTGCCTTGTTGGGCCTCCTCAGTGAGGTGAAGCTGATCCTCTCTAAGCACAGTTATTTGGATGTATTCATTCTTAGTCGAGAGGCTCGCACATTAAAGAAAGACACATTCAATTTCAAAGTTCACAGTCATTCTCACCCAGAGGCGGGAAGAGGCAACCAAGTTTGCTTGATTCCTGGGAATAGACTATGGGGCGGGGGGTGGGCTGTCTGATGTTCACAGATACTAAAATACTTTCTCTATGGTCACCCTTTTTAGAATCAAAGGCATTTCTGAGTGGAGTGAAACTGGCTTCTTTCAGTATTTTGTCCCTTTCTATTCACCCCCACACCCTCTACGCTGTTTGTATCTACCAATATGTTCCTTTGGATCGCTGACTCTGAGACGTAGGGAAGTGGTGGGGCACAACGGCTTCTGCAGTGGACATCCGGCAGAATCTGATCACCGCGTTCAAGGGTGCAGGAGACAGGCAACACCTTACAGTGGTCTTAGGGGAAAGCTTGTCTGTGTTAGGGCCATCATATCGATCTGGTTCCTCGATAAGATTTTGGAAACCCCTTAGATATCCATATAAAATTTCGTAAAAGGTGATTTATCCCATGCGTAGTTTGTCATTGTGTGTTAAGGCACTGGCTAAAAGTGGAGGTACAACTTTTACTGATAAGGCTCTCCCATAGACTAGACAACTCTGTTGATATCCCTCTTTCGTAACATCCCCTTAACTTGCGATGGATTGAAAGTTTTGCAGCTTTAGCGATTCATCTTCATTTAATATCTGGGCCCTGATCAGTGCATGCCGGAAATGGTCCAATATTCTTGCCGTCCATCAGTAGCCAAGGCACTGCTTTCTAATAGGCACTCTTGGTTGGAACTTTGTGAGTGTTTTCGGCAAATGAAAACCTGTCTTCACAAATATTTTTTGGACAATTAAAGCAAACAGTAGACCAGTAACTTTGTGACAGCTCTCTAAAAAAATAATGATGTACGCAGCTTTGTCTGTCCAAAGCCCAAAGGCCAAGTAAGCTTAAGGAAGATCTCAATGTGTTGCTGCTACGATGAACGCATTGGCCTGAAGAATGCAGAGAACTTACTGATTTCTGGGCGTCAAACATCAGATTCTTGTAGAACTGTACAAAATGTGCAAATGTCATCTCAGAGCGGGCTTCGATTTCCTGCAAGGAAGGATAAGAAAGTTCATCATATGAGGATAACGACATGAGCATGGAGTCCCCCCCACCACCACTTGACTTTCCCTTAATAATTTGCCAGGAGCCCAACTAAGCTTGCCCTGATCTGATGCTCGGATGTTCTAAAAGGTTGAAATCCTCTCGGTGCCAGTAAAGTATGATTTGGTACACAGTTTACAAACTCCACCCTGATTTACGCATCACATTTGTGTTCTCCTCACTATATAATTTTCCTTCCCTGATGTCACCGACAGACCTTGAACTAGGGTCTCAAAACTTTTGTGTTTCTATGTGCTTTGGACTACCACTCCCATCAGCCCTAGCCAGCAGTATCAATGGAGAGGGATCATGGGCGCCATAGTCCAATAACATCTGGAGAGAGGCAGGTTGAAGACCCCTGTAAATACTTGATAACGTTCCTTCACAGTCTGCCTGTCAGATTTGGTACCACTTGGGGAAGGTGTGCCCACCTCATATCAATTCTAGCTGTTGTATCTGTGGGGTCTTGTTCACAGGCTTCACTCTCATCACTGCGTTGCAGAACACCGTGACAATCTGGATGACATGCTGTGACTTGGTGGTTTCTTTAAGAATGTGGTTCAGTTGCTGCTTAGGTTGGATACCATGAGGGAACTTGTCTTCACTCAGGTGTACACTTTCTCTTCAGCTACCATTGTTTTCCCATCTAATCAATCCTGGTTGTCAACTTACAGTCTATGTTTCCTGTCAGGGGCTGTCTGATATTTCAAATTATAACTTTGACATACAGTCTGACTTATGCCTTGTCAACTAACCATCCTCTTCATTCTCTGACCTTTACATGAGTAGGGCCAAGCATCCCCAATCTCTACTATAGGAAAAGTGGGGGAGTAGCATGTCATCAACTCTGGCCCACCCTTAATGGCAACTTGGGCACAGAACTTCCCAGACCAACACACCATAACACATGACTCCAGAACCTTGCTAACATCTAGTAGACAAGGCATCAACGCCCTCACATTCCATCCACTCTCCAAAACACCCAGAATCAGCATACAGTAGTGATGAATTCTGTTCATTTTTACCACCTTAAGAGAGGAGACCCGCCAGAAATTTGTTGAGATATATTTGTGCAATTTTGGTTAATTCATTAAAATTAATTATTCATTAATTTTGAATAAAGTTGCAGGCATGGATTTCATTTCTAGTGTTTCCCTACTGTGGTTTTGTCAGAGGCTTACATTTGTTAGTTTTGGCAATTAGGTGGGTGTTAGCGCTACTCTATTTGAGTATAGATAGGAGGTGAGGAGGGACACACACCTTGTGGGTGATGTTTGGGGTTTCTTTTTACCCAACCATTGACAACCCAATAGACATTATCATTTCCACCCACTACTTACCTCACCCTGCAAAAAACACATCCTTCGAGGATCTCTTTGAGCTAGCTTTATCAAATAGTCATATCAAACTGTGTGTTTTATAAGGCCTGTTAGTGTTAGTTCTAAACATTGTTATGAGAGTAAATGGCTTATTTGGAGCTGTAAAGGAGCACCTGGTGTAATAATAAACGCCTTAACCAACCAACTGTGCCTTCAGCCATTTGATTTATAGGTAAAATGTTTATCCCTACATGTGTTCCTTAAATTGAAGTCCTGTTTAAAACACACATTGGCAAAGCCAACAGTTGTGGCTTGTGCATAGATACTAGGCATTTGCCAGACACTGACATGATATTTTGTTTTCTTTTTTAAAGCAGAGACCTAGCTCAAGACCAGCAGAGTGCTGGACAGGATGTGGGGCGCCAGTGTTTGGGCTGGTGTCTTTTAACAGTAGCACAGTAATGAGTTGTGGACTTTACGCCCGTCTGTGTGTCCATCTGGATTAGTCCTTGGTCTGGTATTGTTGAAAAATTCACATTTTGAGAGCTCTGTCAAATTGGAGAATTGTGGGGGCATTCGGGCCGATACAGGGATTGAGTTCTAGAGAGTGTGTACATGACAAGAGAAGGATTGTTTACTGGGTCTCCCTTTGTGGATGAGTCGTGATTCGAGCTGTTGCCCGATTTGCTGCTCGATGACTGTCTGCCACCAGATATGTGGCGCTTAGCCACCAGATACGCTGGTGTGCTACTTGTGACTGCTTTGTAGATGATACATGCATTCTTGGAACTGTATTTTGGGCTGGAGAGGAAGCCAGTGTACTTTGTTTAGGACCAGAGGATTTGGTCAAATTTCTCTGCGCACTGGTAATGAGGCGTGCTTTGGCCAAGTGGACTGCTGTTTCAGGAGCCAGGTGAATAGCTGTGAGACCTGTGAGGAGGGCATTTACTCCATCACTTTGCGAGACAATAATGGCATGCACTATAGTCTGTAAATCCGACAGTGGGATGAAGCATGTTATTTTTCAAAAGATGGAGATTTGGATGCAATGTGCTTGGGTCTTGTTGCTTATGTGCTTCTTCAATGAGAGGTGGCTGTCTATGGTTAAGCCTAAGGATTTTGGTGAATCCAAGAGTTGGGGATCAAATCCTTCTAGAAGCATACAACTGAGCCCCTGTTGGACGAGGTTTTGTCTAGCATGGGACAAAAGATCATGAATTCCATCTTGAAGGGGCTACGTTTTAGGGAGGCAGTTGATATCCAGGACTGGATGATGGCCAAGTAATTTGACTGATGTCTTGGGGGCTTTTTACTCTCATGTATAATCGAGTATCATCTACATTTTGGTGGATGGCTATATGGCGATCTTTGAAGAGGGTGCTCAGAGGGTCCATGTAAAGGTTAAAGAGCATCAAGTGAGAGGATGGAGCCTTGGGGGACTGTAGGAAAGTGGGATGGTTAGAACACAATGTTTTCATCTGTATGGCCTGTATAGATAAGAGGTAAACCAATTATGGACAGTACCACTGAATTCCATCCTGTAGGTAAGGAGGAAGAGGATGATGCGGTGGTCGACTGTGTCCGTTGCAGCCAAGAGGTCAAGGAGGACGAGGAGGCACGAGTCGCTCTTATACAGGATTTTGAGGGAGGGCATCGTCCACCACCTGTTTTTTGGGTGTCTAGAGGCCGCACTTGGGTTGGAATCCCAACTGATAGTCGTGTAAGATGTGCAGTTATTTGACTCTGGCAAAGTTGTGCAGCAACTACTTTTTCTAATAAATTTCAAATAAACGAGAGGTTCATAATGGCCTTTTATTTAGACAGTCGTCTCGGTCTAGGTTCATTTTTTTCTAAAGGGATCATATGAGATCGGTCTTGAGGGTGTCCAGGAATGATCCTTCATTGACGTAGGTATTAATGATGCTGAGGAGTGCTTTGAGGGCCGGGCCCGCATTTTGTTTCATTGATGATCATAATATGCCCAAGTACTCATATCATTTTCCAGCTGTTCCATCTTATGGCTAGGTAGTACTATTATGGCAGTACCTGACAAATGTCTATCCGATGCCTACATAAAAGCTAACACTGTTGGCATTGCCACAGGGAAACAGTTTTACATGATTTTTTTTCATGTGTTCTATGATTCGCTTTTCAGGGTGATGATGTTTTTGACACCATGACTTTCGAAAGAACTTGCAAATTCTTTGTGCCTTTGGCTTGACGGCTTGATTCAGCTGCACAGGGCAAAAAGCCCCATTTCTGTGGCCTGCATTCAGAGACCTTTTAGGCGCTTTTAAAAGAGATGTTGATTCCTTCCCTCTCTCCTTTGTGGGATATATGGCTTGCTGTTGGCATCACAGCATCTGATCGCTGATCTCCACATTAGGCTTCTGGGAAGAAACCAACGTATGTTATTGAGTCCTCTTCACCACAGGATGTTGATATGCCTTGCCTTTGCCTTACCCAGAGAGGGGGAGGAAGGAGTGGCAGCCTCCCTCCAATGAGCAATGAGGAGGCTCTGACTGGGGCCTTTACCACACAGTAAAGACCCCGGTCCGAGCCCCATAGGATGTTGATATGCCTTGCCTTAGCTGCCTGATTAAGTTTGGGACTCAAGAGTAGGTTAAAAACGATTAGTACCCAGAGAGGGGGGAGGAAGGAGTGGCAGCCTCCCTCCAATGAGCCAATGAGGAGGCTCTGAATGGGGCCTTTACCACACA
Source organism: Ambystoma mexicanum (assembly GCF_040938575.1). NCBI lineage: Eukaryota > Metazoa > Chordata > Amphibia > Caudata > Ambystomatidae > Ambystoma > Ambystoma mexicanum. The sequence continues at coordinate 1,252,350,609 of NC_090933.1, read as the reverse complement.
GTAAAGACCCCGGTCCGAGCCCCACAGGATGTTGATATGCCTTGCCTTTGCTGCCTGCTCAAGTTTGGGACTCGAGAGTAGGTTAAAAACGATTAGTACCCAGAGAGGGGGAGGAAGGAGTGGCAGCCTCCCTCCAATGAGCCAATGAGGAGGCTCTGAATGGGGCCTTTACCGCACAGTAAAGACCCCGGTCCGAGCCCCACAGGATGTTTATATGCCTTGCCTTTGCTGCCTGCTTAAGTTTGGGACTCGAGAGTAGGTTAAAAACGATTAGTACCCAGAGAGGGGGAGGAAGGAGTGGCAGCCTCCCTCCAATGAGCCAATGAGGAGGCTCTGAATGGGGCCTTTACCGCACAGTAAAGACCCCGGTCCGAGCCCCACAGGATGTTTATATGCCTTGCCTTTGCTGCCTGCTTAAGTTTGGGACTCGAGAGTAGGTTAAAAACGATTAGTACCCAGAGAGGGGGGAGGAAGGAGTGGCAGCCTCCCTCCAATGAGCCAATGAGGAGCCTCTGAATGGGTCCTTTACCACACAGTAAAGACCCCGGTCCGAGCCCCACAGGATGTTTATATGCCTTGCCTTTGCTGCCTGCTTAAGTTTGGGACTCGAGAGTAGGTTAAAAACGATTAGTACCCAGAGAGGGGGGAGGAAGGAGTGGCAGCCTCCCTCCAATGAGCCAATGAGGAGGCTCTGAATGGGGCCTTTACCGCACAGTAAAGACCCCGGTCCGAGCCCCACAGGATGTTTATATGCCTTGCCTTTGCTGCCTGCTTAAGTTTGGGACTCGAGAGTAGGTTAAAAACGATTAGTACCCAGAGAGGGGGGGGGGAAGGAGTGGCAGCCTCCCTCCAATGAGCCAATGAGGAGGCTCTGAATGAGGCCTTCACCACACAGTAAAGACCCCGGTCCGAGCCCCACAGGATGTTTATATGCCTTGCCTTTGCTGCCTGCTTAAGTTTGGGACTCGAGAGTAGGTTAAAAACGATTAGTACCCAGAGAGGGGGAGGAAGGAGTGGCAGCCTCCCTCCAATGAGCCAATGAGGAGGCTCTGAATGGGGCCTTTACCGCACAGTAAAGACCCCGGTCCAAGCCCCACAGGATGTTTATATGCCTTGCCTTTGCTGCCTGCTTAAGTTTGGGACTCGAGAGTAGGTTAAAAACGATTAGTATCCAGAGAGGGGGGAGGAAGGAGTGGCAGCCTCCCTCCAATGAGCCAATGAGGAGCCTCTGAATGGGGCCTTTACCACACAGTAAAGACCCCGGTCCGAGCCCCACAGGATGTTTATATGCCTTGCCTTTGCTGCCTGCTTAAGTTTGGGACTCGAGAGTAGGTTAAAAACGATTAGTACCCAGAGAGGGGGGAGGGAGGAGTGGCAGCCTCCCTCCAATGAGCCAATGAGGAGGCTCTGAATGGTGCCTTTACCGCACAGTAAAGACCCGGGTCCGAGCCCCACAGGATGTTTATATGCCTTGCCTTTGCTGCCTGCTTAAGTTTGGGATTTGAGAGTAGGTTAAAAACGATTAGTACCCAGAGAGGGGGGAGGAAGGAGTGGCAGCCTCCCTCCAATGAGCCAATGAGGAGGCTCTGAATGAGGCCTTCACCACACAGTAAAGACCCCCGTCTGAGCCCCACAGGATGTTTATATGCCTTGCCTTTGCTGCCTGCTTAAGTTTGGGACTCGAGAGTAGGTTAAAAACGATTAGCACCCAGAGAGGGGGGAGGGAGGAGTGGCAGCCTCCCTCCAATGAGCCAATGAGGAGGCTCTGAATGGGGCCTTTACCGCACAGTAAAGACCCGGGTCCGAGCCCCACAGGATGTTTATATGCCTTGCCTTTGCTGCCTGCTTAAGTTTGGGATTTGAGAGTAGGTTAAAAACGATTAGTACCCAGAGAGGGGGGAGGAAGGAGTGGCAGCCTCCCTCCAATGAGCCAATGAGGAGGCTCTGAATGAGGCCTTCACCACACAGTAAAGACCCCGGTCTGAGCCCCACAGGATGTTTATATGCCTTGCCTTTGCTGCCTGCTTAAGTTTGGGACTCGAGAGTAGGTTAAAAACGATTAGTACCCAGAGAGGGGGGAGCAAGGAGTGGCAGCCTCCCTCCAATGAACCAATGAGGAGGCTCTGAATGGGGCCTTCACCACACAGTAAAGACCCCGGTCCGTGCCTCAAAGGAGCAGGAGGCCACCATCTTCCTTTGCTGGGAATCAGGTAAGTGCGCTCCCCCACGGCCCCTTCCCCTTCTCCCTCCCCAAACCCCATTTTCCACATATTCAATCCACCCCTGCTACACTTACCTTGTGCTGCCGTGTCCCTTGCACGCGCCGAGAACAGTAATGTTCCTGCCGTGTCTAGAAATCGCAAACACCCAGAATAGAGAGGGAGAAGGGACTATGTGGTTCCCTTATTTCCGATCCATGGCGGGCATCTTTTTTTGTTTCTTTTTTCTAGAGTTGAGAAACTGTTAACACTCTGTTTGTCAATTTGAGAAAAATACACTATTAGTTCCCCGGTACAATGTGGGGGCATTACCAGTCAGTTAATACCCCAGCACTACCATTAAAGCACTGAATGGTAATGCCCCTCTAATCGGGTTATATTGCTAAAATGCATACCATACATAATGACCATAGCACCTCATGATGGCGTTCACATGGATTAAACAGCATCAATAATATGTCCATGAATCTTCGATCTAGCAGTGTTTGCCATAAGGATGTTCCTGTGTTAGTTCTGTGCTGAGAGCAATACACTTTTAAGAAGGCGATGCATGGAGACGTCCAAATGTCAGCCTTCGGTGGTGCTTTTTTGGGGGTGTCAACTCAGACAAGGAAGCGGAGATAGGCCATGTGACCCAAGGTGCCTACCTACTGAAATTCCCTATAGCTCTCTGAGTAACGCAAAGGACTTTACATTTAATATGGCAATGGGTGGGCAGTCAGCAGAGATTAAGTAGGGCTCGAGAGATATGGGCAGTTTTTAGTCCAAGATCATTTGCGAGGCTCTGTTTGGGATTACCTCTATTTTAGGGAGGTCAATAATGCAGTTTCGATATCACTCGTCCCTGGATTTTCAATATTTTGTATTTCATGCCGATTGCTGGCAGAATTGTCCTCAAAAGGTGGATGAAAGTGTCCACTACAGAGTGCTGCTACTTGCAGGACGAAAGACAGCTGATGGTCAATGATGCTGCCCGGTTGCTGAGCGTTAGAAACCGGAAGGGGTCTGGCCCTAAGTCTTTGGGGTGTCCAAGGCTTGGGTTGCACCATAAAGGAGGATTTCAGTTTGGACCGCATCTAGATGGATGCGGTCATCCATTGTTGAAAGGCGACCAGACAAGGAGAGATTTCAGAGAAACATATGGGCTTGTTATTGAGGTTGATTCTCAACTGAGTATCAGCAATGCAGATATAAACTGGCAGCTGGAAGTGATCAATGACAGCAGTCCGTGACCGGATGTAAACAATGAATAACCATAGCAACAAAGGTGATCGTGGGGTACTCTGCAGTCTTGTAATGAAGTTTTAGAGGCAAAAGGGCCCATTGTTACTCATGTGGTCTGGTGTGCTAAGCTCGGAGAGAACCAATGCAGAGACAGAGATACTGGACTGCAGACGGGAGAAAGGAATAACGTAGCCGACTGCCCGGGATGCTGCTGAGCAGTCAATTAAGATATCTGGTACTGCTCTGTTGCCATCAAAATTCAGTGTGGATTCTGTGCTTCTTCCTGGGCGGGAGACTGACTGCTTGTCATGGGCCAGCTGATGAGTTTCATTGGAGGCTTGAAGTTGTTTGGTGATAACCTATTTGACGATGTTTATCTCAGAGGGGAGGTTGGTTATTGGTCAATGATTACATATCGAAGGGTCTGAATTGGGTTTCTTTAGTAGCAGTGTAATCCATGCTGATTGAAGGATTGCTGATGCCACACAAAGGCCTATGATCGGCAGAGCTGAGGAGGAGGTCAAGGACTCTGCTAAATAAGAGGAGCGCTGGCAAGCTTGTGCTTTTGCAATGTCAATGATATGTTATTTATAACACACTTAATACAAAGAGGTTTCACAGCCCAGAGCCGGGGATCGAACCTATGTTGCTCTGTGTCGCCTGGCTTCCAAGGAGAGCACGTTGCGTCTCAGCTCTCCTCCAGAGACAATGTTGTTGATTATTTTCACATAAACCTTCCGTAGGACCATTGTGAATTGGGAGGATGAGGATGGGTTACTCTTCCCAGAAGGAAGGGAAACTGCCTTTCGGGATGCTTTGATCACTGTTTCCATTTCTTCCATCTTCAATGTGAAGGACGTCAAGTTGTTGGTGAGGTCTTGTGAGGGTCCATTGACTGAGGATTTGGGGCAGGATTTCACTTATTGTTTGTAAACGTGGGAAAGCTCTTGCTTCTTTTTGCAGTATGGATGCTCTGATGTAAATATGATTTGTACACGCTACCAATATGCAAGCCATTCTTTTTATGGTCCATCGTCCCTGTTTTTTGCCACATTCGCACGAGTTTTCTGCCTTCCTTTTTCAGTCCAGCTTATTGGTGATCAAAGCTTATGTTAATTTCTTTCTTGGAGGATGTTGATCTTTTCGTTGTGGCCTAAAATACCGAAACAAATGCTGCGCATTCCGCCTGGGGAAAAAAAACAAATTCCCAAAATGTCGAACAAACGGAGCGGGGGTTGCAGCGGCGTCTCCCACTGCCCTTGTTCAACATTATGTGGTCCATGGTTGCGGGGGTGTCCCTGCTTCCATACGATGGAAAGCGGGGAAAAAATAAAGTTTTTAAAAAAAAAGTTAAAAAACGGAACCTGCGGCGGATGTTCCGCCCCATAATGGGGAGGCGGAAATCATGTTGCAGCAGCGCTGGTCATTGGGACGGCTCTCGCCGTCCCAATGACCAGCCAACCCTTACCATCCCCCACCGCCCGTACAGCCACAACTAGGTTCCACGAGGCTGTGGAACGAACAAGATACCACCAATCACCACACAACCGGGTGTATGGACACTAGCAGCGGCGCTAGTCATGTGGAGGGGGTGAGGAGCATGCAAGGTTATTAAGGGACCGGGCGGAGGGGACAGCTAGATCCTCACCGGAGTCAGCCCCCAAACCCATGCTCTGCGCTGGGTTACTTTCAAAAAAATAAAAGGGGAGCCCACGATGGCGGGGTGCTGAGCAGCTTGTGCACAGTGCTCTGCTCGCACAGGGCAGATTAGATCTCCGAGCCCCCACCTTGGTGGACTCGGAGTCTAATCTGCCCCACGGTGCAAGCGGACTGTGCACACGGCACATAGCATTTTTGTTATTTTGTACCACCCCCGCCCCCCCGGCCACCTCCCCGCCTCCCCACCATGGGTGCTTTAATTTTCACTGTGCATCAATTTCCTTTGTCTCTCTGGTGTTTACTCTTAGTTGGCTATACTTCTTTGTATAACCAACTAAGAACAAACACCAGAGAGACACAGGGAGCCAGCACGCGGTCAAATCTGACCTCCATAAAATGCAGCACATCGGATACGTTATAGATTATGTGATGTGCTGCATTTGATAGAAGCCAGATTTTCATGTGTGCTGACTCCGGTGACCCTGAGTAATTTTGTCTTGTTTAGGTTCGTGCACGGAGTAAACGTGTGATTTGTGAGTGATGCTGTGGGCAGATGTTATGCGTCTGCATACTGGCTGCCAGGGTTGGAATGGGGCATAAAATTGTCACGGCTCCAATGCAAAAGTGGCCCACAGTTGCACATGGCCATTCGTTCCTTTTGTGCCCGAATGTTTGATATTGCTGTTTTAAACTATTATTTTGGATATTTCCTTTGAGCGGAGGTCAACTGCCAGCTCTGCCCCCTCCAAGGCCGCCTCAGACACTGCCCCCGCCCTAAACTCCACCTCCACCCCGGCCCCTGTGGGATCCCCCACCAACTTTTTTCCATTTCCACCACTGTGTTGCAGGGAACATAAGGAGGAGGGTAAGTAAAAATGGGAAGTGATTCTCACCTCATATAGGGATTTAGGACTGGCGGGTAGGGGGAATGCTGGCAAGGGCGATCTACGTGATTATTGTGACACACAGTTTTCGAATTTTGAATTTTTTCGGATTCTAGGTTTTCGCGTGTCAAAAATCACAGAGATCCAATCTTTTTAGATATGGAGGGAGTGATACAGTGCAACTCTGTGGTAACAGTCCTGTGGCGCGAGATCAATGGGATGTTGTAGTAGTATTGTGGCTTGTGTGGTGGGTGAACATTTTGTGGGAACAAGTCTATTCTGGTGGAGAGGTGATGAGTGGGCTGGTCAGTAAAGAGCACTTCAGTTGACCCTTCGTCTAGACCTTGTATGAGGTGATGGACCGCCCAGAAAAATGGGGTGGAGAGGTCGGTGATAGAACAGTTCCAAGAGCACAGACCATCCAGTGTGGCCTTGGAACGCTTGCGAGAAGCCCAAATGGTTCATGTTTTCCAGGAGCTCTGTTACCAGGGCATGTCTACGGTCTTCGACTATGAACATCTTTTCAGAGCTGTTGGCTGATGCAGAAATTACTTCCATCCAGTCCAGTACCACATGGAGTGGAGGACTGCATGATGTGATGGCCGGGATGCATGCATTGGCACCCATGAAGAATTTGAGTCTCAGGTGTGCAGATGAGGGGTGTCGGCCACTTACAATGGATGAGCAGTTATGTTTCCCAGAAGGAAGCAGTGCTAAACCTCCTCCCTTCTGTGTTATGGGTATGATTCTTTACTAGGATTCTGACAAAGTGAAGAGTGAATATGTAGAGAAATGTGGAGTAGTCAGTAGGAAACCCCTATTCTGCGATGATAAGGGATGCTAGGTTTTCTGCCTCCAGTAGGTTTTTGATCTTTGGGGCGTTTTTTCAAGCATATTGTTTATTGATGCGGCAGACAGGGAGGTTACGGGAGTCAAGTGGGAATACAGTTCTGGAAAGCTCCAGATCATCTGTGGTCCAGCATAGGTCACTGGCCATTGAGTGGTGGTGCAAGGTAGGATGGAGGTCAGTGATTTCAGACTGCTCCATGCGATGCTGGGGGGCACCCGTGATCTATTTGGTGGCAGTCAAGTGTCTGTTATGCCAACTGGGTGTGTGGCTGAGGAAGGGGGGTTGCCTTCAAGGAAGCTGTGCTGCTCAGTACCAAGGTCTGCACTAAAATAAGGTGCTCTGGATGTTAGGATTGAAAGGGAGGCTACATGTGTGTTGTTTGGAGGGGGGTTGGTTCGGCAGAGTTTTGTCATGGGCTAGGGTTTTTTGAGAAAAAAGGACTAGAGGCAAAACGCACAGTCACTGAATGTTTGAGGGAAGTTTGTTTTAGGTTGGATCACAAGCAGGCCATTGTCGTAGCTGCTGATCGGATATGTCATAAAACAGGTCCATTGGCATGTTCCTTGTCTAATGCCCTGTTCATCTCTGCGACAGATCATCATGGGCATCAATACTGCGGTTGATAGGTTAAGCCCTGGTGTTGTGTTAGGATAGAAAGACTGGACGACGGTGGTGGTATTAAGTTGCATCAAAAGTTGCCCAGCGAAGGCATGCAGTATGTTGTTTTTAAATCTTATTTTGATCTTCTCATATTGGAAGTGAGGTACTGGCCTTAGGTGAGAGGAAAATCAACCAACCCTCACCAAAGGGTTCGATGTAGGCCTCGGGGACTGGGAACTATGTGAGGGTGTGTTAGAAATTCACAAGCAGAGGGTGAGATGAGTAATAATGTCAGTATTCCAGTGAATCCCATTTGCAGAAGAGTACTGGTTGGTACTTGCTCCTCATGGACCCTTCAGCCTCTAGGACTAGAGAGAATCTGGTAACGACCCCTAGAACCACACCTCACACTCAAATAGTAGGGAGAGAGCTATGAGACGAAAGGAGGGTATGCCTACTTTCAAGTGGACGAGACTCATGGCTGATCCATGTTTGGAGGTGCTGGGGTGAGCAGTAATTGGTGAGCACCTACTATTAATACTGGAGGTATTTCATCACTATATCAGAGATCTACAACCTGTGGCTCTCCAGATGTTTTAAACTATGAATCCCCTGACCCCCTCACCATGGATGATTATGATGCCAACACTCAGAGAAGACCCCCCCAGAGTCGGAGTTAAATATGGACCACATTGCTGTATGGCCACACAGGGCAAGAGAGACAGTCATATTACTCACCAAGAGCTTGTCCCGGAGGAACCTCATGTTGGGTACTCTGTAGTTCGCCTGTGGCAGCATGGCTTTCAGATCCTTCACAGTGATACTGGAATACAGACAAGCAGAAGAGTCACAATCACCTCTCCGAAGGACAAGTCATTTAGTATAATTCCACACAAAAGCGATTTAAACTATATCACATAGAGCAGTGAATGAAATGTAGCCACTAGTGCCTAGCCTCAACTGTCCATCATTGGTCTATTTCTTATTAAGCAACCAAGCAACCTTTAGTTTATAAATCCCATGGACTTGGCGGGCCTCATCCCTCATGGAACGGTCCAAACCTCCTTTGCCAATGAGAAGAATCTTTAGACCATCATCACGCGTAGACCTTTTAACATAGCATGTATAGTGGCCAAAGAATGTGTATTGAGGTACTGGAAATCCAATGCTGGTCCTACATCCTTTGAATGAAAGACAAAGTATATACCAATGAGAGAGAGAAAACTTCTATCTCCAATGTGACAATAACATGCAGACCTAAGGATATTTGGGGCCAATTTCGTTTCTATCTGGCTGATAGGGGAGGGAGAGGGAACAAAGAGGCTGTGGTCCTTACTTGATGGGGGTGGATACGGGTACTCAACTGTATTGTATTTGGTGTTCTTGGTGCTTCCCGTTGCAATTGTTATATCATGGAAGTGTATGCCGAATTTAAATAAAGTTAAAAAAAAAATGTTTAGATCAGCACTGGTACAGTATTAGGCACAGCAAATGTTTAATTTGCAAGTTTTTATTTATTTGTATAGTGGAGGAACAATGCTCTTTTGATCACAAAATAACATACAATAGATAAGAAATCAGATTTGACGGGAAGCAGTGAGCTTCTTACATTGGGTTGAGTCTTAGGGAGATTCTGACCAGGTTTATTTATTTATTTATTTTGCATTTTTAAAGCGCTCACACAGCCCACGGGCATCGAGGCACTGTTACAGGAATTGTTTGTTTTTTAGTTGTGTAATTGTTTTTGTCTTAGTTGCATATTTATAACGCACTTAAATACCCAGAGGTTTCTAAGCACGGACCCGGGGATCGAACCTGTGTTGCTTCGTGTCGTTTTGCGGTTGTGGAGGGGAGTAAATGGAACAGTCACTGGGGATAATACATGGATGGACCTACATAGATAAAGGACAACCAACATTGGAAATGTTTAAGTGCAGGTAGGCTGTATGGTCAGGTGCTTTAGGGATTTGACCATGATGGGTGAAGTGTTAGAGTGGGGGCAGAGGAAGTGAGGGAAAAGGGCAGGTTAGGGGCAAGGGAAAAATGTTAGCTAGCAGGCAGATGAAAGGTAGGTTAAGTGGATAATTTGGAGGCGATGAGGTAGGATTTTAGTTTGGCTTTGAACACATCAGTGTTGACTGTTTCTCAGATGGCTGGGGGAAGAGAATTCCATGCAAGTGGAGCAAGAAGATGGAAAGGGCAGAAGCGGGAGGAAGCACAGGGAGGGCGAGGAGCCACACAGGTAGTCGAGGAGGTAGAGCAGAGATTACGAGAAGTCTTATAGAGTAGGATAAAGGAGGATAGATACTGTGGATAGGTTTTGGAACCAGGAGAAGAAATTTAAATCTGGCCCTGTTTTGCATCGCCAGCCATCCAGCCTGATGACGGTATGAGGAAGTAGGTGTGAAGTGAGGGAGTTCAAAGAGTCCTGGTAGCGAAGTTGATGATCTTTTTTGAGAGGATAGAAAGCATAATTGGGGAGTCCAAAGAGGATGCTGGCCCAGTACTCCAGTTTAGAGAAGACAAGAGTGGTTAACAGATGCTTGGCAGGGTTTAAAGGAAGGAGGTGCTGATTTTTATAATGTTTAAGAGGTTGAGGCGAGCTGCAGTTGCAGTTTTGGAGATGAAAGTAGAGAATGTGTGAGAAGTGCCATAGATGACGCAGAGGTTTCTAGCTGAGGAAGAGTAGGGGAGAGTGTCAGGTGGGAACTGGATAGACAGAGGATTAGCTTTTGGCAGATTGCACAGCCATTCAATATTTAATGGCAGAGAGACAGTTGTGAATTTTGATGGAGAGATAAGAGGAGAGTTCAGGAAAAGAGAAGAAGATGTCGGTGTTGTCTGCAAAGAGTTGGTACGAGAACCCAAAGGAGGAGATTAGTGCCCCAAGAGCAGAGGTGTAGAGTGTCAAGAGGAGCGGACCCAAGACAGAGCCTTCTGGAACATCACAGTCAGGGGAGTGAGTTGAGAGGTGTTGTTGCTCCAGGAGACAGTGAATTGGTGATGTGCAAGGTAGGATTCAATACAGGCAAGGGCTTGATCGTGAATCCCAAGATGAACAAGTATTAAGAAGATCAGAGTGATCGACAGGTGATCTATGGAAGCAGATAGGTCTAGGAGAATCAGGATAGAGGATAGGTTGGAGTGCTCAGCAGAAGCAATGAAGCTGGACACATTCATGAGAGCAGTTTCTGTGGAGTGACAGGAGCGGAAATCTGCTTATAGGGGGTGTTGAAGGTTGTGGATGTCTAAGAAATTGGTAAGACGGTTGAACACATCCCTTTTGAGAGCTTTAGGAGAGATGAAGAGTAATATTCTTTCAGTGCTTGGACGAAGAGTAATATTTTTTCAATAATGCACAATAAGTGGCTCTCTACGACAAGTGAGCAAGCCATCACCATCCCGATAATTTTGATAAAATCCCCATGTAGTCCTATAAATGGGCACTAACACCGCCATACCACCACATGTGATCCAGCGGTAATTCCACCGACCTAGTGGCAGTAACAGTAGATCTGTTTAGCAGTATTTATCACTGGAATGCCACCAAACCTGTAATGAGGCCCACAGTCCTTAAATCTCATAGGTTGACCCCTTAAACACTTTCTAAGTTGGGACCTGGTTGAAGAATTTGCTGCTCCCTGAAAAGGGCTCTCAGACACTCATGATCTGCACAGAGATGAAGGATCGTCAAGTTGGATATTGCTGACACCCTCAACTTGGGTCAATGTAGATGACTGAGAAATATCAGACCAGGGGCTGTCCAATTGTGCAATTGTCTATTATTAGGACTTCCTGCAGCCTGACAAGGTACTGTACGACCTGTCCCCATTATCCAAGAGAAAACAATCATCTCTTCGCTCTTCCACCATCCGTGTTCTAGAAAAATGTGCCAGGCCCTTACTCACGACTCCTTGCTTTCACACATGCACCCAATCACAGGCCCTCACATTAGAGGATTTTGCTCCCCGGCTGGGATCTGTGTACACTTTTCTAGCAAACTCTTTATCCTGCACCTTCCACTCAAGTGTACATATAGAGGCCCACTTGAACACTTGGCCATTGCTACACACCGAGCAAGGGCATAAATCTTGAAAAGGCAGATGACCTCTCTTTAACTCAAATGGGGTCACTTATGTGGTACCGTGCGGTGTGGGATGGTATGAAAACAGCTCTTTATACTTCTATTAAACCACTCTACCAACCCACTTGTGTTTGATGTCATGTGTTCCTAGGAAGTCATTCACCTCCTGTGAGGGAAGTGAACCCCCTTGACCGACACAATGACTTTGGGTATCCCTTCACTAACAAACACTTTTTCCAAGAATGCAATCACAAAACCTGTGTTCACCTCTTTTACAGGCTGGCTCCAACTCAAGTGTGATGTACTTTGAACATGAATCATCCATCTCTTTCTTTTAATTTCCATTGAACGATATGACACACCGTGGCTCCTAGGGTTCATGCGGCCTACCTCAGCCTGGACCATAAGGACAAAGCCCTCACTCTCCTCTTCCATCTTTTCCTTTTCCGCATTGACAACGTTCATTCTATTTCTACTCCTTGTTTGACAAATGGAAGCAACATGTTCTCATCTTCCACATGCTGTGCAGTACTTGTCAACTGTGGAACACTGCCTGGAGTCTGCCATGAGATCAGGTTTGCCACACCTAAAACAGGAGCCTCTAAAAGTTCCTGAATTTGCTGCATCATTATCCTGGACCAGTTTCCTTCCTCTTGTGTGGTTACTCTTGACAGATGAGAGTGCAGAAACAGTGTCTCTCCTCTCACCATCCAGTGCTTCCATGCTTACTTCAAATGCATATGCTTGGCGCAATGTCAACGGTAGTGCTCAGGTCCGCATTTGCGCCAGTCCACCAAATTTATTTTATTTTTATTATAGTGTGCATTTATAATTCTCTGATCACAAAGTACCTGCTCTGGCATAATCTGCTCAAATTCGCAATTGCCAGCCAAGCCTCTCAAAACGTCCATGTAATCGTCAATTCCCTCATTAGTAAGTTGTTTGTGTGAAGAGAAATGAAATCTCTCCCGCAAAACATTGGTTTTCTCTGCAAATCTATACTCCAGCCTTTTCACTCCTTAAGGTCTTTCTCGGGTCCAAGTGGAAAATGTTTCATTCGTCTTACAGCTTCAGAACCAATGGCAGTTTTAAGAATGGATAATTTCTTTGCGGTGTGCAAATCTTCGCTGTCTTGTGCACATATGCACTTAAATAGTTCCCACCGGAGCTCCCACTTCATGCTCAGACTACCTGGCATAACGGGTATGCTATGCCAGGTGATTGTTTCCCTTTCTTCCTCATCTCCCAAACTTCACCTGGCTCTTTGATGCACCATGCACACACACACAAAATCCATGTTCTTGCTCTCAACACAAAACCCACACTTGGCATTCCAGTTGAAGCAGCTACAATGAGATAACATTTTCCCCAGTATTACATACTTTAGTTAATAGGCAAGGCTGGTATTTCAGTCACATTTTCTCACTTTACACAATTGACCACATATCTTTTCAACTCCAGCAGATATAAACATTGGTTAATACAGGGGCCGGCAACCTTTGGTAAACAAGATGTTTTGCACTACAGCGAGGACAACATAGTCAAGGGTGATGGATCATGGGACTCGTAATCTGAAACATCTGGATAGCAGCAGGTTACAGACCCCTATGTTAATGTATGGCTTTAATGTTGAAGAGAGGGTCCCAGGGATGCCCCTCCTCACCCATGTGAACATGATAGGATGGAGAGCCAGGAAGGTTCGAAGTCACCCATCTTTTGTTTCGGACGAACACCAAGTGCACCACTGGCTGACTCGTACACAGAAATGTACCCCCCAGTCAGCCATTCAGACCTAATCCAGTGCATATTGTCACAGGTATAGGGGACACAATGGAGATTGTGGATGGGAATACCCTAATGGACCGACTTGATTAAGCACCAAAAAGCCACAATGCTGACGTCATTAGTGACACCACAACATAGCAGACGTTAGTCATGAAGCACACTCGCAGCCCTGAGCCGCATTACATGAACACACATTTGCATACACGAAGAACATGCTTACACAGTTCTATGGCTAGAGGATGGATACATATACATACTGTCAAAGCTTTATTATTTTTCTCATTAGCCAAATGCTGTAACACAGGGCAACAAGAGATCCAGAGCAAGCTTGCAGATGCTTATGGCAAATAACTCTATGGAAATACAGGAATATATATGGACCCTGATAAGACCATGTGTGACTAATTTATAGCTTACTTAGAACAACAGGAACATGTAGAAGTCATAATATAAGCCTAAGGAAAATTACAGAAGGCCTCAAACCACAGAACACGAGACAAGAGGAGCTGACTCAGGCTGCACGTGGTGCAAAGCAAGCTCACAGCCAATGTCAGAGATACACGGTCACATTCCAAACTCTAGACGACAAAAGGACCAGCTGCAGTAGAATTGAATACATCGTCATAAATGCAGTCCCAAGATCTCGATTTTGTGATCTACAAGCACGTGATGCAGGCGACCCAGACAATGGGCATTCACCCGTGGTGGAAAAGGAGAGCCGATACCAACAAACCAAACGAGGAGTGAAATAAGTGTTGCAATGTGGATACACACTCTCATAGGCAAAGGTGGTACACTGCCAGATACAATCCAGAAACATAGTCGTTTCACGTTACCTTGAAGAGGTGCACAGAGAGCTGAGGACCGAATCGGGTCCCAGGCCTGGGGGTTCAGCTCTAGCCAATCACGTAATAAAAAATTTGGGGTGGACGGCAAGGGGCAAGAACCAATGGTAAGTCCACTACTCTGCAACAATGTAATAGATAGTTTCCTGGGGACTGGACAGGCCAGCCACCTGACATGCAAGGACCAGTAGAATAACCTCTATAGGGTACGTCTATAAAGGATACCATTCTAAGCACCCAATCCGCACCAGGGATAGGTTTTTGGGGAAGGGCCCAGATGATGAAGTAATGTCAAAACAAAACTGGGGAGCATGCATTGTAAAGTTGAGATGTACTGGAGAATCTTGATTGTCTTGTATGATCCCTGTTGGTCTTTGCAATAAGTTCACAACAGTTCGGGCCGACGCGAGTAATATAGGGCAGCACGCATAGATAGAAGGGCTTAACCCATGACATCTACGTACTTAAATTCCGAGTTAAATGTACGGATAGTAAGGACTATCTAGGAACTATATTGCCCTCAAATGAGTTTTTGTTTTGAGAAAGGCCCTTGTGAGGCTGAAACATGTGTCAACATTATTCGAAGGGCAAGGATAGCAAATTAACTAATACATTTGCTTGAATATCAATGTCAATAAGAGTGGACAATATATTCTGTGTAAACATCATTTTGAGTGGCGCAGTCTAACTGTGTTTTAACAACCAACCCTGGTCTTTGCAATAAACCACAGTTCTAACTTGCCGTTGGCTAAGTTGTTTGTTTATTCTTGGGAAGAGTGTTGGGCCCTTGGGAGTAGGACAGACCCCCAGACGACCTCTGGTATACCGGGGAACCATCCCAACAATGTGCTAATATGATCAGTTTAAAAGGATTACTTGAAAAGTGCACAAATCACGCTATAAACCAACCTGACAGATAACAAATGGATGCTCTGCCCCCTTGGAATGAAGGAAAGTTCTTCTTTTCCTGGTATCCTCTGTACATTGTTTTTTAAATGTATGTGTTTTCCTTTTCTTCCTTGCCACACACTAGCATTACAGTAGTTGTCCTGGAGACATGAACTTTTTTAAGTAATTTTTTTTTTCTCCAAGTTTACTTCCTTTGGCAAACAAAAAACACGTAGCACACAAGTGTACTTAGCTCCCTACTCCCTTTGTCTTTAAGTTGACAGAATTCACCTAACCGCTGAGTATGTTAGTCTAAAGTGAAGCCTTCTGCGATGACCGCTGATCTGACTGGAGTAGTCTTGAAAAGCACGAACGATCAACTGGAGTTACCGGCCGTACTGCCAGACTTGTGGGTGGGCCAGGCATATAGGCAAGCCTTGTCAAAACAACCCTTGATGGCTGAGCAGCAACAGGTCCCATTCAGCCGGAAGAATACAGACCAAGCAAAACCCACATGAGGACATGAGCAGCGGCTTACAAACCCATCCTTCATCGCCAATTGTGTCACGGAAGACCGAAGCTGGAAGCCTTTGGCGAAAGATATAGTTCGGCTTTATTTGAAGGGAAAGAGAGAGGTGAGCGTTCGGCAAATGAAAATGGGGAGATTGGCTCCAACCGTCATCGAACGCTCAGAAGATTCCACGTGGGACTGACACGCAGGTGAAACCACATGGAAGCATTACAGGAACATGTCAGCGAGCACCTGCTCCGGGGATCTGAAACATTCACAGTCAACCCTGGGTGGTGTTGCCCCGATCAGCAATTTCTTTTGTTTTATTGGTTTGTATAAACCTTTAAAAAAGAAATATCATACAATTAATGAATATACAGTTCTTATACATGCCATGTTAATATGCTGTCACAAATAGAAGAAGATACATTTTCATGAAAGGAAGAAAATAATGACTTTATTAAGTCTCAACATAGAGCAGGGGGGAGCGGCAGCCAGCATCCTCTGCACCAACCATCACTCACTGAACGCTCAATGTCTCTGGCAGTTCTCGCGCACAGGAGGAACTGTGTGAACCACAGATGTTGCACATCTTACTTTTTTCCCATTAAATACAAGTTTGAAGAAAACAGAACTTTAGTACATTAAATAATCCTTGTATCTCAGTGGCGGACCCCTCAACACAGATCTTGTTCTTCCTCTGGTTTGCGATCGCCATTCTGTTTCCTCCTTAGCTTGTGCATACTGATTGCTGACTCCTACGTGTTTCTCATCTTTATTTTTATTGTTTATGTTTTTAAACTTTTTTTTTACAATTCAACAGATTGATCATCACGTAGAAATAAAAGCGAGCATATGCACATCATTTTAAAAAGTAAACAAAGGTCCTCATTACGAGTCCGGTGGGTTGCTGCCGGACACGTAACACTGAATCTGGCGACTGGTGCAACTGGGACGTTACAAGTCCCGGTGGAGCGGGAAGTCAGGCGCCAGATTCTGTAAGTTCCCATTCCCGTGGAGTCTGTGAGAAATCAAAGGGTGTCTCACCCGCTAGTCCTCAGGGACTTGTTTTTCAGGTGGCCAGGACACAGGGCCATCGCTTTTGGATCCAGTTCCTGGGGGTGGGCCAGTGCGGAAGGATCACTTGGTTGAGGGGTCTTTGGAGAGTGGAGGTGAGAACGCTGTTGGTGAGATGCGGTATTCCCCCTTTTTTGTTCATCTACCCATTATATTTTGTCGGATTTTCCGAAGTCCGAACTACACCGAAAAACACTGAGCCGAAGAAGAGGGTTACTTAGAGTAACCAGACTAACTCTCTCACATTGTACTGGACATGTCCCGTTAATCAGGTCATGCAAAGTCAGGCACTTTACGCTAAGTGCATACACCTGATACCAGTTAACTCTCCTCACACGAATAAAAGGCAACTCCTAAAGACACACTCTGAGCAAGGCGGAACACGAGTACAAGCAGAAATTCCAGGACGAAGACACACCTACTGGAGCAGCGGAACAGACCAAGGGACGAGAGCAGTGATCCGAAACCCTCAAGGGTTCCCTACTGCAGGTCATTGCCTCTGACAGTCCGCAAAAGACACGTGGAGAAGGCCAGGTTCCACAAGTGAAGATTGCATTGTGTTTCAAGGACGCCAGCGACCCTCCCAGCTGAACGGCAGAGCTTGGGAGGCGAGGCCAAGCCTGTGGTACTAACCTTGACTCGTGAAATTGGAAACCACAAAACAAGAAAAAAGCACACACAGCCATTGATTTGGCAAGTGACCTGGGAGACTGGTGTGTGTTAAAACGAATGAAGTGGCAACATTGGATCACAACTCTGCCTACCGGAGCCAATGTGCCCGGCAGGTCAGACCTGCCGGATGCACCGGCCTTGGCAGGCAGAGTTGTAGTTTGCCAGTCCGGAAAGAGTGGCAGTAAGTTGCTACCGGCACCCTTATTTCCAGACTGGCAAACTCGGAATGAGGCCCAAGGACATGAGAATAATCTTATCTCACATCATATTAACAGCTTTAAAAGCCATCTTTCAATTAATACACAATAACAACAATACAAACAACATCGAAAAATCACTCATCATAAATCATTCAATATACCAAAAATAGTTTTAGAGCACTTCGAAATTGATCTATAGCTATACACCCGCCTTGATATCTAATGGGGCTCTCTACTTCAAGGAATTAAAGAATCCCGACACGGCTATCCTTACTGACTGCAGACTGGCGCTTAAAACACCTTTTCCACAAACTCTCTGTGTCTTCCCAACTCATTCTGTGGAGCAATTGTTTGAAGTGCGCCGTTCTTTGCACACCAAGGGCTAGGCATTCCAGTAGTAGATGCCTTGCAGTGTCTATTGCCTCTTTATCGTTACAAAATTGGCACATGGATTCACCACTACCAATTTGTTTCCTTTTTCACAATACCTCTTCTTGTCAACAGTAGGTTGATCAATCCTAAAGAGCGATTAGGGAACAAAAGCAGATAGGGGGCCACTGGGCTCTTTTTTTGTGTCTGTGACCCAGATGTGACAGCAACGCATTATTATTTAACTGTTCAACTGTATGGCACCAATCCCCATTATACAAGGTAATTTGCACATTTTCGTGGTACGCTATCCGGTCGCTAATATCACGGTTGGCGTCGCTAATATCACGGTCAACGTTCTTGTTTCATTTCCATACAGGTTTTGCAACGGCTCATTTGTGAAAACGGGACAATAGTCTACACTGAACACGCACCTTCATTGATAAAAGTCCAAGCTTTAACTGCATAGCTGGGAGTGGGACTGCATTGGGTACACTCAGCACCCATCTCCGCAGCTTGGCCTCCACTTTGTCCAGCTGAACGTGACTGGCCTTTAGCCATAATTTGGGTACCACCTTACCCCCATAGAAAGTCGATGGCGTTATATTTTGTTTCTATCTTTATTAATTGATTGGACAGAGCTGACGCCTTCCGATTTAAAATTATGCAAATGTTCTGGAATGCTGGCAGCCCTGTTATATGGAATGTTACAGTAGGAGCTCGAGTCAATACAGTTGCTTTTCCAAGTACCATTTAAATATGTGTTTTTCCCCTTTAAGAACTCGAGGAGTCTGGTTTTCCTGGATTGATAATACGCCCATTGTCTTTAGCACAATTAGTAAAAGCACATAAAAGGCACTGAAGACCAATACGTGTATTATCAAAAATTAAAAAGTCATCAGCGAAGGCTATCCAGGGAACCTTAAAAACACTCATTTCAGGGGATATAAAAGCAAACAAATGTAAAAAGTCCATGACATCAGATACATAAAGATTATATAGACATGGCGCCAGGACGCAACCCTGTCTCAGACTGGATAAAGTTTGAGTTCTTATGGACAGGCTTCTGTGAGAAACCTGGCGGTATTCTCCCACCCACTCCTTCAGGATCTTCTATTAAGGTGGCCAGGAAAGGGCTTTTGGATCCCGACTTTGGGGGTGGACAAGCGAGGGATGATCACCTGAGTGGAGAGTCACAGGGGATGGGGAGGAGAATGCAAGAGGGAGAAACATGGTATTTTCCCAATACTAACAACAGCTTACCCTACTCTCCCTCAGCCTTTGTGGGGTGTTTACACTGACACCTCATCTCTCCCTCCCCATTTTCAAGAAATACTGAGACGTGGAGGAGGCCACTAGGATCAATGAGGATTACCTATAGGAATAACATGGGGAAAGTAAGGGCAACTGACTTTAGAGACAACCACTGCCCCACTAATAGAGTAAGGCAGAGTCAGGCATAGGTAGGTAATAATTCCCACCTGACTTTACTTAACTGTGTTTTCAGCTATAAAAGCTGTGGTCAGTTACAGAGATTTGAGCGTGCTAGGGAGGCAATAGGGTCCAGGGACGTCTAGAAACGGAGAGAAGCAGGAGCTGCAGGCAGGAGGACGATGGCGCACAGATACGCTGACCCGGTGTGTGTGCACTGCAGCGTGGCGAGGGACCCATACCTTAAGGTAGCCGGAAATGCGCTGCCTGCATTCTGCAGGGGAGGATCAGTAAGGTGCTTGTTTCCTTGGGACCAGTTCCGAGCCTAAGGGTGCCTGAGGGGCAGGTGATGAGACCCTGACCTCCATCCCGCATTGAATGGAGGAGCCAGCTCTCTACGTAGCACTGCCCAGTGAGTTTCATGACAGAATGCAAGACAAATCCCGGGAGAGTGCGTTTAGATGAGAGCAGAGGGGGAGAAGGGCACGAACAAGAATGCAGCATAGAATCGGAAAGACAGAAAAGTGTGAAAGTTAAAAGTGAAAGAGAAGTGAAAAGGCTGAAAGTGCAGCAAGGAGACAGAAAGCAAGAGAAAATCAGTGAGAAAAGCAGATTGGGGAGAAAGGCGAATAAACGCCAGATCAAAGCAGAACATTGAGAGAAAGTGAAAAAGAAACACTGAATGACCCGTAATAACAAAAGGGGCACCAGAAAAGGTAAAGAAGAGTGCCCGGGGCACGCAAAGGAAAGTGCAAGTGAGCACAGAAGAATAAGAGGTTGCAAGAGTGCACGGAAAGGACAGAAAATTAGTAAAGAAGGTGCAAGGGTGCACAGAACGAAAACACATCAGCAAAGTGACAGGGGCACGTCAAAGAGGGTGGAAAGTAGAAGAAAGGGATGCACAGGGCATCGGAAGGACATAAAGAGGTACGTGAGAGCAAAGAGAGGGGAAATAGGGTCAGAGTGGTCACACCTAGGAAAAGCAAAAAGCCTGGTGTTTTCGAAAGCCTCTGATTCTACCACATGAAAGAATGGTTTATGAATTCAAGACAGAACTGTAATAAATCATATGTTGTGTTTGGAAGCTGGAAGAGGCCTAGAGCTTGGGGAAGGGAGGAGACCCTGAGAGGCCTATTCAGGAAATCAAAGTAGATCCCGATAAAGAACTGAGTTTTGTGTTTGAAAGTTGAAAGGGGCCTGAGCTTGAGGAAGGGAACCCTGAGAGGACTAACCAAGTCAGAGACTTGTTAAGTTTTGTTGAACTGGTAAATAGTGTTGAAGTGTGGGGAACGGAACCTCAGAAAGCTTGCAAAAGGAACTGTGTTGTTATTTTTTTTTAGTGGTGTTTTGAAACTTGATGAAGCCAAAGCTTGGCAAAGCGAACCCCAAAGAACCTAAAGACATTTGAAGATAGTTGGAATAACTACAAGGCACCGTTAGAGAACATCTTGTGAACAGCTCTGTGGAGTGAACTTAATTGTGTGACATTGACCCAACAGCACCTGGTGAAAGACCACCTGAAACCAATCCTGGTTTCCATTTTTGTTGAACCACTGATTTTCTTATTTTTGAAAATACTTCCTATCACATTTTTGTATTGAATGAGGGCAAGCATAGGTTTACACACCAACAGACTTTTACTTTGGACTTCTAGACAACGACGGTCACTAGAAACATCAGTTGAGGGAATTACCCGTTTAGAGTTGGGGCCAGTCAGGCATTACACCAACCCAGGAACCTTAGTAAATAAAGGTTTTCAAACAAATTCATTTGAGTCTGTGTCTCTCTTTATACAATGCCTGCCTCACACTTCCCTCATCAGTAGGTCCTACCTTGATTGCAGGCCCATTTTCAGCTTTAATAGCCCACCTGGCATCCCCTATCTGCCCAGTTTGGACCAGAGTCTCCTCCTGTTGACCCTGCTGAATGCTGATGAGAGGTCGATTGAAGGCTCATAAGTACTGCGATGTAATCTTCCGATGCTTGCTCTTAGATAACTCTTACCACCAAACTATTGATATTGGTCGAGTGGCCCTCCAGTGGAATGCGCCCAAACCTCAGGATGCTGCAGTAAAAGGGACGCAAATGCTTGACTATCCACATCAGTCAAAGTGATGGGACGGTAGTTCTTAGGGTTTGTCTACATGCCCCTTTGAAAAACAGGAACAACGAAGGCTGTCCGCCAGGATTCCTGAAAACATTCAACCGCTATAATAATCCTAAATAAGATAGTTACTACTCTGGCCCATACGGTAGGATCTTCCTTCAATATATTGTTAGTTAACCCAATGGGCCCTATGCCCCTGAATGCTTACAGCACTTAATTTGGTCCTCCACCAACACATCTTCTACAGCAATTCTGAATTCTCCATTAGACTTGTCTGATGTGGTTTCAGCCACCGGAAGGACTTCGCACCCGGGGGCATAGATATTTTCAAAATGTTCTACCCAGGCAGGCTCACGCAGAGCATTCAGCTGTTTGGTTTCTCATAATTAACCAGAACATTCTTCTGTTCATTCACCCTTTGGCCTTCCACCACCTCCTGCCATGGACAACTCATTCCACCCTAACTCACACTCCTTCCACCTTGACATGTTGTAATTCTATTCATGTTCAATCTATCCCTATTTTTCAAATACACTGTGATTAATCCAGAAATGTCGTAACTTCTCCCCGAGAAGCCCCTTTCCATGAGGCCAGGGTGGTGAGGCCGCTGCCCAATAGCTCTGGGGTGGTACTCAGCGGGAGGATCTCATGGGAAGACATCTCCCCTGTGGGGACAAGGGAGAGCATCTCAGGAGAATGCAGTATACCCACCCTTCACCCATTCCCTATACACCCCTACAGTCCTTAGACCCCTTTTCTAATTCAGACTCCCAGAGAAAGAGAGAAGGCCCATGTACTTCTGTAACATCGGTGAAGTCAACATAACCAAAAGTACTGGGACGAAGAAGATCATGGAGGGCCCTTAAGATTTGCCTACCACAAGTACTGGGATGAGGTGTCCAATAGGAGGAATAAGGACTGACATGACAGCCACTACTGCAGTTGTGGACGTTGCTCCAGGGTGGAGTCTGCATAACTAAAGGAAAACCTAAGAAGGACTTGGTATCTTCAGTCTGCGACAAACCCGGGAGTTTCGAAGTGCGTCCAGTGAAGAGCCAGGCCGTGGAAGTCAAGCAGAAACTGAACTTGAAGCAGCCTCCCCACCAGTCCTGAAGAAACATGTGGTGATGATGCCATGAGAAGCAGACTGCAGACCCGAGCAGCCAACGAGCCAAGGCAGAAGAAACACTGGTGCTGCCGCAAGGACGCCCGATCCCAGGAAGAACCAGAGAGCTACGTGATCCAAACGGCAGGTACAGGAAAGTTCTAGAGGCCCATTAGGGACGTGGGGCAGGTGACAAAGTAGCCCTGCATCAGAGGAACACTTCCTTAGCCCAGTGACCTAACGAAAACCACTGACCAGCAGAGAGTGAGAGGCACAATGGGCCTCACTACAAGGGTGGCGCTCCCGTAATGAAGGATGCCGGTACGGGACCGGCACCCTTCATTACAGGAGCGTCTATTGCAATGTTCCCTTTGCGGGACCCTGTAAGGACGCCTGATAAAACCAGGCATCCTTTCCGGGTCCTGCGAGGGGAAGAGGGAGGTAATAACGGGCCAGTTGTGATGTGCCCGTTATTACTATTTTATTTTATTTATTTATTTTATACATTTGTTACACGCCCAGACCCTGGGGTATCACGGCGTGGTTACAGACATCTTAATAATTAGTCTTACAGTAAAGGAAAGGCTTGTAGAAGGAAAACAGGAAGCATGTCAAGCAAGCATACGAGTCATACATTACATCGGTACATACATCATACAGGTTAGGTACAATCCGGGCTGCTGATTAAAAGCTAATCATTGGGCTGGTGCAGGTGAGAGACGGGTATTAGTATTGGTTGAATAACCAGGTTTTCAATTGCTTTTTGAAGCTGGGGAATGTGGTGTCTTTTTTTATGTGGATAGGGAGAGAGTTCCAGTGATGTGGTGCTAGTACACGGAAACTGCTTCCCCCCGCTCTGGTGTTTTTGTAGCGGGAAATCATTAGGTAGTGGTTTTCATTAGAACGTAGTGTTCTGATGCTTTCTTGTTTCTGTATTACATTAATCAGATACATGGGTGCTTTTTTAGTCAGGCATTTGTGTGTAATACATAGGGTTTTGAAGATTATTCTTGCTTCAATTGGTAACCAATGTGCATTTTTCCTAATCTGTGAGATGTGCTCAGATTCTTTTATTCCTAATGCTGCTCTTAGAACTTTGTTTTGCATAAGTTGCAATTTACTGATGTTAGCCTTAGAGCTACCTAGCAGTAGTACATTGCAGTAATCCAATTTAGATAATACCAGCGCTCTGGCTAATGTAAGGCAGTTGGTTGGGGTCAGGAATTGGCGGCTTAATGCAATCAGTTTGGACGTGTATGCTGTGGATGAAGAGAGGGTGCTGATGTGTTTGGTCATTGTGAGGTTAGCGTCTAGGTGGACCCCTAAAGTTTTGACTTGTTTGAGAACTCGGATTGGAGATCCGTCTATGTTGATGGTGGTGTAGTCCGGGTGAAGTGAGGCGATTTTAGTTGGGGATCCTACAATGAGAATTTCAGTTTTCTCATCATTGAGACAGAGACTGTTCAATGCCATCCAGTTTTGGATGATTGTGTATATTGTGTTAATGACTATGGTGTCTTGGTCATAGTTGCCTGTGATGGGTATGAGGATCTGGGTGTCATCTGCAAAATTGGTATAGATGACACCCATATCGTCAAGGGCAGAGAAGAGGAGCTTGGTATAAGCATTGTAAAGTGTAGGGGAGAGGCATGAGCCCTGGGGAACTCCTATGGGTACTGGTATTGGGTCGGCAGCTTCCTTGCCTATGGCCACTCTGGAAGTACGTTCAGCCAGGAAGGATTTCACCCACTTTGTGGCATCGTTAGAGAAATTAAAGTCATTGGCTAGGGATGTACAGAGTTTATCATACATCCCTCCCCAATGGGGATGGGTTCCTGCAAGGAGGAATTACTGGGTCCTCTTATGTCAGAATGACCCGGTAAATCCTCATTGCAGGAACCCGGTATTGGAGCCCGGTATGGAGGCAGCCATGGCGCTAATAGCACCATGGCTACCTCCATACTCGTTTTGAGGCCCAATGTTGTTGTTAAAAAAAGGTTTTATGCCATGGACAGGTGCCACTTCCGTGGTCTCTCTGCGCTCTGGTGGTTCTGTGAAAAAATAAGAAGGGGATAGGATACGGTTAGTGGGAGGAGCGGGAAAAGAGCAAGGGAGTCATGATGTGCTGTTGGCATATTCAGTTCAGATGGACCGTTCACTGAGCCTGTTGTGAGATTCGAAGGTGGCCACTGTGTAGTATTGTACAAGCTTATGTGTGCTATGTTGTTGCAGTGTTGCGAAGTATGTGCGGTTTGCTGTGCTGAGGAATGTTGGTTGTATTTAGTGCAGTATGTGAGAGGTGCATGCGAAGGGTTGAGTGTTAGTATTAGTTTATCAGAACAGAGTTTGCCCAGAGATGACTAACGTAGTTCACCTGGATGTTACAGATGGCTGAATTACACAGTTTACCTAGATGTGACAAATGGCTAACGAACACAGTTCACCTGGATGTGATAGATGGCTGATATTCACATTTCTGTCTAGATGTGACACAAGCTAATATGCACATTTTGTCTAGATGAAATGCAAGCCAATATTCAAATTTATGTCAAAGTGCACAACTGATTTTACTAACATCTGACACAAATATATTGGTTGCTCCATAATTAGAGCAAGCTATGAGTAGTGCCAATAAGTCCTGAAAATTGCAAGTCAAAATATACAAGACCAGATCACAAAAATAATTTATCATGGTTGGTGGCCGCTCCATTGTTCATTATCAGCTGTGGAACATAACTATTGTTATGCAAATTCCGAACAGCTGAAAAGACACAACCAACCCTCAAACAGATGGAGAAGCACACCAGAGTCCCCATTACACACATCACCGCCAGGGGGAGTTGAAATGGGCCTCCGGCTGCCCACAAGTTGGCAGTATTGTCACAAATCAAAAAACGTCTTTAAATTCAGTACATTAAATGTGCACTTTACAGCATACACATTACAGGCTGCCTTCGCTGGCACCCTCAGGCCATCATTTCCCCTAGATCTTGAGGTATCGAGCAGTCTTATCACCTGGATGCCTTTTTACTTCAGTTTCAACTATATTAGCACCGGACTGACAAGTAGAGCTTAGTAGCTTTTGAGTGGGCATTGAGTTTCCTGCTGGCTGCCTATCTTGGGAAAATCTGCAGCTATTAACACCTGTCCAGCATTCCTTTATATCTCCATTATAATCGATGCATTCCAAAGGGCGCCCAAGACTGGTCTTCTTAGCTGCAGGCAATGGGGCCCCCAAACACCATTCTGAAATGTGCCCCACTCCCACACCTTCAGCCGGCTCTGCTCAGCACCCAAGACTGGAGCACATCAACGGATTCCTCGATAGGTGTATGTGATTTGATGCTTCACCACCTACAACACACGCAAGCCTGCTTATCTATAGTTGCCACCAGGAATACTGCAATTTCCTGAAGAAATATCACCTGCACAAAGACTTTTGGAACCCCGGTCTGCAAGTTAACATTTGGACACCATCAATGGTTGCTCTGATCCACTGCAATGCCCCCCCTCCCCCTTTGCTCACTGCGGACTGTGTATAACTGTAGCTTCCCTTTAACAGTTGTACCACTACCTTGCCTAAAACTGCCCCATCACTTTAGGCTTCACTCAACTCCTGGCTACATTCTACCCTCAAATGCAATCCCATTCCAGACTTCACCTGATTGTCCATTGCTGAAGCCCCTGCTCCTCCGCCGCGAGGCCACTTACTCGTTCCAGTACTTGGTGAGAAAGTAAGCCAAGTGAGCTGAACCAGAGAGTGAGAGGCGCAGGGGTCGGGCACCCACATCAAGGAGCAAGGCATCTTCCTCGTATCAGTACTTGGTGAGAGTGTGAGCCAAGAGAGCTGAACCGAAGAGCAAGACAAACAAGGGTCTGGGACGCAAACCAGGAAGCAAGGCATCTTCCGCAGGGTTGTACTTGGCAGGCGAGTGAACCACGTGGACCCAACCGAGCAGAGAGACGCCAGGATCAGGAGACCCATCTAACATTTGAGAACTGTGTATTTGAAGCTACATGAGACGTGGACTAGGGGAAGGGAGCCATTCCCCCTGGTACTACTGAAATGTGAAACTAAATTAAGAGGGAGATCAGGGGAAGGAAGTAATGTCCCCATGTGACCTGTAACTGTCCTAACAAGGGGGAAAACGGAGAAGGGAGTTATTCTCCTAGTAACCAAGACCAGGGGAAGGGAGTCATCCCCCCTGTTTGTGTGAAACTGCCAAGCCTGAGAGAAAGCCAGGGGGAAGGGAGTCATTCCCCTGGTTGTGTGAAACTGCCAAGCCTGAGAGAAGGCAAGGGGAAGGAAGGCATTCTCCCTGGTTGTATGAAGCTGTCAAGATACTAGGGGAAATGAGGCAGTCTCCTAGTAACCAAGTTGTACGAACTATAAAGCCAAGATACGACGACAAGGGAGTCATTCCCCCTAGTTGAGTTGAACCGTTGGCAAATAGGCTGGGTGCCTGCCAAGGAGAACTGTTTCGAACATTTGCGTGTTGACCTGGGGAAGGGACCCATTCCCCCAGGAAGGAGCCAATACTTAGGAACAAATGTCTACTCTTAGTCCAGAAGAAGGGAGTCATTCTTCTGGACCAAGAAAATCTACTTATCTTTAGTTTAGTATTCCGTGCAAGGGACAGAAGTAGTTTATTTTTTACACAGGATGGTGGACTACTGATTTACACAGACATACTGACAGAGCCATTAGTCTTTTCGTTGAGGTGGACAAACCCCTCTTAGAGTTAGGGAAGGTTAGGGTTTCTCTTTATTTTCTTAAACAATAATGTTTATGGCTACCACTTTGTCGCCTGTGTGTCAGTCTCCTCCTTCTGCACCCTTACAACACACACGTTCTCCTACACTCCCTCACCCTTTTGGGACGTGAAGATCTTGACAGTTCCTTCACTATTCTTCCAGGTAACTTCATTCTGACCCAATCTCCTCCTTGCCACCCGATTTCTGTACTTAGTTGCTCTTCGCTTTCTATCCAAGAAATCCCACTTTCAGATTCACTTAGATCATTAGTTCCATCCATGGAAAGCCTTGACAGACAATCCGCCTGTACATTATCTCTACCCAGTATGTATTAAACGTGTACCCTTGTAGTTTAGACACTAGCATTTGTAATCTTTCTGATAAATCCCTGCCCCCGCCTGGCGCCAATACACTTATCAATGTTATGTTATGTTAACTTATATTGCGCATGTTCACCCAAAGGCATCTTGGCCCTGGAGAGAGAGACCACAGCAAACAGGAAAACCAAGCAGAGTCACAGGCAATAGCTAAAATGAGAGCCTTCCGAAAGACCAGATGATTAGGCTGAAGTATGATGATGGACGGAAGGCTGTTCCACAGCAATGTTGCTGAAACAGAGAAACCGCGGCCACCCATTTAGGAGCGGTGATAGAGAGGTACGCAAAGCATACCAGAAGAGGCTGATCGGAGAGGGCGATTGGGGACATATTGCTCAAATTTGGCGGATAGGTACTCTGCGCATGTACCGTGTACAGCCCGATGAACGATACAAAGGGATTTAAACAGAATGCGTTGTGCCACGGGCAACAAGTGTAGCGAGCGTAGCACAGGGTAATATGGGATCGATAGGGGGTGCCTGTTGCTAGTCTCGCAGCCAAGTTCTGAAAACGTTGTAGCCTGCCAATCAGCCCCTTGGGTTGCGCCAAGTACAAGGAGTTGCAGTAGTCCAGCCTGCTAAGGATCATGGCTGCCACTACAGGAGGACAAAGTGCTGCTGGGATCAGATATAGCACTTTCCTCAATATTTTAAGCGGAAAGGGTCCCTGCTGACATACCGAGGCTCCTTGAGCCGTCAGTGAGAGATCAGCTGACATAATCACTCAAAGATCTTTTACCTTAGGGGAAGGCAAGGGAAGAAGACCAAGAGAAGAAGGCCAGAAAGAAGCAATCCACAGTGAAGGATCAGGAGGAGAACCCACCACCAGCACCTCAATGACTTAAGATCTGTCTTTATCGTAAATGCCATCACACACAAGAACATTCTGAAATGCTCAACTGCCCATGTACAGGCAAGAGCCACTTTTTCTATTACTGAATACTTTCGTTCATTTTCAGTTAAAGTTCTTAAAGCAGGCGCTACCACTCATAATTGACCTTTCTCCATTTGCATCAAGGTTGTACCCAAACCATAACTGCTTGCGTCCACTCCTAACGCACATCTTTATCCACTCTAAAAACTAAGTGGTAATGCCACTTTACCTCCTTTATTACAGTAAAACATTTGTCTTCTAATTCTGTCCGCTCAAACACAGAGCCCTTCCTTAGTAACCTCTTCAAAGGTTGTGTTTTGTGTGCAAATAGCTCAACGAATCTTGAATAAAATTAAGTCAGTCAAAGAAAAGATCTTACTTATTCTATATTCATAGGAGCTGGTGCTCCCTGTATAGGATCTATGTGATTTTGTTTAGGTTTGGTACCTTCTCCTGAAATGCTATGCCTAGGTACTCAACCTCTTTAACGAATTCTATGCTTTTAGAGTCATTCAACTGTCTTCCAATATTGTCAATACTTCATTCAGAATTCTGTCATGTTCTTCCTCATTCTTCCCGTAAATCAATATCTCACCTTGGAATACTACAACTCCACTTAACCCTCAGAAGAAATTATGCATGATTCTTTGAAACACTGAAGAGGCACTTGACAACCCAAATGGCACCCAAGTAAACTGATAGAAACCATAAGGCACTATGAAGGCTGTCAGTTGTTTTTAATTCTTATATAGTTTTACTTGATGACATGCACTTGCCACATCCAAAGTGCTGAATATTCTGGCCGTACCTAATAGTGCTAACATTTCTTGCAAATTCGGTAAAGGATGGCAATCAGCCACCACAAATTCATTCACGTTCCTCAAATTAACACACATCCTCACCCTTTCATCTGATTTTTTGTCAAAACTACTGGTAAAACTCCTTCTGTCCGCAGTCTCTATGGGTACAATTACCTCATTTTAAAAAGTTTCCTGTAATAGTAAATCCATTTATTTCCTAACTGTAATCGGTACCTTGCGCACCTTGCTTCTTAAGGGTAGTGCTCTGTCCTTCAATTTTATCTCATTCTCTAATTTACTAAACATGCCCAATTTTGTATTGAATACTTTAGGATACTCTTGACCTTAAACTTAATCTTGAATCTTGAACTTAAGTTCTTGAGTTACTTAAGCTCCTACGCACAGCACTTGTTTATCCGCCCCATTTGTAATTCTCCCTGCTGAATACACCCCAGTATGGGTGCTCCTTTATTTGCCACATACACTGTGTCTAGTGTTTTTCTGCCTCTACATTCTATGTCACTGAACACATACCCAAGAATATCAATGTTTCCCCTCTGTAACTTCCTGGTTGAATATTAGTCCTGAACACTTTGCATTCCCCAAACACATCTTTAACGTCCTTTAAAGTCCTCCAACCCAATATAGTGTACTTTGAACACAAATCTGCCATTTCTCTCTTCAGTACACCAAGGTCTCTCTCGCTCATCCAGTTCTGGTCCTCGCTTGACCATCAAAACATAATCTGCCAAACCATCTTCTTTCCAGTCCACGTTGCCTTCTATATAATGTACTCTGTTCTTATGCCTCACGTAGCACATTCTTGAAAAATGACCCTTGCGTCCACAATTTGAACATTCCTTCTCCAACGCTGGGCAATTGTTACTATTTGCAAGATGATCTTCTTTGCAGAGCATGGTACAATGTCTCCTTTCACTCTTAGATTGGTGCACGTATGAACTTTGTACATCCCTTTTTCCTCTTTGCACCTCTTTTCTTAGAGCCCAATAGCACAGAGATCACCCTTCTTTTCTCCTTCAAGCGCCCTAATACTCAATTCTGACGCTTCAATTCTCCTAGCAATCTCGATAGTAGAACACAATTCTGGATTTGCACCAGTCCATAGTCTCTCTCTAATTTTCCTTTTGAATGCATTCATCAACACCTGATCACGCCAAACTTGCTCACGTGTTATCTTCTCAAAGTCGCATTTCACCGCCAAACGTCTTAATGCTCCCAAGTAATCATCAATGCCTTCTCCTGGCATTTGTTTCCTTGAATAGAAATTGAAGCGCTTTAGTACAATGTTTGTTTTTCCTGCAAAATCGATTCTTCAATCTTGTAATCTATATCATAAATAGATCCTTATATTCCTCATCATGACCTGGAGGCAGGTGTTTTATAAGCCTTAACGCTTCCACCCCAGTCTCTAACAATGACTATTTTTTAGAGGCTCTTCACCATACTGTGGATCCAAATACGTGGCAAAATGTTCTCTCCACAGCTCCAATTTCATGCTGGGATTTCTTGGAAATTGTAAAAATGGAACTGGTGGTTGAACTGACATATTTAAATTTCTTCACACTATACTCTATTCTCCGCCATGTTATAATAAAGTATTCCTTATGTTTTCCTTAAAATGTCTTTTCTATTTTTTCTTGGAGGTTATTCTTCAATGCTCCTCTAACATCCTCATAAATATGCAGCTCAAATCTCTTAAGCACTTAACCCCGCTGCTTTTCTAAATTTCCTGCAGCCCCTCTGTCTTTACTTTCCTTTATTCCTTATGCGCAGCCATGGACCCTGGGGCTTGATGGCGCGACAAGACAAAACAACAATTAACATTGAGAGCCGATATCATAGCTCAATATATAGTTCCGAAGAAAACAGGAGTTTAATATTTAATTAAACAAGTGGGTCTTCAGTTTCCTTTTAAAAATATTTAGAGATTCAACCCCTTTCATGTCTGGAGGGGGGGAATTTCAAGCCATAGGTGCAAATACAATGAAAGCTGTGTTTGAAACTTTCACTGTTCTGCATTTAGGGACAGTCAGGAGATGTTGATTATTCCATTTCAGGGTTCTAGAACCGGTTCTAGTGGTCAGGAGGTGCTGTGAATAGCTGGGCATATTTCCCCCTCTGCATTTCTGTATAATAGTCAAAGTTCGAAAAAGAATTCTGGACTCGACTGGCAGCCAATGAAGAGTGCTTCTTGCTGCAGTGATATGATCTCTGCGTTTAAGTCTCATTACCACTCTTATGGCTCCATTTTGGCAGACCTGTAGTTTGTTTCGTGTAGCTTTATCAACTCCCCTAAGTAGGCTGGAACAATAATCGA
The DNA here is from genome assembly GCF_040938575.1 of Ambystoma mexicanum. Lineage (NCBI taxonomy): Eukaryota > Metazoa > Chordata > Amphibia > Caudata > Ambystomatidae > Ambystoma > Ambystoma mexicanum. The sequence goes on along the minus strand of NC_090933.1, from coordinate 1,252,318,956 downwards.
CCTTCGCCCGTATGATGGCTCTGACGATGGTCTATGCATTATCTTGTGAAATAGGAGGTCTTAGGTGCGCCAGCAACTTTATATAGTAGGCGCACAATGATACTAGACTGCTTACATGATTTTTCATAGTAAGACGCTGATCGAATAGCACTCCCAGGGTTTTAACTTTCAACAGCGGGATGATTTCTTCAGTTACTAAAGGAAAGCTTTCATAACTCGGGCCTAATTTCAGAAGCATGCGGGATGATCCAATTACAAGCAACTCAGTTTTATCCTTGTTAAGCGCTAACTTATTAGAACTCATCCAGGATTCAATAAGTGAGAAGATCTTATTAATAGCTGCTTCGTCCTTGTCATGTGAGCCGGACTCCGGGATGACACATTGCGTGCCATCGGCGTAGTTGGTAAATATCACACCCTCATGGGCTAGTATGGCAAATGTCCATCAGGCCACATGGTGTTCATTTCTTCCCCATACTCATTTCCTCATTTAGTGGTAGGGTTTAGACACAACAGCGTGTAGAGCAATGTGCAGAACACAGCTCGGTACCACCGCCAGTATGCTCCGCGATCCAGTCACTTGTCACCACTTGTGAGAATAAAGAAGCTTCAAAGGTAAAGGAAACAATGACTTTATTAGGTTTCAACATAGAGCGGTGAAGAGAGGTGGGCGACCTCTAGAATGCCCGTTGATCCTCTGCCCCAACCGTCACTCACTGAACGTTTGATGGTTAACGCGGGTCTCGCACACAGGATGACCCACGCGGACCATAGATGCTACAATAAACCTTTGAAAAAGAAATAGATGAAATACCAAACAATTAATGAGTAATATAAAAATGGTTTACATGCCATATTAATACGCTGTCAAAAAGAGAAGTAGATACATTTTCATGAAAGGAAGGGGAAATAGAAGATTTCTCATTTGTGGCTTTACCTTTGACTTTCTGGGGCATTCCTTTGCCACAGCAGATGACTTTTCAGATCATTGTGTGTCTAAAATGTAGGCAATTCAACCGCAGTGCCCCTTGAATGCAGCAGCATATGTAAAGCTCCCGATTACTGCTCTGACAGCAGCATCTTGAGATACCTGGTGTTTGTCTATGGAGCTGGCGGGTAAAACCAGACAGCCTCATCACGAGTTTGACGGTAACCCTTAAATGCGGCGATAATGCTATTATCGCCGCATTTAAGGGTCAGCCAAATTTACGGGCTTGGCAGATTTACCCCCAGCTCTGAGCTGGGGGCAAATCCGCTGCAATTTTGCCGATTTTCAGTGCTACTACTGCCGGCGGTAATACCGCTGGTGGTAATAGCGCCGAACATTCCCCATTGAGCCCAGCTAATAGCGCCGGAGGGTTTGGCGGTAGGGCTAATACCGCCGGGGTTAGCACCCAACTCGTGATGAGGCCATAAACTGAGTGTATGAGAGCTCAGATACCCACGGCTGTGCCCTCTTTAGGTATAAGAAGTAGGATAAGTTTCACTAAAGTTAACTGGCTGGGCGCACGAAAGGTCATAATGCCACTGCGCCCCAGCTACCATGCTTTCACCAGCCCCCTGCCCCCATTGGCGAGGAGGGACTCTTGTTAGGGTGTGTGGCTTAAGTACACACATACTTAGGCAATACCCCCTAATGAGAGCCCCCCTCGATTTAGCATCCCACTTAGTCCAGTGGTAGGGCCCCTCGAGGGGCCCCATATTAGTTCAGCTTTGGCTTATTCTTAGGGGAGCCACGGGTGGCCGAGTGCTACTGTGCCCTGTATCGTGGTGTTCTGCAGGTGCCACAATGGGGTGTGGCACCATTTATGTGAGGTGCCGCTTGTGGCAATACTTAAATGGAATAGCAGGAAGGAGTCGCCCTGCTGTTTCCCTCATGGCTGCTGTTTAGCAGCGCCTTGCGCTGCAGGGTCTGAGGCGCTACATGCTAGCTTAAATTTAAAAGGTATTGCTGATGTTCCTGAATTTGTTGAATCATAAATAATTCAGGAGTCAAGCATAAATAGTTACAGTTTGCAACAGTTTTATGATTATATTTGAGCCTGTCTCGATAGTAATTAAATAAAGCAAACACTACCTGCACATGGAGTTGTAGTCTGCTCCTATCTGTGGGGCGGTCTTTATTCACTGTTACATCCCTATTAGGTGTATTTCGGGTCCCCTCCAGCCCCCCACTCAAGAGAAGTGGGGACACTTTCATGTGACAAACATAGACGATTCGGTCGTTAATTATATTTATGCATTTCCACTCCAACTACTGAGACCCAATGGGAATCTGCCTTATAGTGTCAATAGGAGCTGTGTTCACCACCTCATCTAGCTGTCCAAGATGGGGCTTCACATACTCTATGCGAGTGTCAGTGCAGGAGGTCCCCAAGTCCACTCACTGCTTCTGGTCAATCCATGGTGTGGTCTGCGCCAGGGATCCCTACGCTCCCACCGGCCTACCAGCAAGAAAAGCCACTTTTTAAATGTATTGTTTTACTGTCCGGTGCTGGGAATTCAATCCAGAGCCTTGCCCCAATGTCACATGGCACTGTGCTATTTCGGAGATGTTGGATTTTTTGTGTTCCATTCAATAGACTGCTTTGACACCCTTGATGGGCTTTATGTATCAAGCTGTCTATTGAAAGAAACCAAGAAATTGAGCACATATTAAATAGCACAATGCGATGCAAGTCTTGGGTTCGAATCCCCAGCATGGGACAATAAATAAAAGCAAAAAGTCGCTTTTCTTGTCCCGTGTTGTGGATTCTAACCCGAGGCCTGCTGTAGACAAGCCATTGTCACATCACACGGCACTATTTCGGGAATGCTGGACATCTTTAGTTTCATTCAATAGACTGCTTGTTTTTTTTTGTTTTTTAATTCAAACCGTTGTTTATAGTTTGATTACCAAACTTTTTCCAACATACATTTTCATTTCATAATTTCTTTTCTCCACAATTTTCATACAATTTTCCCTTTTAAAAGAAAATCTTTTCAGATTACAAAATTCAAGTTATTATCATTATCCAATACAAACTTTAAAAAAGAAGCATTCTAATTCAACCCAGTGCATAAAATATGTCTAATATTAAAATATAACAATGCCCCATTCATGACCCTCGAATTTTGGTTTTCGTAGACGATACAACAAAGAGTCTGCATCCCCAGTCGTATGGGCCTATTGTAGAATTTAAGTTCCGCAAAAGATTTAAGATTTTTGTTTGAGGAGCTTCTATCTTAGTTTAGACCCAAGATATTTTCATGAGCTAGTGCTAATTTTTTCTAATTCAGCATTCACCATAGCCATTCTCTGCTTTCAACAGTATCATTTGCATGCTGAATTTTGAGTATTTCATTACGTTGTACTTCGAAGTATACACAATAAATACTCAAATGCTTAAGTGTTTCATGCGAATCGATCACTTTACAAAATCTGCATATATCACCAGACCCAATTTCATCTGAATTTATCCAGTTTTTAGTTCTCTCTAGTGTTGGCAGTTGATTTAATTTGAATCTTAAATATAAACCTCTTGCTATGGGACAGGGAAATTGCTGAAGATAAAACTTGCGTGGAGAGCGCGGTGTGACAAATTTAACAGCTTCCTTGTACATCTTATATTTTTCCATAGTATTAAGGGTTTAACACCAGTCGTGGGCCAATAATCGATTCTTGACATGTGCTAGGCGATATTCTAGATCGGCAGAAGTAAGTGCCACCTCGTCCGAAAGAACTTCCATTTTTTTATGATATTGTTCTATGGAAGGTGGATTGCGATTTTTAATCATCTTCCCCAGATCTTCATCTAAAGAGTTTTTAAGTGGATAGAACATTTTTGCGTAATTTGTTAGTTGTCGCCAGTTGTAGCGGGCAGACAGTGATATCAATCCTAATTCCTGTCTTAGTACCGCATTAGGGAGTGAATTAGCCAGACGCAACACATCCTTCCAGATGCGACCCTGTAATTGGTCTAAGAATGTATTTATTTTAGCCAAGCACATATCAAGAGCATATAATAAAATCGCCTCGACTTTAAGGATGTAAAATTCAAATAATGGAATCAATGAGAACTTACAATACTTAACTATTATCATACGCATTTGGGTTACTAAAGTTTTTGCTTTTTGATTCAAGGTATTTTTCCACATGGATAATGCGGTTGAATCGGATAGCAAGTATCCCAGGTACCGTATTGTGGCAGTCTGTGGAATAGGAATCAAGCCGATAGTCCAATTTCTAGGGCAGATCCTCTTCTTTAAATTATTAAATAGAAAGATATTTGACTTCCCTGCATTAAATTGCAGATTATGGGATACACAATATTCGGCAAACAATGAAAGTTTAGCTTGCAGGCCCGATGGTGTTCGATCGAAGATCACTATATCATCCGCGAATGCTAGCCACTGGATTTTTAGGTGGCCTAATCGAGCTGGGTAGTTGATTTGTTGTGACCATATTTCATTGATATTGCAAAGATATAAATTGAACAAGGTGGCAGCCAAGTTGCACCCCTGTTTAACCCCTAATGCAATCCCAATGGGTCCCGTAGTGGCCCCAGCCAGATTGACTCTAATAAAGTACACGGTATTGGTGTGCAATTTGGCAATTAGGTGGACAAGATGATCAGGGATGCCCATCGCCCGCATTTTTTGCCAGAGCAGTCCGCGCACAACGGAATCAAAGGCCGCAGTTTGGTCCGAAGAAGCCATATATATTGGCCCAGTATCTGGAATCTTTGATTTTGCAAGTATATGCGCCATGAGTGTAGCATTAAGGGAAGTTCCCATCTGTGCTCTGAAAGCGATCTGAAAGCGGGATAGGGTATTATTGGTTTTCAGAAATAGTTGGAGTTCCCGTAAAAGTAAGATGGCAAAAACTTTTGCCGACGCATCTATCAGTGCGATAGGCCTGTAATTCGCGGGATTGCTCCTTTCCCCTTTTTTGTAGATGGGAACAATAATAGAACCCAGCCATGAAGATGGAATGACTAAGGACGATAGCACATTGTCAAATTGATTTTTCAGTATGTTGGCCCAAAGTGATGGATGTCGTTTCAGAACACAGGGAGGAATTCCATCTGGGCCAGCTGCCTTTGAGTAATTCAAGGCATTGATGGCACATTCAATATCTTGGAGCGACCAGGGGATTATTGGCAATTTTGGAATAGGTGGAGTAATTGCGTTATCGATGGAAAAACATGGAGCAACTGCATATTTTTTCTCATAATAATTCGTCCATGTTGTGGCAGATATCGTCGAAGCCTAGTTCTCTGTAATTTACTGGCGTCTGACCTCAAGATTGCCCATGTTGATCTCCGATCGTTTCGACATAGTGAATTAATTATCTGTTGATTGACCAGGTTATGTGTGTATCGTTTAATGTTTTTGCATTTATTGCAATATGTAGTATTAATCGATGTTTTCAACATAACATATTCGTCTGTCGTACAGTTGATTTTTTTTTTTAGTTTGCGCAATTCTGCATTTTTGTTTCGCTTCGCTAGTAGGAGTTCTGGGCATCCATTGGCTTGGTTTGTTGCATTCAGATTATTTCTTTCGTTTTGGGTCCTAGCCATTGTGTGCGTTAACATCTGCAAGTACTTGGCTGGATCTTTGTCATTTAACTGCAACTTTCCAGAACTGTCCAGAAGTCCCTCAAGCCATTTGTCAATACGGGCGTTGATTTAATCGCATAAACGATTGTTCCATCTTATTGAAAGATGTGGTCTGTCAACTTCTAGAAATCCCTGATTCGGATCCTGGGCTAATTCAGTAACATTTATGTGAATGGTCAATGAGATTAACATATGGTCGCCACATTCCGGATCCATTGTAAGGGTGTCAGTACAACATTCTTGTAGGTTTGCAGAAATAGCAAAATGATCTATACGAGATCTAAATACTCCTCTCTTCCAGGTATAATCTAACCCTATGGTTTGATTTGGGAGAAATGTTAGATCCCAGGATTTTAGGTGCCAGTTCCACATTGCTCCCCTACCGTATGAAGATAGGGGTATCTCATTGTCCATGTTGGTAGCGGTTTTCTTCCAACATTCAGCGTTAAAGTCGCCGCCAATGATAATCCGGCATGCAGTATATTTGGTGAGTGCTTTGTCTAAAAGTGTATCTACTTGGTCAAAGGTACTATTAATAGACTGCTTGATACATACAGCCAGTGTGTCAAGCATGGTCTATTGAATAAGACAAAAGAAATTGAGCACCTATGAAACAGCACAGTGCTGCAGGGCTCGGCTTCGAATCCCCAAAATCTAACAATTAAAAAAAATAAAATCAACCCAACAACAACGAAAGCCACTTTTAATTTACTGTCCCTTGCTGGGCACACTTCAGGCCACGCCCCTCATGTAGGCCACACCCCTTGGCACAGCCCCCCTCGATTTCTTACTTCCCTTAAGCACTGTGTAAAACCATGTCGACTGCTGCAAGGATGGTTCCTCCAATCTCAGTTGAGGATGAGGGGAATGCGGCAGCATCTACGACTACAGAAGCCATCAATTCAACTAAAAGCTAACATGGGAAAGGGAACAGCCATGTCTCCTATAATCGGCACCATTTTCAGTCAAAATGGCAGACTCCCCATTGGTCCTATGGCCGGCGTATATAGAAAGCAAGACCCTTACTAATTGCAACCTACTGCGCAGGTATTTTGAGGAAAATGTTTTTTGGAAGATGATCTTGGGACTTAAGCCTCCACTTTTTCTATCCATAAGGAGTTGAGGCTCCCCTAATTAAAGATGGTGTCGCTCTTGCTCCTTAACCTATCTGGGTTGAAATCTGGAAGAAGGCAGAGGGCAGCCTCCCAGGACCATTATCAGATCCTTGTGGTTAGGATACATCAATCCTGTTGTATTTTTTGAGTTGTTTGCTTTCCCATTGTTTGTTCTTCTTTTCTTTTCACAGACTATGACCAGCTTTACCCCAGGCAGCGGCACAGGACGCCATTACGCACACAAGCCTCAGTGCCGTAAGATCACGGTAGTGGAGACTGACATGGGGTAAAACACTATTAACATAACATAACTTTCAGGAAAACAGTTATAGCTGAACAAAAGGGTTTCAAGCACAGGTGACATAGTAGGTTGCAACCATAGGTTACTTACGGTGCATTCACACATTATTAGGTTCCTGGTTACTTCTTTAGCCTCAGGTTACACACCGAGACAGCAGACATCCAAGGCCCCCTGCCTCAGCTACAACTGATACGCATAGCCATACAGATAAGGTGTGCATTGGCCACTTTTACTCCCTAAAAATAGGCAAATACACATAAAAAATAAAAATAGGGAGTCAAAATATTCCCAACTAAAAATAGGAAACAGAGATGTACACCCTTGTGCCCCTGATTTCACACACACAGCTCCATGGATGTGTTTGGACCAGTAGTGTGCGTATTAACACAGGAAGAAACTAGTATTATTACTGCCCGATTGGAAGAAGTAAACCTTCATCTTTACATGAATAACTAAATGCAATTAAATAATTACAAAAACATTTCCGTTTTCCTTTTGAAACATATTTTAGCTGCTTATAAGAACTCTTCCATTGGCAATTGGACTTACATTTTTAAAAACGGGGAGTAAAATACTCCAACCACCAAATCTTATCTGGAGCACTGGACACACACAAGGAACCTTCATTGAAAGCCACTCACGCAACATTCTCTGAACTAGCTGCCACTCGGCACACATCATAACTCCATTTCTCATTCGTGGTGTCCAGCTGGACAAGCAGCCAAGGCACAATCAAAACCCTGCTCTGTGGAGCTGCCAGCTTGGTTGCCATATCACAGATGATCCCCGCCCAAGCTAAACAATTCCTTGATGGATTTACTTAAACTGTATAGGAAGGCGCAAGTCCTTCTGCCCCGGTATGCAAACAGTTCAGACGCATACATCATGAAAATAATGCTCTCAGCCTTTGCAATGTCTGCATTGGTGTTGCAGGGCTTGACAGTACTACAGCTACTCATCAGGTTTACCTTACGCTTGCTACCATTGGGGTGAATTCAGGGCTTTGAGTGGGCTGGGAGTGACCCCCGGTAGTCTCCCAAAACCACAATGAAGCCTCTGCCGTGCCCGAAAAGCTAGGCAGTGTCACATGGCACTGTGCTATTCTGTAGGTAGTGCATTTGTTTGTTTCATTCAATAGACTATGGTTTCCATCATGAGTTGGGCGGTATCCCTGTGCTAAATTGCGCCGGGATGCAGCCCAACGCAATTAGCGTTACTGCAACTTGGTCCGGTGCAATTTGCACCGGATCCCAATTTGCCGGGGCACGGGGCAGTTAGTCACCTTTCCCATTGGGCCCATTGGATCCAATGGGGTTGGGTGGCGCCGGTGGTAATAGCGCTGGCAGTAATATCACCGAAAAAAGGCCTTAAAGCCGACGCATTCACCTCCAGCTCAGAGCTGGAGTAAATGCCCCGGAACACGGGATTGGGTGGAGCGGTAAATGCGGCAGTAATAGCATTACTGCATTTTCCCGGTCCGCCCAACTTGTGATGACCTCCTAAGTGTCAAGCAGTCTGCTGAATGAACCAAAAGAAATCCAGCACGGTCGAAATAGCACAGTGCTGGATTTCTTTTGTTTAATTCAATAGACTGCTTGACACATAAAGCCCATAACAGGCATTATGTGTCAAGCAGTCTACTCAATAAAACAAAAGAAAGTGTGCACCTATGAAATAGCACAGTGCGATGTAGCACTGATTTTTCTGTGATAGGGCTCTGGCTCGAATCCCCAGCACGGGATGATAAAAAAATGCTAAGCCAGTGTTGCATTAAGCTGTGCTATTTCGTATGTGTTCAGTTTCTTTTGTTTCATTCAATAGACTGCTTGACACATAAAGCCCATAACAGGCATTATGTGTCAAGCAGTCTACTCAATAAAACAAAAGAAAGTGCGCACCTATGAAATAGCACAGTGCGATGTAGCACTGATTTTTCTGTGATAGGGCTCTGGCTCGAATCCCCAGCACGAGACGATAAAAAGATGCTAAGCCAGTGTTGCATTAAGCTGTGCTATTTCGTATGTGTTCAGTTTCTTTTGTTTCATTCAATAGACTGCTTGACACATAAAGCCCATAACAGGCATTATGTGTCAAGCAGTCTACTCAATAAAACAAAAGAAAGTGTGCACCTATGAAATAGCACAGTGCGATGCAGAAATGATTTTTCTGTGATAGGGCTCTGGCTCGAATCCCCAGCACGGGATGATAAAAAAATGCTAAGCCAGTGTTGCATTAAGCTGTGCTATTTCGTATGTGTTCAGTTTCTTTTGTTCATTCAATAGACTGCTTGACACATAAAGCCCATAACAGGCATTATGTGTCAAGCAGTCTACTCAATAAAACAAAAGAAAGTGCGCACCTATGAAATAGCACAGTGCGATGTAGCACTGATTTTTCTGTGATAGGGCTCTGGCTCGAATCCCCAGCACGAGACGATAAAAAAATGCTAAGCCAGTGTTGCATTAAGCTGTGCTATTTCGTATGTGTTCAGTTTCTTTTGTTTCATTCAATAGACTGCTTGACACATAAAGCCCATAACAGGCATTATGTGTCAAGCAGTCTACTCAATAAAACAAAAGAAAGTGTGCACCTATGAAATAGCACAGTGCGATGCAGAAATGATTTTTCTGTGATAGGGCTCTGGCTCGAATCCCCAGCACGGGACGATAAAAAAATGCTAAGCCAGTGTTGCATTAAGCTGTGCTATTTCGTATGTGTTCAGGCTCTTTTGTTTCATTCAATTGACTGCTTGCCACATAAAGCTGTGTCAAGCAGTCTATTGAACGAAACAAATGAAATAGCACAGTGCAATGCAGCACTGGCTTGTCACCGGCAGGGCTCGATTCCCCTGCGCGGACAATAAACTAAAGTGTAACTGATAACTTTTCTTTTTCATTGTCCCATGTTGGGGACACTTCAGGCAACACCCATCATTTAGGCCACACATCCTCGTTGCAGCCCCTCGATTTCTCACCCCGCTTGAAGCAGTGGGTGAATTAAAGCAGGGTGGGGGCCTGTATCAAACAATATGGGCCCGGGAACATGCGATTCAACAACAATTGGGAATTGAGACATAAAGGCACATTTGATACTTTTATCCTTTTGTTACAAAAGCTCATAGACTCCATACGATTTCAGTTTTAGAAGACATGCATTTAGCTCACAGCACACCTCCATTCTTACAATACTGTCTTTTAACAATAGCGGAGTGCTCCCTGTATTGCAAGTGTGTTCTCATCTTATTAATGATATAAGAGCAATAACGTTCATGAAATAGATTCCTTGCTTGACAATTCTTCTAACAGAATAACTTGTGGCCTTTCTTTTTTAATATCTGAATATTTAATCTTTTTTCATCCTATATCATTTTGAAACATCATCTGGGAAAAGTCTCCTTTCTTTTATTGAAAGAAAACCTTCAATAGCTATCCATATATTACAGTGCAAAGTTTTATGGTCGCCATTTAAACCGAAATAAACTGGGACAGATTGTCAAATATATTTTGGCGCGAGTGATGAGACGCGCGTGCACCTTTTATTTCCTGCACCAAAAAATAGATGTGCCCTGTGCACAAGGAGCATTTGAATGTGTGCAACATGGATGTGCAAAATCAAGCTCACTCTTTTCCCCATGCGTATTTGCACAAATAAGGGGGCATTTCAACACATTTGAAAGCGCATTGTGTATCCAAAAATGGAACGCACTTCATAATGCGCTGAATACCAAAACATCGCCCTGTGCTTGATTTGAACAGGCACAGTAGGGATGCGCATTGCACCCCAGGGCCAGTCCTGGTGTGACCAAATGTCTACTGCTCTTCAAGAGTACAGGCATGAGTAGTGGCTAAACCATCGACTCATCCAAACAACACTACTACTAAACCAGCAGTTAACCCAATCATAAAGGAAACACAGACACAGGCTGAGGGGTATACCTTCTTTAAACTTTTGTGGGAACGTGGCCGGAGGGCAGGCTATACTCTCAGGAGGTGTGTGAAGTGATCACAGCAACAACCCAAAGAGCAAATTACTCCTAAACAATCAAAATGCAAACAGCAAACTAGAAAACATAAGCAAAAAGTCACTGCATTAAAGAACAAAGAAATGCAGAGCTAGTAGAGAATAGTACACTGGGCACTTGAGCAGTTCTGATCAGGCAAGCGATTGCAGCAATGCCACTTTAAATGTATGTCTTTTCAAGAAAAGGTGCAAAAGGGGCTTTCAAGTCACTATGGTCACGGAAGGTGGCCCAGGGCGACAGGGCCTCTTCACAGTACCTTATTCCTATGTTTGGTGGCTCAACAGCTTTGAGCCGGGCTTCCAGGAGCTTCCTGAAGCAGTGATTCAGCAATGGATTGGTAAATGACTGGGTCTAACACACAGTGCTGCCCAACCTACAACAGCACGTGGCAGAAGAAACTTGCGAGAGGCTGGGAATGTCTGGGTCGGTGTAGCTCACAAACAGTTCAATGCAGAAATCAGGACTGAGGACTTTTCCTGGACTTCTGGATAGCTGGGAGGTCCAATCCATGGACTACAGGGACAAGGTAATTCCTTTGGCGGTACTCCCACGCCAGTGAGCTTTGCGGGTCCCTTCACTTCCAGTAAACAGGGTCCTGGCTCCGGTGCAGTCAGCAGTGAGGACTTGGTACAACCGCCGTCACCTCCAATGTTCCCTGGGGGTGGTTAGGGGCCAGAGTTCTCTGCTGCCTTGAATGGGTATTAAGGTAGCCTTGCCTTCTTGGATCATCCCGGACTGCCATGTTCTGCCGGAAATGGAGGGCACAAGAAGGAAAGAGTCTGACAGAAAAGCAAAATGGTGGATCCCTTTCTCAGGTCTACCTGATTCTCTGTGGCTACCCCAACTCCACCCCATTCCTCAGTATACCGATTCAAAGGTCCTTTGGAGCAGCACAACACACTGGTATGAGGCTGGCCTTTGTTGTGCGAGTTCCCTTCTGAAATCCGGGTTCCCAGGAGAACGCCTGGTGAGAGCTCCTATTCCTAAGAGGAGGTTTTTACCAACCCGCCGGGGCGACAAGAAGAAAGGGGTCAAAGGAAGACAGCATTATGGCTATTGTCTCCCTGGGAGCAGTGTGGGCAGTCAGGCGGCCATGAATACAGATTGCTTTTTGGATCGGGGGTGAAGAAGTTAAATTGTAGGCACTGTCAGCTGAGAATTTGGGTCATAACAATTGTCAGAAGACTGGTGTAGCTAGGGCACGTGTATGCACAGTGCTTTTTGCATGGAGTTTTATGAAAGGGGGGGTTCTGATTAGCAGACTCCCATTTCAGAAACAGAATTACTGGCATCATTGTATTATTTAATAAAAACAAAAAATCTATGGCTGTCACACTCTTGTCATATGGCATTCTGTCATGAATGTTTCTTAAGTAGGACAGGGGTGGTAGGAACTGCTGCTATGCCACTGTGTGTATCCTTTCAGCAGGGAGAGAAAGGCCTTTTTTTCCTTCACATTTCTCAGTCACTGTAAAATGTACCCCCAGCACCCAAATGGGTACCTGTATATTAGTGTCACGAGCGTTCTCCCGACAGTGACGGATGCAAGGTGGCTGGCCAGCACATATTGTGTGCTGCTGCTCAGCACCACAAGAATGCACAGGTCGCCTCTGCTTAGAAGGTCACCTGCACATTTCTCAAACACGTACAAAATAAAAAAAAAGGTGCATTCCACTCGTTGTTGACCCATTTTTCACTGAACGTGGTGTCAAACACTGGAGCAAGGGAAACATAGGGAAAATTGTTACAAAAAAGTTCCGTTTCATCCTGGGGATTTTCCAAGGTCCCAAGACTCATTTATGTCAGACGGGAAAAGGGGTGAATTGCAAACAGGAAGAAAAGAAGAAAAGAAATTGCTCCTTTTTTCGGTGGTTCGCCGTGTTATAACTGTGTTTTTATGTGTGCACTGTCCCCAGTTTGCATGCGCCCGGATTCTGTGACAACATCCCAGATAAGGATAAGCAGGGGCCACGCACATCATCAATGGGTAATTTATTGTCCTAAGCAAGGCAGGGCACAGAAAGATATAACCCGAAATGCCCACTTAACAAGAACAATTAAGCTGAGACTGGAGCCACAGAAGCCTGTTGAAAAAGTTGGCATGCCCGGTGCCTCATTTTGTGAGGTGCACTAAAAGCACGATTACAATACAATGCACATTCATGCTTGTTCTGTCTTTGACGTGGAGGCCTGCTATACAATTGTCCATGTGTTGAAACGAGCTAATGTTAACATTAAGTGAGGGACGTGCTGCGTCACTATTTCTGGCTTGCTCCGCCGACTGATGCACAAAACAGCTGATATTTCCTTTCTTTTACTGCGCCCCGCCCTTATAAGGGAGCTCATTGTGAGGCCCGGCTTTCCACGCCTGCCCACGTTTCCGGCCTTCCTCCACTTCCCGTCTGTGATGCTATCACTTCCTGTCAGTCGCCTGGAAATGGCGGTCAGCAAGCTGCTTGCTTTGCAGTGCAGGGCCAGAGACCAACAGGCCAGTGGGGTGCTAAACCCACACACCAAGCTCCTGCTGAAAGCTCTCAGTTCGCCACGCTAATCAGTTTGCTTTGAGGTTAACAGATGTTCTGAGGTGTTTTTCCTTCAAGAGATACACTGACGTGACATATTTTCCAGAATAATATCCTGGCTGCTTGTGGGTATTGCTTGTCAGTGTTTTTTCAGGCCTCACTATCTCATACATGCAAACATGCCCCATGCTACTCCGGAAAAGCACAACCAGTCTTGTTGTTTCTTTGCCTTCTAGAACTTGTGGACCTGCATTTGTAATGGGAATAGTCAAACTGAAAGTCCCAGAATGAAAAGGGGGAAAAAACAATACTTGGCTGATCATCTCCCGAATTATACTATCGGTAAGTGCTATAAACGCTGCATCGCTCGAAACCCAAAACTGAGTTCAAGTTAACTGAGATAACAAGAACAATTCTTGTTATTTATTTTAGGAATTATTCGAATTTAAATTTTAGTTTTTTCCCTCACACAATTATTTCACACTTTGCACAGAAAATGGGAAAGGTTAAATACAAAATGCAGACTTGTTTGATAAAATATTCGTTTTTCTTTTTTTTATTGAGAGTGTAAAGCATTCTAGAAAGCATTGGACAGCTACAAACCAAGCATTGATAAACCAATCATTTTGGCTTTTTCATAAACATTGCAAAGTGGGTCTGTAAGGGGCAATGGGGGATAGCTCAGGGGCAACGTGTTCGCCTTGGAAGCAAGACGACGCAGAGCAACCGAGGTTTGATCCCTGGGTTCGCGCCTATAAACCTCTGGGTATTAAGCCATTATAAAGTTACAATTACAAAGATCCATCTGCAAGGGGCTCATGGAAAGAGAAGTGAGGGACAGAGGGTGAATGTTATGGGCAGTGCAGTTTCTAGGCAATACAGTGACCGGGGTAAACAGAAATGTGTCCACTCCACCCCCCATGAGTTTGCTGCACACATCCATGACGCAAACTCTGACTCAGTGCAACCACAACCTGACATAATGCTCAATATCAGTGCGCCCAGACGCAGCCCAGCAGGTCCCCGAAAATGCCATAAGAGGCTGCATTGCAGCTGACCAAACATGAGGTGTTCAGGTACCGGGTCATATTTATACCGGGGTCGAGGGAGGGGAGTGGTGTTTAATAAATAAGAGACTGATGTGAAGGCTAACTCCTTCATAGAGTTAAGACCTGGGACGAGGAGGACGTGGGAGTAATGGTTCATTATATGGATTTGTTTTAATGTATATTTTGACAAGGGACAGAGAAGGGCCTCTTTGACTGTCCCCCAAGTGTACATTCACTTAGTTAAATTACAAATGCTGATAGAAGTCCCTGGCCAGGCACAATAGTTGCTCCTTTATCATATCCGTGCTGCATAAACTAATTCTGGGACTTGTAGGTTTTTCATTAGAAATTAAGGAAAACTACAAGTCCCAGAATGCAAAGACATAAACAGGACTGCATAGCCTTCTCACGCATGGCCAGGTGAATCTTGTGATCTCAGAGCAGTGTGTGTATTTTTGATCCTGTTTTTTTTTTGCACTCTGTGGATGATCTGTGACCTGAAATGGCTTTGAGGAACAGACTTGTGAAATTCTTGGCTTTTATCAGAAACATTAACAAAGAAACTGTGTTTAGAAATAACTTAAAAGTCTGAAGACTCCTGTCTAGGGAGTTAATTATGCAATAAACCCTGACTAGGGGGGGCATACCCACTTCAGGTAATTCGCTTGGACCTTAACACAGGTCCTGGGGCATTGCAAGAAGCAGTAATGTTATTGCTATTAGTACACCAGCCCCTAAAACCGGGGTACTAAAAGTAATTGTTTACAGTTGCAAGATGCTCTGGCGTTTCGCAACTGAAAAATGAAAAAAAACAGAAATTAAATAAATGCACGCTATGGAACGGGGAACGAAGTTCGTTCTCCCTTTCGATGGCGGCCATTGAAAATAGTTTTAAAAAAAAGTAAACAAATAGAATGGCCGCTATTGAATGGGAGAAGGGACTATATGCAGTCCCTTCTCCCTTTCCATGGCGGCTATTAAAAAAAATTGGAAAAAAAGAAAACATAGAAAATGCCCACCATGGAAAGGGAGAAGGGACTACATGAAGCCCGTTCTCCCTTTCCATAGGGTCCACTTGCAGGAGAGACATGGTGCGAACGGTGCCTTCACGGCGCGGTAAGGACCCAGCGAGGGCCAATGAGCTTGCTTGTAACGAGCTCATTGACCTTCGCCAGGTACCAATGTGGACTAACTAGATCATCAGCTGCCGATTGACTCTATAGTGAAGATAATATCACCCTTCTGTTTCTGTTAGCTTTATTTTGTATACATTAGCACTCTGCACACCCACCCAGTCCGCGCATGCAGGCTTCAGTGATTCCCACCAGACATTTCAGTGGCATGCTGCTCGCCTTTCATAGCCACTGGACATCAGACGTGCATGTGCTTTTAGGGCGGGCGCTCTTCTTGCTGACGTCCTGAGGCACATTCACACCTTCCTTTGTTGTGCCTTTCCCTCCTATTGCATCCCGGACAGCCGCCCACTCGCCCGGGCCCCTAGTAACCGGCACGGTGGTGGGCACTGTTGGTTATCAGCTGATGAAGCCATCGCCGGCCTACCAGTAAATGAGATAAAGATCTTTCCAGAACGGGTGCTCACACGTGAATTGCCAAGGCACGTTCCGCAACCCCTTTTTATTGCTCGGGCGTGATGACGCCCGATACCACGTCACTCTTAAAGGAGCCGTACAACATAACGATGAGGAAAACAGGGTGAGAAGCGAAGGAAGATTAGGAGTTCGCTTGGCATCAATGACCCCATGCTGCAGAGATCTGTGCGTAACCTGCAGCTCCATTCCCAATGTCAAAGCTCATGAGGCTGCGTACCAGTTCTATATATGTTTGCTAAATAAGTCAGTAAATTCAACACTGATATCAAAGTTGAGTGGGTTAAAGCAAAATTTCACAGGGATCTAATAATAATAATAATAATAATATCTGTGTGTACAGAGATCTTTGTGAAGTGCTCATCACACCTATGGCATTTTCGTGAAGATAAATTATAAAAAATGTTGTGTACCCAGAAGACAATCAGAACGCATGCACGCCCGTTCACAACATCACCTTGGGATGTGTGAAAAGGCTGCGGGCTGAATGGGTAATGTTGGAGTCAGTGACATTAACTGCCATCCTTCCTCTGGCCTGGTCACTTGTGAACATGGAGGCGCTCACAAAAGAAGGGGTGTGTTGCACCACATCTCCCCCAGCCAAAGAGAATTACAGGCTACCCATCCAAGCCAGGACGCGGCTCAAAACTGCCTTCATCTCATGTAAAGCAACAACTGCCCAAGCCCCAGCCCACCAAGCCACAAAACCAGGGGGCTCAGCTGGGACCCGCTCCTCTGGTAGCCGGACCATTGAGAGGCTCGAAACTAAACTGATATGCAAAGAGAAAACCAGGAAACAACCCCACTCTTGCTATGCCCCAGCCTACCATCCCCGTCCCACTCAGGTCCGCTTCGACGCTCCTGCTGTCCAGGAAGAACGGAGGACTTGCTTCTCCTATACCACCCCTGTAGTATGGAACATATATAAGGTACTACAACATGTAACCTCCACTTCCATCAACCCCAAACCGCTCATACAGTGCTCTGTTGCTTCAGAGCTAGGTTTGCACTATATAAACCATAATACAAATACAATTATGCATAGCTCCAGGGGTTAACGCACCCTCTGCTGAGTTCTATGTGTGCATTGATTTTTGTATAGGGAACGTCATACCTTTGATGTCATGTTCAGAATAATATCACCCCTGGAATGCCCTGGACACCCGTTCCTGAGTTGAACAAAAAACATATGTAAGCAACTGTGTCCAGTAGGAACCATTTGGAAATAGTCAACTGGAATTCATACCAGGGCACCGTGCTTTCAGGTGAAAAACCTCAGGCAACCGAGGTGGGAATATCTCACTTGGATTCACGCCAACCTCTGCTAGAGTTGAAGCACTTGGATTTTGAGGCCTAGGAAAATGGCTTCTGCCGAATACAGGTGCTGAAATGGATTTTTATTGCATAAGCAAGTAGTATGCACTGATGACAGAAAATAAATATGCCCCCTTTCTATGAACCACCACGAGCTAATCTTGTGCATACGTCAACAGTCATGGGGCCCATAGTAGGAAAAGATGGTAATATCCTGACATGGGCTTCCATACATAAAGGCTTTGGGCAGAATACATGTTTATTGCCTAAACATCATCTGAATACATGCTCTGTCCATGTGCCACCAAAATGTTATGTTATGCCACTTGGGATTCGTATGGCCATCTCTGCCCTTTTCACAATCTTGTGTCACTAGATGCATTTTACGACAGACATAACATTTTAGCTACCTGTATAAGCTTCTTATTAAGCACAGACACAAAGTATAACAATAAATGGTCATTATCGTAATTCCTGTTCATATAAAATAAGCCTTCAGCGGCTCCATTACTTCCCATAGCTTTTTATTATTATTATTATTATTATTATTGTTGTATCTATTGACAGAGGACCTAGCTTTGAGAAGCAACGGAGCACTTTACAGAGGTACACACCAATACAGATACATAATAGAGCGCTTTACAGAGGTATACAACAGTACAGATACATAACGGAGAGCTTTACAGAGGTATACACCAATACAGATACATAATAGAGCGCTTTACAGAGGTGTACAACAATACAGATACATAATAGAGCGCTTTACAGAGGTGTATACCAATACAGATGCATAACAGAGCGCTTTACAGAGGTGTACAACAATACAGATGCATAATAGAGCGCTTTACAGAGGTGTACACCAATACAGATGCATAATAGAGCGCTTTACAGAGGTGTACAACAATACAGATGCATAATAGAGCGCTTTACAGAGGTGTACAACAATACAGATGCATAATAGAGCGCTTTACAGAGGTGTACAACAATACAGATGCATAATAGAGCGCTTTACAGAGGTGTACACCAATACAGATGCATAATAGAGCGCTTTACAGAGGTGTACAACAATACAGATGCATAATAGAGCGCTTTACAGAGGTGTACACCAATACAGATGCATAATAGAGCGCTTTACAGAGGTGTACAACAATACAGATGCATAATAGAGCGCTTTACAGAGGTGTACACCAATACAGATGCATAATAGAGCGCTTTACAGAGGTGTAAACCAATACAGATGCATAATAGAGCGCTTTACAGAGGTGTACACCAATACAGATGCATAATAGAGCGCTTTACAGAGGTGTACAACAATACAGATGCATAATAGAGCGCTTTACAGAGGTGTACACCAATACAGATGCATAATAGAGCGCTTTACAGAGGTGTACACCAATACAGATGCATAACAGAGCGTTTTACAGAGGTGTACAGCAATACAGATGCATAACAGAGGGCTTTACTAATAATAATTTATTGTGACTTAGTTTACAACGAAACTTTACACATAGAATATATCTTAAGTAAGAACAAAATTGTAGTAAAAAGATTATCAATAATTAACAACACATTGCATAAAAGATGCCAAGAAAAGCAATACATTATATTCTCTAAATATACATTTCCTAAAACCATATAAAACAACTTCAATTTTAGATTCGCGTTTGTATTTACAATAATTCTGGAATCCTGGCTTGCCACATACTGCCCTATAATCTCCACTGAGAGTTTTCAAATGGAGTATCCGTCTAAATACCGCAATATTACGGATCCTATACAAATAAATGTCAATATTGGCCGGCGGTCCTTCGTGGTTTTCCTCTTTAGCTATACATCGGCTCTTCCTTATATCCGTCTATATGGTTATCTTAAGTCTTATTTCCACAATCAGCCAAATACTGTACAATGCCATCAAGAGCCTTATACTGTTTGAGTTAATGCAGTGGTGCCAGAATAGTTCCTCATAGATATAACCTTGATTATGCACAAACGGCCCCAGACCAAGGTTTATGGTATGTGACATTTTGCAACACTCGGTCAGTACATGTCTGGCCGTTTCTAGGCGATTCACTCCTTTACATAACCGGCAGAGCCGTAATTCTAGGGGGATCATATCTCTTCTACCTGTTATCATTAAGGTAGGCAGTTGTTCTAGCCTTAGGAGTAATATAAAACGTCTAAGTCTCCTATCTGGGCATAAATTGAGATATCTCTGCGGATTTTTGTAGTTATATAGTCTATACTGGACAAACTGATAGCTTTTTAACTTCTGTAGATGGGCGTAGTTCTCCAGCCAATCCCATAGCACTATGCGTTTAACCAGGGCCCTTTGCGTTTCTGTAGTAACACTGCCTTCCCTAATTTGCCACCCAATGATCTTCAGGAATTTAGACATTTGCTCCTTCAAGGGGCACGCTGGTTTGTCTTTCGAGATCTCTAAGTAGACCGCCTTAAGTAGCCCATTCTTAGTCTCCTCCCTCATTTTCAGATATAGTAGGGCACGCTTTTTCAATACGATCGCTTTCAATGAAGTCAGCCCCAATTCTAGTCTTAGTATTGCCATGGGGATTCCCGGTGGGAGGCCCAGGATAGAGCGCCAAAACTTCCCCTCAATCACCTGCAACCATTTCAGGTCAGTATTGAGGAGGGCTTCTAGGCCGTAGGTGATCATAGGTGATAATACCTGCACGTACAGTTGTCTCGTTCCCCAGATAGTAAATCCCCCCTGCTTCACTGTGAATCTATGGAACAGTGCAGTCAGTTGTGTTGCCTTTACATTACTAGACTGCTTGCAGAGTCCATAGTCGCCGATACTCTCAAATTCTATCCCCAGATAGCGATAATAAGGAGAATAGGCAATGGTATCTGTACCAACCCTAAGCTGTACGCGAGTGGTGTTCTTGATGGTAAATCTCATTGCCTTAGTTTTATCTAAATTAATTTTGAGGCCGTTTGTCTCGGCGTATTCCCATAAGGCAATGGCCGACCTTCGGAGCCCCCCAATTGTGTGGTCTAGAATAACCAGGTCATCCGCATAGGCCAGGACAGGACAGACGGAATCTCCTATTTTTGGAGGGCAATTTGTAGCTCCCCTAATGGCCTCCGGGATGTCATGTACATACATATTATAGATCAGCGGGGCCGTGACACATCCTTGTTTAACCCCCCTATTTTGGAGCACACTTCTAGTGGTGTGTCCTTCCTGATCTAACTTTACTTTGGCAGATGTATTCTGATGAAGTAATCTAAGATAATAGGTCAGGCCATCCGGGCAACCCATTGCTTTTAACTTCCTCCAAAGGGCCTCTCTTGGGATAGAGTCAAATGCCGCCGAGAAGTCTATATATAGGGCATATAATGGTGGCTGCCCTCTTGATCTAGCTCGTGTTCTCAAAAGATCCAGCACCATGATGTTGTGTGCTGTCGAATATCCTTGCCTAAAGCCACTCTGAAATTTGCAGAGTATGTCTGATTGCTCTACCCAGAGCTGCAGCTCCTTTAGAAGGAGAGAGGCAAATATTTTGCCCGTGACATCCAGCATTGAGAGTAATCTATAATTGCTAGGATCAGCTCGATTCCCCTTCTTAAAGACTGGTATGAGCACCGCTGTTTGCCAGGATCGGGGAATTCTCCCCACTTTTAAGATCTTTTTAAACATTATAGCTAACAGGGATGCCCAGAATTCAGGATATGCCTTCATCACAATGTTAGCTAGACCGTTCGGGCCCGGGGCACGCGAAGATTTTAGTTCAGAGATTGTATTCATCACCATTTGATATGTCACATTGAATGGGGGGATAGATGGCTTATGAATCAATGTTTGAGGTTCCTCTGAGTCTGCTTTAGAATTCCTATTTGCGAGGAAGGCTATCCATGTTTCCGCATTGATAGGGTTAACTATTGTACCTTGTGTAGTGCCTCGTGCCTCACCCAGCAGAGCCCAGATGTTCCGCGTTTTGCCTGTGCAAATCATGTTAACTAGTCTTTGCCAGGTCTTGATTTTATCTAGTTTCCGTTTGGTCTTGAACATGGCTCTGTATTTGTTTTTAATGCTCCTAACCATCAGAAAATAGACGTCTGGAGGGTGAGCTTGTCTCTTGGCCAGCCGGAGTTCCGCTCTACGCTCTCTTTTCAAATTTCTCATAGTTATGTCAAAGGGTGGCATTTCCCTGCCGCAGCTAATCATGGACCCCATTCGACAGACTGCATGTTTCTTAGCAAAGTTGCAGATCCAATATTCAATGGCGTTACTCGACATCTCCTGAAAGTCCGGTAGTGAATTTGGATCAATGTTAGCCAAGGCTGCCACGGCAAGAGAGACATTTTTGTCTGACCAGCTGATCCTAGTGCCGGTTTTATTTGGCACAATATTACCCATGTTGATACTAATAGGGGCTTTTGTCCCGATATTCAGTTTACAGATGAGTGTGGCATGATCACTCCACTCATTAGGGGTTATTTGCATGTCCTCCACTATCTCGTAGAGGCTAGGTGAGACAAACATGTAGTCTATGGTACTACTCGAAATGCCATTGGACCAGGTATAATTGCCTGGCGAATCGCTCACTGTTTTACCATTAAGCATTTCGATGTCCCATAGATCAAACAAATGTTTCCATCCTTGGCCCTCAGGATCATTTTTTTGGGAGTGTAGCATGTAATTTTTAGATTTTAAATTAGGGTTATAGGCCTTCTCTGTGTTACCGCTCATGTGGCAGTTGAAGTCTCCCGCCACTATTATCCCAGTATTCCCAGATTTTAGTAGCCATGTAGCCAATAGATTATGTAAGGCCTCCTGAAGTTGTTCTCTTATTGGTGCACCCGGGGGGTTGTAAAGGCTAACTAATAGTAGGTGCTCCATTCCTGACTGGTTGTTATAGTCGATCTCAACTGCCATCAAGTTGCTGGAACAATCAGTTTTCACTAACTTAGAGCCAAACATGTTAGCCACCCCTATAATAAGTCCCCCATAGGGTCTTCCCTTTGTACCTTTATTAGCTACCATTTGATAAATAACAAAACCATCCAGGATCAATGGCTCCGTTGCCCAGGTTTCTTGCAGGCAAAAACAACTGTGTTTATCTAGGATCTTGATGGAGCCCTCGGTTGACAGCAAATGAGCAAAACCCCTACAGTTCCAGGAGAGAATAGACATATCTCATTGCTTTAATAGTACTTCAGGTAGTGAGTCCGCAAGCCATTTTAATGCTTGTTGTATGTCTGATATGCCCACCTTTTTACCTTCCGGGAAGTAGGGGCGGAGGTTAGTTTCAGCTATCATGTCTACCTTAATGGGCGGTTGGCGTAAGTCTGGTTCATTGAGATCGGCATCAACCTCCACATCAACTGCTTTCAGTTCGGTTTTATAATTCCTTACCAATGTCGCTGTGGATAGAAACTTACAATGCAGTGCTGAAACCTGGGGATTAGGGCCTTTTAGTGGTTCCACGAATTGGAAATCGTCTGACTTGAGGACCCTCAGTTGTGGTACATAGCTCAATCTAAGTAGTAATTCTGAGCGAGAGAGCCATTTCGTGTTTTCACTTAGATACAAATTCTTTATATAACATATACGATTTCCTTCCATGGTAGATGTAGATTCAGTGGGCCGAGTTATATTAGATGTTGCTGATAACTCTAATGGGCTCCCGGAGTTGTCTTTGTCCACAGTCTCTGGAACTTCATGCGGGTTTTCCTCCTCACAAAAATCCTCCACTTCCTCAGGCTCAATCATTTTTTCTCTGTCGGCTATTAGCCAGCTCGTCAGGTATCCCTTACCACTGTTCTTCCTTTTCTTTGCTCTAGCTGCCCGTTTTTTGGCTTTCTTTGAGGGGTGCCCTGCGGATTCATTAACCGACTTGAGGATGGCCATTTCTTTAGCTCTTTTGATCCTTGCTGCCCTCCTGGCCAATCTGCGTTGCTTACGCGAGAAGAATGGTTCTTCATTTTCTATATCTGTCGCCCGCCCCGAGCTGTGAGGCTCGTCAGAATGGTGTTCTTCACTTGCGTCCGCCAATTTTATGGCTTCCGAGAGATTGGACTCTGCTGATTGATCAACTTCAGCAGTATTCTCTTCTTTCTCCCTCTCTGCCCTCTCTAATATTAGGGCGTTTGAGTTGTCCAAGATTTTCCCCGTCATTTTCAGTAGGACCTTAAGGGCAAATTGCAACGATGCAACTGAGGACTGGATCTCCGCGATCTCTGTAGCTCCTGGATAAGTATCAGCCAAGCATACACTTTCAGCTGGGAGACTGTCTTCCATAGAGGCCATCGCCAAATTTGGTGATGCTGATAATCTGCCCATGGCTTCAGCTGAAGTCGGGGATACAAATGGAGTATTTCTCTGCTTGTTTGAATTAGCACAGTCCACGCTGATAGGTAGCGAGCATGGGGCAGGAGTCATTTTCCTCTGAATATTAAGACATAATTCCAATAGTGAATTATTGTCAATGTCGTCGTAAGTAGAGGCACATATAGATCCTACATTGGACGGCACAAGAACCAGTTCTTCCTCAATTGTAGTTGAATTAGTTTCAGGAAGTGGGTTTTGCGGGAAAAACTCGGTGATCATTCCCTGATCCGCAGGTATGTCGTTCTTAACTTTCTTATTGGGTTTCGCTCGCCCAGTAGGGTTGTTTGAGGGATTCTTAGTTGTCTCCATACCCTTAGTTCCTCTAAGGTTGTACTTTGACTGTGTGGGTCTCTTCTTTGGAGGCATACGGGTTTTCACAATTTAGCGCCCTCCGGGCTTTGTAACGTCCAGGATCAAAGGCCTAAGCCTGCAGTCTCCTGTGCGTATGACCTTACGGCCTGCTTTCGTAAGTTGGGTAGTACTGGCCCCAGTGCTCCCTTCTAAGAGAAGTTGGGCACAAGGTAGAAGTGCTGGATCCAAAAGGCTCCTGTAAAAGGCCCCTCTAATCAGGGTGGGTGGAGGGTATGCGCTCCACTGGAGGTTATTCTGGCACAAGAGCTCTCCCCCGGTAGTATTCTTGTCCCGGCTGGCCCTCTGGATTTATTGTACTGCCAGCATCCAGTTCACATATATCAACCGATGGGCCTCAATACTGGATCTATACAATGATCCACTGATCCAGTCTCCAATGTGGAGAACGTAAGGTGAAGCCCCAGGGATACTCTACATAAATCCCCACTCACCTCTGATGTTGCAAGAACCTCTCGTTTTGTGTGGGAGCCGCGGGAGGAAGCACGGAGTCCTCCTTCATCCGCTCTGCGGCTCCCCAACAGGACACGTATCTCCCCGTCCTTTCACTGCTCCGGTACTCCTTCCGTGCAGCAGCTCCCGTGGGCGTCGGGGGACCGGGGGACCGAGGGCCCGTATAGGGCCGGTCTCTCCTCTGCCGCTCGGCCTCTCCTCTGCCGCTCAGCGCCGCGCTTTGTGAGAGGAAAGGACCCTGCGGCGTAGTACGGACGCGTATACGCGTATACGCGCAAGCCAAGAAGTGTCAAGCCGCACCTCAGAAGAAACACAAGCGTACGCAGGACCGTACTGCTAGAGGCCGCTTCCGACACAAAGAGGGCTTTACAGAGGTGTACACCAATACAGATGCATAACAGAGGGCTTTACAGAGGTGTACAACAATACAGATACATACTAGAGCGCTTTACAGAGGTGTACACCAATACAGATACAGAATAGAGCGCTTTACAGAGGTATACACCAATACAGATATATAACAGAGCGATTTTCAGAGGGTGTGAAGCCCTCAGAGTTCATGGTTAATAGCCAGGTCCGCATGTCTGTTTGTTCAGTGTTGTTGGTGAGGAGTAGGAATTCAGTCTTGGAGGTGTTGAGCTTCAAGTATGCACTTGACATCTAAGACTATCAGCGAGAGGCAGGTTTTAAACCTACGGATGTTCTTGAGTCGATC
Source organism: Ambystoma mexicanum (assembly GCF_040938575.1). NCBI lineage: Eukaryota > Metazoa > Chordata > Amphibia > Caudata > Ambystomatidae > Ambystoma > Ambystoma mexicanum. The sequence continues at coordinate 1,252,293,535 of NC_090933.1, read as the reverse complement.
TTGAGGAGTAGGTGGTGTCGCCGGGTTAATGGTGGATGTGGATGTTGTGTGTGGCCAGGAGAGCTCCCAGCGGCTTCATATTTATTTATTTATTTATTTATGTATTTGTAAGGCGCCAACAGCCCGCAGGCAGAGAGGCGCAACAAAAACACATTAGTACAAAACATTAAGTAACAAGACAGAGGTTGAATATCACTGGGGAGCTTTACATACGAAAGAAAAGTGTAACCAAAAAGGGTAATCTTTTAAAGTGTGCTTTCCAAGCATCAATTTAAAAAAATGACCATAAAATTGACAAAATAATTCTGTTGTTTGGCAAACAGAAAATTGAATGAGCACACTTTTTATATATCATTAGTAATGACTGTCCTATTAGGTTAAGAGAAATTAAGGCTATAAAGTTACCATCTATATATTTATTTATTTCTATAGCGCCGCAGCCCGCGGGCATCAGGGCGCATTACAGATAGACAAAGATGGGGCATAAGAGACAAGACATCATGGAATCAGTACACATATATATTTCATAAAACACCTATCCTAGTAGCCCAACACAGGCATTCATATGCCCAAGAGGATCATGAAGACAAAGGACAAGGAACCTTCTTATATGGCCACTGATGATATCACCGTAAATCAATGTAACGGGTGGTGATAAGAGAGCCTTCTTGGAAGTGCCCAATTACATTAGACCAATGTTGTACATTTCTTTCTTTTTAATGTTTAAAGCGCAAACCTAGCTCGAGGGCAGCGGAGCGCCGTACAGAGTGTGGGTAGTCGGCATTTGGGCTGGCATCTTGTTACAGTAGTGGAGTACTGTGAAGTCTGTGCGTCGGTGTGTGCGTCCATTGAAATCAGTCCTTGGTCAAGTGTTCTTGAAAGAGCCATGTTTTCACCAATGTAATTTCATTAAACACCGGAGGTTGGATGAACTATGCTAAAGCTATGCATTCCTCTTCTAATGCCTTCAAAGAGTGCCACCTACTGTAGATTGCTCAATTCCACTAGTTTCCGCTGGTGTCCGGTCAAAGGGCCGACTACAAAAGGATCAAATGTAATAGGGTCGACGCAATAGGGCCGAAAACAAAAGGATCGAATTTTTTTTTAAATTATATATTTTTTTGGGGTTTCCGTATAGGTAAAAAAAGTGTTTTTTACCACAAAAAAGGGGTGTTGGGGGGGACCGCCCCAAGGGGGGGACCCCCCAAAAAAATGAAAATGTACAAAAAAAAATAAAAAAATGTGATCCTTTTGTTTTCGGTTATTTTGAATCAATCCTTTGACCATTCGATCCTTTTGAATCGATCCTTTGACCTATAACCGTTTCCTCTTACAGGTGTTGCCAAAGCGAAGCCTATGAGCCCAGATAAAAAGGGGGAGAGCACAGAATGAGAAGGGCAGAGAGAACACAAGGAAGGGAAGTGGGGAAAGGAGAAGTACTATTAGGGAGTCAATGGGCGACAAGCTTTTTCTTGAAGAGCAGGGTCTTCATTTCCAGTCTCGAAGAGCGCCTATTTACTCGTGCTTCTAAGCGTGGCAGTAGGAGCTGTTATTATTACACAATTTCATGGCTCTCAATGTATCGAATATGGGGGATAATGGGCTGAGTCAGTCCTGCCAATGCTCGAGGTGGCGAAGTGTAGGCCTGCACTATATCAGAGCTTAAGCTCATGTGTTTTTCACCTGGCAATTTCAGTAATTAATGCATCAATCTCCTAAAAAATGTATTAAACCAGGATTTTAATGTGTGCTTATTGCCAGGTGAAAAGCAGGTGGGACTCACAAAAGGCACAGACCGCAATGGATGTTCATGATAGTTTCTTTCATAACCCCCGTCTGGGGGTTTCACACTTTGGGAGGAAGATCTAAGGGCTCTTCAGGTGGGGAGGTCGGGTTTGAAGTCCCTTTTCCTGGAAAAATCTTCTCCTGCTTAGATCCTGCTCTGGAAAAGGCCTATCCTCCTCACTGCCATGCCACATGCTCATTCATCCATGCGCCTTGGGATGCACCCTTTCAGAATGAGATTTCACTCTTAACTTAGGACCGCCCTTCCAGCGTTCCTCCTTCACTGCCTCTATACCAACTGCCTCCTTCTGCTCTTTCGGGGAAAGACGGTGTCCACGGGCTGTGGAGCAACCGCGCCCCGTACACACTCTAAGTCTTGTCAAGAGACAATCAAAATTGACAACCACATATAGTCATGACAATCTTCAGAATATAGTAAGGAAAACAGTAAAAGAAAACCTTTGTTATAATGTAGGGAAAACTCGAAATCTCAAACTTAAGTTGTAATTAAATAATTCACAGATGCAATGAAGGATTATCGAGAGTGCTCTCCAGACTATCTCTGGAAGTGTGTTCACTCTGGGTTGCTTACACACATACAAATTGGTTTCTTGAAAAAACGGAACCTGAAAGAGACACAAACACAGAGGTTCAAAGAGGTGTAAATACATTTAATTAAGTGGTCACTTATTAGACTCATGATATTGCACCTAATACACTTTATTTGACCTTGAATTTGTGTTAATTGATCATATATTGTTTTAGTTGATTTTATTGACCCTCTTAGGTGTTTTATTGTGGATATTTTATGATCAGAAGTATTTTGTTTTTCTTTGTTTCGTCGGCATCTGGTTTTAGGGCCTTGAGGGTGGTAATGTTGTTGAATTTGAAACACATTTGTAACTGTAAATGTATATTATTAATTGTTAGTGATTATCTAAAATGTTTTTTTCATATATTGTAAAGTTGACTTATACCAGCTAAACCAATAAAAAAAAGAAATGTTGTACTTCTAGATGTGAGACATTGCACATTGGACATTGTGAATATTTTTTACTTCCAAATTCTATAACCTATCTGATAACTGGGTATGAACAATATTTCAATCATATTGTACAGAGTAAACATATTAATTGATCATGGAAATAACAAAATACAGAAAATCAATTAAAGTAAAAAGCTACACGCGTTTCAGTTCCCTTTGTTTTATCATGAGTGAACCAGAAGTGGGAATCCACAACAGAACACTTACTCTGAAGCAAAATTCACTGGATTTAAAGATTGTCAGCTCCTGATGAAGGGACAACTGATCCCAAAACGTGTTGAGCTTTTCACATTAATTGATTTTCGGTATTTTGTTATTTCCCTGATGAATTAATATGTTTACTCTGTACAATATGATTGAAATATTGTTCATAACCAGTTATCAGATATGTTAACGAATTTGGAAGTAAAAAATATTCACAATGTCCAATGTCTCACATCTATAAGTACAACTTAAGTTTGAGATTTCGAGTTTTCCCTACATTATAACAAAGGTTTTTTTTTACTGTTTTCTTTTACTGTTTTCCTTACTATATTCTGAAGATTGTCATGACTATATGTGGTTGCCAATTATTGAAATTTTGATTGTCTCTTGACAACACTAAGAGTGTGCACGGGCGTGTTTGCTCCACAGCCTGTGGACACCGTTCAGTATTACTAGGACCTAGTGTCAGGGTCTGTTTGCACCCCTGCGCACCTCACTAATACTATCAAGTCATCAATATTGAGTCTATGATATATTGGGGTGCTACTGTTGCAACTTTTTGTTTCCTTCTAATCTTTCCTAATCTCTGCCAATAACCCTCCACCATCCTCCAGCCGTCTCTATGTGATCTTTCCCAACCTCATTCACTAACTCTCCACTTCTCCAACAAATCTCCAACCACCTTCTTCTGATCTTTCCCAACCTCCTCCAATAGCCCTCCACCATCCTCCAGCCGTCTCCTTGTGATCTTTACCAACCTCCTCCAATAACCTCGCTCCCTCTAGTTCCTCACGCTTCTTTCTGGATTACACCTTGCTCCACCAGTCTCCTCCTCCAGTCTCCACAGTCCTTCCTCCTATCTGCAACTCTTGCCAAACACTCCTTCCTCTGCTTCAACATCCCATACACTGACTGGAGTTGTGGACCTTATTGTGGTATCCTGGCCCCTCCCCAGGTTTGGGTCTCTGGATGATGACGTATGTTTGGATTCTGTGGGGTGAGCCGGGCTGTGACTGGCCGCACTTCGGTGACTCCCCTTCACTGGCGTAACGGGGGCCCTTGTGGTGCCAAAGGCTTCTTAAAGAAATAATTTCTTTCAGAAGAAATCATCCTGTTGCTCTGCCAGATGAAAGATCCATTCCCGCTGTGCAAGAGGAACATTTGATTATTATGGACCTGCCGAGCCTTTGCGCATGACAGGATGGAACAAGGAAGCAGGGATTGGAGAGCCCCTGGTCCCTGTCGGCGTGTCGATGCTCAGGGAGCCGGATGCTCGCCTCCTTCCTAGCAGAAGCAGGTAAGGAAATAAAAAGGTTTTTAAAAGTGTATTTGCGTGCATGTGAACGAGGGTGTTTTCATGTGGATGGATGTTTATATGCGGGCATGCAGGGTGAATTATTAAGAGTACATGACTGAGTAAGTGCATGGTGGCTGTGTGCATGCCTGTGAGTTTTTTCTGTATGGTTGCCGGTGTAAATGGAGTTTCTGCATGGATAGGATCAGCCTGCCTGCAGTACATTCAGTAAAGTCTTCACTCTGGATATGAGGAGGGCAGATAAAAAAAAAACGACATATCAGTCAGGAAGGGTGTGTCACAGGGTCCCTTAATGGTCCTATCTTATCAAACCTTTGCCTTTTTACACTGTAATCAAGAGCATGCACCCACCTAAGGCAAAATTAAGAATTGATAAGTGCATGGAGCAGATGTTTCCTTAAACAGTGACAGTAATTTATTTCAGTGATGGGCAGAACAATGCCATGTCTTACCTCATCTCTGTGCTCCAAAATGTTATCGGCAGCCGTAAAAATGCCAACTTCAAAACCTCTTGTTTTGTGCTGTTATTGAAATAAAATGATGCTATTCCTCTGTGAGAAATAAAGCATTAATTGGGGCCTCTGGAGGGTAGGCTACGCACAGTGGGTGGGATCTCTCTACATAGGGCGGCATGAAAGGATTCATGAATAGCCCAGTGTACACTACTCAACAGCAATGCCCTGTTCTGGTACCCCCACTGAGCCGTCATCTGAATATGTCAATCTCACCTCACCCCAATGACTGCCTCCAGTAATCTGCATAAAATACACTATCCCTAACATTACAATACTACTGATGCATGGGCAGTATTGAAGATACTCCCATTCACATTTAAATGGACATTCCCTCAAAATGCTCATTTTGTTTATTATCTGTCTGTGGGCTTTATCATTATAATCTGTCGCCCTAATCCTTAAAAAGAAAAACAAAATTACTTCCAGTCTTTAGGAGCTTGACCGGCATCATGAACAACTCAATTGTACTGCCATCCAGTCCATGTTTCGCCCGCCAAGGCCATTGTTTCAGGAAACCCTGCTTTCCTACCCCGATTGGGCTCTAGCAGTTTCCCATTCCCATAGACTACGATGTCTTTCATAGTGTCAAAGCTCAGAGCCAATTCCTTCGTCGCTGGACCCTCCTTTCTTGGTTGATCGTACCCTGATCGGGGGGTGGGATCACCTTAATCTTTTCTGGATGTTTCTGCCCATTATTGGACATCCCTCTGCCAAGTCTGCAGCTTCTGGCGGGTGTGAGAAACTAGAAGGTGTCTCACTCAATAGTCCCCAGCGATCTGTCATCCAGGTGGGCAGGACACGGCCATCACTTTTGGATCCAGTTCCTGGGGGTGGACCAGTGCGGGAGGATTACTTGGATGAGGGGTCTTGGGGGAGTGGAAGTGGGACACCGGACGGTGAGATGCAGTGTCCCATTCCCTGTAACACCTTTTCCCCATCCTACCAGGTAGGATATTTAGGAAATCCCCCACCCCTCCCTACAACACAAACACTTTCTCACGGACAGCCTGCTATGAGAGAAAATGTATTCACACCTGAACCGTACACCTGATGTGTCACTATACAGTGGTCAGGCAATTACTGACCATCACACACACCTGACTTCCATTAAGCTTCCCCGTATGGATAAAGGCGGAGCACGAGAGCACACTCTGAGCGAGGCAAAACATACAAGGAAACAGCAGTTCCAAGATGGTAGTTTAACGAGAGAAGAAAGATGGCTAAGCAGAAGGGGATTGCAAGGAGGGAAGTTCCCTTGACCTTTTCGACAAAGAACCATTGCTTTCATTAACCCTCAAGATTGGAAAGCGTAAGACCAGGAAAACAGGCTGAAGAATCCTACATTGTGTGTCGGAGATACCCGGGTCCCTCCTGTGTCAATAATCAAGGCAGGGAGAATCACCAGCCGCTGTGGTACTGTCCTTAGCTCCATGAACAAAGCAGCGTCAGTGAAATCAACACAGCTGGTGAGTTGGGGAGACTGATACAAGACTGGTCCGTGTTGAAGCCAAGGTTGCAAGCAACAACATTGTATGGCGAGCGCTGGTACGAACATGGTTTAACATACGTGTGATAAAAAATGCCAGTAAAGTTGAACTGCTGATGAGTGATTGAACTTTGAAACCAAGATACAATACCTTGGACAGAGTGGGCCCGCACCACGTGTGTGCTCAATCAAAGGTTTCTGTAAGGTATCCAGCTGAAAAGTGAAAGAGTTGTAGAGAATTGTGAATCGAAGTGGTCCTGCGCCGGGTCAAGCTAAATCCTGCGCACAGTCGAAAGTCTTCGATGTTCATGCAGTAAAGAAAGTTTGTGGCAAAGTAGATAAAGTGGGTCTGAGTCCGGCAAAGGGAGACCCAGGGTGAAGTGAAAATCACTCTTGAAGGTTTTGTGCTAAAGTGGGTCTGAGCCCAGTGGAGGGGGACCTGCGGTGAACAGAAAATTAGAAAGGAGAAAGGAACTTTGACGTTTGTCGTGTTACATCAGGCCCTCTGAAAAAGAGACTTTGAATAACAAAGAGACTTTGGCACAGAAGGCCATGATGTTGAAGTTTTGAACTGCACCCTCTTGCTAGAGAAGCCAGAGACTCTACTAAGCTCGAGTGTGCCGCCTTGTCCCATGCTGAAAATGTTGGGAAGGGAAGCCAACAGCTTCAATATGATGACATATAATTTCTTGAACACTTTTCTTTTGCATAACATTGTTTCCCACACTATTTGTATTTAGAAGTAAGGAGTGGCAATAGGTTTATTAGTAATAGGCCCTTTTATTTTGACAGACTCTACTAAGACCGCATTATTGTTATTTGATGGTCATAGCTTGCTCCCATCTTTAGATGTAGGATTAGATGGGCGTTTTTGAAACCCGATTGAAGTTCAATAAACACCCTTGAACTGTGATCACGTGTGTCTGCCTTCACTGTCCGACACCAGGCCTTCCTTACAAGGGCCACTGAAAAACCAAGGCCCACCTTCTTCAAGATCATTCTCCTTGATATGGCCCCTGTCATAGAATCCTAAATAAATCCAGATTCCAGAAAACAGTGAACAAGATCCACAATAGGAGCAACAAGCTCCGATGTAAAACACCTATTAAAGGAAGCAGAGAAACCAGTAGGCCCAAATGATTATGAACTTTCAAGACCTCCTCTAGTGTGTGGCTGCTCAAGTGCCTCATGCTGCTCTTTGGCAGTGGACGGTCATAGCTCGATCTGAGCTGTGGATCCATGGATCTGTACAAATCCTTAGATGTCCTACCTTTTTTCAGGAATTTGTTGATTGACGGAGTGGATAAATGCCTGGTTTCAAGTAGCCATTAGTTAGCGTGTAAATGTGTGTAAAGGTGATTTTATTATGTGAATCAAGAGAAGATTCAGTTTTATTAATAACGGCAGCATCAAGGCGATCCTTAATTGACCACTTTTGTGATTTTATTTTGCCAGACAGTTTAATGATTTTCCTTTTGGGTGTGGCATTTCTTTCTGAGAGAGTGGGCTTCATAAGTTTACCGGTACTGTTGTTACCGTACCGGCAAACTATGAGTTCTGCTTGTGGGTTCCTTTTCGCCCGCCAGATCTGACCTGGCAGGCGGACCGGCAGCCGCAAGCAGACCATGCCGGATGCCCGGCACCATTCTGAATGGTGCCGGTGCATCCGGCCTCCCCATTCCCATTGAGCCCTACTGGGCTCAATGGGAATGGGGAGCATTTTTTTTTACCACCAGACCCGGTAAATGCCCAATCCTGTGCGCCGGAAAAAAATTATACCGGCACGGCTACTGCCAGTATCGTAATGAGGCCCAGTGTCTGATGATTTCTTAATCCAGGACCATCCCCTCACTGACCCTTCAGATATACACCAAAACTAGGACCCTTGAACTCTACGATCACTCGTATGTATACAATGGCATACAGGCTCAAACTGGGTAGTGAACAAGGATCCCAGTCTCTGACCTAACTGGCATGCACAGTCACAATACTACAAGGAGATGTGGGTATCCTATCCAAGCCCTGGATTTCTAGTCTACCGGGAGCCATTTGGCTCCTGACCATCTGGCAGGACACTCACCCACAAACCTGGACTGGTACGTGATGAGGTGGCCTGGTAGTTCCCCACCACCTGCCATGTCTGTTACCTCAATTATACACCAGAGTATAAAACCTGTGAGGACTTGAACACTGACCACTCAGATATGCACCATGACTTAGAAGCACACATTGAGCATCAGCACAGCTTCCCATCCTGTTCCCTTGGCAAGAATACGCTCCAACCCCACACGCCACACAGCACCCATGTCTGACACTAGACCGGAATCATGCACGCGCACACATCACCTCAACACGCCCAGGTTGGAAGGTGGTGAGAAGGGCGGCAGAATTTATTTTCACTGTGTGCAAGGTTTCCCTCAGAACCCCAGCCTGAAATGTGATGACTGGGGGTGTTATGTGTTTCTGATCGCCCGCCCCCCTCACGACATTCAGATCGGGTAGTGTTGCAGAAGGTTCCCAGGTTTCTGAACTCCTTCCATGACTGCCTTTTTACCCCATCCTCCAATACACCCCACAACAGTTTATGACCTCTGCGAACAAATGAGAAGATTGTGCCGTGAGATCTTGTGAATGACAGCGGTACACCTTACAAATCCCATGTAGCGTAACTAGGTCACTATGTACTGACAATAACAAAGCAATGAATATTGCCTTCAGAATTCAATTCAAGGGCATCTGGTTTTTTGGTGTGGCTGATTGGTGGCCGAGCCACCAATCTGTCACTTTCTGTCATGTACACGGAGAGCGGTGTGGGGATTGATTGGAGTAAAGAGACTGAATGCTGTGTGAATTGGTGTCCGTGTGTCAGCGGTTAGAAGCGGTAGATTTCAAGCAATAAAGACTGCATAGCAATAGGATCTTCTTTTATGGATTTCAACGGGAGACTCACACACCGCCACTGCCTATGCACGTCCCTGTTGCACAGCTGTCCTCCATGTGTGCACTGGTGTGCTGTGTAAGAGAGGTCACGTGGGCAGACCGCGGGGTGAAATTGCAGGAGGAACGTGCTCGCTCCCCCGTCTTACTCTGCATGTAGCATTGTTTTCTGGGTTGAGGCACAGGCTGTGCGTAGCCTGCACGAGTGCTGAACCCTTTCTCTGAGTGTATGACTGTGTCAGTGGCCTGCTCACCAAGCCTTTGTCCTTTCTCCCCAGGATACTCTGTTCTGCACGTGCTATGGTGTTGTGGTTTGGGGAACAGGCTGTGCTTAGCCAATTCAGCCTTTACTAGTGTTGAGTGAGGTTGTCTGTCACAGGGCGTTATCTTTTCTGCTCAGGTCTTTTGGTGCTGTGGGTTTGGCACAGGCTGTGCTGAGCCCACTTAGCCTTTAACAGTGTTGATCCGTTCCTGTGGGTGCCAGCCTGTGTTATTGCCATGGTCATCCTTTCTTCTGCTCAGGCAGTCTGGGCTGCATGTCGTTTTGTTCAATTTTATTTTTTATTTAGTGCTCATGACCAACTCTTTATGCCTTTTGCACGTTAACTATTAAAACAATTTTAAAAACATTACATATGCGTATTTCATCGTTTAAACAGACAATTCATGAAATACTGTAAAATAACAATCAGTGAATTACAAACTCCAAAATATAAAACCGAGCCATGACTCCAAGAGGTTGATCTTGTGTTTCCTTGTCCTGTCAAATACTTTAACTTTATCAAATCAAGACACCTGCTTTAAATTTGCACAATTTCCCCATTGGGCGTTTGTTCCATAAGCAGCTTCCCAATAATTGTTTCCATATGTGATAAGCGGCAGCAGTTACCACCAGAGAGTTACCCATATAGACCATAGACCCAAATTGGTCCGTAATATGGCCATTCACTTCTCTAACAAACTTACTGTAGCCTTTTTCGTATTGAAACGCAAGGACTTGACAGCCCGTAAGAACATGTCGCACCATTTCCATCTGCTCAGAACATAGTCTGCACATGTGGCTATCCTGTGGAATACCACGCCATGCTCCAATATATTCGTGGACAGGTGATATATTTAGGCGCAAGTAGTAAATCTGCACAATTTTATACTTGTCCACTGGACCAAATAGGGCTGTGGTTCATTAAGCAGAACCCCCTTCATTGTGTAGTCTGTATACCTTTGTTTTGTGTTGAGTTGATCAATATTTTCTGCTTTATTTTGATAGATGGATTTTACTCTAAGCTTTACCATAAAATTGTTCTAACTCCCCCTCCATAGGTAGTGCGATGTTCAACATTTCAAGATGACGGAGAGCAGTAATGCTTAATTCGTTATATGCTGAATTTCTCCTTGTTTCTCTCGATCTATCAATTAACCATTTACTGAGATTCCCCAGGCTATTTCTCAACGTGAGACCCTCTTCCAATTTAAAGGTTGAGGTGATATACTGTATGTTATGATATGACATTTTATTTGTATCGCGCTCATACACAAGCGTTTCAGAGTGAGACGAGGCAAACAAGGGGGGACAAAAACAGCGATCTTACTAGACCCAGTGACATTGAGAACGTGCAAGCGCAGGGGAGAGGGAAGGGGGAGAGTGCAAGGGAGAGGGGAGAAGTGGATAGTGCTGACCAAGGGCTAACAACAACAATTGGTAGGGCAGCCAGCGAGCGAGGTAGCAAGTGCAAGGTTAAGGCGCAGACAAGGGGAGTCTGATAAGTGCATGTAGGGGGAGTGCAGGGTTGCCAGGAGGCAGTGCGGGTGTTTGGCTGGGTGGGCAGGGACTTGGGCCAGAAAAATCAGAGGGTAACCAGGTACCCAGTGCCGGAGCAGAGCAGATCAGCAGGGGAGAATAAGAACAAAGGAGGAAGCAAAGAGGAAGGTCTTGAGGTGCTTCTGGAACCGGAGATGGTTGTCCTCAAGTTTCAGAGACACAGGGAGGCTGTTCCAGAGTGAGGCACCAGCAGAGGAAAGAGATTTACCCCCAACTTGTTGCTTGGAGAAGCGGCTGACCCTGAGGGAGTTGGAGGTGGAGGAGCAAAGCGCTCGAGTAGGAAGGTGTTTACAGAGGGAGAGTTGAAGGTAGTGTGGACCCAGGCCCCAGAAAGCTTTGTGGACACTGCACAGGGTCTTGAATGTAATCCTTGCAGCCACTGGGGGCCAATGAAGAGATTTCATGGCTGGAGGTATACAATCCCTGGGCTTGAGGACAAGGACAAGTCTTGCAGTCCTGTTCTGGCTGAGTTGCAGAGGGAGGAGAGTAGAAGCAAGCAGATTTAGAAAGAGGCTGTTGAAATAGTCCAGCCTAGAGAGAACCAGAGCTCGAGAGACAGTGAGTTTCTGGGTGAAGGAGAGGAAAGAAGAATGCCTCTGAGGAGGTCTAGTTGGTAGTTTGACTTCTTAGAGAGGTCAGAGATGTGAGGAGAAAAGGAGAGTGCGGAGTCGAAAATGACCCCGAGGTTCTTAGCCTCGCAGTTAGGAGCAGGAAGAGGGCCAAGGAAAGTCGGCCAGAGAGAGACGGAAAAAGGAGGTTTCAGGTGTGCCGATATAGATAATCTCTTTCTTACTGGCGGCACACCACTCCTGGATAGCAGACCGACAGTCAGAGATGAGAGAGGGAGAAGAGGTGGCAGAGGGAAGCCTGAGCTGAGTGTCATCCGCATAGCACTGAAAGTTGGAGCAGAGAGCTGCAATGCAGTGGGCAAGGGGTGCCAGGTATTGGTTGAAAAGCCAGGGAGAGAGGTTAGACCCCTGGGGAACACCACAGGTAAAGAGTGAGATAGAGGAAAGGAAGAACCCAAGTTGGACCTGGGAGAGTCGATCAGAAAGGGAAGAGGCCAGCCAAGCCAGGGCCTGATCGGTGATACCGAGGCTATCATGAAGATGGTTGAGCAGGATGGTATTGTTAACCATGTCAAAGGCTGAAGAGAGATTGAGTAGGATGAGGACAGAAGGGATGTTAGAGTCGAGGTTGGAGAGCAGGTCTTCACGGATGTTCAGGAGAGCATTTTCTGTGCTTCTAGCAGGTCTAAAGCCAGACTGATGGTCATGGAGACAACCAACAGAATCGGGGTGAAGATTAAGCTGGGAGATGGCCAGCTTTTGCAGGAGTTTTGGAAATCGGGCGAAAGCCGGGCATGAGGGATCGGCTGAGGGTTTCTTGAGAAGAGGGTGCACAAGAGAGTGCTTCAGGGGAGAGGGGCAGGCACCAGAGGCAAAGGAGTGGTTGCAGAGGTCAGCAGCCAAAACAGGAGCAAGGGTGTCAATGTGGTCCTTGATGGTTTTGGACGAACAGGGGAGAACCTGTTTTGACGAGACTTTCATAGATCGGACTTGTCTAGAAACTTCGGCAGGGGAGAAAAGAGGGAAGGAAGAGAGGGTGGGGCCATCTGGATGAGGGTCAGAGGTAGAGGAGACGGGAGGGAGGATGAAGGGGAGAGGAAGGGAGGGTGGACAGTATGTCCTGTGTTTTTTAGATGAAATGAGAGGCAAGGGCCGTGCAAAGGCCCTGGGAGGCGACAGGAGAGGTAGAGACTGCAGTAGGGTTGGCCAGCTCCTTGCACATTTTAAATAGTTCAGCCGAGTTGTTAGAGGCCGCAGAGATGCAGGTTTGGATGTGGGCTCTCTTCTTAGTTCGGACCAGGAGCCATTAATGCCTTTGGAGCAGGCAACAGGCCAGTTTGTCAGAGGATGTACACGAAGCCTGCCATCTCCTCTCAGCCACCCTGCACTTGCGTTTAAGGGTAGCTAGGTCGGAGTCGTACCAGGAATTGCACTTGGCTTTGGGCTTCAGGTTGATCCGCATGACAGGGGCCAGAACATCCAGAGTATCAGAGATAGAAGACTACAGCGTGGAAAGGGCTGTGTCAGGATGTGAGTCAGCAAAAGGAGGAGGGGGAGGAAAAGGAGAGAAAGTGGCGGCGAAAGCCTCAACTGACACACGTTTCTTGGGTCAGATGATCGAGAAGGTAGGTGGCAGAGTTGGAGTTGGCTTGGCTTGCCGGGTAGAGAGGGAGAGATTGGAGGAAAGGATGGAGTGATCACTCCAGGAGCGGGTAGTGGTCAGAGGGATAGAGAGGGGGAGGTCGGAGGAGATCAGAGCATCAAGCTTGTGCCCTGCAGACTGAGTTGGGCCAGAGGGGAGAATGGAAAGAGAGAGAATCGCAGAGGTCACGAAAGAGTACAGAGGAGGAACAAAGTGCATCAAGATGGATATTGAAGTTGCCAAGAAGGAGGAGTTGAGTGGATAAGGCCAGGAGGGAGGAGGAGAGGTCCGCCCACTCAGATAGGAAGGAGGTGATCTGACCAGGTGGGTCTGCATAGGAATGACAGTGGCAGGAATCCACTCGGGAAAGATCAGGGCTACACCCCCTCCAGACTGGGTGGATCTGGGTGCGGAGAGGATCTTGTAGCCGTCAGGGAGGAGAATGTCAAAATTCGTGACAGAGCTGGCCATGAACTAAGTATCGGTGAGACCAAGGACATCGAGGTCAAGTTCTTCCAGGAGGTGACAGATGTCAGAGGAGTGTTTGACGGCTGAGCAAGAGTTGAGAGTGGCAATGTGGAGAAGGTTGCCATCCTTGAAGGACTACCGGGGAGGGGTATAGATCAGAGGTACGCCCTGCCGAAGTGTAGATGCAGGTGTAGACAGAGCCAGAGGAGGGGCAGGAGACTTATATGGAGAGGGCAAGGTAGCCAGGGGGGAGGCAGGGAAGGAGAGGAAAGGAGAGACGGGACAGCAGGAGATGAAAGGAAATTGATGAGGCGTGGGAAGCGCCTATCAAAGAGAAGGAGGTTGGCCCGAGGGCCTTGGACCAAGACGGTGCCATTTAGGTAAACATATGATGACCTTAGAGGAGTCAAAGGGGGCCCGGAGAGCCTCCTAGTGGGTGCCACCATTAATGGGAGAAAAGGAGAAAGGAGAGAGCACAAGACCATGTGAAGAGTCCATAGATCTGGCCAGGGAACGAAAAAGAGGATGTCGGTGCGGGTCTGCCTGGAGGAAGCGCTGGTATAAGTGTCAGCGATAGGGAGTCTGGGGTTAGAGACCAGGATATCCCTTTTGAACTTCTTCCTACTAGACTTAGGATAGTCAATGGAGTAACAGTTGGAGAGGATAGGAGAAACAGGGAACGCCATGGGTGATGTGGAGAGAGAGGAGGAGAGAGAAGCAGAGGTTGAGGGTCAGGATAGGACCAACGTGGCAGAGTAGCACAATGCAGTCACTGGGCCAAACACAACTAAATTAAAATTGGAACATTGGGTGGGTACACAACTAAATTCAAATTGGAACAGTGGGTGGGTACATAACCAGTGAGAGACAGGCTGTAAGCGAGTGGATAAGGAGAGATGGAGAGAAGGAGGGAGAAGTCAAAGGGGGTAGGAATATGTTCAGTTGTGGGGAACTAACCCATTGTTATGGAGGCAGAGGTTGTTTTGGTAGTCGGGGTTCAAATGTATAGTGTTTGGAGCAGCATCTCAAATGCTTCAAGTGAGAGGGGGTCCAGGGAGTCCCCACGCAGTGAACAGGTGGCAGTCAGGGAGCAGACAGGGGCCTTAGAAGTGGGCCTTCGGCTGAGGGCCAGCAAGCCTGCCGGATTCCTGATAGGTTTAGAAATTAGGGCCATCACCCAATAAGCGCGCTGCACCAGGCCCTCCAATGCTTAGTGTGAGGGCCGCCATCTTGGAATGGTGGCTCGAGTTTAGTAAAATAGATGAAAGGAGATTATTTTGGCGTAGAGTGGGAGCTCATCCCAGGAGATCCACTCCATGCAATTTTTCAGCAAGTGCTGATGCGATTGTACGGCCATGCAGATCAAACTAAAAGTGAATGCGTGCTCATTCGCGCTGATGTTAAAAGCCCAGGGAGGGGCTTACCTTTCACAGCTGATGATTTCAAAATGCTGGGAGTCTCTCGGTGCAGTGGAGAGGCACTGCTGTGCTGCTGCTTTGTGCAGTAGAGCAGGGGATTGGATGGGGGCCAAGGCCAGGAGTGGACCTTTGGAAGAGGGCCGGCAAGTAGGTTCTAGAAATGTTCTAGAAATGTTCCAACACATTAGCAGGGAAGTTAAACCTAATTCAAGGTGCAGAGCCTCCACAGGAACTGCCTGTGGGACTCCTAATATTAATCTTAGAGGTTTTCCCTCCAGTTGGTCCAACCAATTTTCATGCTGCTCAGCGAGAGTTTCTAAAGCATACCTTATTGCAGGTATTACGCTTTTCACAGATGCTTCTCGCATTGCTTCAATACTCCCACCACACCTTTTTAGATACATGGCGCTTAATAGCTTGCACCTACCCATAATCTTCATCTGCACTAACTTCCTGTGCAGATGAGCATTCAGTGCCACAAACTTCCTAAATATGGGATACATTACTCACCATAATCGTATTTCTGATGCTTGTATCTGCTTAGATTCACATGCTGTGCATAGGCCAACATCTAGTGGAAGCTGCGGAGTATTACAGTTTGTTTTTCGAAACTCGAAAATGGGCATCAACACAGAGCGTGCCAGTAATACTATCCCTAGTGTGACGTCCACTGTACCCATGATCCCTCACCCATGTAGGACCCTCAGATTGTATTTTTTCTGACATGAGGTAGCATGAGGAGTAGCATGAGTACAGATTATCCAAGCAGATAGATAGAAAGATAAGACTACAAGCATCCATGCGCCTTCTCTCAGAGGGGAGGAAGGGCGGGTCCCTTGTGAATCTAAGCAGATACAAGCATCAGAAATACAATTACGGTGAGTAATGTATCCCTTCTGAGGCTTGTAGAATCTGCTTAGATCACATGCTGTGCATAGATTAGCGAGCAGTGTTAGAAGAAGGAGGTGGGATGTGAGAAGGGTCATGAGCAAATAGATGTCTTAGAACCGCTTGTCCCACTTGAGTATCTGTCTTGGAATGAGTGTCAATGCAGTAGTGTTGCATAAAAGTGTGAATAGAGCTCCATGTAGTTGCTTTGCTTTTACTTTGCTTTTGATTTGCTTTGCAAATGGTGTCAAGGGGTACATTTGCAATGAAAGCCAGAGTGGCCCCAATGCCTCTTGTAGAGTGGGCTCTTGGCGTAAAAGGCAGAGTCTTTTCAGAAATGGAGTAACATAGTTGGATACAATTGACTATCCATTTGGAGATGGCACCTTCAGAGACACAATCTCCTTCTCTGCCTGTAGCTACGGAGACAAACAGTTGGTCTGTTTTCCTTAGCCATCTGGTCTTGTCTACATAGTAGAGGACCGCTCTTCGCACATGTAGAGTGTGTAGTTTCACCTCAGCAGAGCTTTTGGGTTCTTGGAAGAAGGCCGGAAGCTCGATGGACTGATTAACGTGGAATTTAGAAATAAACTTAGGTGAGAACCTAGGGTGTGTTTGTAGAACCTGTTTATCCTTATGAACAGTAAAGAAAGGATCCTGCACTGACAGAGCCTGAATTTCACTGACCCTTCTTATGGATGTAAGGGCTACTAAGAAGGCAGTTTTATAGGTCAGGTGTTTGAGACCGGCTTTATGCATGGGTTCAAAGGGTGGGCCCATGAGCTTAGCAAGCACCACATTAAGGTCCCAACCAGGAGGTGGGTTTGAAAATGGAGGGTGGAGTCTCTTTACCCCTTCCATGAAGGCTTTAACCACTGGTACTTTCCACCACACAACCTTGTTATGGGACGTGGTGTAGACTGACAGCGCTGCTAGATTTACCTTGAGTGAGTTAAATACCAGCCCTGCATCCAGCAGGTGGAGCATGTAAGTGACAATATTGGAAGGAGTGCAATCAACCGGGTTGATTTGGTTATTCTGGCACCAGATAACAAATCTTTTCCATTTATCAAAGTAACAGTGCCTCGTGTTAGGTTTCCTAGATTCTTTTAGGATGTCCATACATCTCTGTGGTAAGTTGAGATGTCCAAACTCTATGACTTTAGGTGCCATGCTGCCAGGTTCATTGAGTTTGGTTGAGGATGCACTGTTTGACCTTGGTGCTGGGGCAGTAGGTTGTACCAGCACGGGAGTCTGATGGGTTCGCACACCGCTAGTCTGCGTAGGTGTGGGAACCACGATTGCTCGCCCACATGGGAGCAACTAGGATGAGCGTCATCGATTCCCTGTGCATCTTGTTGACCACCTTCCTCATGAGAGGGGTTGGTGGAAAAGCGTAGGCAAACATTCCTGACCAGTTCATCCACAGGACGTTCCCCTTGGAGTCTGGCTGTGGGAACCTGGATGCGAATTCTGGGCATTGCCTGTTTTCGCTTGTGGTGAATAGATCTGTAGATGTGAAGATGTCTTCTACGACTTCTCTGAGTAGACACCATTCGTGTTCTCTTGGGAGGGGATCCCTGCTCAAAGCGTCCGCTAGCGAATTGAGATCCCCTGGAACATGTTGAGATGACAGTTAAATGTTCCTTCTAAGTGCCCATATCCAAATGTTCTGGGCAAGTTTGGACAGATTTGGCGAACGAGTCCCTCCCTGTTTGTTTAGGTAAAACATCGCTTTTGTGCTGTCCGTCAGGATCTGCACTGACAGGTTCAACAGGTGGGGTTCGAAAGCCTAAAGCGCTCTGAATACTGCCAGAAGCTCTAGCAGATTGATATGATTCTTGGCTACTGTGTGAGACCAGAGACCCTGAGCTGTGTGGTGGAGGAGGTGTGCTCCCCACCCTGACAGGGATGCGTTTGTAGTGACTACAGCCTGTACTTCTGGATCATAGAAGGGATTCCGCTTTGACAGGTGCTCTCTTGTCCACCAGTGAAGACTTTGAACAAGTGTTGGCGAAAAGACCACTAGATCGTCCCACTGACCATTTGCCTGAGACCACTGTTTTGCCAGGCGCGCGTGGGGGACCAAGTAAATACATGACGCCATCGCAAACGCATCACTTTGCGCACCCTTATCTGGCGACCGGGCTGGAATAGAGGAATTTGCAGTAGTAGATTCCGAATTCTTTCCTCCGATGGAAAGGCCAACCCCTCTTGAGTGTTTAAGACAGCTCCTAGGAACTGTTTGGAGGTGCTTGGCACCAGACTTGATTTTTTCTCGTTTATGGAGAAACCCAATTCGAAGAGGTGGTCGATCGTTCTTTGAATGTTTGATCTGCAAATTACTGGGGTCTCCCCCGCGATGAGCCAGTCGTCCAGTTAAGGGTACACGGGGATTGTCTCCCTGCGCAGGTGTGCCGCTGCCACCACCAGTACCTTGGTGAATACCCTTGGAGCCGAGGCTATACCGAAGGACAGCACCTTGAACTGGTATTGCTGACTGTCCACCTTGAAGCGCAAGAATCTTCTGTGCGCTGGGAACATGGAAATATGAAAATAGGCATCTTTCATGTCCAATGTGGCCATGTAATCCCCCCTTTTTTAGGAGGGGGATTACCTCTTGGAGAGTAGTCATGCGAAACTTTTGGAGCTTGACATACTGTCAAATCTTTTTTTGGCGCCAGGAAGTAAGTTGAATAAATACCCTTGTTTACCTGGTTGCCCGGGACGAGTTCTATCGCGTCCTTTGCTAGAAGATTGACGATCTCCTCGAGGAGGATCTTTTGGTGGTCCAAGGAATGTATCTTTTGAGGTGGAGGGTGGTTTCGGGGACGCTCTAGCAGTTCTATGCAGTATCCTGCGGACACTGTGGACAGCACCCATCTGTCTGAAGTGATCCCTTCCCAAGCTTGGGTGAAGTTGGAAATACGTCCCCCTACTGGGGATGCGTGAGAAGGGACCCTGAGTGCGGCGTCACTGTTTTGCGGGAGGCGTGCCGCCTCTGCTGGGGCTGCCTCTACCCTTACCACGGCCCCTCTTGTTTCCTCTGCTGTAACTTTGGGTAGACTGCTGGTTGTTACCCCATGATGTACCCTGTCCCTGTGAATAATTGTAGCCTCTTTGTGAATTTTGGCCGCATGGGCGACGAAAATTACTATTGCCTCTTTGATTAGGGGGCTAGTTGGTCAACTATCCCAGGGATTTCAGAGTATCATACTCATCTTTGGCAGTCTTTAATGCGTCCTCTACCGATTTGCCAAACAGCAGATTAGGTTCCACCGGCATGTCGATTAAGGATGCTTGTGTCTCGGGTTTAAACCCTGACTGTCTTAACCAAGCATGCCTCTTAATGACAGTGCTCTCTGCTATTAGCCTGCCCGCGTTATCTGTGGCATCAAAGGTTGCCTTAAGGATGCAACCGGACACGGCTCTCCCCTCTGATGCGAACTGGGCCAACTGGCCCTTAAAAGGTTCAGGTGCGGAGTCGATGAGGGCAGCTACTTTCTCCCACTAGTGGCAGTTGTAACTAGCCAGCAGAGTGGTGGAGTTGGCAATCCTTGACTGGTAAGCAGAAGTGGAGGATACCTTCCTTCCCAACCCATAGATTTTCTTGCTCTCCTTGTTGGGGGGAGCCCCAGATGATGATAGAGGTGTTCCGCCCTCTTCCGGGTATTAGTAACTACCAGGGAGTCAGGCTTCAGTTGACCCCTTATGTAAAGCGGGTCTGATTGGGCTGCCCTGAACAATTTCTCGATTCTGGGGTTTACTGCCCTTGTGAGGTTAGGATTGAGAAGGGAAGGATCAATTCTCCGTTGGATGGACTTGAGAATTGGAATGGCTTGGGCAAGGGGTTTCTTTTCTCCCACTAGTTCCTCGGCAAAATCCCTCTCCTCCTGTGCTCCCTGAGTGTCTATGTGGAAGTGTTCTGCCGCTTTTGTTAAGACCTCATTTAGGAGAGGCTGGTTGTCGACTGGAGAGTCGGTAACTTGAGGTTCTTTGCCTACAGTGGAGTCTATTCTGTAGACTTCTGGGTTGTCTTCCTCCTCCTCTTGGTCCTCGTCATCCCATAATAGTCCACCCCAGTTTGGTCGTCCAACGTTACCAAGTCTGGATCCTCATCCAGAAGTGGATCCTCACTATACTGGGTGTAAGGTTGGATGTAAAAAGGGTCTGAAGACAGACCTTGCATTGGGGTCTCAAACCGAGGTTTCTTACCAGGGGGCTGCGGGACCCTAGATCCTGAGGGAGTAGCACCGTCAGGGGTATAGGTGAGGAAGTGTTCTGGGTTCTTGGAGTAGAAGTCTGCTAGGGAGGACATTCTAGTCATAACCCTGTCTATATCCTCACTGGTCCATTTCTTGGAACTGGGAATGACCCTTTCTTGAGAGGGTTCCCCTTCTACGACTTGACTGGACCTATGGGCCTGTGCAGGGGTATTGGCTAGATGCTTATCAGAAGACTTAGAGCTATCTTTATGTAACTGTGGTGCAGAAGAAGGGTGACATGGTTTCTTCTGCTGTTTCCCCCCTTCCCCATGAGTGGAAGAGTGTTTCCCTGGTGTTTTCACCCTTTCAGTGCTTTTCGATGCCTGGCGTTGAGATTCGGGGGTAGTGTCCCTTTCCTTAGAGTGAGGACGTTGTGATTCGGAAGCAGCCACCGAACGGTCTGCTGTAGCCGACTCCTGATGAGCGGCCTGGGGCTGGCGGTCGGCTTCGTCTTCTGACCATGACTTTGGTGAGTGAGGCCCTTTTGGCAACTGTGGATGGTTGCCTGGTGTTGTGAGGCGATCTTGACCGAGAACGCCCAGTGGACACCGATTCGGTGGACCGCTCTTGGTGTGCCTCTTTCCGAGAACTCAACACGCGCGTCGAGTCTTGGTTGGACTTCGAGTGTTTAGGTGTGGAAGTGGTGAGGGTAGCGCTTGTGTCGCCGGGTGTGTTCTCCATAACTTCCCTCCCGGACAGTCTTCCGAGGTCGGGGACTTGCGCTTAGGCGTCTTTCGACACCTCGTTGCCCTCGCCGTCGAAAGTACGGCGTTGCTGCCGTCACTGAAGGTGCCCTCCGCTTCCATGGCTTTGCGTTGCCTGGCGTGGTGGGCCCAACATTTGGTCGAGCGGTCCTTTAGTGTCTTAGCCTTGTACCGGCTATACGCTCTACAGTTCGCCTTGGGGTGGTCCCTCGGCAAGCAGAGGTTACAGGTTGCGTGTTTGTCAACCCAAGTATACTTGCTGTTGCACTTGGGGCAGAATTTGAAAAGGGTACCCTCCATACGCACCTTGTGGCAGCGGGCTAGTGTGTGTAGGAAAATATATATGAGTGTAGAGTATGTTTCCACCCCCCACTCTCCTTACTTGCAGGGCCGAGGCCAGAGGCCTTCCAAGGCCCGGGCCGAGGCCAGAGGCCTTCCGAGGCCCGGGCCGAGGCCATAGGCCTTCCGAGTCCCAAAGTCTGTTGTGCAGCTCTCAACGGTTGTTTCTTCTCCGGGCCGGGGTCGAACTTCGATGACTCGACTTGGGAGTGGAAGAAACGGGGAAATATTATGATATTTAGCAAAATATGGCTGAAAGCCAGGGAACTCTGCGGAATGCTTCCGTCAAGTGTGGTGGAAAAAAACGATCTGAGGGTCCTACACACGTGAGGGATCATGGGTACAGTGGACGTCACACTAGGGATAGTATTACAGGCACGCCCTTTGTCGACGCCCATTTTCGAGTTTCAAAAAACAAACTGTAATACTCCGTAGCTTCCACTAGATGTCGGCCTATGCACAGCATGTGATCTAAGCAGATTCCACAAGCCTCAGAAATATATATATATATATATATATATATATATATATATATATATATCAACAACCTCGAGTTTAGCGCCTCCCAAGAACAACTGTTTTTGTGTTTTTTTTGTTTCCCTCCTAAAACCATAATTTTTGATTGTTCTTTGGTTAATCTTTAATCCATTAATGTTAGCATGTTTTTCCAAACAATTCAGCGACCTCTGGAGGCCTACTGGGGTGTGATCCATAAGGATTGTATCATCTGCATAACACAGAAAGGGTATGGTCAATGGATCCAAAAGTGATGGCCATGTCCTTGCAACCTGGATGACAGATCCCCGGGGACTAGTGGGTGGGACACCCGCAGGTTTCTCACAGTATTCGTACATGGTGGTGCAAGGCTTGGACAAGCAATTTGTTCTGCAGCACTAACATGTTTTCTTCTTGTGGCAGTCGAGTTTTACTGGCATTAAGGGCAAAGCCAACAAGAGAATGCTCATACATGGGGATACTGGCAGAGCCAGCATGAACACGTTTTCTTATGGTGTCAAAACTGTGCATAATATTACAAGCCACACGCAGAGTTGACTGGTACATTTGGGAGTCGGGACTCAGGAGCCAGGCGCAGCCCCCTTGTTTCTACCCTCCCGAGGTAAAAGATGTAAGGTTTGATTAAATCACATACTTCCATCTTTCGCCTAGTGCAGTGTGTGGCATTTCTCTGCAGCAGCATGATTATCATGCACATTGTGCATGCTTGGTGGTCCAGGCTTGCCCAGAATGTGGCGTGGCCTGTGCTTTGTTGCTGAGCTTGGGGGCCCTCAGCATGGTGGCTCGCAAGGGGACCCCCACATTTGGTGTTATGCCAGTGCTCTCCTTGTATGGGCCTAGTGAGATAAGGCTATTAGAATGTGACAGCCATCTTGGATTTCACTGCGCTGGTGTGCCTTGCGCTATTGGCCTGCAGTTTGCAGTTCTCATCTTCCTGTTGAATAGTCTGTCTGGACATTTGTAATACTGGGGCTATGGGACCCCTCCCTGGAGTGTTGTGGAACCAGGGCTGGGCTTCTTTTACCTCATTCAGAAGGTTTAGCATTTTCAGTATATGCTGACCCGACGCGGGTTCTGCAGATCCTGCAAGCTTTAGTAACATCTGTGGAAACCTGTAGAGATGACCTGGACACTTCTTCAGCAAAGCTATGTTTACTGTGTGCTGTTCTTGATTTAAAGGGATTGAAAGGGACCTGTGCTCGATTGCCTCGGAAGAGGGATCTGCCCCCTATGTCCTCTAGTTGGGTCTCCTAAGGTGTTGTGGTAACAGGATGGTATAGTCTGTTTAGCTGCGGCATGGATAAGATATTTGGAAAACAGAAGGATTGTGGGAGATGTAGCCTCCTTGAGACAGACCACTGCTAAGCAAGACAGCTGCAGTGCAATGGCCCAGTGGATAGGGTATCCCAATATACCTCCTCTGGGGGTACCACCGTAATGAATAAGAGGGTCTTTGCCCCTGTGGGCCCTCACACATTGCTGCCACCCAAATCAGAGCACAAAGGGAGCCTGCCAAAGTATATATTACACAAAATGATGTACATTAGTTGAATAGTCAGGTATTCCTCTGTGCACAGACATATCTGCATCGAATTCAAGAGTTTGGTTGAGAGGAAGGAGAAGGCAAATTATTTGTGGCATTCCCGGTACAAGATTGGCAGCATAAATAGGGTAGAACTGCTGTATCTAAAGTAGCCCTTTCCACATCATGCGAGGCATTAGCCAACCTCAAAGTGTGTCCTGGTTGTTCCCTGAATGTTAACCTTTGTCATGCCCCTGGGTGCAGTATGATCATGATATGCTAGTGGGGTATTATCTACATGGGGTTTCGCCATTCATTAGACCACTCCAGATTCCCAGGCCTAATATCGGGAGGTGAGGGGCCAGATAAGGGCTTCACGGTTTCAAGCTTAGATGTTTAAAAAAAATCCCAAACCATGACATGGTGCTTCTCTGGGGGCGGGAAGGGTTTGCTGTCTGGCACAATCTCCCTGTTCATCTTGGGGTGCTCTGCTTATCTTTCTAGTCTTTCAGAAATAGCTTAAAGCTGCTGTTTTTGTGAATTCAGAGACTTTTCATTTTGTACTTTTCTTGTTTTACCTTTTTTGATTTGTATGGATAATGCTTATTTTTCTTCTCTTTGTATGAATTTTTAAAGAAAATCTTTGTACAAAGGTATAAGATATTTGATTAGGGCTTGGCTTCACCATTATTTTTTTATTTTCAACCCACTGGCCTCATATCACGAATAACAAAAACAAGAATCTCAGAACGCCTTAGTGGTTCCGACTTTGTGCGGTCTGGGTTTTTTCGCCTCCTCCCCCGACACAAATCCTGGGGCGAGCCCGGACTCACTCCGGCGATAGAAAACTTACAACCACGAAGAACATGACATCAGTTGCATTTGAGCAGCCAAGCTGGCAATACCTTTTCTTGACTGTTTCTAACTTTGCTCTAAGTAGTGAAAGCCAGGGACGGTTTGCTGTGGTATGGAGGGAAATTTAAACATCCAAACAAAGAGTCCACCTGAAGGAGCACACTAATGTTTACTCAGTAATCCCAAGAAGCACGCCTATCACACATATATAGTCCAGAACAGATCTTAAGATAGTTGGCCCGTTTTCAAGTGCGATTTGCACAGCCAGTCATAGCTTTTAGGTTGCCATCACATTCCATTCTGGTACTTGTAGTCCTGCGTTCATAGTAGGAAAATAAAACTACAAATACTGTACAAGAAAACAAAATGAAGTGAGCTAAAGTTGACTGTTAGCAAAACATCTCAACCATTATTGAGGCCAACTTTAATTGGGTTACTGCTTAGTTTCCATTCTGTCAGACCTTTGGGATATTTGGGACATGTCTCTCTGAGGAAAGTGTAATTTAGAAGTGTCCTCAATTGCATTTAGAAGTTGTGACCAATAGCCTCTCTGAAGAAAGTTGCATTTAGAAATGTGCCCAATTGCATTTAGAAGTGTACCCAATAGCACTTAGAAGTTGTGACCAATAGCCTCTCTGAGAAAAGTTGCATTTTGAAGTATGCCAAATAGCCTCTCTTTGAAAGTTGCATTTAGAAGTGTGCCCAATAGCCTCTCTGCGAATTTAGAAGTGTGCCCAATAGCCTCTCGCTGAAAGTTGCATCTAGAAGTAATATGCTTTGGAAAGCAGGGAACATTTGAATGAGCATATACCATTCCACACCCCACGCTTACTCTCTTCTTTACACCACCACTCAACTAGAAAACAGAGATACTATGTCACCTTTCGGTATAACTGTTCTCATATCAACATTTCCCGCTCACTCCCCATCACCCTGAGTAAACACTGCTGGTTTCACACCCCCCAGCCAGGCGTTCTCCTCAGGCCTAACGCAGCCACACTCGGTCTGGATAAATCCTGCCAGAGCAAACACATTCTCCTGATCTCTCAACCACCACACCTACCGCTAAGAAGCAGCTACCACACGAATTCCGCACCAGCTGCACACATACCTGGTGCGCACACGCACCTTTGGACTCTCTCTACTCTCTCTACTGACCCGAACTTCGGTTCCCAAGGGCGTTCAACCTACCAGTGCCTTCAGACCATACCAATAAATGCAAAATAACATAACATAACATAACATACAGAAAGTAGGACCAGAGAACATTTTCATATCAATTCTAAAAAGGGACAGATCTAAAACTCAGTCATATGCGTGGGCTGCTCCCTGACTCATTTATCCCTTCCAGTACTGGTCCAGGGCAGACCACCCTTTCCTGTGATGTCACTTTTGACTCAGTCAAAGTCTGCTCCTGAAGCTTGACTCTTCTCCAGCAACATGGACCATCTATCAGTTGGCGCCCAAGGACTAGCTTAATACTTGCCAGACTTCTGTGCAGACAACATTGCCTGCAGAAGCAAGTCTGAAGATGGAATCGGAGAGTGTATTGTATGAAGCCTTCAACATTTGAAGCTGCACAGTCAGAAAACCTAAGCTCAAAGCCAGCCTTCTGCACTTCACAAATCTATGTAATCCTAGTAAAATCACCTTACCTGTTTGAGCCTGATTTTATGTCTACTACTCTTGAGATCACCTAAAAGTGATTCGGCTAAGTTTGCACTGCACAAGCACACTCATGTATGGTCTAATAGACTGGTTGGCTCATCACTCTGTAAATCATAATAATGTTGATAATGTATAAAGAACACACAACAGGCTGTATAGTCCCTTATTTTATTTCCTGCTCATCGCATAGCCAGTTCAGAGGCAGGGTGGAAAATAAATGTTGTACTACAGTGTTTTGCAGGTGGGGAGTAAGCAGTGTTGCTTGGGGCGTGCAAGAAGTCCCCCACTGCACTAGCCCCAAGGGCCATGATGAGGCCCACACCAGCTTCCCATGTTGTTATGGGCAAAGCTTGTCTAGACATGAGGTTTACCACCTACCATGCAATGATTTAATTTGTACCCCCGCTATTGCATCATCCAGGATATGTGGGTACTCCTGCTGCTCCCCCTGCAAGGGGGCACGAGACATCTTGATGTTGCTAATTGTGTCTACCCCATAACATACATCCAAGATATAAACGTACGACCTACAGGTTGCACGTAGATCACTGCAGCAGGCGCAGCAACCAACTGAAGAAGATACATAAGGATAGGCATAAATAAATAATGGTTGGAGCAGAAGACATTCAATTCTCTAAGGCAAAGCAGAGTAAAATTATAAGGTAATGCAATAAAATAATATAACCGAGTCTTAAAGAGTGGGACCTACGCACTAATGTGGCGTGGAGACAGATTTTTACTCTGCTAAATTGATGGGCGCCAGGCTTAGAACTAATCATACGCACTATCATTGCTCTTAAGGGAGCCTTTCAGACCATCATTTTTAGCCTACCCACATCAATACAGGAGGGGACCAGCCATATGTAAATCAGTCTTGGCCCTGCCACCAAAGGAACAGTGCAGTCCCTGCTGCTCGGCTCTGTCTCCTCTGCATGGGGACACAAGCAGCCCCGGTCATGCTTTAGCCTTGTGCGACTGCTAACATTGGTGGCATGACCATGGCTGATTTGGGCACTTGAGGCTGTCCAGACAAATACCAGTAGTTACGATGGCTACAAAGTCTTCCATCCATCACTTTTCAGTTTTAGTTTCTCTCACTAAGTAAAAGAGCTTATTGCTAAGGCAAGAGAATCAGCATGCACCTCACTGATGATGACTAGCAAGGTCGAAACATGTGTCGCCGTGCCCAGGGGACAAAGCCAAGCAGTTCTGACTTGACTGCTCCCCAGGGGCAGTATGAATTACAGCCACTAAAGAAGGGAATATTTTAGGTACATTGCCCAATCAGTGCTGTGCTTTTAATGATTGATCACTTGAGCGGCTGCTTACCACTACTAGGAGTTTATTAGGAGGCAACCAACACTCCTGAAACTCATTCTCGTTTGAGGGCACTCATTTAATAAAATGAGTTGTTAAGTGACGTCGCCTGACAGAAATTTGAAATCTTCCTTTTATTGATGATGCCACTTCTGGTATCAGCCAATGCATGTTTCGAGCCTCTTACGGCTCTTCCTCAAGGCTTAATCAATTAATCTGAAAGATGTTTTATCCTTTAAATAATCTGATTGATATGTTTCACTTTCACACTCTGCACAAACAAATTATCTGAATTCTGGCTTGCTCTTGAGAGAAATCACGTGTTGAGGCCGTAATTCGCTATACTTTTGATGAAGCAAGCTGAAAAGCAACTTACCAATTAAACTAAGATCAAACATACGACAGGCCATGGAGCAGTACGAAAGAAGATGTCAGAAATCCCTCTCAAGAGCAAGACTGAAATCACTACATTTTGCACAGAGTGTGAAAGTGAATAACATCAATCAGATAGTTAAAGGAGGAAAACTGCTTTCAAACGAATGAAGTATATATGTTTTCCTACTTTTCAAACTGGCTGCTAGATCCTTGACAAGACCTCTAGCATGGCTTAGTGCAGACATCAGCAGAATATACAAGCACACACTCTTATTATTTCACAACGCTCCTAATTCATGATGGATTATAAAGTCAAAGGTGAACTATTGTGTTAGCAGCTTACCTGCTTTCTCTCCCTCTGTCCATTGAGTCAAACTGTTTGCGAAGCCACCTATCAAATGAACAAAATATATTAAGCAGTGTGAATCCTAAAACATCTGGCAATGCATCAAATGAGCATGGCCATCTCTGAACAGAAGCCATGCTGGTAGGAAACATACAGTACGTGCTCCAAGGGCCAGAAGAGTGGTCATGTCTGATGCAACATTCAGTTATTTCTAGAATTAAACATTCTGTCATTAGTTGACTTGATCCCACCATACAAGCAACAATGTGGCATAACACTCTCAGGGGTAATATTTGTTTCAATGAGAAAAGTGAGCAGTATCAATCGAGAGGAAACATGGCAACCTTGGGCTGGAATTGAACTGCAGATAAGGCGTATCACTCGTCAAGACAGCAGCTGTCAACATGCTCGGCATGCAGCTATCAGAAAAAGAAACCGACATATCCACTTCTGACTCACACTCATGCATGCCTGTGTTCATGCACAAATGTCATGTTGTGAATGCAAGCAGTGTGCAGTCACATTTTAACTGGTAAATTACGAACACTGGTGAGTTCTAACATATTGTTTCTGCAATGCACATAATTCATTAAAATGGCAGGTGTTCTGTTTTTTAAAAGAACCCAACACTACATTAACTCGGATATTTTTTTTTTTTAAAAACTTTTTCTTTTTTAAACATAAACAAAACATCTTACACATTGTTCATAATCAATCAACACGCATTTTATACCCTATCAACTCCCTTCCCCTCACATTAACTTGTATAGTTATATATGCACATAGAATCAAGACGCTAACTAAGGGATATAGTAAATACTTTGTCAGTGAAAACTGTAAATATTGTTTATTCTGCTGTACTAGCTCGCCATCTATGCTTAATTTTGTACTCTGTAACAATGTATGACCAATTCCTAAGTTGTCTTGTAACCACGCCATGATACCCGAGGGTCTGGGCGTGTAACAAATAAAATAAATAAATAAACACTGTACGCAACAGACGGTCAGCATTGTTCTGCGAGTTGTTTTTCGGTCTGTTATTTGCCGGGCTGCATGGGAGTTAACACAGAATGGTATTGGTCTGAGAGCAATCGGCAGATGATCATATGGTGGCATCCCGTCTCAGCCTAGACTACAAATGTCGATGGCAAATATTGTGGTGCTTCTGTTCACCTTTTGGGAGAGGAAGACCTATAGAGGAAGACCTGCCTTTCCACTAAATACCTAAATGCAGAGCCGTTTTATAAGCAAATGAAATTCATGAAGAAAACATCGAAGTCCGTATTTAGAAATGGGATCCCCATATGTGTAGTATATGGTTCGACCGGACCCAACACAGAGGCTTCATAGAAAGAGAATATTCATTGGGATAACTGCTCGAGATCTACACTGCTTGATGTATATTCTTTTATTAGAACATTGAATGTGTTTTGATATTTGTATTTTGCTATGAATGGAGATTTTATTTAGAGTGTATGAACTATATGAATTATGTGAATGTACATTTTTACCTTTTAAGTTAATATTGAAGAACTGTGTCAAAGCATATCTATTTAGGCCATAAGACATACAAAAAATAGAAAATAGTAAGAGTATATCGGAACTGTTTTGCATGTGCTCTTATGGCATGAAACAGACCCTTTTGTTACACCTGAAAGTTGAAAAACATTTTCAACTTGAATTTATAACAGACTGAACATTAGACGAGGTTACATCAGAATATTAAGAAGACACAACATATTGCTCCTGGAACTGGGCTGGGATAATCTGACACGCCCCTTTACTGCACTAAATGTTGTCGCTTACACTTACTGCGTCATTAAAATGCATCTTCAGGCTTCACTTCTGAGGC
Organism: Ambystoma mexicanum; assembly: GCF_040938575.1. Classification (NCBI taxonomy): domain Eukaryota; kingdom Metazoa; phylum Chordata; class Amphibia; order Caudata; family Ambystomatidae; genus Ambystoma; species Ambystoma mexicanum. The sequence goes on along the minus strand of NC_090933.1, from coordinate 1,252,263,685 downwards.
ACATTCAGAGATTTGGAGACTCCTTTGTTGCTAATACTCAATCCAAACCTGATTCCTCAGGATATTCCCAGTATCCTAGTGTCCACATCTCTGCGCATTACTGGGCGGGTTGTAGACAGAGAACTCAGCCACTCCTTCGACTTTCCATACTCTTCAAACCTCAGATGTTACGGTTTGTATAACTCACAATGAAGCACTGAATTTAGACTGTCCCTTCAAAATATAACCAGTCAGTGTATCTTAACTACATCACCCACATGGAAGGTAAGTGACTTTGCTCTTTCCTTGCTATCATATTTTTCTCTTCTAGAAAGCCTATACCATGTGTGAGGAACCCAAAGGTGTCCCGACTTCTTTTCCCCCTGGATCCTCCTCTCGGGTGGCCACGAAAAGGGCATCACTTTTGGATCCTGACCCTGGGGGGGATATGCGAGGGAGGACCACCTGGGTGGAGGGGAGCGGGGAGATGACACCCTTAAATGAAACATGGTATCCCCATTTCCTTTTCATAATAAACCCTTCATCCCACAAGCCTTCATAAGCTACTGTCAGCCCTTTCCCTGTTCTTCTCCTAGAAAATACCCCAGAAACAACAATACTCTACTGGGACGAGGAAGAGATCAACTAGAGCAAACATCCTCATTTTAATAATACACACACATATAGACCACAACTGAGTACTGAGAGAGGACAGCAAGAGCAAGGCAGGACTACATCTTCAGTAATGAGCGGTTCAGTTCTTTTTGGTCCAAACCGTATGGTCGGAACTTGAAAAGGTGGCATCCTTACAGAAATGGATGCAGAAGCAGCAGCTGGGAAGCAACTACAGATTGGCGGTGTGGCAGACGGAGCGCTCGAGCCCCATGCAGAGTTTGTGCAGCAGGAAGCCAAGCTGAGGGACGTTGGAGGCCGGTAGCAGACCACGAGAGGGAGACTGGTTCGAGATGAGAGAAGCAGTCGCAAGATTCCTGATCTGCAGAAGGCGCATCGCCGGGGAGCAATGCCACAGAGAGCCGCTGGGAGAAGAGGCGAGGTAGCGTATGGGAAGTCAAGAACCTGTGGCGGTAGAGGAGCTTGCAACGCCGTAAGCTACGACCAGTGAGTGTGCAAGCAAGGGGAGCCACCGAGCTGGCAGGCGAATATGCAAACAAGGCATTGAAGATTGTTTTGTATATCGAACAAAGTACTTTAGAATACCGAATTAAATGAAAATCATTACAAGTACTTTTGAATACTGAACGAAATGAAAAGCATAATATGTACTTTTTTGAATACCGAACAGAGTGAAAGCAAGTTTTGAACACTCATGAATATTGAGTGGAGTAAAAGCATGTTACTGAATTTGGCACATGCCACGAATTACACTATGTGAGAAAACAAGCATCGGCAACACCCAAAAGAGTTAAAGGAACTGCATATTCTGAGGAAACCTGTATTGGCAAGAGCCAGGAGACAACAAGAAAGCACAATAAATGCATGGGGGCCAACCAAGCCACGGTACAGTGTCAGGAGAGTGTGACAGAAGTGAATAAACCAAGTCTCACTGTCAAGTTGGAGCATTGGCACATTGTTGATGAGAAGCAGCCAAGAAGGGGTATTGGTTGCGTGACCTGTAATGGGTGGACTGTGTGGTCCGACAACTGCACCTAGACCGAGTGCCCCTCTATGGAAAAGCCACTGAAAGTATCCATAAAGAAGCTTGTGTTTTACAACAATCTCTTATGTGATTTTGAAGTTAATAAATTGAGCTGAAGAAATGTAACTGCCTATGTGCACTAGTGAAAAGCACCAAGATCAGAAGAGCTGGGAAGTGTCCCAAGGAACTGTGTGATTTTTGAAAAACTGGAAGATTCAAACTCTTTGGGAAGGGAACCCTGGTGTTTTATGAACTGTTTCGAACTTGGGGAAGGGGAAGCTGATTACAAGCCGAGGGCTGGAGGAAGCTCTGAACTTTATTTTGAACAGTACTCATTTTGATGCTGATATCCCTACACATGGTATACAGTTAGTTGTGAGGTCAAGTATAGGTTTTGGACACAGTCATTTGATTTGGACTTCCTGACACAAACTATCCTTAGTTTTCATTAGATAGGGAAATCCCAGTTTAGCATAGGGCAAGTTAGACCTTACTCCATCCTACTTCATGGGGCCTTCACACATGTAATACAATGCTGGGTTTGTTGTACAGCAGTCTCAATATGGTAAGCTTTCTTTACAATGCTAGACAACCAATTTGGTTTATTGCAACTGCTCGGTCTGCAAACACCCAATGCTGGATATACCATGCTTCTGTACGTTTTAACTTTCTCTCTACTTCACCGATAGCATTGGCCATCATAGCCATCTGAATCTTTCCTCAGGAATGTACTGAAGAACTCCACAAGACCCCGTCAGTGGTACAATGCAGGAGCAAAGTCTGCAGGTGCCTCGCTCTGGAACAGCCTCCCTGCCTCTGTCCGTCTTGAGTCAGAGCACCTTAAGTTCCGGAAACTCCAGAAGACCTTCCTCTTCTCTTCCTCCTACTCTCTCTCTCTACCCTGCTAACCTCCATCTTTTCTTCACCCTTCTTCCTCTTTCTTCTCCCTAATTCCGTTCAGTTTTTGCTGACTCATTGCCTGGTTCACCTCCAGAGCCTTACAGGTCCCAGGCCCCCCCCCCGCTGGTCTTTGCACTAGCCTCCGGCCACTGCACTATGTTCAGCATAACTGCACTTTCAGCTTACACTCCATGTGCGATGCAATCTCTCTGCACTTAACCCAGGGCCCTGTTGGACAAGATGCGTTTGTTCCACCTATGCCCTCTTCCTCGCACCTCTGTCTGTATGCATGCATTACCTAGATGCATTGGGACTAGTAGGTTCATCTGTTCTGTCCCCACCCCCCACTTTTTCCTGTCCCCCCCTCCCAAAGTGGGTCGAAAATTGAACACTTCTTGCACTTGCACTACGAGAAATGCTGTCAGTGCAAGTATGCTGGTTTTTCTGTTAAGATCATTCAGAAACTTCAAGGCCTAAGAATGATTACTGTATTCCCTTGTTCCGTTCCCGACCTTGAAGCACTTTGAAGCACTTCACCTGTGTATAAGAGCCGCATAAATAAACAATTACAATGACAAGTGCTTGATCTCTGAATCCACTATGAATTTTGATATCTCTCGAGACACCAGTTGAGCCCCACTGTCTGTAGCTAGCACTTCAGTTCTGCCTTTCCTACTGAACATCTCTAACATAAAGTCTACCTGTCACAGCTCTGGCCATGTGGGTCCTTCTCTCTCTCTCCTGTATATAATAGCCTTCATGGAGGCAAAATAGTGACTTACCTGGTAGTACCTTCCCAGAGGACCACAGTGTGAGCAACAATCGTACTGCGCTGAGCCCAATGTTCTATTTTAGAATTTAAAATTCAAGCATCATTACAGTTTCCCAGTGCTCCCAAAATCTTGACACGTGTTTCGACCATAAGGTCTTTCTCAAGGCTAATTGGTATCTTGTTACAGCGTCATGTTTGTTTGAGCTGTCCTAAATTCGCTCTGTTTGGAAGTTAGTTGGCGGCACGATGTGTTTAGTGCTAAGTACGCGTTTTGCAGAATAAAATTTACATTTTCCAATGATCGTACGGAGTTTTTAGTATCTATTAAACTTCACTGAGAGTCGCTAAACGCGGCGGGCTGCACCACACACAAGGCACCCTGATTTTTCAATAATAGCCTAGAAGAGCCTTGTTAGCTTGCCACCAACCACTACCGGGAGCTGCATTTTATCCCTAATGCCAACTAGTGCCATATTAAGATACCCGTGTGGCATTAAATCTTTGTTAAAGTCCATGGAGGTGCATTAGGGCACCTGTACAAAACATTTAAGGCTTAATGGATCTGATATAATGGACATAAATCTATCAGTTTGCATGTCACGTGGAAGGCAGATTGGCGGCAGGCTGTAACAGCTCCTCCTTCTCTGAGGCAGGAGCTCCAGCCTTAGTGACTGATGCCAGACACCCAGTGTCAAGTTGACGTCTTCGTGACGACGGGGGGCAGGAGGAAGAGGGGAGCAAAGGGAAGTGACGTGAGGGGGGCTGGATCGGGGAGTTCGCTGTACGCAGGAAAATAAAGAAGACGTTTGTTCATGAGCTCCGTGTCCACCTATGATTGCTGCGTCACACTCAGGCATGTGGGCACCAGATAGGACACTGGCGACGAGGATGGGATCTTGGGCACAGCGGCACACGGAGAAGCAGCTGCAGTCCGCCTATGGCTCCCATAAGCAGACGTGCTTGTGAGCGCGAGACGACCCAGCGAACGCTGGATCCCTACCCAGCCCGGGCCGTGGCGATGATCGCCCACGTGGGAGCAGATTGACGGGAGAAGCCGGCACCGACACACGTGCTCTCCGGAGGAGGTAAACCTCGCGCTGCAGCCAGCTGAGAAGCACACGATCCACATGCTTTTCTGGCTACAGCAGGGAGCGCCTGCACCGCGGTCCCACGTGCATGAGAGCAGGCTGAAAAGGCATGTGTGCCAGAGAGAGGGAGAGGCCCTCTATCCTCCCACCTCAGGGCAAAGGAAAGGCGTGCAGCAAACGTGCTCTGCAGGGCATGGGAGACCCTGCAGCTGAACAGCACGAGGATTAAAGGCCACACAAAGGGCCCCAGCATAAAAGGACACGAAAACCCCACGAAGGGGAGGGACAAATTGATGGTGCTCGTGCCAACTTGGCGGCCAACCCCTATTGACAGGTGGAGATATCACTCCTAGGAGGAGGAAGAAAACAGCCCTTAGGGGTTCTCGAGTGGTACTACCTCACTCACACCACGAACACCGCAAGCAACCACCATGCAAGACATCATGTCAGGCCAAGACGACGGACAAGGAGCGCAACTGCAAGGAAATGCGCCCCCAGCTCCAGGCCTGCCAGCGCCAGACCACGTGCCATACCAGCTACCGGACACGCTGGCCGCCCAGATGCCGGGAGCATTCGACGTGACAGACACCAGCAACATGGGCCCCAGGTGGACCAAGTGGATTAGAGACTTTGACCTCTATATGGGAGCCACAGGACCAGTTGCTGATGCAAGACAGGTATGCTTACTAAAACTAGCTGTATGATCTGCCACACGAGACATAATTGATGAAATGCCCCATGACTCTATTGACTAAATTCAAACCTCAAATATGTGCTTGCCACATACTTTGCACCACATACCAATGTAGATTATGAAAGGCACCTGTTCCATAGCACCAAACAGGCAAAAGGGGAAACCATGGACGCATATGTGATGCGCCTACGCACCAAACTAAAGCACTGTGACTTTGCAAATTATTCAAACACAGAGGCGTTAAGGTCACAGATCATCTCAGGAAGTGAATCCCAAGCCTTCCGCCGGAAGCTACTGCAAAAATCGCGCACCCTGGAGGAAATCCTAGCGTTGGCAAGGGTCGAGAGAGTCATTGACTCCCAGGTGGAGAGTTTCGGCAACACAAACACTGGGGAAAACGTGAACAGACTACAACTAGAAAATAAGACGGAAGAACTTTTCTGTTACAAATGTGGGTTTGAGTACCCGCACGAAGGTACATGCCCTGCAGCAGGACAACGATGCACATCCTATGTCGAAGAAGGACATTTCAAAGCAGTGTGCAGGCTTTTCCATGACCGAGGGAGAGAACGACACACAGATGGCACGACTCGCCCAAGAAGCCGATACGGGGGGTCATCCAACAGCAATCCAGCCCCCAGCACCTCAGCTGCCCCGAACCAACCCATGGGCGACCAGTGAGAACGAGACTCGGGTGAAGATCGGCAGAGAAGGAGGGAAAGAAGAAGGTTCGTAATGCCCGCAAAACCAGAGCGCAGGTCTCGGCGCCAAAACCAGAGCGCAGGTCTCGGCGCCATGTGCGTTACCTGGTGGAGCAATCCCCCACAGACTCTGATCCCAGCTCACCAGGGAGCGACCAAAAGAAAAAGGCGTATGTGTATGCTCTGGGCAACCGCACAGCGACAGCGCACAGCCCAACGCTCATAATTAAGCTACAAGAGAGGCAGACAGAGTTTCTCATAGATACAGGAGCCACGGTCAATGTGGTGAGTGAAAAGGTTTACACCGACCTCCCGCAAAAACCCAAGCTGTTCCGAGCGACTGTGGACATATACGCATATGGAGCCAAAGCACCTCTCAAATGTCTGGGACAATTCAGCGGTATGTGCCTCTACAAAGGACACGAAATGAGGATACCAATACATGTTCTGGCCACGGAAACGGACAGTGGCTGCGTCCTCAATTTTAAAGCAGCTGCCGACATGGGCCTAATACACATCCTTTACAACATAGTGGTCCACAAATACATAGATCCAGTTGAAATGATAAACAATCTATACCCCAAAATTTTCAAAGGCATTGGAAGTCTTCGTAATAGACAAATAAAACTCCAAGTGGACGGTTCAATTCGTCCAGTAGCCCAGCCTTACCGTGGGATTCCGGTAAACAGCCAAAAGAAAGTTGAAGATGAACCCCAGAAGCTGCTAGAACAAGACATCATTGAGAAAGCCACCGGTCCCACCACGTGGGTATCTCTGATTGTCCCTGTCCCCAAAAAAGGCTCGGAGGCCATCAGATTATGTGTCGATATGCGGCGCCCGAATCAAGCCATCAAAAGAGAAAGTCACCCTGCGCCAGACATGATACATCTGTTGAACGGGGCAAAAGTCTTTTCAAAGCTTGACCTGCAGAAAGGCTACCACCAGCTCGTTCTACATCCTGAGAGCCGAAACATCACGACCTTCGTCACGCACGTCAGTCTTTTCAGATACAAAAGACTAAGCTTCAGGGTATCCTCGGCGGCGGAGACGTTCCAAGCTGAGGTACACAACATCATAAAGCACATTCCCAATTGCCTCAACTACTCGGACGATAGAATCTAATGAAAGTGTGCAAGGGCCTGCATGACGCCAACCTCACCCTCAACAGAGACAAGTGCGAGTTCTGGAAAAACACCCTGAAATTCTTCGGCCATGTTTTCTCAGAGTCAGGCATGACGCCTGACCCAGACAAAGTGGCAGCACTGAACGACACCGCTGCCCCATCCAACGTGTCAGAGCTCCGGTCCTTTTTGGGCCTGGCCAGCTACTGCAACCGATACATACAAGCCTTTGCGTCAGTCAGCAAACCACTACGATGGCTAACCCACCAGGATGTGAAATTCGAATGGACCAGTGACTGCCAGAAGGCATTCGAAGTAATCAGAGAAAGAGTCGCCAAGGCGGAGAATATGTCCTACTATGATCCCAACCGGAAGACCGAGCTCACAGTTGATGCCAGTCCAGTGGGCCTAGGAGCCATCCTAGCGCAGCTCGACCCGAAGTACCCCTCACAGAAACAAATTGTGGCATATGCCAGTCACAGCTTATCCACCATTGAAGAAGCCTATTCGCAAGCGGAAAAAGAAGGGCTTGTGGTGGTATGGGCGTGCAAGCACTTCCACCTGTTTCTGTATGGGAAACCATTCCAGGTTGTCACTGATCATCAGGCCCTCTTGTTCCTCTATGGCAACCCTCAGGCCAAAAAGCCCCCGCGTATCGCCCGATGGGGTTTGAGGCTCCAAGACTATGCTTTCGAGATCATCCACAGGCCAGGGAAGGGCGAAAACCCAGCTGACTTTCTGTCCAGGAGACCACGGGAAGAGAGTGCTCCGGAACCATCAGTAGCCGACAGGTACCTAAGATACCTCATACATCAGTCCGCGCCAGAAGGAATCAACATGGTGGCGCTCGCCAGAGAAACAGAAAATGATGCGGCGTGCGGCATCATTTGTAAAGGACTACAGTCGAGGTTGTGGCGAAGGGCGAAAGAAAGGGGGAGGGCCGCAGGAGGCACAGTGCAAGAGGAGGTGGAGAGACTACTGCAAGTAAAGGAGGAACTTGCGGTGTCAGATGACCACCTGCTCATCAAAGACTGAAAGCTCGTAATCCCCCAATCCATGAGAGCTAGAGTCATAGAACTGGCCCACGAGACTCACCGAGGCATGGTGTCGACAAAACGCATGCTCCGCCAAAAGGTCTGGTTCCCTCACATGGACACACTGGTAGAAGCTGCACTGAAGGCGTGCCCCACATGCTGCCTGATCACACCCAATCGCCACCCAGAACCACTACTCATGCCTGAACTACCACAGAGAATATGGGAGGCTGTGGCGGCCGACTTCTTCGGGCCGTTCGAATGGGTAAAGTACATCCTGGCCGTGATGGACGAGTACTCACGATACCATGACGTGCGGCTGATATCGTCAACTGCTGCCCACCATGTCATCCCCGCTTTAGACCACATGTTCTCAGCCTATGGAGTACCGAAGGTATTGAAGACAGACAATGGGGCCCCGTTCTGCGGACATCAATTTGCACAATTCGCTGAATACCTGGGATTTCATCATAGGAAGGTCACTCCTCTGTGGCCCCAGGCCAATGGAATGATCGAACGAACGATTCATGGCCAACCTAAAGCGAGCTCTCCAGATAGCCAGACTAACAGGCCAGCCCTACGAACAAGTCCTAAACTAACTGATGAGAGACTATCGAAGGACCCCTCATAGCACCACAGGGAAGACCCTGGCGGAACTGATGTTTGGACGAAATAGGCAAACGCTTATCCCACAGGCCAACGACATCGCCCCACCACCGATGCTGGATCAAGAAGTACGAGAGCGAGATGGAGCACCGAAAGCTCGAATGAAGGAGTATGCAGATACCCACAGGAGAGCGCAGCCCTTCCACATAGGGGTGGGAGATGTCGTGGCAGTCCGCCAACCGCTGACGCACAAGCACACGTCGGTATTCCATGAAGAACCCCTACTAGTCACCCAGAAGAAGGGCTCCATGGTTACCGCCCAAGGAGCAGAGGGATCTGTCACAAGGAATTCATCACACTTCAAAGAGCTCCCACCGACCGGAGCCCGGCGTTTGAGTGAGAGAGTACAGACCCACCTCACCTATGAGTCAGATGATCCCTATCAGGGCGATCAGTGGGACGCGATCAGTGGGACTCGGAGGAATCAGGACAGGACGAGGTGAATGAAGAGAGAGTGGACCATCCCCAGGGCGAAGTAAAGCACGCCCACAGAGGGTTCAGAACAGACCTCGTCGATGGATAGAGGAAATGGACTAGAAGCCCACCAGACCGCCGCTCGTTACGAAGAATCTGGTAACTGTTTAAAAAGGGGGAGATGTCACGTTGACATCTCCATGACGACGGGGGGCGGGAGGAAGAGGGGAGGAAAGGGAAGTGATGTGAGGGGAGCGGGATCGGGGAGTTTGCTGTACACAGGAAAATAAAGAAGACGTTTGTTCATGAGCTCCGTGTCCGCCTATGATTGCTGCGTCACACTCAGGCATGCTGCGCGGCAGGATCTCATTTTAGCTCTGGCTTAAAAATAAAATAACAATTCAATATGAGAGAATCATTGTAAGAATGCTACCTTGTATTTACGGTGATATAACAAAGGAAAGATAAGGGATTGCGGTGGTGGGTGACGCCATTTGACAGCAGGCACAGGAGGTGTTTTCTGAGCGCCATCTTGAATCTTTTGTTTATGGTCTAGGGCCTTTACAGCGAAAGGTGACCAAGATCAGAATGGCAGCAGACCTGGCGACACTTGGGAGCGTAGAGTGCATTAATGCTCGTAGAGAAAATGGGGGGGGGGGCAATCTGTGGCTATGTGGGAGGAGCGGTCCGTGAATAGAGGGGGTGAGGGGTAATCCGTGGAGACATTTATAGACCAGGAGGATACATTTGAAAAGGCATCGATTGTAAAAGGCCCGCCTTGCAGCATGGAGGTGATGGCAAGAGGTGGCAGGGGATTTTGGGAGGTTGTAGAGGGGGTGGGTGTAGAAAGGAAAGGTTCAGACAGGGCAGTGGGAGGGATGAATTGCTGGGAACATAGGGTCGCTGTTGGAAATGACCCCAAGGTAGCACGCTCGGGAGATTCGTTCTCAGGTGCATAATTTGAACACATATCATGAAACGCATAAAGAGCATTCATTTGCCTATGAGAGCCGCAAGGCGAGTCCTCACCTCTCTACCTGGAGCGGATGTTGGGCCTTCTGTGTGTCAGCTGCCAGCCAGTTCAACCCGGTGATCCACGTGGTGACATCATCCTCGCAAAAGGCTGAGAAAGCGACAAAAGGAAAGGTTTGTTAAGGACGTAAGTGGCATTTAGGCTCCTAATCAGTGCCACAGGCGGACCTTTGACTGCCCTAGGCACCCATTTCCAAGCATACACCCACACGCCTCCAATCAGCTCACCATACAGTCCTCAAGTGGCCGAGAGGCCAGGGAGGCAGCGTTGCTGAGCCAGCACAGGCCCTACCCCAGCTTCTTCCTTCGTTCCCTTGACATCTTTCCCCCTTTTCATTTCCTTACCATTGTCTTTCTTCTTTTCCCATCTTCATAGCTTTCTTTCTGCTGTCCCGGCTCCCTTTTTCCTTCTTTTCTCTTTCTCTCATTCACTCTTTTCCTTTGTCTCTCCAGACCTTTTCACTTTCTACTCATTTCCTTTTATCTGTCTCTTATACTCCAATTAATTCACTGCCACCACCTCTCTGTGGTTATTAATTACCTTTTATGTGGGCAACGTTGATGTTAAAGTTCAGGAAACCATTAAAAATACTTAAAAAATTCATCAAGGCTTGATTTGACAGTTCTGCCCAGAGAAACATTTCTTATTAATTTTCCTGTAAGGATCTTATCAGAAACATATGCGATCTTACAAAAATGGAATTGAATTCTTATAAGACTTTATAAGTTTATTTTAGCAAAGCAATATCATTTGAAAAATATGGGCCATGTAATTATAATTGGTTATTTATAACACGCTTAATACCCAGAGGTTTCTGACCACGGGCCCGGGAATGAAACCTGTGTTGCTCTGCGCTGTCTTGCTTCCAAGGCGAAGCCGGGGATCAAACCTGTGCTGTTTTGCATTGTCTTGTTTCCAAGTCGAGCGTGTTGCCCCTGTGCTATCCTCCCCGAGACTAGGGATATGGGAAGACCACTGATCCCCAAGTAGGCGAGAACGACTTTCTCAAACCAATTCTTGGTTTACCCTGGTCGGCACCAAATTACGGGTTACATGTAGAACTTCATATAACATTTATGGAGGACAATCTAGGAATACAACCAGTACTTAACTGAATCCGATTCTGGACCAACGAGAAAGCTGTTCTCACGCAACATCTTATAAAAGCCCTACTTATTAAAGACACCACGTTACGATATCTAAAATGCAGATTCCCACCGCACTTTAACACGCTCCCATTGAAAAGAAACATGACGGTTTATATGCTGGACAGGAAACAGACTAGCCAACTCCTAAAACCACTTAATCTCAAACATAAAATCATAACGTCAGAATAAACACAAAAATACTTGCTTTGGCCTACTCGCCTGATCGCTAGGGCCAGATTTAATTGCCTTCCTCTGAGAGCCAGCCAATCGCTCTGGTCTGATAATGCTACAGAGAAATCGTGCTCATTGTGCCTAGCCGTTGAAGAAGACTTGCTTCATTTTGTACTATTTTGCCCAGACTATGCGCGCATAAGGAATCGCGCCGCGAAATTGGCATTAAGAGAATCCGGCCTGGTACAATGCATAGTTAGCTCTGTGGCACAATGGATAGCGGTTTGGACATGTATTTCAAACTGTACATTTCGCAAACATGTATGCACCATTTGGCTTAGGAGTGTAACCCGACTATATCATGTCGTACTTGCCCAACTGGCATATGACTTAGTTAAAGGTAGAAATGTGGCTATAAGTTAAAAAATAGGCAGATGCATTTAGCGGGTATCACATGATTATTCGGTTGCCCTAATTATCACACGGCACGTTAAACACTTGTGTCTAGGATGTGTTGTAATTGACATAAGTGTTTCAAAGCGTGGGTTTTATGAAGATTTATTATAACTGGTTTAGGACGGTGCATCCACTGTGCAGGTTTATGCTGGAGGTCGTTAAAGGTTTAGGCGGTTTCTCAGTTTTCACAATTTTCACGCTGCACGTTCAGAAACAAATATGGCATTTGGACGCCTATACAAGAGGTTTCATGGCGCACTTTTTAGGAGGATTTGGCTTAGCTGGTATAGGGCGGTGCATCCATTGTGCAGGTTTATGCTTAAGGTCGCTTGATGGGTTTCGGACCGCAGACGCAAGAGTGAAATGGGAGTATGTGTCAAGGGCCTTGGTACGTAACTCTAGGCAATTTACTGTGCACAGTGTTACTGACAATGAGACGCCATGGGGGCTGGGACCCGGCGGCAGGCTTCTTTAATAAACGGACTGGGAAGTGGGAATAGGCTCATGCAGGGCCGCTGCGTAGCAGGCCGTCCCGCCTTAATTGAGGCACGAAGGGCAGGATGCCCGGGAAGCTTTTGGGGAGCTGGGCTTTAATTTGGTAAGGTAGCCATTGTTAACGCCGTTCATCAAGAGTTGGCGCTCCAGGAGTATTACTTTCGCTTGCTGGCACAAGAGTTTCATTTGTCCAGGGGAAGTGGATACGTGTTATGGACCGACTAAGGTCCGATATGCAGTTAGTGAATTTACCCCAGGGTCTGGGCATGATGATGGTACGGGTGAGCGCTGCGAGGCGTGCGCTACCAAGATGGCGCCAATTGCACTTTTGGGAGGGGAAAAGTTTGAAAGGCGGCTCCACTGATGCGAGAAGGGCAGGGGGGCTCGGGAAGCGTTTGGGGAGCTGTCCTTATGTTACGTCTGTTGCTTGGCACAATGGTTCCCTTTGTCCGGCGGACAGTTCTATAAGGCTGAAATATGTGTTGTTATAAATGAGTAGGCATGCAGTCATGTCTGGAAACAGAACGGCGGGTACCATAAGTTAGGTAGTAAGCGTTTCCCACCATCAACAGTGTGTAATGGTATGGTTACCGTACAGGCGGCACCCTTGCTCCCCCCCACCTTTTTGCGGTCAGGCTCAAGTTTCAGGGGCGCGGGAATTAAGTGCACCAGTTGCATGTGGGGGGTGCCTCAAGCGTCTGAAAATTCTAAGCAAAGGTAATATGACTGTGGGAACAGGGGGTCGCCAGGCCATAGCGGGTGTACTGATTGAATTGGCAAACTCATACTCGGGAGCCATATACACAGAGGTTTGGGGAAGACCATTGTAAGGGAAAGGCATAGCTTTAAATTTTGGAAGGACATTTGGGGATAGCACTGTGGAACACAGATAGTGTGAGCTATCGGAGCATCTCAAACCGAGGATTACTGTAACTGACTTGATTATGGCTTATGGTAAGTACTTAAGTGGAACATGCGGTTGGGGTTCAGTATTTGATTGCACGCACCCGGAGCAGCAGCGTCAGGTCCATGCCCCGGGGATCGCCAGGAGTTATAAAAAAAGGGTTACCAGGAGTTGGGGCGGCTCTCGCGCGTGTGCACGAGCCGAATGCGTGGACGAGTGTGATCACCTGCTGTACAAACTTCATGGGCAGTAGCGTACTGGATGTACCACGGGGGGTCTTCCAGCACGTTGGTGTAGAGGCGCATATCGGGTTTCCCGCAATGGTTTAGGTATGCTTTGGGTGTTTTATGGCCCTAGCCCCACCCGTTCATTAGGGGACACGTGGCAGTAGAGCGTTCTTACAATGGTGTTAAGGAATAGCGGAAGTGGGGCTATCCCGAGCACACTTGCCACGTGGACCGGGCACAGGGTACTCCGATGGGGGTAGGTACGCCAGGTAATGCAACCAGGTCGCCAGAGTTTAGAGGGCAGTTGCGTGGATTAAGGTCTCTTTAGAACACCTAATGGACGCTTTCTGGGGTCAAAGAGGTGTCCTTAGAGCAGGCGAGCCCGGCCTCTGGAGGCACGGAATTTTAGAAGGATCGCAGACGATTTACAGACTGTGTGAGGGGGCAATACTTGAGTGGAGAAATTGGGGGTGCCCTACAACATGCCTAGGCTAGTTGGCCCCGTTATCCCGTTGGTTATTTAAAAGGTGCCTGATGCCCAGAGGCTTCTAAGAGGGTACGCGGTGCTTGCACCCAGGCTGCCCGCCCATGCACCATTGCATGCCACTATGAACCTGTCTGTCCACGGGTCAGGGACACAGTAAAAAAGGACACTTGCCTAGTCGGCATAACTGTAGTACGCTTATAACCTGGGCATGCCAAATGGAGACTGGTGGGCCAAGCTAGCATGACCCTCCCCCCTTCTCTTTTTCACTCGGCCAGAGCCACATAACACAAGATGACGTGCTTGGTAGGTGGGGTAAATGTATAAGACAACTCTGGGTGTCAGGGCTATTGCATACAGCAAGTTTTGGGTAAACCAGTACCTTTGGGGTGAAGGTTATGTGGACGGTTGAGGTGCCCAATCTTGGGGTAATCCAGCACCTTTGGGGTGAAGTAAAGGTGGGGTGGACTGTTACTGTGCCCAGTTTTGGTACACAGCGGTTCAATTTGCTGCCGGGGTCAAGTCCTAATAATTAAAGTGGGGGGAGTCCTCAACTAACGCAATAGGATGTGCCATCGCCAGAAATTAGCAGGTCAAGTTCTAATAGTGTTTGAAAACACTAAAAAGGGTGCATTTTAACCTCCAAGAACCAATACAAAGCTTTCCCCGAAACTCGCAGCATCGGAAAGGGGCTGTTTACCTCCACCATTTGTAATTTTCATCATGTTATATAGTGAAGTGGTGAAGTGCTTGGCCTGCAAACCTAACCACTGCGGTTCGAGACCCGAGGTCAGCATGGAGTCATGAATTTAAAGAAGATTTTCAATGCTTTTCACTTAATTGGGAGGGGGACCGAGCCTTGAATTACGGTCTATCCAGCCAGGGACGAGTTGCATGCGGCTAGTAATTTTGCCAAGGGGGCTAAATGTTTGGGCATGGAAAGGCAAACCGGTGTGGGACACGGTGGTGGTACCATGTCAGGGCAAGGTCTGGTAGTGGGGTGTCTGAAGATAGGTCTGGGGGACATATACCAGGCTACAAGGTGTTGTAAGGAGGGTTCAGTTTGAAATTAAGGTTTTAAGGTGTAAGGTGGTAAGCAAGGCAGCAAGGTACAGTGTTGGCGCTGTAGGTTGGCTGGGTTGGAGTGTGGTTTATCAGGTGAGCAAGTCCACCGCTGCCGCTCAGCCTGCCACAGGAATAGAAGTAAGGAAGGGCAAGCAATCCGCTAAGGAGTAGGGGTCTGGGGAATTGGGCCCACATGGGAGCGTTATCCCGACGGGAGGCGGGCCATCGATATTATAAAACTGCAGGGGTTGATCAAATACCTTAACACAGTGTGTAACGGCGAAGCGGAGAGGGTGTTATTCACTGCAGCCTTTAATGTAGCATTCTTTGGGGCAATCAGGGTCAGCAAGCTGGTGCCAGAGAATAAAGAGGGCATGGGAGCGTTTTTTTACTGTTGATGGATGTGCAAGTGAGCAGCACGCAGGTGTTCATTTATGTGTGGAGGTCGAAGACCGAACAAAGGGGAAGGGGGTGGCATTGATGTGTCAAGCCATTCAAGCCGAGTATGCCCGGTGGCAGCAGTGGGAGACTTTCTCCAGGAGCAGCAGCCATCAGAGGCAGGGGCACCATTGCTCTTGCATATGGACGGTTCCGCATTAAGCCGCTGCCAGTTCAAAAGGTGAGGGAGCTGGCTCTGGCAAAAATGGGTTTAACAGAAGGTCGGTTCGGGACCCATTTGTTCCGGATAGGGGCCGCCACCTCCGCAGCAGCCGGGGGCTTGGGGGCGGAGGACATCATGAAATCGGGGAGATGGTCTTCTGGGTGTTTCAAAGATATATCAGACCAGAAACAATGTGATTTAACATGCCGTTTCCTCTACTTCTCATTACCAGCATTGCAAAGGAGGAGGAGGCGCACTGTTTGGGTAGTGGGGCACTCCGAATTGAGTGGCATGGGGTGCCAGGGATGAAATGGGCACAGCTACAAGGGCTGCTGGAAAAATTGCTGGGTAGGCATCAGAAACCAGAGGTATTGGTAATCCACTTGGGCGGGAATTATTTGACCAACCTGGGGAGGGGGGTCTTGTGGAGGGTCATGATGTTGCAGGAGATCTCAGCACAGCTGGGTGAAACAGATCGTGTGGTCGGAGGTGATGCCCAGGGCAGAATGGAGGGGGGCCGAGAACCACTCAGTGGTCGAAAAATCGAGGAAAAAACTGAATGGGGCCATCACAAAGTTCTGTAGGGGCAGAGGCTTCCAACGAATCAGACATGGCCTGATCAACTTAAAAACCCCTGAATACTTTTTAAAGGATTGTGTGCATCCGTCTGCAATGGGAATGGAACTCTTTTACTGGAACATATGTACTAAATTGTTGGAGCTGTAAAAAGGAGACATAAGGAAGGGGAGCCACGGTGGGCGGTAACCCACCTAGTGGCGTGGCGATGTTTGGGCGACCAAGCACAAAAGACAGACTCCGGATGAGCCAGAAGAAAACCGGAATGGGTCTTCTCCCTTCCGGACCAGCGCCTCTTGGGTGCCTAACGGCAGGGGCGTCTGGTGGTACAACTAAGGCTCAGGATCCCCCAAAAAAGAAACAGCGCTCTCCCCACTCACGGACACCTGCATGGGCAGGATAGGCTCAGGCACAAAGGGTTGGGAGAGTTGGGCTTACTATGGAAACTATACAAAGGTATAGGGGGAAGCAGGTGAGGTCGGACACAGAGCAAGCGCCACACTTACGGCTGGAGTTCACAAAATGTGTACAATGATTCAGTTGTTATGGAAATAAAACTGCGGCCAAGTTTGCCATTTGAAAATACTGTCTCATGCCAATTCATTGCTTGTAAGAAACAAGGTGCAGCGAAGGAACGAGCGAAAGAGGACTAATTGGCGATGAGGGCAAATGGACAAATGCAGGGGTTATACTTTTTGCAACCTTTGTCACCATTCTGCAACGGTTCTTTGTGAAGTTAAAGCCCATTTCTTCACTTTACCACCCAACAGCAGTAACAGCTAAACAGAAATCTGTTTCAACGCAATTGGCCGTCAACCAGCATGGCTGCAACCCTTGAAAAATGGGTTGCACGTTGCCCCTTTGCGTCCTACTCTGTGCCCCGCCGGAGTCACAGTTCCACTACTTTTTTTGGTGCACTGCTATTACTGCCGGCTCCTAAAAATGTCACCATGATATGTTCTTATCTTATGACATTTGCTGCCAGCCACAGTTTGGTGGCTTTGCAGCGCTATAAACCACAGGTGGTATTAGCGCCGTGATACCTCCGGGTCTTGGCGCTACCAACAAATACAATTACATTTTAAAAAAAAAAAATTACTCAGCTCAATGGTACTCCTTTAATACGTCTCTAAAACACGAAAAGCTGAGTCACTCTGCAGTATTACGAATGGCGAGCATAAGGTTACACACATGTTTGCAGCCACTGCAGTAACCCACTCAGTGTATTTAAGTTGTATCTTGCACAGACTTACATAGCACATACACGGCCTACACATGCACGTTTAACAGTCCTGTCACACTCGGGTCGTGAGTCCCAGCCCAGGACCAGGTGAAGTTCCCTTGAGTCCATGTGCCCAGGAAACATCCAGAGCAGTAAACACACGCTGCTGTGCTTTTTGGTAGTGCCAGAGCGGCTCGTGGCCAGACCATCCTGACGTGGCGCCCAGGCCACGTCGGGCGGCCAAGGAGCAGCGCTGGGAGCTGCTCTCTTATGGGGGAGGAAGGGGGCGGGGGCGGGGGCGGGGGCGGGGGCGCAGCGCTTCGGGCCTCTGCCGCAAGAGGACACACAGGCGCCGCCTGGCCTGCGTACAGGAAAAGAAAAGCCCGTGAGAGCAACATGGGAAATAATAAACCTAGAAAGGGAAATTAAACAAATCCATCATTTTGCGTAGTCATGTTAAGGAGGTCCGAATTCGGTGAATTAGCACAAATCTGTATTTAATTTTTTGTTTTTGTTTTATAAAGCGCACAAGTTGTTTGCGAAAATGGTGCCTGGGTACTTGAATGCAGAGTAATGGAACAGTGGTCATTCCTCAGGTAAAACAATAATAAAAGGACAGAAGTGGGGTCTTGGGTATCTCCATTTGTCCTGTGCTTTTCCCATTATAAATATCAGACTACAAGTCCCAGAATGCAACGCAAAACCAGGACTGCAAAGGGCCTACAAATTGGACTGGATCAAGCTGGCAACTACGAATTAACTCTAGTGGAGTCCGGGTTATATCTCCTGCCCTCAGCGCTAAGAAGGGTGGGGGCAGGGGGCTTCTGATGAAGGGGCAGAATGGGGGGGTAGAGGCAGTAAGAGGGCAACGTGATAAGGAGGTGACATATTACAGGAATAGTTATTTCCGGTTCCTTTTGGATCTAGAAGAATTGGGTTGTAGTTTGTGGTCTTTTAGAATGGAGTTCCAGTGAGTGCCTGTGATGCAGGTAGGGGCCTCCCACCGCCTCGCCGTCTTTAAACAGGATGGTATGAGTCTATTCTCGTTAGCTGACCGGAGTGATCAGAATGGGGGGTGGGTTTCAAAAGGGGCTCCAGATGCTTGGGCCTTTTGTCTTGAAGGCTTTTGGGCCTCATTTCGAGAATAGTGGAGAAGTAAAAAAAGGGCAGAAACAGAATTACTGCACTTTTACCACTCAACCCAATGACTTCAGGAGGTCAGTGGGAAATACCTCCAGCACTCAGCTGGAGATTTTTCCTCACTTTCACCTACAATAAAATGGAGGAATTACCAAGAGCAGAATTAGCGCTGGTGGTAATTCCACCAAACCTCAATGAGCTCTATAATAGGGCATAACTGGCTTCGGAATGGGGTGGAGTCACCTCCGGCAACGAAGCAAAAAAACGGCGCTAATGGTAACTGAGTTTTGCGTTAAACTCGTAATGAGGCCAAGAGATTGTAAGGTGATTTTGTCATTAATGGGAACCATTCGATCGCTTTGACAACAGATGGGATATGATTGAGGAGCGTGAGACAGAGGATCAATTACACCACAAGGCTTGGTATGAACTGTCGTTGTTGGATCGTGCCTCTGATGCTGCCCGGGTGGAGGCTATTGACATAATATAAGTTGGTAACATTAAGGCTCATTTCAAGTAGGAGTGCAATCTTTTTGAGCATGTGTAATTGGAAGCAGCATTTGCGTGAAATCTTGTCGATTTGAGGAACGAGAGAGACATTGTTGTCAATTAGGAAAGCTATACTTTTGACTTGTGTTGCGGGAGTCGGTTGATGGTCCCCGATAGTTGGGAACTTGAAGAGAATTTGTAAATGTGCTTGCAAACCGAAGAACAGCATTATGGTTTTGCTTGTATCCACTCCTGGATCAGGCTGAGACAATTGATGATGCGGGGAAGGATCTTAAGCGTCATCTACACCTGGATCATGCTGAGACAATTGATGATGCGGGGAAGGATCTTAAGCGTCATCTACACCTGGATCATGCTGAGACAATTGATGATGCGGGGAAGGATCTTAAACGTCATCTACACCTGGATCATGCTGAGACAATTGATGATGCGGGAAAGGATCTTAAGCGTCATCTACACCTGGATCATGCTGAGACAATTGATGTTGCGGGGAAGGATCTTAAGCGGCATCCACTCCTGGATCATGCTGAGACATTTGATGATGCGGGGAAGGATCTTAAGCGGCATCCACTCCTGGATCATGCTGAGACATTTGATGATGCGGGGAAGGATCTTAAGCGGCATCCACTCCTGGATCATGCTGAGACAATTGATGATGCGGGGAAGGATCTTAAACGTCATCTACACCTGGATCATGCTGAGACAATTGATGATGCGGGGAAGGATCTTAAGCGTCATCTACACCTGGATCATGCTGAGACAATTGATGTTGCGGGGAAGGATCTTAAGCGGCATCCACTCCTGGATCATGCTGAGACATTTGATGATGCGGGGAAGGATCTTAAGCGGCATCCACTCCGGGATCATGCTGAGACATTTGATGATGCGGGGAAGGATCTTAAGCGGCATCCACTCCTGGATCATGCTGAGACATTTGATGATGCGGGGAAGGATCTTAAGCGTCATCCACTCCTGGATCATGCTGAGACAATTGATAATGCGGGGAAGGATCTTAAGCGTCATCCACTCCTGGATCATGCTGAGACAATTGATAACGCAGGGAAAGATCTTAAGCGTCATCCACTCCTGGATCATGCTGAGACAACTGATGATGCAGGGAAAGATCTTAAGCGTCATCCACTCCTGGATCATGCTGAGACAATTGATGATGCCGGGAAGGATCTTAAGCGTCATCCACTCCTGGATCATGCTGAGACATTTGATGATGCTGGGAAGGATCTTAAGCGGCATCCACTCCTGGATCATGCTGAGACATTTGATGATGCGGGGAAGGATCTTAAGCGTCATCCACTCCTGGATCATGCTGAGACAATTGATGATGCGGGGAGGGATCTTAAGCGTCATCTACACCTGGATCATGCTGAGACAATTGATGTTGCGGGGAAGGATCTTAAGCGGCATCCACTCCTGGATCATGCTGAGACATTTGATGATGCGGGGAAGGATCTTAAGCGGCATCCACTCCTGGATCATGCTGAGACATTTGATGATGCGGGGAAGAATCTTAAGCGGCATCCACTCCTGGATCATGCTGAGACATTTGATGATGCGGGGAAGGATCTTAAGCGTCATCCACTCCTGGATCATGCTGAGACAATTGATAATGCGGGGAAGGATCTTAAGCGTCATCCACTCCTGGATCATGCTGAGACAATTGATAACGCAGGGAAAGATCTTAAGCGTCATCCACTCCTGGATCATGCTGAGACAATTGATAACGCAGGGAAAGATCTTAAGCGTCATCCACTCCTGGATCATGCTGAGACAATTGATGATGCCGGGAAGGATCTTAAGTGTCATCCACTCCTGGATCATGCTGAGACAATTGATGATGCAGGGATGGTGAGTCTCGTTGGGAGTCTCTGTTAAATGGAATTCAAACATCCTCTGCATAGATTTGGAAAAAACTGTCAAAGGTCTATAAGTGGCTTCATTTAGTCATTAAACAACCATGGTGAGAGGATTGAACCCTCAGTTACTCCTTTCTCCATCAGGGTTTTAATGGATGTAAAGTCTCCAGGCTTACCTTGGCAGGATTTGCCATTAACGAAGGATGACATCTAGTTGACTTCTAATCCATTGATGCCAATGGAGGAATCGCAAGCTGGTTTTAATTAACTTGTATCATAAGCCAACAAGCAGTCAAGTAGGATAAGGGCAACAGGTATGTTATTAACCAATGACTTTAGAACGTGTTCTTTCATGAACAGCAGAGTGGTTTTGGTGTTTCTTTGTGCTCTGAACCCCCGTGTGTGCTCATGGAAAGAGATAATGACATCACTACATTTTGGAAATTGGAGGTGGGCAATATTTTCAATTATTTTAATTATGTATGCACTGGAGAAGTGGGGGTGGTTCCAATAATATTATTAATATGCCCTTACATTAGCTCTGTCAATGTTCCTGCAGGTGGGCTGATATGCGGCAGCAGTCCTGCGAGCATTCATATTCTGCCTGGAAGCCTTTTTCAATGTGGACATTTAGAAATATTTAAATAAAATTTAAATGTTTTGCAGTACTCTAGTTGGATGATTCTAATGAACCGACTGCACCAGCAAAGCGCCAAATCCAAGCGCCGCGCTATAGGGAAAAATAGGGAAATTCTCTGTGGCCTCTCGACAGCAAGCAACACAATGAACCATTGTTTGGGAGGACCCAGGACTCTTTCCGGGTATCGGAGAAGATCCTATGTGGTGGCCTTGTCTGTTGCTGTAGATTCAGCCTCAACTGGGAAGCAGCGGACAATGAAGGAGCAGGAGACAAGACGTAAGTAAGCAGGGACGTGGGCAAAATCCCATCCTCATCACCAGTATGTTCTAGATTCAGCCTCAACAGGAAGCAGCAGACAATGAAGGAGCAGGAGACAAGACGTAAGTAAGCAGGGACGTGGGCAAAATCCCATCCTCATCACCAGTATGTTCTAGATTCAGCCTCAACAGGAAGCAGCAGACAATGAAGGAGCAGGAGACAAGACGTAAGTAAGCAGGGACGTGGGCAAAATCCCATCCTCATCACCAGTATGTTCTAGATTCAGCCTCAACAGGAAGCAGCAGACAATGAAGGAGCAGGAGACAAGACGTAAGTAAGCAGGGACGTGGGCAAAATCCCATCCTCATCACCAGTATGTTCTAGATTCAGCCTCAACAGGAAGCAGCAGACAATGAAGGAGCAGGAGACAAGACGTAAGTAAGCAGGGACGTGGGCAAAATCCCATCCTCATCACCAGTATGTTCTAGATTCAGCCTCAACAGGAAGCAGCAGACAATGAAGGAGCAGGAGACAAGACGTAAGTAAGCAGGGACGTGGGCAAAATCCCATCCTCATCACCAGTATGTTCTAGATTCAGCCTCAACCAGGAAACAGCGGACAATGAAGGAGCAGAAGACAAGCCGGTAAGGAGGGGCGTGGGCAAAATCCCATCCTCATCGCCAGTATGTTCTAGATTCAGCCACAACCAGGAAGCAGCGGACAATGAAGGAGCAGAAGACAAGCCGGTAAGGAGGGGCGTGGGCAAAATCCCATCCTCATCGCCAGTATGTTCTAGATTCAGCCACAACCAGGAAGCAGCGGACAATGAAGGAGCAGAAGACAAGCCGGTAAGGAGGGGCGTGGGCAAAATCCCATCCTCATCGCCAGTATGTACTAGATTCAGCCACAACCAGGAAGCAGCGGACAATGAAGGAGCAGGAGACAAGCAGTTAAGTAAGGGGGGTTTATTCTCTCAGCCCGCTCCCAACATGGGAGCCGCACCTTCTCCGGTCTCAGCAGCCGCCTCTCTGCGGTCTCCCGCGTCGCACAGAAGCATTCAAAGGATGCTCCTGCGCTACCCGCCTTACCGGGAACGGAACAGACCGGCACGATTCTCCAGGAGAGCAGGCTCGCTGCTGGGGATCTCGTGGAAGATCCCACTACATCTGTCCTTGGCAGGCCACGTACAGATGTTGCCCTGCGAGTTTATCCTTCAAACACTACTGTTCTCTTCCATTAGATGGCCCAAGTGTATCTGTTCTCGTCCTGCATTTCAGTGTTTTCATGTGGGCATAGATGAGCTTGATCCCACATCTCATTCTGAATGCCTATCGCTAGGCCTTTAGAACAGCGCATGTATCTGCGGTATGTGGTTTGCATCTGTGATAGAGGGCGTGGCCACTCTGGACCGGGGATGGGAGACAAGTGGATAGCCCATGAATGTATCTAAATAGGAAGGTTGCTTTTTGACAGCAATGCTCATGGAAGGAGATGGGTCTCTGTACCACAGAAAATAAATAATCATTGGGTACCATTTGGTTCAAGATTCATCCAGTCTGATTGGGCAGGCAAGACACACACACTCATGTGGTCAAAGATTTGATTTATTTATTTATTGTACAACTGCAATAGAAACATTTATTTGCAGGCCCTCCAAGAAGGATGGGGATGTGGGTGTAAACAAGGGAAGGAGGTCTACAAAAGGTGATCATTAACAGGCCACGGTGCATTCTGATCAAAGTAGGAGCAAGAAGGAGAGGAAGGAAGGAGCCAGGGAGTGCCCGGGGTAGGCAAGAGCATTAACGGGGGGGGTGATAAAGTAGCCTGTTAAGCGAGGGCAGAGGCAGGTGAGACCCTGGAGGCCTAGTGCAAAAAGGAAACACTGCAAGAAGGGCAAAGATTTGCAATTGTTCACAATTAACAGTCGGCAGAGACAATTCGTCCCGGAAGGAAGGTCATTCAAGCGGGAAATTTACGAAGCTCCCTTCTTGCTGTATATCTGCAGGACGAAAATTCCAAGAAGACTAAAAAGCGGAAGCGCTCAGTTGGATCACAAAGACTGCGATTTGGCTAAGCATTGGCCGCTGCTAAACTACAGAACGAAGGTCCATCAGCAGAGCGAGGTCTTGATCCAAGCTT
The DNA here is from genome assembly GCF_040938575.1 of Ambystoma mexicanum. Lineage (NCBI taxonomy): Eukaryota > Metazoa > Chordata > Amphibia > Caudata > Ambystomatidae > Ambystoma > Ambystoma mexicanum. The sequence goes on along the minus strand of NC_090933.1, from coordinate 1,252,239,719 downwards.
GATCAGTTCCGCGTTGTGCTTTCTTGGCCTACACTGCGTACCACCATTCATCAGCTACGGGCAATGAGTGGCAATGTCCAACAGCCATGCCATCTCTAAGCTGGCAGGACGAGATTACGCCACAACAAGATAAAACGTAAAGCCAATCACTGTGCTGGACGCCAGCTACGCCTTGATGCAAATCTAGTATACACGTTTCTCTTTAGTCGTTCACTTGATGCCTAAATCCAGCTAGGTGTAGCCAAAATGTATCCAGTCTTACATTAAAGCACCTTTCCAATAGGATTTGTTTAGATCTTGAAAGTTGAGATAATAAAGGTGAAGTGGTATAATATGGTGCCAATTAAGGCAGTAAACAGTGAGATACCACAAAGGACACTTGGTCAAGCATTGGTTGCAGTAGCCGTTCACTCCAGGTATCTTCGCCCCACCCCCTTAATCACTGACCTGCAACGCTGAGTGTCTTGAGCCGGAAATCCATCCCATACAGCACGATGAAGCACATGGAACCATCAAGCTTCCGGGCATCCTCTGGATAACGCTCAAAATCACGTGAATTCTTTCCGGCGCGGACTTCCTTGATCTCCCGGATGTCGACTGTAGAGGAAAAGATTAGAAGGGTCAAGGTTACCAATCAACAATGGTCTGTGGCACACTTAGTTAAAGTTGTGGTTCCATGTCATACCCTGGTCAGACCCCTAGTTCCAAGGCATCCATGGTGCCACATACTAGCACTCACCCAAAGAGCAGCCGCAACACCACAGTACATAGAGAGGAGAAGCCCCAGAAGCTAGTGTAACTCCAATGTAGTGTACAGCATTCCAACCTGAGGCGCGCGAGGCTGCAAGATTTGCCATGTATAGGGCATTGCAAAGGAAGTAGTGATAATCCTTAGGAGTCCCTTTAAATGTGGAGAAGCGTGGTCTTGAACGTGAAAATGCCGAAATGGACTGCACGGAAATTGCTGTCTATTTAACTAATCACACAGTATCCTGCAGTCTCCTCAATAGTTAGAGGTGACAACCTGAACATTTCACCAAACATATCACCCAGTGTCTAATAAACTGGTACCCTCTGCAATTACAGGTTGGATATTTAAATCATTATTATACATTGATTATACACTTATTACTGCTAAGGTTTTAAAAAGGTCAGGTTCACTTTTCCAAATCATAGTGACATCAACTTAGTTTTTCATCATTTGTCTTGGGAGGATAGCTCAGGGGCAGCATGCTCGACGACGCGTAGCAACACAAGTTCGATCCCTGTGTCCGCGCTTAGAAACCTCTGGGTATTAAGTGCGTTATAAATATCCTATCAAATCATATCATATAATTTGGCGCGTGTTAGCTTTAGCTGAGTCTATCAGTGCACCGTGTATACAAGATGGCGCACAGCATTTCGTGGTCATCTGACCCCCATTCTCAGTAGCCCACCTACCCACCCATGCCTCAACCAAGCTCCCTAAACACACCTTCCCATGCCTGCATCCACCAAAAATAAGTGGGAGACCGAAAACATAGACAAGAGACAACCTTGGCACAGGTAGTGACGGCGCGGCTGGATGTTACTGTATATTCTTGGCTCTTTTTCGTAAATGTGTCCAGGCAACTGTGGCTTTACAGTTTAAATCAATTCTAGGGGAATTTGGGATATTTGTTTATGCACAACCATGTAGACCCACACTGGGATACAGTAATGATAGTGAGCTCTGATGATGGTAATCCTGGTCACTGTATGGTGCAATGGGTATACAGTACTGTGCACTGGGGCATGCATCTCTCCCTCCATAACCTTTACATATTCCATCTCATGGAACTCCGACCCCTCATCCTCTGCTCCACTCCCAGTAGGCATTCCCCAGGGATCAGTCCTAGGACCACCCTCTTCAAACTCCATACCCCATTCCTGAGCAAACTCAACCAATCCTTCGGCTTTCAATATCACCTCTTTGTTGACGACACTCATATCTTCGATTCCCTGCTTCACCTCAGCCATCTCGGAACGCATCAGCAGTTGAGTTACCGCTATCTGACATTATATGGTTCAATGCTGCCTGATGCTAAACTCCTCCAAAACTGAAGTTATATTTCTCCCGGCTTCCAATGCCAACTTCACTCTCCCATCTCACTGCCCACCCATAATGTCCTCTCTCCATTACACAAGTCTCGCAACCTTAGGTCTCAGGAGGATAGCTCAGGGGCAACGTGCACTCGTTGGAAGCAAGATGACACTGAGCACCTCAGGTTCGATCCCCTGGTCCAGGCTTAGAAACCTTTGGGTATTAAGCGCGCTAGAAATATCATATCTTAGGAAACTCCTCCAGAATGACTTTAGACGCCATCTACTTATCACTACCACAGTCAGCAGGATCAACCTCCTGAATGAAGGATTCCCCCCATTGGCTATTGTGCAGCCAAGACTCTAATCTCTACTTTAGTAATCAGCAAAATACTACTGATTTAGCCTACTCCTCGATCTCCTCCTCTACTCTAAACAAAGTCAAACACAACTTCTATAACCTATCCAGGACCTTCCCCTCCTCCATTTACAGACACCCTGCTGGAAGGCTCTCGATGCACAATGGCTTACTCTTCACATGTGTACTCATCGTCTTCAGAGCTGTCAATGGTCTGCTCCACCATCCCTCGTGACCGCATCCCCCTTCACAGGCCTTCTCAATCTATGAAGTCCTCTGCTCTCCCCACCCCATCTGTGCCCTGCCCTGCCTATGTATTCTCTTGTCCACTCTTTCTCCCGAGTTATCTCTATGGAATTCCTTCCTTCTATCCATCAAAACCAGCCCATCAGTGGAGGTAAAACACCACCTGCTATCGAGGAATGGGCAGTTGTTTCTAGAAGCTGACAGGGTACAGCACCTGGTTCCACGCCACATTAGAGAACGATGGGAGAAGACCCACTGGAGCAGGCATCTGTGGCTGCCAAGTTAACTGGAGCGATATCATTGCAGGGGAAAATCCCAGTAGTGGCACCTAGGAGCAGAACTAAAGTGGGGCACATTGGAGCAAAATCACAGTGGGAACAGGGGCAGAATTATATATAATTATTATTTGGTTATTTATTGAGCACGGACCTAGCATCAGGAAGAAACGGAGCACTTTACAATCATATGATACGATAAGTTATTTATAACACGCTTAATACCCAGAAGTTTCTATGCGCAGACCTGGGGATCGAACCTGTGTTGCTCCATGTCGTCTTGCTTCCAAGGCGAGCACGTTGCCCCTGAGCTATCCTCCGAGATAGGCAAAGAATAAGGTTTTGGAGCATAGAAACAAGGGGGTAGGGCTATAACAACAGGGGAGGGAGGGCAAAAGTCAGCAATGGATATACAAGTAACCAGGGGAGGAAACAGTGGGGATCAGATCACCCAATCTCAGGTAGGGTGGGGAGTGGAGGGCATATGAACCTAGGTATTAAGGACAGGGTCGGATTGGCCCATCGGCCTTTCGGCCCTGTGGAGTAGGGGCCGGTTTTTTCCTTTTTTTTCAAAAAAGCCTTTCATCCTTCTTATGTCGATAAATGAGTACCAACACAGGTATGTATGCATATTGGTTCTATAAGTGTAAGTGCTACACAATAACATATTATCATCTGGCCTTGGAAGTCTGCTTGTATCCTCAATAATTTATTGTGCTTAGGAACAATGCTATTTGATGCCACTTCCTGTTTTGTCAAGGGGTGAAAGGTTATGATTCATCGCTTCCCGGGATGTCACTTTGGGGTGGGGTCAAATTACATCACTTCCGGTGATGTCATCAGAGGTCAAGGGTCGTGAGGCAAGGGGTGGGCCACTTTTTTGAGGCGAGGGCTGGGCCACTTTTTTTTGGGTGACCGGGCCTGTTTCTTGGCCCAGTCCAACCCTGGTTAAGGATGAGCCACTCCTTGAAGGGAAGGATCTTGAGCTCCTTCCTGAACTGTAGAAGCAAGGGGTGTGAGAGGGATGTTGATCGGGAGGAGGCTCCAGAGCCTTGGGGCATGGATAGAAGAGGCCTGTCTTCTGGTTTCTTCCTTCCTGCACCAGCGAAGTTCAAGTCTACACATGTCCATACGTCTGGTGGATCACAGGCCAAGATGCTGAGTTTCTCAGTGAGGTAGCTTGGGGACTTCAAGGTCACAGCAGCAGATGATGCAGGAGGATTTGAAGATGATACATGCTTGCAGCGGGAGCCAGTGAAGTTCGATGAGGGTCAGGGTGATGTGGTTGAATTTGTGGGATCCTTTGAGTCGTGCTGCAGCATGCTGTACACATCTCAGGGGAGCCAGGGTAGTTGCCGGAAGCCCTTCCAAAAAGGGCATTGCTACCATCCGAGTGGGAGAGGACCAAGGCTTGGACATGGTTTTCTGGGATGAAGGGCTTAATTTATCGCAGGAGAGAACGTTGGTACCAGGCCGTTTGTGTCTTTCTTGCTATGTGCTGTTTGAAGGAGAGGCGTCTGTCGATGTCAACCCCAAGGGACTTGGCGTAGGTGGCCAGATGGGGTGTGAAGTCTTTGAGGTAAATATCATAGACCTATCAAAGTGGGGGGAAATTAAGAGCGAGACAAATTGGAGCAAAATTACAATGGGACTCTTGGGTGTAAATCTCAATAGGGAACCTAGAAGCAGAACTGGGGTGGGACACGTGAAGGCAAAATCAGTGGGACACCCACGAGTAGAATTGCAATGGGAGACCTGGGAACAGGATAGCATAGCATCCGCTCCAATCTAACCGCTTAAGGTACGCTGCAGTAGACTATGAAATGCAATGGAATCTGCCCTATTAAAAATCCATAAACAAACGTTTTCTTTCACTCCTGCTACTATGTAGGTTCATCTCCACCATTTTCACTGATGCTCTTTTCATTCATCCAATGTCCAGTAGCACCTCATTACTGCAGAGATAAGGGAGGGCCTCCCTGATGCAGTCTACACAGTTCTGTTTCCCAATACCCCATTAGCTGTAAAGGTACCCTGATAATGAATGAATTCCTCCCTTTGAATTGCTCGCTGTGCGGCACTTCCGGTAAAGGGTCAGCACGACCAACCACATAAATACAAATATTGATTAAAATATCTCGCAATGAAATAAAATGTACTAGACATCTTATATGGCTGAAAAACCAGACCATCACTCAATATGACTAAGAGGGTGAGGGGTGGGGGAATTGAATGGGGCGCTGGCTAGCAGCACCCAGGCTGCGCAGAGCGGGGGTCTTGTACCAGACAATACAGCCCGTGTTCCAAGCTTCCTGATTGGCCAGCGCCCAATTTGGATAATGTTCTCTGAATAGGCTGATACCCCAAAGTGCTGTGCTGAATTAGAATTAGGAGACCAGATGCTCAGATCCCTTTTGTCTGTGACTCAAGAGTTAAATTATGTATCTAAATTACGTGGTGTGCGATTCTGAAAAACTAGACTGAAGCTATAATTATTTGCAGAGAATGTGAAATGAAGGCAATGCGCCAAGTCCGAAGTAATATGAAAAAGAATGACAAAGAGCTCCTGCTAGGGTGAAAACTACAATCCTGGGGTCAAAGGTAATAGAAAGACAATCTTTTGGAATAAAACTCTTAAACGTGCAGGGGCAAGTGCTAGGTTAGATTTGGCCAGAGTGGTTTCTGTACTCATAGGTTAGCTGCTCAGGTTCTGGAACCAACTCTGTCGAGCTGCACTCATGCCTAAAATGTACTTATGCAACCAATTGTGTTCAGTGCCTTTACTTTATGAGAGATTTTGAGTGGGGCCCAGAACCTTTTTCTTGAACTTTTTATTTTGAAGTAGCCCACAACAGTACAGATTGCATAAACAAAGGCAACGGACAGATTGCACACACGAAAGGCCGTTTCCATCTTCAAATGCGTCTGCGTGTTTGCAACAACCTCTGTTTGCTTGTTGCAAATTTGGTCGACCCATTTTGATCGACCATGGTCAACCGCCACCTTTTATTCTGTTATTGGGGGGTGCCTCCCATTCCCACTCTCTCCCTCACATTCCCTTCTAATAATCAACCCTCGGGGTTGATAATCAGTTCCGGGGAGGATAGCTCAGCGGCAACGTGCTCGCCTTGGAAGCAAGACGACACGAAACAACACAGGTTCAATCCCCGGGTCCGTTCTTAAAAACCTCTGGGTATTTAAGCGCGTTATAAATACGCAACTAAGATTTTAAAAAAACAATTATGTAACTAAAAAAAAAACTATTCCTGTAACAGCGCCTCGATGCCCGCGGGCTGTGTGAGCGCTTTAAAAATGCAAAATAAATAAAAAATAAAAAAAACCTAAACGGTTGCATGTGATAAAGTCGCTGCGAAAAAGTTGACACGCAGGTGACTTTTTTTCCTGACCCCTAAAATTCTTTCCCCAAATATTCTAGGAGGGGTATAATTGTATATTATTAGCGCCAATAATAGAATATTTGGGGAAAGTGTTTATTTGGAGGGTACATTTTTAGGGAAATGTCGCCACCTGGCGGCCATTTTCACGGCAAGATCATCACTGGAGACGGCCTAAACCCTACCAAATACATTACATGTTATGTACATATATACGTAACTGGTCAACGGGATCAAAAAGGTGCCGAACAGATTCACAACCACCACATAGGGGTTGTTGTAACCACAGCATAACCTTCAAGCACGTGGTCCGAACAAGATGAAGAAATCTCCTTTTCAAGCGCTAGAGTGCCAGTGGCTTCATCCTGTAACATTTGGCGCTGCCTCGATGTGAGCAGCAGGTGGCGCTCGCCCGGCACGGCTCCACAGAGCTCCATCCTCCATTAGAACATCATCAGTTACAGCGCGCGGCTCGCAGAGACCTGGACTTCCTTCCTTCCTGGCATTCCCCATGCAAAGGAGCATTGGATGCGTCTGGGCAGAGCGCCATGCATATCTGAGAGCAAACCCACTGCAACGAGAACACACAGAAAAAAAGCTCAAGACCCAAGGACATACCAGAGAGGACCAACGGGGTTCCTCCACAATGGAGTTCAAAGCATAACAAACTGGATGCTATTTATGTATTTATTGGATATTTGTAAGGCGCCTATACAACAAAAGGTGTTTCAAGGCGCTATTTAGCTTAAACCAATCAGAGCCCCCCATCGGTACAGTGCAATGGTGCTTTGCTAAAAAGCCCTTCCCAACTCTTGTCACTGGAGGTATATATCTGAAGGGGGAGCTCACTTTCTGGCCCTTCTCAATGCTGTGTCAGGAGGGGATCAGAGCACACCCTGGTAAACCTACACGAGAGTGAGGGCAAGGGGAGGTCTGCTGGAGCTATGGCCCAGTGACTGGGGAGGGGTCAGCGATGCCCTGCACTTTCTGCAAAAAACCAGCAAGGAAAAACCAGCTCTAAAGCTTTGTTCTGATTTGCGTGCAGGGCCTTTATGTTTCCATGGGAGCAAAGACACACAAAAGAATCCCAATGAACCGTCAAAGTGAACCATTTTTAATTTATTTATTTGAATCTGTATAGCACACTACAGCCTAGGGGCATCGAGGCACTGTTGCAAGAATATGACTTTGTTACAGGAAATGCAGGTTTACAAACTTTTGCATGTTTGTGACAATGACGTGGCATCACCTGGGGCCATCATAAGAAACATAGAGAGGGCACATGAAGAACACTGCCAGGCAGAAGTGGGGCCTTGGCAGTAGCAGGAGGGCCAGTCAGTTGCTCTTCCCTATTGCCCTGTGTGCCCCTTGCATCCTGCAGAGCTGGTGCTCAGTCAGGGCTGGCAATGACTGAGCGCCAGGCGGTATATTTAAAAAATGTAAAAAAAACCTTTGTGTGGCGTGTCAACGTGTGCGGCGCAGCATGCCACTTGTAGGGTTTGCTTGGCAACCGGGTTGGCATTGCTGTTCGCGGCAGCAACGTGCCCCGGAAAGGCTTCAATACCCGGCAGCCGCAGGTATCCTAGTCATTCCTGGGCGCATCCATTTTTGGTGGCGTGACAGAAGAGGCAAAGTCCTAAGGTAAGTGAGTGTGTGTGTGCACGCACACTTGTTATTTATTTTTTATTTTATTTTTTTTTACATTTGTAAAGCGCACTGCAGCCCTAAGGCATAGAGGCGCTGATAAGTGGTACATAAGAAGGCTTGATTAAGGGTTACAAAAAAGCCACCCCAGAGGAGTTCTTAGAATATACATACAGAGTTACAGATACATAGGTCCAGGGTAGCGAAACAAAGAACAGGCACATTATTTGAAGAGACTAGTCTTGATGGCCTTGCGAAAGGCAGTGTGAGAGTCGAGTCGTCTGATGTGCGGTGGAAGGGAGTTCCAGAGGGTGGATGCCATGGTGGGAAAGCTTGTGCCACCAGCACGCACTCTGCGGGTTTTTGGCACAGTTAGTAAATTGGAATAGGCCTCTCTAGAGGGCCTGGAAGCACAGGGTTTAGAAAATCTCTGGACGAGATATGTAGGGGCCTGATCGTGAAAACATTTGTGCGTGAGGGCAAGGGTTTTGAACAGGATTCTTTCCTTGACTGGGAGCCAATGGACCTGACGCCTGAGGTCAGAGATGTGGTCCCTGCGTGATAGTCCAGTGGCGGCCCTTAGGGCATTATTTTGGACTAGTTGGAGTTTAGCTAGGTTTTTTCCTGACGTCCCTATTAGAAGGGCGTTGCAATAGTCCACTCTTGAGCCAATGATTGCCCTGGCGATAGTCAGGCAATTCTGTTGGGAGAGGTACGGTCTGATTGCGTTGAGCAGTTTGGAGTAGTAGGCTGAGGAGGATGCAATGGCATTGACCTGCCTGTTCATGTTCAGGTTCGGGTCCAGGTAGACACCCAAGGTCTTGACTGTTTGGGAGACAGGGATAGGAATATTATCTATGGTGAAGGAGTTGTATTGCTTGTCCAGCTTGCCCAGGGTGGACGGGGAGCCAATCAGCAGAAGCTCGGTTTTCTCGCTGTTGAGGCATAACCAGTTTTCTGCCATCCAGGATTGGATCGTGGTGTAAGTGGAGTTGAGCGTGTTCAGGTCAGACAGGTAGTCCCCGGAGAGGGGGATAAGCACCTGAGTGTCATCAGCATAGTTCGTGTATGAGATGCCCAGGGCGTCAAGGATCTTGAACAGCGGCCTCGTGAAGAGGTTGTAGAGGGTGGGGGCGATGCATGATCCCTGTGGGACGCCACATTGGATGATGCTAGGGTCAGCGCAGGAAGAGTCAGAGAAGACCTTCATTGCTCTGTCCTGCAGGAAGGAGGTTATCCAGTTGCAGGCAGTCGGGGAGAAGTTGGCTGTGGTGGCAAGATGGTGGCATAGGGTCTTGTGATCCACCAGATCGAATGCAGCTGATAGGTCCAAAAGGAGGAGTAGAGCAGGTTTGCCTGCATCTCTGAGGTCGTCCATCTGGTTATGTGATTGTGTGTTATCTGTATGTATGCTCGAGTGTGTGTTTGAATATAATGCATTGTGTGTAAAACTACTTCAGTGAGTCTGTAGCTGTGCATGTACACAAGTCAGAATCTGTCCCCGAGTGCGTCTATGTACCAGCGTATGTGTGTGCATGTGTATGTACGGTTTGGTCACTGTAAAGCCCTTGCAGAGACTGCTGGCATTCATAGTTTGTGCCAGCAGCTTCATGAATGTGATTTAAAGTGATCATTACTGGCATAGATAGGTTGTGGCAGCAGCTTCATGCAAGTGATTTGAAGTGACCATTACTGGCATAGATAGGTTGTGCCAGCAGCTTCATGAATGTGATTTACAGTGACCATTCCTGCCATTACTAGGTTGTAGTAGCAGCTTCATGCATGTAATTTAAAGCTACCAATAACTTTAAATCCCTTGCATCCAGCTGCTGCCACAACCTATCTATGCCAGTAATGGTCACTTTAAATCACTTGCATGAAGCTGCTGCCACAACCTATCTATGCCAGTAATGGTCACTTTAAATCACTTGCATGAAGCTGCTGCCACAACCTATCTATGCCAGTATTGGTCACATTAAATCACTTGCATGAAGCTGCTGCCACAACCTATCTATGCCAGTAATGGTCACTTTAAATCACTTGCATGAAGCTGCTGCCACAACCTATCTATGCCAGCATGGGTCACATTAAATCATAGCTCGCGCTAATTTGGGAAGATATTTAGGTTCCTCCAATCAAGATATTCATCAGGCAAGACTGCCGCAGAATCAGGAAATGTAATGGACATCTTTCATGTTTACGTAGAAAATAAATGTAGATGGCATGGCTTGTGACATTTTTCTCAGAATCTGTGCTGCAAAATGCATCATTTCAGCACATTATTTGTATAAATAATTCTCGGGAACCCTCCATCGCTTCCAGAAACACTCTTAATTGTTTTGGGCAACGCGCAAATTTTAACTATTTAGGACCCTCTACTGAAAACATTCACCATCTCGTGAGGGCTTATTCACAAATCATTTCGAATCTTGGTACCCCTTCAGCTGCTATCTGCCACTCTGGCACTAAAGGTTGACTCTGCCACTGCGACAAGGATGTATTTACCAGCTAGCTGCAAGCATACTTTACACAAGTGAAGTTAAGACAGGCTGCTGTCTGTATGTGCAGTTGCGCAGAGGAAGGCTCCCCCTCCTGACTTCATCCAAGACCCCACTGACACAAGCAAGAAGCAGACCAAGGCCGGCTCACCCGGACCCTGTAAGACGTCTCAGGAGCCTGTGCTCCCTTTAAAAATGGCTGCCACTATCACAGACCCCCTCCAGCCAGATGCAGTGTTCCCAGGAGTGCTGTCCCTCGCACCATCGGATTGGCTTCAAAGTTTCAAGAGCTAGCCTAACCAATTAAGTATATCGTGGCCAGTGCCAGATGCACTCTCTCATTGCTTCGCAATTGCGGAACACTGTGCAATGCTGCTGAACTGAATGAAATGAAAGTAAGCCCAGACGGCTAGCTCTTGAAACTTTCAGTCTCAGATGAAGAGTCGGTGATGACTCTAAACACGTGTCAGGCTACTTCGTTATTAAACTCATTGGACTCATGAGAAATCCCTCCTTCTTTGAATTACTTGGAACACCTGTCACTATTGCACTGTTCAGCACAGTGAGACTGAGAACTGTCTGTGTTAGTTTATGTTCTTAACTGTGGGTGGCATCTGGCAGTGCTCCCACACCCCTCAGCCACCTGCAGCTTTAGTGCTTCCCTAATTTCTTCAGTGTACAAGCGCTGTGGACTTTGACTTGTTCTGCCAAACCTGTGTGTTTCCCTTCTAGAGCCTACCCTGTTGTCAAAAAAACCAGAAGGTAAGAATCCCATCAATACTGTGATTTGCTACCTGTACTTCCCCAACAAACCGCCTCCATTGTCCAACAAGCCCATGCCTACTACCACATACCTCCTACCACCCTTATTATCATGTCCTCAGTCAGTCTCATACCCCTTCATTCACGCAGTATTTCACAAAAGCACAGCTCACCCTAAGCCTAACCCCACAGGTGAACCATGTACACAGCCCAACCCCACATGCTATCTATCCCCGATACTCTCCTTTACCTCTCAGCCCAGCCTACAGCCATCCTCAGTCATTCACACTCCCCAGTGTTACCTCTCTCTCATTACCTTGTCCCACACACATCTTACTGCCTCTTCTCACATACCATCCACAGCTCACCCCATACCCCACCCTGTCCCATAACCCCTGGTTGCACCATCATTACCCTGGCTTGGCTCCCAAAGGCTAACCAAATTACCTTTGCATACCAAGCTCATGTCTTACTTCATAGGTCACCACTTCGTGCAACTAGCATCCTCTTTCTGCACGCACAGCACCTCCACCCATAGTACCTATCACCTCACCCACTCCCCTGCCAGCATAAGACCCATCCCTAAAGCTACCAGCCTCAAATGCACACTCATCAATGCTTGCTCCCTCAGCACCCATGCAACACACATCCACAACCTCATAGAACACACTCATCTGGACATCCTCGCCATCACTGAATCTTGGCTACACCCATAGCCTGTCCCAGCCCTCTCCCTAGCCATTCCCTATGCATACACCATGATCAGGTCTGATAGCCTGCTCAATCCAGGCAGCGGGGTAGCGCTCATAATCAAATGTACCCTATGCATCAGAGATACTCCCATCCCAACAATATTAGAATACGAAATCCAACTCACCAAAATCACACTCACTCCTAATACCACCATTAGCCTATGTTGGGGTGGTCATACAAGGTTCCACTGAAAAGAGGGGTTCATGTTGCACGTGCCATATTTGTGAGTGGGAGAGCAGCGAAGTTGGCGCGATATTGCAATTTTATATGTATCCACTGTAGTTAATGTGAATGGGGCATTTGTTACTTTAAGTGTAACTTTGAGTGTAAGTTGACTCATTTTAGATGTGCATGCATGCAGCAAGACAAATGTCAAATTGGCCAATGAAATATAAACACAATGTAGATATGGTGTGCTACGAAGTGCCTAGAAGATGGGCAACGAGGAATTTCATAATGCACATGTGTGGAAGGGAGCTTGTCACGAAACACCCACTGTGAAGAAGACACAGTAGTTATTAAACATGCATGACACACTGACATCTATACATAGAGAATGTACAAATCTATATGCAATGTGTGTGTTTCATAAATTGTGCAAGTTTTATAGATTTTTAGATTTTCCGTTTCTTTGGTTCATTAATTTCTCTCTTCTTTCTTCTTAATTTTTTCTTTCTATGATGTAATAAGAGTTGTATGTAAGATGATGCTTATGTTTGAATTTGTTTGCCAGATTTGTAAAAGGTTGTTTAAACCAAGTCCAATACATTTTTTTTTACAAAATTGGTTAAACTCTGCAGTCAGGGGTTTGCAGTGAATTCTGAGTGACTGGTAAAACCTGGTTTTGCAGGGTTGGAGGCCAAAGGAGTGGTAATGATTAACCAAGCAGATGGACAGCCAACAAGCCGGCCCAGGGTTTATATGGCTTGGCAGTATCACAGAACGAAGATGTAATCCTTTTAAGTGCATGGGCGCTTGTTATTTATTGTTCTGAGGGATCCGGCCATTTGCTTTTGACCAACAGTAAACTCTGGGTGAAGTGGCACTCGAAGCCAGAGTGACTGATACTTCATGGGTTTTGATTGTTTTCTCAAGATGTGACCAGACGCCATGCGTGCTGAGTTGGCGGTTGTTTAGATTAGAGTGTTCCGGAGACGCCAGTCAGTTGGGGTGGGTGTTATGGTTATCGCCAGTTCAATGGAAACCTGTTATTCTTCCCCCCTCCTCATATTGTTTGAAGTATTCATGCAAACCATGTTCAATTACGTTAGAAGGCCTCAAGCCAGCTGGGGCTTGTAATAAATTATGTTTGTATTTGAATGTTTAACTATGTGATGATGTCATGACCTTCCATGGACAAATCCTAAATGAGGGTGTGTTGTACACATGAACTGAAGACGGTAGTTAAGATTATCGTGACCATTGATTACAGGGGAAATGGAGATTTCATCGAGCCCCTCCCCAGGCGAATGTACAATAAACTTGCATTATGTACAATAAATTCGCATTATGTACAAACGTGCACTCACTTCTTAAGTGGTGGGCCTGCTTGAGTGAAGGTGGTTAGAGGCCCATCCGCACACCTATTATTCATTTACTGTAAACCTAACCTGCAAGACACCCCTGAATCTGAATCCTCCTGCTTCTCACTGCTCAACCAAATTCCTAGTACTGGGGGACTTCAGCCTGGGCTTTAATGACCCCTCAGACAAAAAGGCAAACAAACTCACTGCCTCCTTATCAGAAATTAACCTTACCCAGCTAGCGACTGAACCCACCCACACCAAAGGCTGCATCTTAGACTGGATCTTAACGCACAAAGTGAACATTTGTATCAATGCACCTCATTCACTGCCCTGGACTAACCCCTCCCTGATTGAATTCATCCTCATCCAGCATGAGTCCACAACCAAACTCCCTCCCTGCTACCATCCTAGTGCGCAACACTCACAAACTTACAGAAGACACCCTAGCCCTCACCATACTTACATTATTCTCAGTTCAAGACCCAAAGGACACAAGCCCCCACACGCTAGTTACCTATTGCAACCAAACCCTCCTGAAAACATTGGACACACACGCCCCCTTAAAACTAAACCCCCCTAAACAGGCCGGGCGCAATAACAAATGGTTCTCTGAAGAACTCCTCCTACTTCGCAAGAATAAAACTGTGCCAGGAAACATATCTGGAGAAAATAAACACCCCAGCAAACAAAGACTCCTTCTCCACGAATGCCAACGCCTACAAAAAATGACTCATCTCTACCAAAGTCACCTCCTACAAAACACAAATCTTAGAGGCTAGCTCCAATTCCAAAGATCTCTTCACCATTCTCAGAGACCTGGAAACCCCTATCCCAGCCACATCACAATTCCCCCAAGACTCCGCCTGGTGTACCTCTATCCAGACTGTCCTCTGTGACAAAATACTAAACCAAGAGAAAAAAGCTCTACTAAACTAACCAAACTCCACGCCAAACAGCCTATTAGTTCGGCTCCCATCCTTACAACCACCGGGAGGCCAACAGCCATCGCACGCTTCCAATTCTCTCCAGTCAACTCCATTGACATTACCAACGTAATCAGGAAACGCAAACCCTCCAACTGCAAAGGTGACATCTGCCTGGCACACATCATCAAGGTCGGCGCCAGGACACTTGCCCCAACCATCAGCATCTTCATCAACGCCTCAACACACTCTTAGCACCTGCGTAGGAAACTACAGGGGTGCTAAGAGTTTGAGGGGTGTGGGAAGCGAAGGGAAGGGGGTACTGGATGCTCATAATGGAAGCTTGTACCAGACAATACAGCCCGTGTTCTGCGCTTCCTGATTGGTCAACGCGTTATAGTTAGAATTTAAAATCACCCAATTAGGGGGAGCTGTACCTGTAATTGATCAGTTTCAAGACATTCTAGAGCCATATTATTACTAAGTGCCATATTTTAAGTTCTGATCCTTGGCACTAGTTCCATGGACATTGGAGAACAGTGAGCACAGTGCCATGGCGGGAAAGACGGGTCAAGTGTTCTGTCAGTGACTATAAACCAGGGTCGGATTGGCCCCTCGGCCGAAATCGTCCCTGGAGAGTGGGGTCTGGTTTTCTGGTCATGCCTGGGCCGGTTTGGAAAAGAAATTTGAAAAAAACCCAAACCTTTTTTTCAACTTTTTTTTTCTTTTTGAAAAAGCGTTTCATCCTTCTTAGGTCGATAAATGAGTACCAACACAGGTTGGCTGATATTGGGTGCATATTAGTTCTATAAAAAAGAGCCTAAGCGTAAGTGCTATACAATAACATATTATCATGCCATGGACGTCTGCTTGGATTCACAGTCATTTAGTGTACTTAGGAACAATGCCATTTGATGCCACTTCCTGTTTTGTCAAGGGGTGAAATGTCGTGTTTCATCGCTTCCCAAGATGTCACTTTGGGGTGGGGGTCAAATGACATCACTTGCGGTGATGTCATCAGAGGTCAAGGGTCGTGAGGCGAGGGGTGGGCCACTTTTTTTGGGGTGGCCGGATCTATTTCTTGTCCCAGTCCACTCCTGCTATATACTCGTGATAACTAAAAGGACGCTGTTTGCCCCACCCAGCGTTTCGAGACGGGGTGCCCGATTCAGATGGCGAGTGCCTCATCACACTTTCTGTTGATTAAATGACCCACAGATTTGTTTTCCCCGCATGATGTTTGTCGATTGCTGAAAGTGGAGCATGGACCGAAAGCACGTCACGCATGCCTTACGGCCTGCAAATCACCATAGAAACCAGCACATTTGCAAATGGTTTTGCCCATTGAGCTTCGGATGCCAGTCCGACACATTTAAGGCCTACATGTCACAGGGACGAATTACTCGTGAGCGCATTCGTAATTTCCGTGTCGACTCCGCCATTTGATTTTAAACAACTAATCTGGAGTTCATTTGCTAACATGCTGCCGCCAACACTTGCAGGGCAGGGGAGCAATACATGTGCGGGCTTCATGATACCGCCATGCATAAGTGTGCCTTTGCTGCCATTAGAGCCATGTCAGTTCACAGGCATCCTAAGCACAGGAAACTGCTGTCACACATTAACGGACGCAGCTGGTGAAAGGGGGGCCAGCTCAGAATGAAGGGAAGAGTTGGGTGGCGCCTTTTAGCAGAGATCTCTCGAGGTGTCGAGGCTTTCAACTCTCATTAACTTTTGGTTCATTTTTGCTTATGCGGGCTGGCATATGGCCACGTGGGGTCCACAAAGTGGCTAACCGCCGTTTCTAGGTTAAAACAGGCAAAAGTTCTCTCCTGGGTCAAACTCATACATAAAGTGTCAGGACAGTCTCTTCTCGCCATTTCCAATAGTGTGAGGGTTCCCTCATAAAGTTCCCATGGTTCGGGGTAGCTCCTCGTCGTCACAATATACAAGCTACTCTATTTGAGCTTAGTTCTACCTCTCTCTAGTTGTTGGTGGGCTCAGACCACTTCTGCTCCGCCTTGTAGTTCCTGTGGACGTCACTGCGTCTTCGCCAGGAGGTCTAGTTCATAGGAGAGTCTCTCTTCAATTTGAAGACAGAGCCAGCTGAGATTGCTTTCTCCATTTTCCACAGGTGAGTTTAGAAAGGATCAGTCAGCTCTTTCTCCCTGGGTCCTGGCTTCCATCCTCACCACATCTCGACCCCTGTTCTGGTCCTGCTCCCCCTTGATGCCATTGCACATGCACGTTCCCCCTCCCACTGTGGGCTTGACCCCTTCACATCGGGGTCTCACTCTAGCCCCAGTTTTGGGCCAGGCGTTCCCTCTCAGCCCTTCATGATGCTGCTAGCTATGTCCTGGCTAGCCTCCTACACACCCTACTAACTCTCATCTCCAACCGCCTCCTGATCTCTCAAACCAACTTCCTGCTGATCGCTCCACCCACTGCCGCCATGATGCCACAAACCAACATCCTCTTGGTGCCTCAAACCAGCCCCCCCCCAACCTCATCGGGATTAATTCCCACTGTTCTCCAACTTTCTCCTCACGCCATGTGGTTCCATGTGTTAATATCCCCGCAAAAATATCGCCACACCAGAATGGCACCTTTTTATGCTGCGATATTACCCCATGGAATCTGCGGAGGACATCCTCACAACCCCCATGTTTTTTAAGGGAGCTAGGGACCTCCCTGTAACCCACGGTCCCATTTACCCCATAAATTATCCCCATAAATAATGTTGCCTATGCTGTTTCCCAGTGACTATATGTATGGCGACCTTATTTATGGGGATAATATTACCGGATGCCCTCCACTTTCTTTCCTCACTATCTACCCCAATCCAAATTCCCGCCACCAGCTCCCAACGTCCACACGTGCGTAACTGGGAGTTCATTTACCCCTGTAACCCCTCCACTGGGATATGGCTTCCGGTTAAGGTCGGCAACTCTGGATTTGAAAGAGTTAGGGGCTGTGATTGGCTTCTTTTAATGTATACCTGCCTTTGGTTTGGGATTTCAGGGAAGAACGACGCATTTAAGAGGCTGAGCCGCCATCTTAGATTTCACTTTCCTCAACTCGGAGGCCACTGCAGCCCCAGACTAGCCACGCGCAAGGGACGTATTGCACGAAGGTGAGCAGAATTAAAGCTTTTCCGAATTTGGCATTCGTTCCCCCTTTGCACTCGTCAGAATTAGATGTACCATTGCACCGAAGCTGGTGGAAAAAAGCACCACCTCCAATTGCTCTTACACACGGGCGAGGCAACCCTGGAAAAGCCACAAGAGTCTCAAAACTTTGCAGAGAAATTACGGTTGTACATGTTTTCATAGACTGCAATTTTAAAAGTCTGCATTTTTCTCGTGCACTTTTTGTTCGTTGTGAATTTGACCCTTTTATTTTTTTTTAAACACCGACACCTCACCTCACATTCCTCTCCCTCGAGTCTGTAATTGGTTGATTTTAACCAAAAAAGCATGAACACAATTTAGACTTTTAAATAGCAGTCTGTGGAAAGACGTTACCCAAATTACACTGATGTTAAGGACAGTTAATCACTGCTTGTAAATATTCCAACAATGGAAAATGATTGTGATTGCTTTGAGTCTGCCCTCAGCTAATCCAGTCCCTATTGGCGGGTCTACTCTGGAGCAGGTTCACACATCATTTGCATATTTAGGAACTCACTTTCATTCAAACTTGATTAAAGCTTATCTCGACAAATCTCCCATCAAAGAAGCGCAGCCACGCCCCAATCAAGTGGTGGCCATTTTGCATCGCCAGACCGGGAATGGCGTCAGTATATGATATCATATGTTATTTATTGAGCGCGGACCTGGCGATTGAACCTGTGTTGCTCTGTGTCGTCTTGCTTCCAAGGCAAGCACATTGCCCCTGAGCTACCCTCCCACGACTACAAGGGCTTATGCTGGAGAACTATAAAGCAAAGCCCCTCGCGAGCGCTCCCCGTAGGCTTATGGCGCTACAGTAGGCCAAACGGGCTTCAGTTGGAGTACAACCTTCTTAGCGGAAATATCTCGAGGCACCCAAAAACAGTTTCCACTCTATCTACCCAGCAAGAATGGGGTTACATTTTTATCGAAGGGCACGTTGCCTTAGCGCCTTTACTTTTGTAGACTGGCATTTGGCTGGATCTACCAGCCAGTCTTATTACAGCCACCATTGGTGTCACTTATTTTACGGGTTTGTAGAGCGCACTGTTCACCATTTTGATGAAGTCAGAGTTCTAACTCCATTGCAAGACCATGTAGGGGCTTCTACATACCAGGAAAGCCAATCTACCAGGTTCTTCAGGGGCAAAGAGGAGATGGACAAGGGGGGGGAAATTCATACCGTGCTGAGCAAGTGTACCTAGATACAGAACTTGCAGCCCTTAAAATGTGATCCTCCCCTTTCACTAAATCTCATTTCCTTATCATTGTTAAGACCTTTATACTTCCGGATAGAGCCAAAGGTATGTTAAAAAATGAAGCCCAAGCTCCGTATGGGCCTGCTGGAGCTGCATGTGCACTGGGAAGAGAAACCATGTGGTCACTTTATCTGGACCGCGAGGAGGAGCACAGTGCATGGGGGGGCGTAATGCAGAGGCGTTGGAGCTTGGGGGTCTCCAGAGACCGCTGGTGAAGTCAGATTTCCATGTGTAGCCAACATGGAGGTGCCCTAAGGAGGTGGCACTTCTGCCCGATTCAAAGATGGCCACCAGGCTTTATCAAGCCTTTGAGGAACCCACCAAGGATGAGCTGAATCCTATTGCTCATTAAAAATGATAGATCAACCGAGGAGTTGACAGAAAGGCTTAACCAATATAAAGGCAGAGTTTAAAATTCAAACCCAGGGGAAGGACCCAAAAAATCTCAGGTGCTGCATCATGGCCAGTTAGACAGAGGAGACCAAGCACTGGGGGCAGGGATACCCCAGCGTGCAAAAGTGGTTGATGGCTTGCCGAAAGATGGCAAGAGACCTGAAAGAGCTAGGGGAGCTGAGGAACCTTAGAGCCCTGGGAGGTCTAAGGCAGCTGGCAGGACGGGCATCACCAGAACACGTGAGCTTGTACCCTGCCCACTGGTGCAACCTATCCAGCCATTTAGAATATCAGAGGCTGTTTTTCGAGCATGCACAGTTCTATATCTCTGGGCGCGTAGTGAGCTAGGCACCGTATCCTGAGTGAACTGGGGACTATATCCCCGAGAATCGAGCTGGGCCCTGTATTCCTGAGGAGGGAAGTGGAACTTCATCCTTGAGCTGGGCGCTATGTTCCTCTATACTATTCTATATATAGTGAGCTGGGCACTATATTCCTTACCAATGAGCTGGGCACCAGAACCCCAAAGAGTTACATGGGCACTATATCCCTGAAAAGTGAGCTTGGCACTATAATTATTATTTATACTTATAATTGTTCATTTATAGCGCGCTTAATACCAGGAGTGGCTTCTAAACGCGGGATAGGGGTTCATACCGGTGTTGCGCTGCGTTGTCTTGCTTCCAAGAGAAACCTCTTGCCCCTGAGCTATCCTTCCTCCCCACTATAACCCTAAAATGTGAGCAGGGCACTATGACCTTGGAACGAGTGCAAATAGTGAGCAGGGCGCTATTTTCCCGAGTCTGTGTTTGCTGCAAAGAAGGGAGCTTGGTGCTATGCCCCTGAGACAGTGTTCTGGATTTCAAATAGCGAGGTAGGCACTATATATCCCTGAGAGTGTGATATGGGCGAAGAAGCACGCTGGGCGCTATATGCCAGAGACTGTGTTAAGAACTGCACTGGGTGCTACATCTCCTAAAATCTGAATAGAGAAGAGATTCAGAGGGAGGCATGTATCCCTTCTGAGCAGTGGACACAAAGTGCACTTTAGTTAGACCCATCCTGTCACCCTTCCTGTCACATTTACCCCTTTTCAGTTGTAAATAGAGTCCATGTTCCCGTAGACATTCATTACCCCTCCTGACCAATTGAATCTCGAGAATGGCAAAGGAGCAGGCAGGGTGCGATATCCTTAGTATATCCCAGTTCCTCTTAGATAGAAACTCACCAAACCACAATAGATTGTCTCTTCTCTGAACAGAAAATACAGGGAAGGGATAAGTTATTGTGGTTTGGTGAGTTTCTATGTAAGAGGAACTAGGATATACTATGGATATCGCACCCTGATCGCACTTATTTAAGAGGATTACCGAGGTGCAGAAGCCCTCAACACTGCAGGAGCAGTGGGCTAGCCCTCCACCAGAGTGCATCCACCCTAAGGTAGGCTCCCTGCCTATTTTTATCCCCCAGGGCTCGAAAATCCCACCCACTGAAAAGTGCTCCTCCTAGCCCCATAATTACACATGAGCAGTGTAAATTATATTTTAATTGAAAAAACGACCTAAAAAGCGCATTTCAAGCGGTTTTTCTGTGCCTCCATTGGAACACATGAGGTGTTCCTGCTTCAACATGGCCGCCAACCTCCTCCTTGCCAAGAAGGCGACCACATGACATCCAGGGGAGCCCCCATTGGCCAACTGCAACTACAGAAGTCCAATCAGGCGCCGGCAGGCAAACGCCAGCCCCCTCATACAAAGGATCTTCATCACAAGGAACTTTTCCTGTCTGGAGCCTGTCCGGAGGCACCTGAGGCCTGGGCCAAGGACTCTGCCCATTTTCTGGTAAGCCTGCCCTGACCCAGCTTGCTATCACCTGGTCTATTCTTGATATATAATATCTCACTCTACTATTTAGCGCATTTACCAGTATTGCTTATCCGCTTGTACTGTATACTCTTGTGCAGCCAGCTGCTACCTATTATGCCCTGCCACCATTTAGCCTCTGCCTGCCCCACTTAGAAAATCGAATTTCGGCATTGTATTTTGTTGAACTGCTACCTATTATGCCCTGCCTCTGAACTACCTAGCACTAGTCGCACAATCCCCCTGTCATTTCTGTCACATATCAGCTGCACACACACACACAGCCACTCTCCATGATCATGATGCCCAAGAGTGCACCTCCCAATCATAGCATAGTTTCACTCTCCCGCACTCTCCCTGCCACACTCCGCTCAGCCAGCCTAACAGCCATCCTTATAGCCCTCACTATAATGGCCTCTACGCCTCCCTACATATTCCCAGCACACCTCACTCAGCGCCCGGCACTAAATTCACATGCCGCAGCACCAGACTACAACATCACACAGTCTTGGCCACCTAGCCTAGCCACAAGACTTCGCAATCTCAGAAATCGATCACTTCCTAGGTATTTACTCTGCTCACCCACACTCATCACGACTAAAAACACCCGATTAGGCACCCGCACTGCACCACTACCCCATACTAAGATGAGCATAGGCACTGCCCCTCTCCCCCCACCGCCCCAACCTGCCTCTACACTACTTCGCACTAAGATCCTCACTACCACACACCACAACAAGCACACTTCACCCCATACTAGTACAAACAAAAACATCAAAGGCACACAACACCCACCTCTTAAATGTGCACTACTGAATGTACGCTCCCTACCTGCACATGCCCTTGAGATAAATTATCTACTATCCACACTTAATCTGGACATACTTTGCATCACCGAATCCTGGCTTAATGATGCCTCCTTCCCAGCCATCGCACTAGCCCTACCCACAGGCTACACCATCCTTAGGCAAGATAGATGTGATAAGATTGGAGGGGGGGTCGCACTTATCCACAAAGACTCACTATCCATCAGATTAGCAGACCATAGTACATGGGATAGTAATGCTGATATCCATTCAGCCAAGCTTACGCTCTCCCCCAATAATCTAATCAACATCCACATCCTATACAGACCTCCCGGACTCCCAGCTGACTTCCAATAGCACCTCTCCCATCGACTCAGCAACAACATTAAAAAGTCCTCCAATATCCTTCTATTAGGAGACTTAAATTTAGGCTACAATGATCCTAAGGATAAATCTGCCGCAACCCTAGCTAAAGAACTCGCAGACTTAGGTTTCTCCCAAAGAGTCCTCACCCCTACTCACTCCAAAGATCGCACCCTTGACTGGGTCATGGATCACAACTGTGCATCCAACATTACCTCAAACACCGCCCTTCCTTGGACGGACCACACATGCATCGAATTCCTCATCCCCACCAACCCTAAACCTAAGACTCTTACCCAGGCACCACCTGCCACAATAAGAAGTTCTAAAAAACTCAACGCAGACAACTTGCGTCCCCACCTTAAAAGCGCCTGCCTAGCACCACCTTTCTCTCAGGACCCAAATATACTATCAGCTATCTTCAATGATACTCTCACCAATGCCATAAACTCTATAGCCCCACTTGAAAGCAAGAAGGAAAAAAAATCATTTCACTGCAACTCTTGGTTCTCGGAAGAACTCCAAACCCTCCGAGCTCAAAAGCATCAGTCGCTAAAAAACTGGTAAACGGATCCGAGTGATCTAAATAAGAGCCTCTTCAAACAAATAGCCCTCCAATATAAAAAAGCCATTTTAGCAGCAAAATCCAACTCCTTCAATGATAGGATCTCAAAGGCCAACTCCCAACCTAAAGAACTATTCGCAATCTTTAATGAATTAGTCACTACTCCGGCTAACGCTGACGAGATAACTAAAGACAAAGCCTGGTGTGCCAGCATTCAGTCCACCATGCTCAACAAAATAAAACTCCTCCAGAACAAAATCCAAAACCACTGCAAAGCCCTCCCAAACCAAAAAACCAACCGCCCTACACAAGACAAGCGTAGTAATCTCAATCACGCTCAATTCTCCTTCAGAAACGTCACTGAACCTGAGGTCCTTAATCTTATCAGAAACCTCAAGCCATCCCTCTGCAAAGCAGACATCTGCCCTCCCAAAATCATCAAGGAATGCACCAATGACCTAGCACCCCTGATTACTGCCTTCATTAATGCATCTTTCCAAACAGGAACTGTCCCAAACAATCTCAAGGAAGCCTGGGTGTGGCCACTTCTAAAAAAGGCCACACTTGACCAAGCGCAACCCAACAACTACAGACCGATAACGACAGTCCCGTTCCTCCTAAAAATCCTGGACAAAGCAGCTCACATCCAGATCCAATCATACATAGAAGCTCACTCCATACTAAGCAAAAGACAATCTGGCTTCTGTGTCGGGCATGGAACAAAATCTGCCTTATTAGATCTAAAAAATCAAATCTCACAGATCATGGACAAAGGCAAACCAACCTTGCTCCTCCTCCTCGATCGATCAGCTGCTTTTGACCTGGTAGATTACCAAACACTCACTACCCACCTCACCCATGCAGCCCATTTCTCTAATCAAGCAGCATCCTGGATCACTTCCTTCCTTGAAGGAAGAGCCATGAAGGTCTACTCCGACACAGCTAACGCAGATCCTACTACTATAAACTGCGGTGTCCCCCAAGGATCTTGTATAGCCCCCACCCTCTATAACCTCTTCACAAAACCCCTCTTCGACCTACTTGACTCCATGGGTGTTGCATATACAAACTATGCAGACGACACTCAAGTACTTTACCCCTATCTGGACTCTATCACCAAGATGCCACGGCCCTTCACAACATCTATGCCACTATCCAAGCTTGGATGGCAATCAATGGCCTCTGTCTTAACGGGGAGAAGACTGAAATTCTCATCCTGGGCCAGTCAAACACATTATCGAAACTAAGCCCCCAATACAACAACTTCAACATAGACAACTCAACCATCTCCGTATCATCCTCTGTCAAGACTCTTGGTGTTCACATTGATGCAAATCTATCGATGACCAAACAAGTCAGCGCCATAGCCTCTGCATCAGCACCAAACTCATCATTGCTAATAAACCCTACTTATCCACCCCCAACCGCTTGGCAATTGCCAGAGCAACTATAGGAGCCAAACTCGATTATTGCAACGCCCTTCTAGCTGGCACCTACGCCAAAAACATTCACAGACTGAAAACCACACAAAACAATGCCCTCAGAGCCGCCATGATCATCCCTAGAAGAGACCATATATCCCACGCCAGACGTGAAACCCGGTGGCTCCAGGTCAAAGAACGTATTACTCTGAAAATCCTCACCATCACTCACAGGTGCTTCAACAAAACCGCTCCAGCATACCTATCTGAAGCAATATCAAGGACCACATCCACTCGCCCCACCAGAGCTCAGTACACCAACCAGCTACACATACCACGCATAAAGAGAGCCACAGCGGGAGGTCTAGGCTTCTCCTATATTGCACCAAAACTCTGGAACTCTCTCCCTGCCACCCTTAGAGCTGAAACTTCCATCTCTGTCTTCTGCAACAACCTCAAGGCCGTTCTCCTCAACTAGCAAGTGGAGGACTGCCTCCTCCACTTCTGTCATGTATATTGTAATATGACACAAATGTAATATAACTATATTGTAACCTGTATATACTGCTAATGACTATGTAACTATATTGCAACCTGTATATATATTGCTAATGACCATGTAACTAAGTAACTAAGCTTTGTACTGTAACAAGTGCCATGATGTCCTGGGGCTGGTGTGCGCTATATAAATACGAATAAAACAAAACAAAAAAACAAAAACAAACCCTGCCTGCTCCTTTGCCATTCTCCTGATTCAATTGGTCAGAAGGGGTAATGAATGTGTATAGGGACTGTGAGACAGGCATGGTATCAAGAGAGACACAGACCAGAAGGGTTTGTTTGAAAACCTTTATTTACTAAGGTGCCTGGGTTGGTGGAATGCCTGAATGGCCCTAACTCTAAAAGGGTAATTTCCTCAACTGATGTTTCTAATGGCCGTCGTCGTCTAATTGTCCAAAATAATAGTCTGTCTGTGTCTAAACCTATGCTTGCCCTCACTCCATACAAAAATGTGATAGGAAGTCCTTTTTAAAAGAGAAAATGGTGGCTCAACAAAAAGTGGAAACCAAGGTTGGTTTCAGGTGGTCTTCTTACCAGGTGCTGCTTGGTTACTGTCACACAAATTAGTTCAGTCAACAGGGCTGTTCATGAGACCTTCTCCACAGGCTCCTTGTAGTTATTCCAACTACCTTCAATGGGCCTCATTCCGGGTTTGGAGCTAACCATGGAGTAATTAGCTCCATGGTTGCCTCCGAAACCATCCCAAATCCGGCATGGTGAATGGAGTATTTACCGGTCCATTCCAGGGTTGGAGGGACCAGTAATTCCCCATTCACCTTTTGCCCTTCCCCATTCCCATTTCTGCCCCATAGGGCTCAATGGGAATGGGGAAGGAGGTAATTACGGCACCGTAATTACCTCCGAAGTACCTTTGCGGGTCCCGTACTTAACTCCTGCTAAAAGCAGGAGGTAAGGAAGGACCCGCAAAGGGAACTCGGAATACGGAGGTAAGGGATTACCGGCATCGGCACCCTTACCGGTGCCGCTAATCCCTTACCTCCAACCTCGTAATGACCCCCAATGTCTTTAAGTTCTTTGGGGTTCCTCACCCCAAGCTTCAGCTTATTCAAGTTTCAAAAAACCATAGAATAATTGTAGCACAGTTCCTTTTGTAAGCTTCCCGGGGTTCCCTTCCCAACACTTCAATCCTTTCAACAGTTTTAAAAAAACTAAGAAGTGTCCTACTTGTGGAGCACCTTAGCTTTCCTTTTCCTCCAAGCTCAGGCCCCTTCCAGCCTTTTAAACACAAAGTCATTGTTGTCAGGAG
Organism: Ambystoma mexicanum; assembly: GCF_040938575.1. NCBI lineage: Eukaryota > Metazoa > Chordata > Amphibia > Caudata > Ambystomatidae > Ambystoma > Ambystoma mexicanum. The sequence continues at coordinate 1,252,213,611 of NC_090933.1, read as the reverse complement.
GCTTTCCTCAACAAGCCTCTCAGGGTTCCTTTCCCAAAGCTTTAGGCCTCTTCCAGCTTTAAAACACACAATTTACCATGTCACAGTTCTTTCCTAATTTCACAGGGCGCCCCTCCAGATTTAGGCCCCTTTAAATCAAAACACAAACTCCATGGTATAGGATGTGCCTTTTCCTTTTTCCCAACCTTTTCACTTTACCAATCTTTCACAGGGTAGAATCAGAGGCTTTTGAAAATGCCAGGCTCTTTGCTTTTCCTAGGCGTGACCACTCTGACTCTTCTGCCCTCTCTTTGTTTTCTTGTTGTATTGTTTCCTGATACCTTTTGTTTCCCTTCAGATGCTTCCTGCACCCCTTTACTACTTCCTTCCTTTCCGTGCAACACTTGTACCTACTTTTCTGTTTCCTTCTTATCGTGCCCCTGACACCTTTCCTGGCCTCTTCTCGTACCCCTCTCTTTTTGTTATGGGCCACTCGCACCTCTGTGCTTTTTTCCACTTTCTCTCACTTTCTATTTGGAACAGTCTTTTTCTTGCTTTCCGCTTTATTTGTGCTTGCAGCTATGCCTTTAGCCTTCATGTTTTCTGCTTTTCCTTTTAGCTATGCTTTCTGCTTCGCTCTCAACCTTTCCGCTTTCTGCTTCGCTCTCAACCTTTCCGCTTTCTGCTTCGCGCTGGCCTTCAGCTGCACTTTCCGCTTTAGATGCTTTCATTTCTTTGCAATTCTGTGCCGCTTTTACTGTCTGTGCCTGTCTCCCACTCCGCTCTCATCTAAACGCACACTCCAGAGTTTCTCATATATTCCCCCATGAATCTCATCGGGCAGCGTCGTGTTGAGAGGCGGTTCCTACTAGAAGTGCAGGGTTGCGGTCAAGGTCTTACCACCTGCCCCTCAGGCACCCTTGGGGTCGACACTGGTCCAAAGGGAACGAGCACTCTTCCGGACCTGGCCTACAGAAAACAGGCAGCGCTTCTTCGGCTCCCTGGAGGCACAGCTCACTCACCACGCTACATCCCACACACACTGGACTTGCGTCTCCGCACGCCGTCCTCCTCCAACTTGCAGCTCCTGCTTCTCTCCGCTTCTGGGCTCCACCGGTCCGTACTTCTTCCCCAGCTCGCACATTCTTGTGTGTACAACCACACCTTTTATAGTGATCCAAACTGTCAAGTGGAGTCAGGTGTGAGTAGTTACTTTAGATTGCTTGACCCTGCCTAACTCTATAAGTGGGACAACCTGATTTTTTTCTAGGGTAGGTTGCCCTTACTTTCCCCATGTTATTAGTATGGGTAATTTTTACTGATCTCAGTTGCCTCCTCCTCGTCTCAGTGTTTGTTGGGAATGGGGAGGGAGAGACGAGGTGACATTGTAAACACCCCACAAAAGCTGAGGGAGAGTAGGCTACAGTGTTTTCAATACTTGAGAATACCATGTCTTGGCCTCAGGTATCCTGTGACCTTCCACTCAGGTAATCCTCCCTCGCTTGTTCACCCCCAGTGTCAGGATCCAAAAGCGATGGCCCTTCTCTGGCCACCTGAATAGAAGATCTTGAGGGAGTGGGTAGGAGAATACCGTCATGTTTCTCACAGTACATGGAGTTTATTCACATCTGAAAATGGGTGTCTTCTTTGAGGAGCATCTAAGTAAATGTTATGCTTTTTTGGAGACCGGCCCTCTGACAGTCTGGGTCACTGTAGGGGTCCAAAGCTGAAATAAATAAATAGTTGATCTCTTGTAGTGATATGCTTGTGCGTGTCAGTGTGTGTGTGTGTGTATGCAATGTGCGTGAAATGACAGTAGAAGGCAGTGTGATTGTGGTGGGGGTTGTGTGCTAATGAGAGGAACAAAACAAATCTTTTAACTTCAGGATGATAGTATAATTTGTTTCCTATGAAGGCCGCTGAATTTGTTGATGCCCTGCAAGTATTTGCCCATCTCTGTGTTGCCTCTGCCAGTTCTTCCTCCCTGTGGTGCCCCCATGCCCTAAGTTACGGTGCCTGCATCAGGCAGAGCAACGACACCACACAACTGCAGCTGTAAGCATCTGAAAACAGCAGGCTGAGAATGATTGACAGTAGTCTGCTCAAGTGCTGGCAATGTTTTCCCTTGATAAATTGTGGTGGTTGAGCTATCAAGCTGACAAAAGCCAAGGAAGATGAAGACTGAAACCCATCCCAATGTAGAGACCCTGTTCAGGAATTCCAACCTGGGGCATTCGCCTCTCGGGAGAGGCGTCCAAGATGTTTTCAAGCCCATTCACCGAAGTGCATCTGTCTGAGATTTCTATAGGATGCCTTCGAAGAGGGAGATAGTCTCATCGCAGAGGAATGCTGAGCCCCTGGTGGCACCTCTGCCCTGTTGAACCTCTGATGACCTAACAGGAGAACTCCTGTAAAAATAATAGGGTACCCAATACTAACACCCTTGATACAACGGATGTTACTCATATCGCAATCTGCATCATTAGGCATGGATATCCTTCAGAATCCTCCAGTTAATGCCCCAGCTTTTCTATTTAGAATATTCTACCACTTTCCCACTTCATGTATGTGATGATTACAGTCAATTTCTGTACTTCCAACATTGCAGATATATATCTTCACTTATCGCTTAACTCTGCCAAGATATTCCCAAAACATTGCAAATATTGTATTTCACTTCGCATTGCGTTCCATACAGCACCTATTCTACAAACAATATCAAATTAACTTAATTGGTGCTGTCCGCATTCCCTGTGGCAATATCACAGATAATTAAGAACCCATCCTTATGGGCCCTATGAACATATTTGCCTCAGCAGATAAGAGACATAATTCAATAGATTTTTATTATGCAATTTTTCTTATATTGTTTTCCACCTGGTGTGCCTTAGGAGGGCACGACAGAGCAACATCATACTATTTCTTTTATTAGAACAATAACAAAAACAGTTGACACTGTTTCAGTCGTTAGGCAGCGACATATTTGTGGTGCATCTCAGGTGACATTCTAAACGGACTTCATCAGGACTAAAAACTTAATGTTCTTTTTTTGGGCAGGCCTACTTTTTGAAGTTATGCCACTGTTGCTATAGATTTTCAAGATCCACCTTTTCATCACCTTTTTGTCACTTTCGCTAGTAGGTGGCTTTTGCAGTGTAGTACCCCAAGGCTGCAGGGTGTGTGATCTTCTCAGACCTCTGGGGACGGCACAGCTATCCTGCTCTTTGCTCTGCGGTTACAGTTAGTTGCTGCAGATATTCGAACCCCTTGGGTAAGTTCGCCTGATAGTGTGTGTAGAATATGTGTTGGCTAGAATACAATTATTTTGGATATCAGAGTGGGGTTACGTAATTAGTGATGAAATAAGTGTGTAACATTGGAGGTGCAAGAATAGGTTCCAATATCCACAAACATAAAATGTGAAAGAAATATAAAGAAAATAATCAAAATGACTGCTCAGGCATTATCTGCATGACCTCGAAGCATGGCCTTGACTGTAGACCATTCAGACGAATACAGATTTCATTGTGGAACTGTGACAGTAACGTGTTAGTATGGGCCCTTGAAATGGGTGGCAGGTGTATGTAGTTATGTATTTCAACTACTGGGTGACTCAGAGGTCTAAAGGCTGATAAGGACTTTGCAGCTCTCAGAATAAATTCACAAGGAAAATATAAAACTATTCAACTAGACACAGGATTCTGGTGGAGATTCAGTGGACTCTAGGAAAGGTATCATCAGAAAGCTGGACGTGGCTACAGAGAGAAAGCCCTCTCTAAAAGCAGAATGCTGATTCCCCCGTGTAGTGCAGTTTATCACCACTCCTCCGGCTCCCTGCCCCTGTTTCCCCAAGAAAAGTGACTACGGAAGACTTGGTTTGGTCAACTTGAAAATATGAGTGACGTCAAACCTCCCAACTCTTGTTCAACACACTTGCAAACCTGGTACAGTCAGAAGTCGAAGTGTATGACAAGAAGTAGTGGAACTATGTTTCCTGCTGACCTGCCTCTGCTCCCGACAAACCCCATCGCCACGCCACTCCCACGTGCAATCCAAACCCTCAAACAAACACACCTACTGTTTTAGAGAATAATTGCAGTTTTAACTTCTTCCTATACTTTAATTTTTAAAACTAACCATTACGGAATGGTTTCTTTTTAAAGTAAAAGTATAGGAACAGTAAAACATTTAATTAAAAAAAAGTAGAGGAGCACCACTCATAACTAATCCCGCCCACTTCGACCACTCGGTACCGTAATGGTAAATCCTCTTCTATGTCCCCTCTCCAGATCTATGGACCCCCCATCTGATCTACACCCACTCCCCGTTTTCCTCTTCACCCATTAATGGCAGCACTAGATGGGAAGTTCTCTTGGCTTACTTTTCCTCCTCTGTGCATCATCAATGTCTAGCACAACGACACTTTCATGGCTCAGGGTTCTCAACCCAATCTCTTCCTGCCGACCCTCATCAACTTCCTTCTAACTCCTGCTACTCCTCCTTCCTCTCTCTCTGCACCTCCTTCTCCAACTCCGATGGGTGTACTACCCCCCTGTACTCCTCCTCGGAAAACCTTCAAAGGAGGTGACCGGCTTCACTTAGCCACTCTGAATGCTCGTTCTGCTGTCAAACATTCCTCAGACATCTGCCTCCGTCTTGAAGACTTTTATCTCAACGTCCTCGCTCTCACCGAGACGTAGTTCAATGTCAGCTCAGTCACTCCTTTTGACTCCTTCCTCCGTGATGGTTCTAAGATCATCTCAAAGCTTCGACCCAACCGATCTGGGAGTGGAGTAGCCCTGTTTTACCTGAGTGGGTCCCTACTTCTCATACCCATCCAGCCTTAAGATTGGTGTCTCTCCTACTCTTCTCTCTCTCTCTCTCTCTCTCTCTCTCTCTCTCTCTCTCTCTCTCTCTCTCTCTCTCTCTCTCTCTCTCTCTCTCTCTCTCTCTCTCTCTCTCTCACTCTTGCCACTATCTATAGGCTCCCTGGCCCTGTCTCTCTCTTCCTATTGGAATGGGCCGATTTCTCTTACTCTCTCCTGACTTATACCTCTAAACTCCTTGTCCTTTGAGACTTCAACATCCACCTTGACTCCACTGTCTCTGCCTGCACACTCTTCTGTGATCTCTGTAACTCTCTCTCCTCACCTCCAGTGGTACGCAGATGACACTGAACTCTTCTTCAAGGTCCCCTCTTCCTCTTCTTCTTCCTCCTCTATCATCCCTGTCTGCTATCCAGTTATGATGCACCTCCAATGATCTCTGTCTTAATGCCAGTAACACTGAGATGTATCCGATCGGAACACCTGTTCCCCGCATCCCCTGTGCACTGTTGCCACCTTCCATGGGCTCTCCTCCTCCCACCACTGAAGCCAGAATCCTTGGGGTCATCTTCGATTCCTCTCTCTCCTTCACTCCTCACATCTTAGACCTTGCCAAGAAGGCCCACTTTCAATTTGAACTCCTCAGAGGAATTCTCCCTTTCCTCACCTTCCCTCAGAAGCTTAATGTCTCTAGAGCTCTGGTCTTCTCCCAGCTGGACTACTGCAACAGCCTCTTCCTTAACCTACCTCTTTCTTCCCTCCGTCCTCTTCAACTAATCGAGAATAGGGCTGCGATACTTATCCTTGGCCTCAATCCCATGGACCATATCTCACCAGCTCTAAAATCTCTCCACTGGCTCCTGGTTGCTGCAAGGATCAAATTCAAGACCCTGTGCATCATCCATAAGGCTGTCCGGAGGCTGGGACCACACTATCTGTAGCTCTCTCTTACTAAATACTCTCCTTCAAGATACCATCAATCCGTTTGCTCCAACTCTCTGCTGGTCAAACGCTTCTCCAAGCAGAGGGCTGGGGGCAGTTGTCTCTCCTCGGCTGGCTCCCTCCTCTGGGACAGTCTCCCTCTCTCTCTCCGTCTTGATTCGGATCTCAAGTGCCGCAAACAACTCAAGACTTCTCTTCTCCCCCTACTTCCCTCTGTCCCTTCCGTGCTAACCATCCCCACAGTCGCTGAGATTGGCGACCTGGTCCCTCAAGAGTCCAATAGGGTCCTGGTCATCTGCCCAATGGCCACCAGCATCCGCCATCCCTACACTAGCCTTTGGGCACACACATGCCTGTTGGGTGTTAGTCTCAGGCCTGCACTTAGCTGGTGGGTGATTGACCTCCCTCTTCACTTGGGATGTCTCCATCCTTGCACTTAACTGCTGCCTCTGCAACTGGCACCATGGGCACGTCCCCCGTGGGGGACCCTCCAGCACTTCCCCCTCGCCCCTACCCCCTTCTCTTTCTCTGCACTTGCACGTTCCGAATGTCACAAGGCCTAGTAGGACCGCTCTTGTTTTATGATTTATTCAATGTCATTTGTACTGATAATTTGTTCCCTTGCTCCCTTTCCCTTTTGCCTTGTGGAGCTTTGAAACACGGTCTTGTTGTATAAGCGTCTTATAAATGCCCAATAAAATAAAAATAAAATAAAATAAATGGTCCGAAAGTACGACTGACCTGTCAAAGCCAGAATTATTCTCTGCTCTGAAAATGCTGTTGCTAGAGTAATCAAATTTGTATGAGCCACTTTTTAGTATTGTAATGCATACTGTGTTTACCTCCAATCATGACGAATTGTGACACCTTATGGGCTCTTTAAGTATTTTGTTTGAATTAGCTGTTTTAGAATGTTATGTTTTATTTTGTGTACGGTTACTATACACAACCTTATTCACAATTTAAAAAAGTGACTTGTGAAAAGCTCTTGGGAAATTGGGCATCACTATTAAAAATCCCAAAACTACACAAAAACAAGGAAAGAACCGGAGTGGATCCCCAGGTCCATAGAATTCAGGTGTGTAGGTTGCTTTCTTCCTTCCGAATCCTGTTGGATTTATTCTCTCCCCGCCACTCCCCCGCCATAGCCTCCCCCCCATCAAAACCAACCCTCTTTTGGGAGTTAATGTGTTAGCTAGTTTAGAACTGTTAAATAAAGTAATAAACAGCTTTTATGAATCAGTAATGAATTTGATCCAAATGTATCTAATTTTTGAAAGCTGCATTTATAAAGCATTTACGAAGAGATAAGAAACACAGACACACACACCATTTTTATTTGTTAAAACAGGTTTGCTTTTTCGGCTCTTTGCCAGAAAAACAAGCTCGGGTGGACGCTCACTACGTCAAATTAATTTCCGAGTGGCATATTCCCGGAAGTTATTGGCATGGGATCAGGGAGAAATAAGAATTGCCTAGTTACGTTTGTGTGGGCGACGCCATTGGTGCGTTAGTTGTGGATTTTGTAGTTCAACCCTTGTAACTCAGAGGGTCACGAGAAGCATGTATTTAAGGGTACTATAATAAACCACAGTGACGAAGGGATGGCTTCTGTCACCAAACCATCAGGAAAGTAAGAAACTAGACAAATGCACTGCGTTTCCTCCTGGGACCTGGCCCAGTGTGATATGCACTGACGCGGCATAAGAATGTGCTGAAATGAAGTGCTGGCCCAGTGAGAGAAGCACTGCCGTGGTATAAGGATGTGTTTAAATGAAGTGATGGCCCGGTGTGCGATGCACTGGCATGGCATAAGAATGTGTTGAAATCAAGTGTTGGCCCAGTGTGAAAAGCACTGGCACGGCATAAGAATGTGTTGAAATGAAGAGCTGATCCAGTGTGAGATGCACTGGCACGATATCTATTCTTTATTTGTATATGGTTTTAAACAAAACCTTTACAAAACACAATTTAAAATAAGTAAGACAGTTAAAAAAAACTAAAAACAACAAATACAAATTCTCTAAAGTATTTGACATAATTATTAGCACTTCAAAAGATCTACAGTTCTATTACATTACTATGAAATTTTCCTTAAAAAAAGAAGAATTTTGTTTTCTTCCTTATGAATTATGTAAGCTCTCAATCAAAAGCAACTTACGTCAAACCACACTCCTGTTTAAGAAATCTTACAATTGCTCACTGTAAGGAGACTTTCTTATCAAATAACATATGTTTCCACACTTGATTTGTACCCACGTTTGTTACATCTGATACAAAGTTTGAAAAATAGAGTAGTCTCTTTGCTAGCAGGTTAGGGCAATCCAATAACAGGTGTCTTAGTGTTTCTTTTACCTCGTATTCGTTGCAGTACCTACACCGGATCGTTGGACTTACCACTTTAGTTCTTGCTGTAATTATTTCCCCAGTAAGTAAAACATTCAATCTAAATCTCATGTAGATATTTCTACAACCTCTATTAGGAAAGATATACAGATAAGGTTCCATGGTTCCCAGATATTTATAGTAGGATATCATATGTGCATACAGTCTGTATGAAGATAGTTTGTTAATGGTTGATGCCCAATCAGCATTTTGCAAAAGTTGTATCACTTTTTTTTGGATTGATTATTAACATTGTAATTTGGGCTCCAACACTGCTTAATAGGGTTAAGGACAGATCCATTAATTTGGTCAGAAATACAGACTTGGGGCTCCCTTGTTTCAGCTTACCAGACAAATCGTAGTACAGATTATTTTCAGTTTGTATTAGGAGGTTGCAGAACAACAACAGACATTTCCATTGCACTATACTCTTAAAAGACTGTAGGCTGAATTCATACCGGATTGCAGGTATAGGGACACAATTAGGAAGACAGACCATCATTTTCCTTAGGATAGTCGCCTCAAGTCTGTTTATATCTAGTCTGCCCATTATAAATGGAATTTCACTGTTGTACAGAATCTTAGGGGTTGCTTTAAGCTTATAGAATCTCAAACAAGGAGTATAGGAAAAGCTTCCACATTTTTGGTCCACACCCGCAGTTGTGTGGCACACGCTTTGACCTTAATTAAGAAGTGGGTAAGAATAGATACATTATTTCCCTTTGCATTCACAAAAAAACCCAGATAAATCATTGAACTTCTGATAGGTAACTTATGCGATCCCATGCTCCAGTTTTTCAAAAGCGGTCTACTTTTTCCTGTTAGGCACAAGATTAGAGATTTTAAAGGATTCACTACCAGGGCATTGGTTGTCATGTATTTTCCAAATGCAGTTAGTAAATGCTGTAGTCCTATCGGGGACCTGTCGAATAACAGGAAGTCGTCCGCATACGAGCACCAGCACATTTTCTTGCCTTCCAACATTGGTTGAATAAGGGCTACAGGACATAAGGCCTGACCTATATCGGAAGTGTATAGGTTATATAGGGTCGGGGCAAAGATGCACCCTTGACGGAGGCCGTTTGAGGTCTTAATTGGTGTAGAAAGATGGCCTTCGTTGTTTAACCTAATCTGTATTGTTGACCCTTCATGAAGATGAATCAAAATGGCTAATAACTCGCGGGGTAACTCCATCCGTGTCAACCTCCTCCATAATATTGTTCGACTAACCATGTCAAACGCAAGAGAGAGATCCATGCTTGCCAAATATACCGGGCTCGCCCCTTTTTGCCATCCCAAGTCTTGCAATAATGAGATTATCAACCCACCAGCCAGTGTTACAATTCCCTTTCTAAAACCAAATTGAGCGGGTGAGTAGATCCTTTCTGTTGTAGCCCAAGCGTCTATTCTTTGTAAGAGGAGACTTGCATAGATTTTTGAGTCTGAATCGAGGAGGGCTATTGGCCGGTAATTGGATGGCATGGATCTATCTCCAATTTTATAGACAGGGATTATATAGCTCATATTCCATGATAATGGAATACATCTAGTACGGCCAATATCTTCGAAAAGGAGAAAAAGAGTCTTTGACCAAATATATGGGTTCCCCTTAAATAGAATGTTTGACAGCCCATTAGGACCCGCTGCTCGAGATGAACTAGATCTTATTATCCTCTCTCTAATCATGCTAATCGAGAAATTACCAGGCCATTGTATGGCCCTAGAGTTGCATAACGCATATCCTGTATCCTGTATGCTTCCATATAGGTTCTCGTAATGGGTTTTCCATGTTTGCTCATCAATGGGATTAAGATTGTAAATTCTGACAGATTTAGAGGATTTATTTATAAGCTGCCAAAAATGTCTGATGAAATTATTTTTCAGTGAAGACAACATTTCCTCATTATCTTCTTGCGTTTGTGGTTTTTGGTCCAATTCTTATATACTTGCTTAATACCTTTAATCCCCCTTCTTTTAAGGTCCTCACCTATGTTTAGTAGATGTGCTTGTCTTAAAGTACGGCGCAACAAAATATTTGCTAAGTAAACTGTAGGGTCATATTTATATAGATGACGTTTAGTTGGATGGTTTCTTGTCTTTTTTGTGGAATTTTCAATAAGTGTTCTTATATATGGACCAAAATGGTCATGTGTAAACCTAACTTTTTTTTCCTCGTAAGTGGAATCTGTGTGTTCTTTACAGAATAAGTTATTGCATGTCAGAACATTACCAGGGTGCCAACTAATCCTGTTATTCCCATTATTTATGATCAAGTCCTGGAGCCTTTCCAAAGGGTTTGGATTTCTTGTTAGGATGCGGAGATTCAATTCAAGCATCTTGTGGTCGCTTTTGAGAGAGGGAGTTAATCTAAAACTTTCAATCAAATTAAAAATATCAATGGAAACATATATATAGTCTATAGCTGATGACTTGACTCCTGATGTCCACGTTATGTATGGAGCATCCAAATTCAAGATTACATGTATAGATTTCAGACCCCAAGTTTTAAATAACGTTGACCAACCTTATCGATCACATTTTTTATGCGTGGAGCTTTTCAGATGTAGATCGGTTGTTTCCCCGTGTTCCCCCAATATATTCAGAAGTGCTGTATTCGTAGTGGCTACTATTTCATTTGTCTTCAACAATATATTAGTGTTCAAGTCCCCCATTATTAGTATTTGGAGGCCGAGGTAGATACAAAGAAATTTCTCCATTATTTCTTCCATTTTGGAGATTGTTTCGTAAAGATTTATTCCAGGTGACCAATATATATTCCAAATTAATAGATGGTTAAAATTTTCGAACTTTAGGATCGCACCAAATCCCACTGGTAAGATTGTAAAAGTTTCAACTATACTAATACCCGAGTCCAGCTTTATTGCCAATAAAAGTCCCCCCTTGGGGCGGCTTATTCTCCCTTGAGATGCTAGAAGATGGTGACATTGAAAACCGTCTATCTGGGCGGGAGAGGTCATCCATGTTTCCTGTATGCATAGAATATTTTTTGTTCTCAAGTAGTTGCATAATTCTACACAGGACGACACGTGAGAATTCCCTCTTGAATTCCAAGATAGAATGGAGACATTGTTACTTACATCTAATTCTACTGTTTTAGATTTTGCAATCGGACAATAGAGTCTCTCAGGCTTGAGGCTAGCCATCTCCAGCTTGAGTCGTGCTCCTGGAGGATCTCTGACTCTTTTTTTTTGCTCCTGTTCATCCATGCCTCCCGATCTTAATACTTGAGTAAACTTAGGAATTTCAGATTGCAAGGTACCATCTCCAGAATTTAGAATATCAAATCCCCTCTTATTGAATTCATCCAGTTCTAAAAGGACATTTAAGAATAAAATATGATTCTTACATGGTCATAGCAGTGGGGGTGAATAAAGTCCATCCTTTTAATGTCAGCCGAGGTCAAATTAGCTAAATTAGGAATGTCATTAAGAAGCTGCAGAGTTCTATTTCTGTTCATAGAGGGCTGATAGCCACAATCAAAGAGAGGGTAGATTAGGATACTTGGAAAGTCTAAAAAGCATGGTGTTCTCCAAGGTATGTGTTTAAGTTCAGTGTCCATGTAATGTTTGGGTACCCTTCCTTCCGCTGCCTCCCTTTGCCTTCTGGGTGACCTGGCTGGGATACAGGTCAGAGGATCCGTATATATAGGTAATGAATCCAGGGCCGTCGGGATGGGTAAAGTAGAATCCACCGCACTAGAGGCAGAGAACCTTTCCCTAATCTCTTGCTGATTTTTAGGTTATATTGATTTGTCGGTTCCAAAAAAGGAGGCAAGGACCCGTACTTCCGGCAGCATTCTAGCCTTCAGTGCATTTTCTACTGCCGCACTTATTAGTAATTTTACCTCCATTTCAGTCAAAGAGGGATTGTTGGAGGGATTAATTATTGATTTCTTCTACTCGACGGGACTCACTGACTCCTCATCTTTGTTTAAGTTCCCGACTCCAGTTTCTTTGCTCGTATTTTGTGTGTACAGAGCCACTGGACCTAAATTTGTTTGAGGCTCCATTATCGGTGACTTGTCCGCTCCAGGGGAAGAATTCATAGCTAGGGGCTCGTAAGGTTGTCTAGCCTTCAATGCCGCTTCTATAGCAGCATTAATTAAGGATTTTACCTCCGTTTCACTCAGGGAGGATTTACCAGGGGAACTGTTTGCAAGGTCACTCTGCCTTGACAGACCCTCTACACACTTTCCCTGGTTAGAAGAGTCAATTGTTACAGAGTTGCTTGGATTTTGAATCTGAGCAGCCTGTGGGGTTATGTTTGTTTGAAACTCATTTGCCAACAGGTTCAAGGAAGTAGTAATGCGGACTTGCTTTTGTATTTTGGGTTTTATAAAGAGTTCATATGTCTCTTTTGAAACTTTGGTGGCAGTAATTTTGGTTCTTTCGGCTACCGCCATCTTGTTGGGGCCCAGGTTTAAGGAAGGAGTCTGTCTCTTGTGTGACATTTCATCAGTCAGAAAATTTGTCGCGTGACTGTAATCTCCCTCCTGTTGTTTGTTTGGAATTTCTTCTAAATCGATTGTTTCAGCCTCTTCATCGGCAACCTCTGTCTTTTCATCTGCAACTAAATTTTTCCAGGAATTTTTTTGCAATTTTGCTTCTTTTATTAAAGAAGGACGAATGTCCCTTCTATCTGTTATTTTTGTTGTTATGATAGTTTTTATTTTTGTTTTTGTTGGCTTGATTTTTCGGCCCGCTCCCCTCTTCTTTCTCTGCTAGATTTCTATTCGTGAGTATAGATGGAACATCTGTAGCTTTCAAAGCATAAGAGTTCATTAGGGATGCGGGCTCGTTTTTTTGAGGCAGATTTGTCAGACTCTTCCTTACTAGGGAGTAATCCGATGGCCATCAGTTTGGTTATAATTTTTGTAGGAAGAAGTTCCAATGCTTCTATAAGATTGTTAGTCTGGGAAATCTGTCTTCCCGTCAATATACGTATTTCCATAAATCCAGTAGAGTGGACTTTTAGTTCATGAAGTATATCCCGAAGGAGCGCGCCCGTTTCTGATGTATGGCCTAAATGTAGTTCATTAAAAGGATTAGAAGATTCATGTAAGTGCTGAGTTAGATCTCTCAGATCTGCGTCAGCCGAGAAAAAAACCAGAGGAGTGCCTAGGAAAGAGGATTCCGGAACTGTCACAACCTCCTCCCTAGTCTCTGCATCTGACTGGGGAGGATCTGTTGCTTCGTCTTGTGGGGCCTGTGTGGGGCCTTTTGTGAACAAGATAGATGAATGGGCAATTGCTTCGGATTCCAATAGCATGGAATCGCTCGGCTCCGGAGGGGATAGCGGTAGTGGCATATTCATTGCCATTCTTAATGTATTTTTACGGGAGTAAATATTGAAGAGGCTGATAAGATATCATCATACAGCATAGTTCCCTGTGCAGTAGTGCTCCTAGTAGAGGGGCCGGCTGCGGCACCGCTAGAGTAAACATACTCGATACTGTTTCTACGACTAGACATTGATAGGACTGTGTAAAATTCAAAATGTGGACGTATTTAAGTTTTATATATCTAGTGGAAGGAATGTTATTTAGAGTATGCCAGAATATAGGCGTCTCCAAAACTAGGACGTATACAGATGCGTGATGCCTATCTGGCTTTCAGTTCTTACCAAATACAGAGAAATAGTTGGGAGTAGTTACTGCCCCCGGACCTGTCCGAAGGCTCACAATCTAGAAATCTTCCACACCTAAATTTTATGCATTAGAGCTAAAGCAATAATGCATCAGATGCAAGTGTTTGCAGAGCCAGCACAAGGCACTTAATTAGTGGAGCCTTTCTGCTAAATTAATTAACAGTTCACATCCAATACTCAAATTAGTACCCTCCACAATGCAAACCCACCTCGACAGTCTTCCGTGCAGCCCCCGTTCCTCTGGCCCGCGCGCCCGCCGCCCATCCGAACAGCCAAACAGCTTCACTTGGCGTTCACTTCGGGTGCACACGCGGGTGCGCAGGCACGCCAGCAAAAGTAGCCGGGCGAGCTGGGAAATGGGGCGGGGCCCACAGAAAGAACCGCGAACTAGGAGCTGAGAAATGGAAAGAGAAACAGATGAAAAGTCGAGTCAGTTTGGTGAGTAAATACCACAGATGGCCAGTAAAGCAAAGGCCAGCAAAGGGGTCAGCAAAAAGTCCAACAAAAAGTCCACCTAGACGGCGTATGAATGTGGATAAAAACCAAAATAGGAATTTACTTCGTATGTCTGTATCACAGCAGGCAATCCAGGGAGTTTCGCAGCGTCGGCCCACGCAAGCTTCACCTTGCCGACTAGCGATCTCCCACGTTCTGCAGCAATTCAGGCGAATAGCGGGCAAAAAGCAGTCCGGACAGCCAAACAGCTTCACTTGGCGTCCACTTCGGGTGCGCGCGCGGGTGCGCAGGCATGCCAGCAAAAGTTGCCGGGCGAGCTGGGAAAGGAGGCGGGGCCCACAGAAAGAACCGCGAACTAGGAGCTGAGAAACGGAAAGAGAAACAGATGAAAAGTCGGGTCAGTTTGGTGAGTAAATACCACAGATGGCCAGTAAAGCAAAGGCCAGCAAAGGGGGTCAGCAAAAAGTCCAACAAAAAGTCTGCCTAGACGGCGTATGAATGTGGATAAAAACCAAAGTAGGAAATTACTTTGTATGTCTGTATCACAGCAGGCAATCCAGGGAGTTTCGCAGCGTCGGCCCACGCAAGCTTCACCTTGCCGACTAACGATATCCAACGTTCTACAGCAATTCAGGCGAATAGCGGGCAAAAAGCAGTCCGGACAGCCAAACAGCTTCACTTGGCGTCCACTTCGGGTGGCACGATATAGAATGTGTTGAAATGAAGGGCTGACCCAGTGTGAGACGCACTGGCACAGTATAAGAATGTGTTGAAATGAAGTGCTGGCCCGGTGTGAGACGCACTGGCACGGCATAAGAATGTATTGAAATTAAGTGCTGGCCCAGTGTGAGATGCACGTGCGTGGTATAAGAATGTGTTTAAATGAAGTGCTGACCCAGTGTGAGATGCACTAGCATGACATAATAATGTGTTGAAATGAAGTGCTGACACGGTGTGAGACGCACTGGCACAGTATAAGAATGTGTTGAAATGAAGTGCTGGCCCGGGGTGAGACGCACTGGCACAGCATAAGAATGTGTTGAAATTAAGTGCTGGCCCAGTGTGAGATGCACGGGCGCGGTATAAGAAAGTGTTTAAATGAAGTGCTGACCCAGTGTGAGATTCACTGGCACGGCATAAGAATGTGTTGAAATCAAGTGCTGGCCCAGTGTGAAGCACTGGCACGGCATAAGAATGTTTTGGAATTAAGTGTTGGCCCAGTGTGAAAAGCAATGGCACGGCATAAGAATGTGTTGAAATGAAGAGCTGACCCAGTGTGAGATGCACTGGCACGACATAGAATGTGTTGAAATGAAGTGCTGACCCAGTGTGAGACGCACTGGCACAGTATAAGAATGTGTTGAAATGAAGTGCTGGCCCGGGGTGAGACGCACTGGCACAGCATAAGAATGTGTTGAAATTAAGTGCTGGCCCAGTGTGAGATGCACGGGCGCGGTATAAGAAAGTGTTTAAATGAAGTGCTGACCCAGTGTGAGATTCACTGGCACGACATAATAATGTGTTGAAATTAAGTGCTGACACAGTGTGAGACGCACTGACGTGGCACAATAATGTGTTGAAATTAAGTGCTGGCCCAGTGTGAGACGCACTGGCATGGCATAATAATGTTTGAAATGAAGTGCTGGCCCAGTGTGAGACGCACTGGCATGGCATAAGAATGTGTTGAAATCAAGTGCTTGCCCAGTGTGAAGCACTGGCACGGCATAGGAATGTTTTGGAATGAAGTGTTGGCCCAGTGTGAAAAGCAGTGGCATGGCATAAGAATGTGTTGAAATGAAGGACTGATCCAGTGTGAGATGCACTGGCGCGTTATAGAATGTGTTGAAATGAAGTGCTGGCCCAGTGTGAGACGCACTGGCATGGCATAAGAATGTGTCGAAATCAAGTGCTGACCCAGTGTGAAGCACCGGCATGGCATAAGAATGTTTTGGAATGAAGTGTTGGCCCAGTTTGAGAAGCACAGGCACGGCATAAGAATGTGTTGAAATTAAGTGCTGGCTCAGTGTGAGACGCTCCGGTGCAGTATAGAATGTGTTGAAATGAAATGCTGGCCCAGTGTGATAAGAACTGGCACGGCATAAGAATGTGTTGAAATTAAGTGCTGGGCCAGTGTGAGACGCACTGGTGCAGTATAGCATGTGTTGAAATAAAGTGCTGGCCCAGTGTGATAAGCACTGGCACGGCATAAGAATGTGTTGAAATGAAGTGCTGGGCCAGTGTGAGACACACCAGCGCCGTATAAGAATGTTTTGGAATGAAGTGTTGGCCCAGTGTGAGACGGACTGGCGCAGTATCGAAGGTGTTGAAATGAAGTTCTGGCCCAGTGTGATAAGCACTGGCATGGCATAAGAATGTGTTGTAATGAAGAGCTGACCCAGTGTGAGACGCACTGGCACGGCATAAGAATGTGTTGAAATGAAGTGCTGGCCCAGTGTGAGATGCACTAGCAAGGCATTAGAATGTGTTGAAATGAAGAGCTGGACAAGTTTGAGATGCACTGGCATGGCATAAGAATGTGTTGAAATGAAGTGCTGGCTCAGCGTGAGATGCACTGGCACGGCATAAGAATGTGCTGAAATGAAGTGCTGGACTGGCGCAGTATCGAATGTGTTGAAATGAAGTTCTGGCCGAGTGTGATAAGCACTGGCACAGCATAAGGATGTGTTGAAATGAAGAGCTGACCCAGTTTGAGACGCACTGGCACAGCATAAGAATGTGTTGAAATTAAGTGCTGGCCCAGTGTGAAAAGCACTGACACGGAATAAGAAAGTGTTGAAATTAAGTTCTGGCCCAGTGTGAGACGCACCAGCACGGCATAGGAATGTGTTGAAATGAAGTGCTGGCCGAGTGTGAGAAGCACTGGAACGGCATAAAAATGTTGAAATGAAGAGCTGGTCCAGTGTGAGATGCACTGGTGCAGTATAGAATGTGTTGAAATCAAGTGCTGGCCTAGTGTGAAGCACTGGCACGGCATAAGAATGTTTTGGAATGAAATGTTGGCCCAGTGTGAGAAGCACTGGCACGGTATATGAATGTGTTGAAATGAAGTGCTGGCCCAGTGTGAGACGCACTGGTGCAGTATAGAAGGTGTTGAAATGAAGTGCTGGGCCAGTGTGAGACGCACCGGCGCCGTATAAGAATGTCCTGAAATGAAGTGCTGGCCCAGTGTGAGACGCACTGGTGCAGTATAGAATGTGTTGAAATTAAGTGCTGGCCCAGTGTGATGAGCACTGGCACGGCATATGAATGTGTTGAAATGAAGTGCTGGGCCAGTGTGAGACGCACTAGCACCGTATAAGAATGTGCTGAAATGAAGTGCTGGCCCAGTGTGAGACGGACTGGCGCAGTATCGAATGTGTTGAAATTAAGTTCTGTCCCAGTGTGATAAGCACTGGCACGGAATAAGAAAGTGTTGAAATGAAGAGCTGGTCCAGCGTGAGATGCACTGGTGCAGTACAGAATGTGTTGAAATCAAGTGCTGGCCCAGTGTGAAGCACTAGCACGACATAGGAATGTTTTGGAATGAAGTGTTGGCCCAGTGTGAGAAGCACTGGCACGGTATAAGAATGTGTTGAAATGAAGTGCTGGACCAGTGAGAGACGCACTGGTGCAGTATAGAATGTGTTGAAATTAAGTGCTGGCCCAGTGTGATAAGCACTGGCACGGCATAAGAATGTGTTGAAATGAAGTGCTGGGCCAGCGTGAGATGCACCAGCGCTCTATAAGAATGTGCTGAAATGAACTGCAGGCCCAGTGTGAGACGGACTGGTGCAGTATCGAATGTGTTGAAATGAAGTGCTGGACTGGCGCAGTATCGAATGTGTTGAAATGAAGTTCTGGCCCAGTGTGATAAGCACTGGCACGGAATAAGAAAGTGTTGAAATTAAGTTCTGGCCCAGTGTGAGACGCACCAGCACGGCATAGGAATGTGTTGAAATGAAGTGCTGGCCGAGTGTGAGAAGCACTGGCACGGCATAAGAATGTGTTGAAATGAAGTGTGGCCAGTGTGAGAAGCACTGGCACGGCATAAAAATGTTGAAATGAAGAGCTGGTCCAGTGTGAGATGCACTGGTGCAGTACAGAATGTGTTGAAATCAAGTGCTGGCCCAGTGTGAAGCACTGGCACGGCATAAGAATGTTTTGGAATGAAGTGTTGGCCCAGTGTGAGAAGCACTGGCACGGTATAAGAATGTGTTGAAATGAAGTGCTGGGCCAATGTGAGACGCACTGGTGCAGTATAGAATGTGTTGAAATGAAGTGCTGGCCCATTATAATAAGCACTGGCACGGCACAAGAATGTGTTGAAATGAAGTGCTGGGCCAGTGTGAGACGCGCCAGCGCCGTAAAAGAATGTGCTGAAATGAAGTGCAGGCCCAGTGTGAGACGGACTGGTGCAGTATCGAATGTGTTGAAATGAAGTTCAGGCCCAGTGTGATAGGCACTGGCATGGCATAAGAAAGTGTTGAAATGAAGTGCTGGCCCAGCGTGAGACGCACTAGCACGGCATAGGAATGTGTTGAAATGAAGTGTTGGCCAGTGTGAGAAGCACAGGCACGGCATAAAAATGTTGAAATGAAGAGCTGGTCCAGTGTGAGATGCACTGGTGCAGTATAGAATGTGTTGAAATCAAGTGCTGGCCTAGTGTGAAGCACTGGCACGGCATAAGAATGTTTTGGAATGAAATGTTGGCCCAGTGTGAGAAGCACTGGCACGGTATAAGAATGTGTTGAAATTAAGTGCTGGCCCAGTGTGAGACGCACTGGTGCAGTATAGAAGGTGTTGAAATGAAGTGCTGGGCCAGTGTGAGACGCACCGGCGCCGTATAAGAATGTCCTGAAATGAAGTGCTGGCCCAGTGTGAGACGCACTGGTGCAGTATAGAATGTGTTGAAATTAAGTGCTGGCCCAGTGTGATGAGCACTGGCACGGCATAAGAATGTGTTGAAATGAAGTGCTGGGCCAGTGTGAGACGCACTAGCACCGTATAAGAATGTGCTGAAATGAAGTGCTGGCCCAGTGTGAGAAGGACTGGCGCAGTATCGAATGTGTTGAAATTAAGTTCTGTCCCAGTGTGATAAGCACTGGCACGGAATAAGAAAGTGTTGAAATTAATTTCTGGCCAAGTGTGAGACACACTAGCACGGCATAGGAATGTGTTGAAATGAAGTGCTGGCCGAGTGTGAGAAGCACTGGCACGGCATAAAAATGTTGAAATGAAGAGCTGGTCCAGCGTGAGATGCACTGGTGCAGTACAGAATGTGTTGAAATCAAGTGCTGGCCCAGTGTGAAGCACTAGCACGACATAAGAATGTTTTGGAATGAAGTGTTGGCCCAGTGTGAGAAGCACTGGCACGGTATAAGAATGTGTTGAAATGAAGTGCTGGACCAGTGAGAGACGCACTGGTGCAGTATAGAATGTGTTGAAATTAAGTGCTGGCCCAGTGTGATAAGCACTGGCACGGCATAAGAATGTGTTGAAATGAAGTGCTGGGCCAGCGTGAGATGCACCAGCGCTGTATAAGAATGTGCTGAAATGAACTGCAGGCCCAGTGTGAGACGGACTGGTGCAGTATCGAATGTGTTGAAATGAAGTTCTGGCCCAGTGTGATAAGCAGTGGCATGGCATAAGAAAGTGTTGAAATGAAGTGCTGGCCCAGTGTGAGACGCACTAGCACGGCATAGGAATGTGTTGAAATTAAATGCTGGCCCAGTGTGAAAAGCCCTGACACGGCATAAGAATGTTTTGGAATTAAGTGTTGGCCCAGTGTGAAAAGCAGTGGCATGGCATAAGAATGTGTTGAAATGAAGGACTGATCCAGTGTGAGATGCACTGGCGCGTTATAGAATGTGTTGAAATGAAGTGCTGGCCCAGTGTGTGACGCACTGGCATGGCATAAGAATGTGTTGAAATGAAGTGTTGGCCCAGTTTGAGAAGCACAGGTACAGCATAAGAATGTGTTGAAATGAAGTGCTGGCCAGTGTGAGACGCACTGGCACGGCATAAGAATGTGTTGAAATTAAGTGCTGGCACAGTGTGAAAAGCACTGGCACGGCATAAGAACGTTTTGGAATGAAGTGTTGGCCCAGTGTGAAAAGCAGTGGCATGGCATAAGAATGTGTTGAAATGAAGGACTGATCCATTGTGAGATGCACTGGCGCGTTATAGAATGTGTTGAAATGAAGTGCTGGCCCAGTGTGAGACGCATTGCCATGGCATAAGAATGTGTTGAAATCAAGTGCTGGCCCAGTGTGAAGCACCGGCACGGCATAAGAATGTTTTGGAATGAAGTGTTGCCCCAGTTTGAGAAGCACAGGCACGGCATAAGAATGTGTTGAAATTAAGTGCTGGCCAGTGTGAGACGCACTGGCACGGCATAAGAATGTGTTGAAATGAAGTGCTGGCTCAGTGTGAGATGCACTGGTGCAGTATAGAATGTGTTGAAATGAAATGCTGGCCCAGTGTGATAAGAACTGGCACGGCATAAGAATGTGTTGAAATGAAGTAATGGGCCAGTGTGAGACGCACCAGCACCGTATAAGAATGTGCTGAAATGAAGTGCTGGCCCAGTGTGAAACGGAATGGCGCAGTATCGAATGTGTTGAAATGAAGTTCTGGCCCAGTGTGATAAGCACTGGCACGGCATAAGAATGTGTTGTAATGAAGAGCTGACCCAGTGTGAGACGCACTGGCACGGCATAAGAATGTGTTGAAATGAAGTGCTGTCCCAGTATGAGATGCACTAGCACGGCATAAGAATGTGTTGAAATGAAGAGCTGGACAAGTTTGAGATGCACTGGCACGGCATAAGAATGTGTTGAAATGAAGTGCTGGCCCAGTGTGAAAAGCACTGGCACGGCATAAGAATGTGCTGAAATGAAGTGCTGGACTGGCGCAGTATCGAATGTGTTGAAATGAAGTTATGGCCGAGTGTGATAAGCACTGGCACGGCATAAGAATGTGTTGAAATGAAGTGTTGGCCCAGTTTGAGAAGCACAGGTACAGCATAAGAATGTGTTGAAATGAAGTGCTGGCCAGTGTGAGACGCACTGGCACGGCATAAGAATGTGTTGAAATTAAGTGCTGGCACAGTGTGAAAAGCACTGGCACGGCATAAGAACGTTTTGGAATGAAGTGTTGGCCCAGTGTGAAAAGCAGTGGCATGGCATAAGAATGTGTTGAAATGAAGGACTGATCCATTGTGAGATGCACTGGCGCGTTATAGAATGTGTTGAAATGAAGTGCTGGCCCAGTGTGAGATGCACTGGCATGGCATAAGAATGTGTTGAAATCAAGTGCTGGCCCAGTGTGAAGCACCGGCACGGCATAAGAATGTTTTGGAATGAAGTGTTGCCCCAGTTTGAGAAGCACAGGCACGGCATAAGAATGTGTTGAAATTAAGTGCTGGCCAGTGTGAGACGCACTGGCACGGCATAAGAATGTGTTGAAATGAAGTGCTGGCTCAGTGTGAGATGCACTGGTGCAGTATAGAATGTGTTGAAATGAAATGCTGGCCCAGTGTGATAAGAACTGGCACGGCATAAGAATGTGTTGAAATGAAGTGCTGGGCCAGTGTGAGACGCACCAGCACCGTATAAGAATGTGCTGAAATGAAGTGCTGGCCCAGTGTGAAACGGAATGGCGCAGTATCGAATGTGTTGAAATGAAGTTCTGGCCCAGTGTGATAAGCACTGGCACGGCATAAGAATGTGTTGTAATGAAGAGCTGACCCAGTGTGAGACGCACTGGCACGGCATAAGAATGTGTTGAAATGAAGTGCTGGCCCAGTATGAGATGCACTAGCACGGCATAAGAATGTGTTGAAATGAAGAGCTGGACAAGTTTGAGATGCACTGGCACGGCATAAGAATGTGTTGAAATGAAGTGCTGGCCCAGTGTGAAAAGCACTGGCACGGCATAAGAATGTGCTGAAATGAAGTGCTGGACTGGCGCAGTATCGAATGTGTTGAAATGAAGTGTTGGCCAGTGTGAGAAGCACTGGCGTGGCATAAAAATGTTGAAATGAAGAGCTGGTCCAGTGGGAGATGCATTGGTGCAGTATAGAATGTGTTGAAATGAAGTGCTGGCCTAGTGTGAAGCACTGGCACGGCATGAGAATGTTTTGGAATGAAATGTTGGCCAAGTGTGAGAAGCACTGACACGGTATAAGAATGTGTTGAAATGAAGTGCTGGCCCAGAGTGAGACGCACTGGTGCAGTATAGAATGTGTTGAAATGAAGTGCTGTCCCAGTGTGATAAGCACTGGCACGGCATAAGAATGTGTTGAAATGAAGTGCTGGTCCAGTGTGAGACGCACCAGCACCGTATAAGAATGTGCTGAAATGAAGTGCTGGCCCAGTGTGAGACGGACTGGCGCAGTATCGAATGTGTTGAAATTAAGTTCTGGCCCAGTGTGATAAGCACTGGCACGGAATAAGAAAGTGTTGAAATGAAGTTCTGGCCCAGTGTGAGACGCACTAGCACGGCATAGGAATGTGTTGAAATGAAGTGCTGGCCGAGTGTGAGAAGCACTGGCACGGCATAAGAATGTGTTGAAATGAAGTGTTGGCCAGTGTGAGAAGCACTGGCACGGAATAAAAATGTTGAAATGAAGAGCTGGTCCAGTGTGAGATGCACTGGTGCAGTACAGAATGTGTTGAAATCAAGTGCTGGCCCAGTGTGAAGCACTGGCACGGCATAAGAATGTGTTGAAATGAAGTGCTGGCCCAGTGAGAGACGCACTGGTGCAGTATAGAATGTGTTGAAATGAAGTGCTGGCCCAGTGTGATAAGCACTGGCACGGCATAAGAATGTGTTGAAATGAAGTGCTGGGCCAGTGTGAGACGCACCAGCGCCGTATAAGAATGTGCTGAAATGAAGTGCAGGCCCAGTGTGAGACGGACTGGTGCAGTATCGAATGTGTTGAAATGAAGTTCTAGCCCAGTGTGATAAGCACTGGCATGGCATAAGAAAGTGTTGAAATGAAGTGCTGGCCCAGCGTGAGACGCACTAGCACGGCATAGGAATGTGTTGAAATGAAGTGCCGGCCGAGTTTGAGAAGCACTGGCACGGCATATGAATGTGTTGAAATGAAGTGTTGGCCAGTGTGAGAAGCACTGGCACGGAATATAAAATTTGAAATGAAGAGCTGGCCCAGTGTGAGATGCACTGGTGCAGTACAGAATGTGTTGAAATCAAGTGCTGGCCCAGTGTGAAGCACTGGCACGGCATAAGAATGTTTTGGAATGAAGTGTTGGCCCAGTGTGAGAAGCACTGGCACGGTATAAGAATGTGTTGAAATGAAGTGCAGGCCCAGTGAGAGACGCACTGGTGCAGTATAGAATGTGTTGAAATGAAGTGCTGGCCCAGTGTGATAAGCACTGGCACGGCATAAGAATGTGTTGAAATGAAGTGCTGGGCCAGTGTGAGACGCACCAGCGCCGTATATGAATGTGCTGAAATGAAGTGCAGGCCCAGTGTGAGACGGACTGGTGCGGTATCGAATGTGTTGAAATGAAGTTCTGGCCCAGCGTGAGACGCACTAGCACGGCATAGGAATGTGTTGAAATTAAGTGTTGGCCAGTGTGAGAAGCACTGGCGCGGCATAAAAATGTTGAAATGAAGAGCTGGTCCAGTGTGAGATGCACTGGTGCAGTATAGAATGTGTTGAAATTAAGTGCTTGCTCAGTGTGAGACCCACTGGCACGGCATAAGAATGTGTTGAAATGAAGTGCTGGCCCAGTGTGAGACGCACTGGCATGGGATAAGAATGTGTTGAAATTAAGTGCTGGCCCAGTGTGAGAAGCACTGGCACGGCATAAGAAGGTGTTGAAATGAAGTGCTGGGCCAGTGTGAGACGCACCGGCGCCGTATAAGAATGTCCTGAAATGAAGTGCTGGCCCAGTGAGAGACGCACTGGTGCAGTATAGAATGTGTTGAAATGAAGTGCTGGCCCAGTGTGAGACGCACTGGCATGGGATAAGAATGTGTTGAAATTAAGTGCTGGCCCAGTGTGAGAAGCACTGGCACGGCATAAGAAGGTGTTGAAATGAAGTGCTGGGCCAGTGTGAGACGCACCGGCGCCGTATAAGAATGTCCTGAAATGAAGTGCTGGCCCAGTGAGAGACGCACTGGTGCAGTATAGAATGTGTTGAAATGAAGTGCTGGCCCAGTGTGAGACGCACTGGCATGGGATAAGAATGTGTTGAAATTAAGTGCTGGCCCAGTGTGAGAAGCACTGGCACGGCATAAGAAGGTGTTGAAATGAAGTGCTGGGCCAGTGTGAGACGCACCGGCGCCGTATAAGAATGTCCTGAAATGAAGTGCTGGCCCAGTGAGAGACGCACTGGTGCAGTATAGAATGTGTTGAAATGAAGTGCTGGCCCAGTGTGATAAGCACTGGCACGGCATAAGAATGTGTTGAAATGAAGTGCTGGGCCAGTGTGAGACGCACCAGCGCCGTATATGAATGTGCTGAAATGAAGTGCAGGCCCAGTGTGAGACGGACTGGTGCGGTATCGAATGTGTTGAAATGAAGTTCTGGCCCAGCGTGAGACGCACTAGCACGGCATAGGAATGTGTTGAAATTAAGTGTTGGCCAGTGTGAGAAGCACTGGCGCGGCATAAAAATGTTGAAATGAAGAGCTGGTCCAGTGTGAGATGCACTGGTGCAGTATAGAATGTGTTGAAATTAAGTGCTTGCTCAGTGTGAGACCCACTGGCACGGCATAAGAATGTGTTGAAATGAAGTGCTGGCCCAGTGTGAGATGCACTGGCATGGGATAAGAATGTGTTGAAATTAAGTGCTGGCCCAGTGTGAGAAGCACTGGCACGGCATAAGAAGGTGTTGAAATGAAGTGCTGGGCCAGTGTGAGACGCACCGGCGCCGTATAAGAATGTCCTGAAATGAAGTGCTGGCCCAGTGTGAGGCACACTAGCGCAGTATAGAATGTGTTGAAATGAAGTGCTGGCCCAGTGTGAGAAGCACTGGCATCAAATAAGGATGTGTTGAACTGAAGTGTTGGCCCAGTGTGTGATGCACTGGCGCGGTATGGAATGTGTTGAAATGAAGTGCTGGCCAGTGCCAGACGCACTGGCACCGCATAAGAATGTGTTGAAATGAAGTGCTGGCCCATTGTGATACGCACTGGCACAGCATAAGAATGTGTTGAAATCAAGTGCTGGCCCAGTGTGTATGAGAATGTGTTGAAATGAAGTGCTGGCCCAGTGTGTCTACAGCAAGTATTTGTACAGTAAATACATGGACTAATCGTTTGCAGGGAGACATGATGTGGCTTGCAGATCCACTTGTGGACACTGCAGGAGCCCCTCTGACTGCACAGCTACAGAGACACATTGCGGGGAAACGTACTCTCTTAGCAGCCACCTGAGGGAACTAAGCTTCAGCGGAAGCTCTCCGTGCACACTAAGGCCTTGACCACGAAGGCATCCAAAGTCATCTTATCTGCAATCGTGTCCAAGGACGGCCACATCTCTAGCAGTGCCACAGTCACCAACGCCTCAGGGTGATAGAGCAGACCCACACAGAGCCCTACGGCCCATGCACTTCACTAGTATCCTCTCTTTCCTGCCAAACGGCTAGCAGACAACCCCAGGGCATCACAAAACAAGAAACCCAAGGCCAATTCGCTTCTCAGGCGCCCGCTGTGCGAACCTACATGCCTTACAGGGCCAGGGGGCTGGAAGAAACGAGGGCCGGTCTCAGTAGTGTGGGCAGCTAATTGGGCGCCAGTGGGAGGCTGGAGGGCACACTGGGCACCAAGGGGAGAACAAGAGGGGGCGGCCACCCCCGTTGCCCCCGCCCTGGCTGGTCGGTCTACATTCGTGGCCCAGCAACACTTAACCCCTGTAAGCCGGCTAACGGGTTCTATTTCTGTGCACAACTGGATTTGTGTACGTAAGTAGTATATATGGTCAAGAATGTATGCAATCTCCTTGCTTTCTTTCTGAAAATAATATACTGATTGCTAAAAGGGAATTGAAATGTCCATCGGTTTCAGGGTATTATTGCTTTTACTGTTTGCATATATTTACAGGTGTTTAAGGGGACCTAGGAGTACGCTCGTTCACTCCAGGTGGAGACCAGGAGTGGACTGGGAACTAAAAGAGGACTTGGAAAACATTTTCAAAATGGCCCCATGTTACATATTTTGAGAAAGCCCAGCCCTTTATCTACGAGAAAATTAGATAGGTTACCACACAAAAGAGGCACATGGTGCAGAGGCCTACCGGGAAATCTCCAGAGTTCCTCGTAGGCCAGTCAAGTCCTGGTGGACACAGCACCACAGTTCATTAAAATATGCACATGCGTGGACGGTGTTCCTCAAAGCGGACACATCACACGTCTCTCCTGTACAGGCCATCACCGTGCGCCTGGTTTTCTATATTATCATTAACCGTAAAAAAAAAAGGACAGCTGTAAAGTGCACTCCGTTTTGGAAGGCTCCAATAAGAAGAAGCATTGGCAATGCCAACAGTTTGGG
The DNA here is from genome assembly GCF_040938575.1 of Ambystoma mexicanum. Lineage (NCBI taxonomy): Eukaryota > Metazoa > Chordata > Amphibia > Caudata > Ambystomatidae > Ambystoma > Ambystoma mexicanum. The sequence continues at coordinate 1,252,186,835 of NC_090933.1, read as the reverse complement.
CTGTTGTGTAGGCATGGGAAATGCATTTGCCAGGCACGGCTGTAGTGGTACTGAATGGCCATCAATGGTAGCAGTTGCAAAATGGTGCCAGTACCTGGGCTGTGCTTATAAATTGTATGGCTTGGTTATGACCTTTTTATTACACCAGTAGCACGTTCACAGTAAAAAATAAACCATTATCTCTTAGAAAGACTGCTTTAAAAAAAACCATGGTAGGCACTACTAGTACATAATTTGATTTTAAGGCTTGATAAAGTTAGCTCAAAGAGATCCCAAGAGGGTGTGTTTTGGGTGGGTAGGGGAAGGAATTGGGTGGAAATGGCTATAGGGATTAGCATGGCCATGGGTAGTCAATTGATGGGTAAATAACCAAACAACACATACAAGCTTTGTGTCCCTCCTCAAAAGCCATTTCTCCTTGGCTGTACTCTAATGCAATATTTTTGGCTTACAGGTGGCACTTGAGCACCATCTAATAGCCACAACTAAAAAGGGAAGCCCATTGCTTTCTTAAATGAAAGACATTACTCAGTGTCACTAGGGAGCATGCATAGGAACTGCGTCCGGGCCTGGCTAAATCCTGACACTGAATTCAATTTGAAGACCCTCTCAGAGAAACATTGGCAAGCAATACCAAAGTATAAATGAACCACACTTTGTAAACACTCCTGCCCCTCTGATATGTATTTCAATAGCATTCTTGCCAGGAGCACCAGCTCTCTTCCTGGCTGGGACTCCCTTTCCTTTTGGCTGGCGTGGCTTTTCCTCTCCTTTATAGGCACTTAACGCCGGGCTGCAAGCCCAGATTTGGGCTCTAAAGCTTTAATAGAAATACGAGGCAACATTTGAAATCTGTTAGGAGAGTTTCTTTCTGAGATAAACGGGGCTGGGGACGAGGAGCTATCAACCTCCTGCAATTAAGAATCATTCAGAGGGTCCTTTACTCTATCATATGGGCATCAATGGACATCTGGAAATGTCAGGGAGTATCACTTTTTTCTTTACGTTCTGTAGTTTTACAGCAACATCTCTCCCCCTGCTGAAGGGCTGATGAGCACCCCTTAACTGCTGAGCTTTAATCAAGTCTATGCAAAAAGGACGAGCAGCTCGTCCTTAGCACTTAAGGGTTAAAGAGGTCAGGTCACTTCTGCCTGCGGGCGGTCTGGTTGCCCAGGTAACACCAAGATGCTGTTCGGAAGCCGATGACTTCATTAGTAATCATTCAGCCACAGAGTCTGGGATTGACGCTGAGTTTCCTGTGCCAAAATCACAAAACCAAAAGGCCAACATGACTAGCAATTAAGGAGGAAATGGGGGGGAGTGGGAGAGGAGAGGGGAGTGGGCAGTGGGGAGTGGAGAGAGGTTGCTGGAGGGTTTATGGGAAGTTCTTCCATTTTGTGGTGTTGGGGAATGAGCAGTGATGAGCAGACCCAGCCCACTCCTTCCGCCCACTGAGCCCACAGCATTGATTAAACTACATTTAAGTTCAAAGGTCAACCAAAGTTATCCTTGTGGCTCTGGTCCAGGTTATTTAGGTGACACTTTTGTTGACAAACTATTCCTCATTGGACTTGGACCTGCCAGTTTTCATCCGGATGTTTGGGTCACAGTTTAACTTGGGCTCCAGTTCCGTTCTATGCGTCCTTATGTGGGACAGTCCTTCGGTACGCCACCGTCCCCACCTTTCACCGCTACACCTACAAAGTCTGACCAGTTCACACTGTGGCAATCCGGAGCAATGCCCATGGGCAGTGCCCTGGATGGCCAATGGTCCCATGGTGGGGTTCATCCACCATCTAAGATGGTGCACACAGGGCTCATAAATAATTGTAATTGGTTATTTATAATGCGCTTAATACTTGGAGGTTTCTAAGCACGGACCCCGGGATCAAACCTGTGTTGCTGCGCGTCGTCTTGCTTCCAAGGCGAGCGCGTTGACCCTGAGCTATCCTCCGGCCCCATGAGTGTAGGTAGTGGGCACGGTGCCATTACACGAGGGAATAAGCCAAGCATGTATGCAACATTATGTAGCTGCACGCTGTGCCATACTGGCCGGTAGACCAATCGCCAGTATGGGTACCCCGAGTGATCAAACACATTGGTGGTGACTCCGGCGAGGCATGCTTGTCTTAGTGTTCTAACCCCAGGAAGGCCACCAATACAGCCCGCCACTGTTGTGCCAGAAATAAAGAGGGTGAAGTATGAAATGACCACACCAACTCCAGGTAAGAGTAGCAGAAGTGTAACTGAAGAACTTCCGGAGCTCCAGACACATGCCAGCAAGACATGGGGGTGGGGGGGGCAACATCTGGCCTAGACTTTCCAAATCAACCCATTCTATGCCTTGGAAAGAGACAGGCAGTGGTAACATGGAACCTAGAAACACCCCTATGGATCAAAACCATCGACACTATATCCCCAGGAACCAAACACAACACCATTCCATCATAGTACAGGAACAAGAAAACAAAAACCACAATCTTTGCAATGTAATGTCAGGTGACACACAGGATACAGGATGCTACTGAACGGCATGACTATGGGGGCTGCAGCACGCGCATCACCAGTAACCCCACTTCCACCAACAGATGATCTTTCCCAACCTGCTACTATGAGGTCATTCAACAACTCACCATCACCAAAACAACAGGCCCTTCTAATCCACACCAACAACTGAAGGCTCAGTCATTACGAATGTGATGAAACAACTAGTGAGACGTGGGAAGGGGGTGGGAGGGGAAGTAGGATCGACCAAGGACCGGGGGAAGCCACACAGTGTATGAACCGACCCCTGGAGGTGGTTATGGCGATCCCCAGATCGTCGCTCCACTCTCAAACCTACTCTGTAATGGAGCGTTTGTGAGATTCATTGACCTAGACCTTGAGCAAGACATCCACTACACAGTCGGGCAGCTGGCTAAGCTGCAAGGAAATCACAGAATACGGATAGTAGACAGAAGGAGATGTGCTCACAAGCATGCGCCCACACATCCACGGAGTAGGTCAGCAGCCTGTGAACTTGCATGCGCCAAAGCATCCACACACAATATAATTAATCATAATTGTTCTTGTATAACACACTTAGCACCAGAGACCAGTGTCTAAGCGCGGGACGAGGATTCGAATCTGTGTTGCTATGCGTTGTCTTGCTTCCAAGACAAACGTGTTGTCCCTGAGCTATCCTCCCGGTCCATTGATAATCCTCTGCAGGAGATCAGCTGGGGAGACGGCAACACAACCACATGGGGCCAGTTCTACGACTGGCGAACATCCAAGAGGCATGGGCCAGATCTGCAGAGGCCATGTCAGGGATGCCGGACTTGAAGATGGTGGTCACTAATTTTAAGCCCCCGGCTCACAATCAGAAAGCCATCATTGTACACAATAGTGAATGGAAGTTACAACTCTGAAGGCCATAGATAAACAAGCGAGAACCTGATCTGGTAACATCTCTCTCCAGAAGGACAGCCTCCCAGCAGGAGCTGTCCTGGAAAACAGGAATCAAAAGGGCACACCCATACCAAAAGGACTAGCCTCACACTGGGGAGTTGCATACCAACAGGGCCTATGATGCTATTGTCAACGGAGAGCTTGAAGTTAGTGTAGACAGAGGGAGCTGCAAATAGTTGGCGGAAGGTTCCACTATCGTGTTTCTCTCTATACCTCTCTTTCCTTTCTGTCACCTCCGCTTTACCACAAAGCACTTTGAGTGTGATGCCAGAAGGCAAATACCACTTGTCTCAAGAACAGGGATTGGAACCCTTAAAAGCAGGCTTACTTTTGCCTAATCACTTGTGGACCTTTACCTCTAAAGAAGGGGTCTTCCACTCTTACATTGATAAATCTCTGGACTTCCACAGTTCACAAAGAAGCTGTTTGGCTCCTGTTGAGAGAACAGTCCTTTCCAAGGTGCTCCAGTTGTGAGATAGAGACAGGTGTTCCAAGGCAGAGACAAGCTCTACTCCCTAACCATCCCCAGGGACATTGGGAGTAACCTGCTGCTGGAGCCACAACAGTATCCAGGACCCCACTGTAGGCGAAGGATCCCTGCAGGTGTTTTCCAGACCGCTTTTGTTTGGGAGAACAAGGACCTGGCTTGTCCTTGAGCCCCTAGATTAGGACTCACAGCAACTTGATTACCAGATCAATCAGGATTCTTGTGTTTGCACCATCGTGCTGTTTTGAGCCACGTTTTGAGCCTGTTCAACAAAATCGGACCACCCGGACCCACTTGTGCTGCTTTTGGCACTCTCTTGATCGTCAAACAGCTCAGTGCCGTTAAGCCCGGTTCGGCGTGGTTGAATCAGCTAGAACAGCAACAAGGTATTATTGAGTCCTAACTGCACCCCTATTACAACTTTGGGATCACTCAAGAAGTGTGAGGTCTGAGTAGGTGGTTTAGCCTCTATTCATCCTTGTACTCCTGCGGTGCAGAAGTCATTTCGTGACATAGCGATTTAAATGTTTTGCAATCTGCTATGGGTCTGTGAGATGACGCACAATGAGAGGCTTTCTGATGTATTATCCATGGGTCTTGCTGTCTGTAATATCATCTTTGAAATGGTAGGACAAAAATGTGCATTTGCTGGTTTGAAAGAAATCCTGGATTATTTTTTTGTGCCACACAAGAATGTGGATTATGAACGGCACATCTTTCACTCCATGACCAAAGAAATGGGGGAAAACATGGAAAAGTACGCCATGCTCCTCTTGGCATGCATGATTGAACACAGATTTTCATAGATATGCAAATGAGGGAGCAGTCAAGTCTCAAGTAATTTCTGGGTTAAAATACCTGAGATTTCGAACAAAACACCTACAAAACCAGCCCACGCTAGAGGAAATCTTGAACCGGGCCGGGAATACTTTAGTGGCAGATGGATCTCCATGCCGAATCCAGGGGCAGATGAAAGGCAGTGCAGCCGGCATAACCTCCAATAGGCCAAGTGAATGATGCTTCCAAGTCCAAGTGGCGAGAGGAAAACATGAAGGGGAAGCACCACATGAAGGCGATTGCACAGGAAAACTCCGGTGCGTGACACGTAATGTCCTCAAAAACCTGATGGCCATCAGTCACCAGATTGCAAAAAACACTCCTTAGCACTCAGTACCTTGGAAGCTACCTCACAGAATCTGCTGTACTCATGCTGGAATGAGATGTCCAGTGACTACATGTTTGCCCTGGAAAAGGACGTGATTACTGATCACAGAACCATTCTACTGCTACAGATCAACAGTCAGTCTTTGGAGTTCCTATTAGACCCAGAAGCTACTGTTAATATAATTGCTGAGAAAGAGTATTCACTTCTCAAGGGGCCACCAACCCTTTGCCAATCCTCCATATGGTTCACAAAAGCGCTACCAAGCAGTTGTACTTCCTTTGCATAAAAAGAACATGCATCCAGAATTGACGTGCAGGTCATCTGCAGCAAATACAATAGCGGATGCATACTTAGCTTCAAGACGACTGTTCAGATGGGCCTGGTACATGCCCTGTATCACCTGATGGTGAGATTTGGGCGATGTTATGGCAGGACAATGTGTGCTGAGCAATTCCTGCTCAGCACGCACATTGTCCTGGCAGCAGGACACCTTACCCTTTATGAATGGGAGAGGTGTCCCGATGCCAGGACAATGTCCCAAGGAGCTCCAGGCAGCAGAGGAGCTCTCACGTGGCTCTGTGTTAATGTGAGCCACTAGCCACTGATGGGAGGGAGGGGGGACTATTAGCAGGGACCTTTGTCCCTTTAGAAATGTGCATGGGAGGGAGTGATCATCAGTGAGAAGGAAAGGGTGCATAATGCTGCATGCTTTACTTATTTATTTGTGTTTTTTTAACAGCACGCCGAATACCTGAGTGAAATAATGACTATGGCTTTACCCAAGGAGGATTTCTTAGGCTCGCGTTAATCTGTATGACGCTAGTGTGACTTTGCATGCAAGATGGGGAGAATAAAACTAAAGCCATAATGCTCAACATATTTCTATGATGATGTATATAATGTAAAGCTGATTATGAAAGGCATTTTTACAAATAAATTATTATTTAAGCACATGAAATGCAAAGGGAAACCTTAATAAATATCTTTATCAACTAAACCTGTGAAGATGTGGTCAGTTGATTAAATTGTCAACATCCCAGTTCCACCATCTAACCAAAGTGTGTGACCCTGGGCAGATCTGTAAGTCTTTTACTCTGTAAGTGTTTTACTTCGGAGCGTATGTTAATATATAATGCTGTTATTTTAAAAAAGCCCGACTAGAGAGTTGCTCTATATATACCAATCGTGCAATTTAGGTGTTTTGAGCCACACAGTTATTTGCCACTTGGCTTACTTATGGCAACGTATTGTAAAGTCACTTCCATGGTGCCTCCAAGTCTCAAAGACTGATGCAAAGGCCTTTTCTGTGAAGTCACTTCTGTTGGTGCAATCCATATGCTAATTAGGAGGTTTGCATGTATTTTGCCCCAGAGCGCCTGGACAGAGCTCTAATAGATGAGTTCCCTGCAGCTGTAATGATTTGCAGTTTTATTTTTTTGTTATGTGTTAAAATGCCATCTGCCACTTATGTTACCAAAAAGGTAGATTGGGGGAGGGGTAGGAGGTTTGTGGTGCGAATGAGACCATATGAAATTGTGTGCACTGCATTTGGGAGGAAATAGCAGGACTTTTTTCGTGCCCCCCCCCTCCACTCCCACTCTTGCAATGCTGGATACTCCCCTGGTTGTCACATGGTAAGCTTAAAATAAATATATATATATATATGTATATATCAGAAATGTATTTTAAATGTGAAAAAGTAACCAGACACTCTCTCTGGCCACTTTTCCAAATTTAAAATACATTTGCGGAATATATATATATATATATATATATATATATATATATATATATATATATATATATATATATATATATATATATATATATATATATATATATATATATATATATATATATATTTAGTGATATGCGAAGTTGCAGGAGGGTGAGAGAGAATTCCGATGAGAATGAGGAGTTGTTTGCTGCAGGGCCTCAGAGGAAGCAGGCGCACTTGCACCGATTCATTTTAGCTCTGGAGATAAAGATACATTGGACGAGGTGGTCCATTATTGCCTGAAATGGTGTCTGTTTTAGCCGAGATTGCTGGTGGTCTTTTTAGCGCCTCACTCTGCAGGCTAAGGCATACGTTTAACAGTGAGTGGAGTGCGATCATCCTATTTTTTCTAAATAATCTGGTTAGCAGATCAAGCACAGTTATATATCCGACTCGGATATTTCCTAGAAACTGCAAGCATGTTCAAACCATATCACACTCTAGAGAGTATTCCCGTTTCCTGAAGGAGTAGTAATACGTCTTCCACGGGCATGGCACGACGGGCTCTAATCTGTAAGGCTGGTTCAGAGCCCTGGCACCGCGTTAGTTTTGGGCAGCAGCTAAAAACTGAAGCAGCCGGTCGGACCTGACTCGGAGGCCTCGCAGGCAGCCGTGCACGAAGTAGGGTGGCCAACTGTCCCGTATTTCACGGGATTGTCCCGCAATTAGGGACTCCTGTCCTGTAGTTTGCAGAGTGGCTGTGAGGGACGCAAGTTGTCCCGACTTTTGTCGGGACAACCTGCCCCCGGCACAGCCACTCTGCAAACTGAAGTGGGCATGTACACAGCACGGCGCTGCCGCCTGCTGCCTTCTTTCCCCGGGTGGCCCCGCGGCACAGGCTCCTTTTGAGCCTACAGGTCGAGCTGTAACGCTCGACACCTGGCTTAATTCAAATGCTAATGCTTTGTTCCTGGGGTCGTGATGGTCATGTTTGCAGTTAAAAAACGTGACCATCACCTAATTAAGAGCCATTAAAAAAATGTCCATTAAAAAGGGGCGGGCATATTGTGAATGACGTGATGTCATCACCACCTTGTGGGCAAGTGTCCCGCTAAAGACTATCAAAGAGTTGGCCACCCTAGCACGAAGCCAAAGGTCAGGCAAAAGGCTTGCAGGATGCAGCATGCTTGCCTAGAACGGCCCCTTCAGGGCTCGTTTAGTACGCCTGCGCAGTAATGCACCAGAGCCAGTGCCTGCGCACTACTAATGCGAGTCTTTGAGGTGGGGGAGGCGGGTGAAACAAAGGAGTTGGCGAGTGGGCGGGTGTGTGGATGCTTTTGGCGGGTGATTTGAGAGCTATGAGGGAAGGAAAAATCCCCAAACCAAGCCTTATTTGGCTGTGGGCCGGGGAGCGGGTGGAACCCTGGGCACTCTCTGATTGGAGAACACAGGGCCTCGCCCTTTTGTCTGGTTGGCAGTGGCCCGTAAGGACCACCAGAAGCTTTCCATGAGATCCAGGTACTGACCGAAGGCTGCACACCCACGATATATAAAGGGTTCGAAATTGAGGGGAGCTGGGAGCTATTTAGTGCCTACGTATAGCCTAGAAGAGCCTGGTTAGCAGGACACCAACAGCTACCGGGAGCTACGATTAGCTCCCCAAGCCTCCTGATGCAACACAAGTCTACTTGAGATTTTGCAGAGAATGTACATTAAATAACATCTAGAAGACATTTATAGCACAATGACTCGTATGTACTGGACACCGAGAGTTTGCATCTCATATGGAATTTAGATTTGTGGCACCCTTTGTATTAGCACCCCCTTCTGCAGCAGAGAGAAAGTGGGGGAGGTGGCAGCACAAAAAAGGGGTGGCGGAGATCAAAATGTGTCAGTAAAGAGACTGCAAAAGTGATTGATGCAGTAACAGAGAGAGACGATTGCAGCAGCAGCAGCAAAGTTATGTAATGACTAAGAGGAGGTGGCAGCAAGACAAGAAATGACAGGAAAGAAATAGAAATTTAATCAGGAAGTCAAAGTGAAGAGACTGAGTGGAAGCAACAGTCAGTCATGAATTAAGCACAACAGCAATCTAAAAATAGAAAGCAAAAGGGGAGTGTGGTGCATGCATCATTGGATGCAGGCTTAAGTTGGGGGGGGGGGCAAGTTTCACATTTTTCAGGCACTCCGGACTTGTGTGTCTCTCAGTGTTAGCTCGCTAAATAAAAGCATCCTGTTTCAATCTCTGCATGTCCTTGTAACCTTTGTGCGCGACCATTCTTTTAAAGTCCCCAGTTCTGAACTCCTTCATGAGACTTCAATTGCTCCTGGGTGGTGATGAGCAACTTTGGGTTAAGAGGCAATTGCTGACACTCGGGGGATACTTTCAGCTCCAGCGACATGTATTGCAATGTCGACCCCTCTATATAGTGGCATTGATTTCCAAATGTAGTGGCAAGAAAAAGGAAAATATTGCGGCACAATTCTATGACTTTTGCACCCAGTAAGAGGCAGACATAACCTGATGTCTTCGGTGCGGCCACAGACTGAACACAAACACTTTAGAAGAGGCAGTGACTGCCTGTGACCACTGGATTGGCACTCTCAGCCCTGCACTGCATTTTGTATCCAACCTACCTGTGACCACTGGATTGACACTCTCAGTCCTGTGCTGCATTTTGTATCCAACCTACCTGTAACCACGGATTGACACTCTCAGTCCTGTGCTGCATTTTGTATCTAGGTTACTTGTAATCACGGTTTACACTCTCAGCCCTGTGCTGCATTTTGTATCTAACTTTCCTGTGACCACCGGATTCACACTTTCAGCCCTGCACTGCATTTTGGATCTAACCTACCTGTAACCACTGGATTGACACTCTCAGCCCTGCGTTGCATTTTGTATCTAACCTACCTGTAACCACGGATTAACACTCTCAGCCCTGCGTTGCATTTTGTATCCAACCTACCTGTGACCACTGGATTGACACACTCAGTCCTGTGCTGCATTTTGTATCTAACTTTCCTGTGACCACCGGATTGACACTCTCTACCTGTGACCTCCGGATTGACACTCTCAGCCCTGCGCTGCATTTTGGATCTAACCTACCTGTAACCACCGGACTGACACTCTCAGCCCTGCGTTGCATTTTGGATCTAACCTACCTGTAACCACCGGACTGACACTCTCAGCCCTGCGTTGCATTTTGGATCTAACCTACCTGTAACCACCGGACTGACACTCTCAGCCCTGCGTTGCATTTTGGATCTAACCTACCTGTAACCACCGGACTGACATTCTCAGCCCTGCGTTGCATTTTGGATCTAACCTACCTGTAACCACCGGACTGACACTCGCAGCCCTGCGTTGCATTTTGGATCTATCCTACCTGTAACCACCGGACTGACACTCTCAGCCCTGCGTTGCATTTTGGATCCAACCTACCTGTAACCACCGGACTGACACTCTCAGCCCTGCGTTGCATTTTGGATCCAACCTACCTGTGACCATCGGACTGACGCTCTCAGCCCTGCGTTGCATTTTGGATCCAACCTACCTGTGACCACCGGACTGACGCTCTCAGCCTGCGTTGCATTTTGGATCCAACCTACCTATGACCACCGGACTGACACTCTCAGCCCTGCGTTGCATTTTGGATCTAACCTACCTGTGACCACCGGACTGACACTCTCAGCCCTGCGTTGCATTTTGGATCTAACCTACCTGTGACCACCGGACTGACACTCTCAGCCTGCGTTGCATTTTGGATCTAACCTACCTGTGACCACCGGACTGACACTCTCAGCCCTGCGTTGCATTTTGGATCTAACCTACCTGTGACCACCGGACTGACACTCTCAGCCCTGCGTTGCATTTTGGATCTAACCTACCTGTGACCACCGGACTGACACTCTCAGCCCTGCGTTGCATTTTGGATCTAACCTACCTGTGACCTCCATATTGACACTCTCAGCCCTGCGTTGCATTTTGGATCTAACCTACCTGTGACCACCGGACTGACACTCTCAGCCCTGCGTTGCATTTTGGATCTAGCCTACCTGTGACCACCGGACTGACATTCTCAGCCCTGCGTTGCATTTTGGATCTAACCTACCTGTAACCACCGGACTGACACTCTCAGCCCTGCGTTGCATTTTGGATCTATCCTACCTGTAACCACCGGACTGACACTCTCAGCCCTGCGTTGCATTTTGGATCCAACCTACCTGTAACCACCGGACTGACACTCTCAGCCCTGCGTTGCATTTTGGATCCAACCTACCTGTGACCACCGGACTGACACTCTCAGCCCTGCGTTGCATTTTGGATCCAACCTACCTGTGACCACCGGACTGACACTCTCAGCCTGCGTTGCATTTTGGATCTAACCTACCTGTGACCACCGGACTGACGCTCTCAGCCCTGCGTTGCATTTTGGATCTAACCTACCTGTGACCACCGGACTGACGCTCTCAGCCCTGCGTTGCATTTTGGATCCAACCTACCTGTGACCACCGGACTGACACTCTCAGCCTGCGTTGCATTTTGGATCTAACCTACCTGTGACCACCGGACTGACACTCTCAGCCCTGCGTTGCATTTTGGATCTAACCTACCTGTGACCACCGGACTGACACTCTCAGCCCTGCGTTGCATTTTGGATCTAACCTACCTGTGACCACCGGACTGACACTCTCAGCCCTGCGTTGCATTTTGGATCTAACCTACCTGTGACCTCCATATTGACACTCTCAGCCCTGCGTTGCATTTTGGATCTAACCTACCTGTGACCACCGGACTGACACTCTCAGCCCTGCGTTGCATTTTGGATCTAACCTACCTGTGACCACCGGACTGACACTCTCAGCCCTGCGTTGCATTTTGTATCTAACCTACCTGTGACCACCGGACTGACACTCTCAGCCTGCGTTGCATTTTGGATCTAACCTACCTGTGACCTCCAGATTGACACTCTCAGCCCTGCGTTGCATTTTGGATCTAACCTACCTGTAACCACCGGACTGACACTCTCAGCCTGCGTTGCATTTTGGATCTAACCTACCTGTGACCACCGGACTGACATTCTCAGCCCTGCGTTGCATTTTGGATCTAACCTACCTGTAACCACCGGACTGACACTCTCAGCCCTGCGTTGCATTTTGGATCGAACCTACCTGTGACCACCGGACTGACACTCTCAGCCCTGCGTTGCATTTTGGATCCAACCTACCTGTGACCACCGGACTGACACTCTCAGCCTGCGTTGCATTTTGGATCTAACCTACCTGTGACCACCGGACTGACGCTCTCAGCCCTGCGTTGCATTTTGGATCTAACCTACCTGTGACCACCGGACTGACGCTCTCAGCCCTGCGTTGCATTTTGGATCCAACCTACCTGTGACCACCGGACTGACACTCTCAGCCTGCGTTGCATTTTGGATCTAACCTACCTGTGACCACCGGACTGACACTCTCAGCCCTGCGTTGCATTTTGGATCTAACCTACCTGTGACCACCGGACTGACACTCTCAGCCCTGCGTTGCATTTTGGATCTAACCTACCTGTGACCACCGGACTGACACTCTCAGCCCTGCGTTGCATTTTGGATCTAACCTACCTGTGACCTCCATATTGACACTCTCAGCCCTGCGTTGCATTTTGGATCTAACCTACCTGTGACCACCGGACTGACACTCTCAGCCCTGCGTTGCATTTTGGATCTAACCTACCTGTGACCACCGGACTGACACTCTCAGCCCTGCGTTGCATTTTGTATCTAACCTACCTGTGACCACCGGACTGACACTCTCAGCCTGCGTTGCATTTTGGATCTAACCTACCTGTGACCTCCAGATTGACACTCTCAGCCCTGCGTTGCATTTTGGATCTAACCTACCTGTAACCACCGGACTGACACTCTCAGCCTGCGTTGCATTTTGGATCTAACCTACCTGTGACCACCGGACTGACATTCTCAGCCCTGCGTTGCATTTTGGATCTAACCTACCTGTAACCACCGGACTGACACTCTCAGCCCTGCGTTGCATTTTGGATCGAACCTACCTGTGACCTCCGGACTGACACTCTCAGCCCTGCGTTGCATTTTGGATCTAACCTACCTGTGACCATCGGACTGACACTCTCAGCCCTGCGTTGCATTTTGGATCTAACCTACCTGTGACCACCGGACTGACACTCTCAGCCCTGCGTTGCATTTTGGATCTAACCTACCTGTGACCTCCATATTGACACTCTCAGCCCTGCGTTGCATTTTGGATCTAACCTACCTGTGACCACCGGACTGACACTCTCAGCCCTGCGTTGCATTTTGGATCTAGCCTACCTGTGACCACCGGACTGACATTCTCAGCCCTGCGTTGCATTTTGGATCTAACCTACCTGTAACCACCGGACTGACACTCTCAGCCCTGCGTTGCATTTTGGATCTATCCTACCTGTAACCACCGGACTGACACTCTCAGCCCTGCGTTGCATTTTGGATCCAACCTACCTGTAACCACCGGACTGACACTCTCAGCCCTGCGTTGCATTTTGGATCCAACCTACCTGTGACCACCGGACTGACACTCTCAGCCCTGCGTTGCATTTTGGATCCAACCTACCTGTGACCACCGGACTGACACTCTCAGCCTGCGTTGCATTTTGGATCTAACCTACCTGTGACCACCGGACTGACGCTCTCAGCCCTGCGTTGCATTTTGGATCTAACCTACCTGTGACCACCGGACTGACGCTCTCAGCCCTGCGTTGCATTTTGGATCCAACCTACCTGTGACCACCGGACTGACACTCTCAGCCTGCGTTGCATTTTGGATCTAACCTACCTGTGACCACCGGACTGACACTCTCAGCCCTGCGTTGCATTTTGGATCTAACCTACCTGTGACCACCGGACTGACACTCTCAGCCCTGCGTTGCATTTTGGATCTAACCTACCTGTGACCACCGGACTGACACTCTCAGCCCTGCGTTGCATTTTGGATCTAACCTACCTGTGACCTCCATATTGACACTCTCAGCCCTGCGTTGCATTTTGGATCTAACCTACCTGTGACCACCGGACTGACACTCTCAGCCCTGCGTTGCATTTTGGATCTAACCTACCTGTGACCACCGGACTGACACTCTCAGCCCTGCGTTGCATTTTGTATCTAACCTACCTGTGACCACCGGACTGACACTCTCAGCCTGCGTTGCATTTTGGATCTAACCTACCTGTGACCTCCAGATTGACACTCTCAGCCCTGCGTTGCATTTTGGATCTAACCTACCTGTAACCACCGGACTGACACTCTCAGCCTGCGTTGCATTTTGGATCTAACCTACCTGTGACCACCGGACTGACATTCTCAGCCCTGCGTTGCATTTTGGATCTAACCTACCTGTAACCACCGGACTGACACTCTCAGCCCTGCGTTGCATTTTGGATCGAACCTACCTGTGACCTCCGGACTGACACTCTCAGCCCTGCGTTGCATTTTGGATCGAACCTACCTGTAACCACCGGACTGACACTCTCAGCCCTGCGCTGCATTTTGGATCTAACCTACCTGTAACCACCGGACTGACACTCTCAGCCCCGCGTTGCATTTTGGATCTAACCTACCTGTAACCACCGGACTGACACTCTCAGCGCCGCGTTGCATTTTGGATCTAACCTACCTGTAACCACCGGACTGACACTCTCAGCCCCGCGTTGCATTTTGGATCTAACCTACCTGTAACCACCGGACTGACACTCTCAGCCCTGCGCTGCATTTTGGATCCAACCTACCTGTACCCACCGGACTGACACTCTCAGCCCCACAGGGTGCTTAACATTCTTACCTCTCCTGCACACCTGAAGTAGCCCGGGCACCATCTTTGCCAGATTGTGCACCCAGGCCTACCTTGCCCTTGTACTTATCTTTACCCGTTGTCCTGCACGGCATAAGCTGTCTCTTCGCACTTACTGTAACTAGCGCCGTGATACCCCAGGGTATCCTGCATGCTGACCTAAATGCAATAAACAAATATATATATATATTTGACCGATGGGTCACGCTTGAGGGCACTCGTAGCACTGTTGCCACCGAATTTCAAAATCTGACAGTGATTTGCCATTCTGACTGCTTAAGAAAGGTAGAAGACTGGTGGTAACATACTACCTGTCTGGACTTTTTGGCAGGGTTTCAGGGAATGTTACGTTACATTTCAATGGGACATAGTTTGTAGTTTATTGCGAGCACAACATCATTAAGCTGCATGGCCTAGTAAGAGAGTAAGAGTCAGGGAATGATTAGGAAAGGAAAACCATTTTAACATTTGCTGGCAAACTGTGCTTGGTGGTGGAATTTTAATGCTCATATTGTGCAGTAAAATATTGTGGGTGTTTATGTAATGCTGTAATTAGCAAAGAAACCAACCTGGTAAATATATTTGAGATTCTTTAATTGAAATACACAGTATTTTGACGGTTATTTGGGGGAAATTGTAATACTGCTACAGAGGCAATTTCCTTCTGGCTTGGTGTATATTTTCGTGGATTTATGGTTCTTTAATAACGCACTATGGGCAAAAGATATTTCCAACAGGTCCTTGAAGGAGTTCCCCCAAGCGCCCCCTGGCAACTGCTTCTTGCAGCTGTAACCATTTCTACTTAATTCACTAGGCCACACTGTGTTTTAAAATGCATTAGTTAAAAAATAATAACGTGTGTGTTATTTAATACTGTTTATATACACATTTCTCCGCATAAGCTAGTCACATAATTCCAAGTAAAACCTACATTCAGGTGGCTAATCCCTTCCCCAAGACTTGTTGACCAGCATACAGGGTTGCTCCATTGTTTGTTGCAAGAGCCTCCTAAAAAAACCTTAATTTAAAAAATAAAAATAAAGCACTGGCCGTTGCGGAGTGGCAACCCAGGGGCCTCCGATGAAGGCAAGATCACTCTGGCACACAATTGTGTGAGCCATACAATGAAGCCCAAGTTAAAGAGAGTAACCTTAAGAGGCAAGAACAAACAGCAGACACAAGCACTTTGACCTGGAAGCACTTATCTGCTTCCGGGTGAAAGCATTCACTTCTGGCTTTTATTATTATTATTATGGTATTTATTGAGCCACACCTGGCTTCGAGAAGCAACGGAGCATTTTACAGAGGTATACAACAGTACGGATGCATAACGAAGCGCCTTTCAGAGGTAACAACAGAACAGATATGCAGAGAGGGTAGGATACAGAGGGGCACAGAGCAGGAGTACAGCTGTACAGGGTGGCGTGGATGGAGAGGGTCAGCGGCGTCTAGCAAGTCAGGCGGCATGAGGAAATGAATACGTCACCTAAAAGCAACAGTGTTTCAGTGCTGAGTGAACTGTGTAGAATTCACATGAGTGCTGGTTGATCAATACAAATTGCTTGTAAGATGACTAAAAATCGTAAGTAATAAAACATGATTTTTGTCCCCACAAAAAAAAGTCTATTTCATCGGGTTGTAGTTAGAGCGTATGCTGTGTGGCCCTTCTCGGTGAAGGAGCTGGAAGCTGGTCCAATTGGGGCCCAGGGAAGTGTTGCAGCTCCCCAGATGAGCACTACTAAATATGTAGACTATTATAGTTATTTTTTATTATAATTGGTTATTTACTTAATACCCAGAGCTTTCTAAGCATGGACCCGGGATCAACCTGTATTGCTCCGCGTCATCTTGCTTCCAGGACAAGCATGTTACCCCTGAGCTATCCTATTCAAGGGATAAGCCTGGAAACAGCAAACATCTACAGTACATGAAAGAGGTTTGCACATAAAGCTTTTTTCTTTTAAATCATCTGAATCAGGCACCTCGCCCACACATCACCACACTATTTCGGCCCCAGTGTATCTTCGATACATGACAGATGCAGCCTTCCAAGACCCTGTTTATTATTTCGCTGGTAGGTACAAGGACCAGAGTGCACTTTGCCATTCAGTTAAGGAAGCACCTGCACCTTGTGCACTGACCCTAGACAAGAGCATGCTGCGAGGGGGGAAGAAAGTGTGATAACGCAGTCCATTCATGCATGAATAGCCGGTCAAGTGGCACAGGGAGTAGAGCGCTCGCTTTGACATCTGTGCAGAGCCTGCTGGCGCAGGCTCGAATCCCGGCAGGGCCAAACTCAGCCTTTCATCCTGCCGAGGGATACCTGAGGGTTCGTAGCGTTATATAAATGCCTAATTATTAATTATTATTATTATGAAGGCCATCAGATGCCCATAGATATCTGCAGCAGCAGTGGCATTGGGGGTTGAATCCCTAGCAGGTGCACCAAATATGGATTGGGGACCAGAATCTGAACCTAGCGTGAGACTGCTCAACTGGGCAAATGCTCATCAACTGGGTGACTATTTGTTTTGATTTATCCCCGGCATTTACATATATGTATACTAGCGGTAACACCTGAAGTTGCACGGGTCTGTAGCTAACATGCACGTGGGGGTCTGCTATAGCCTTGTGCATGTTTTATTGTGTCATAACCTATTTTTGAAAATCACAAAATCGTCAATCTTTCGAAACTGCCTATGCTGATGGCACAGAGCCAGACCCCCATACACCCCTGTCCTGGATGAGTGGGTGGGGTTGGTCGAATTTCACTATCGCCAGTACACCCCAGACTGGTGACCTTGTGTCCTAACTTCCTATTTTTGGAACAGACGCAAAATCGTCAATCTCCCGAAATCGCCTATACTGATAGCACAGGGCTGTACCCCGCTCTGTGCAGGGCAAATGGGTGGGGTTGATCAAATGTCACTATTGCCAGTACACCCCAGACTGGAATGTCAACCTTGAGCCAGAATCTCAGCCCACCAACTGTTATGGGACTGGAGCCAACCCCGAACATACAAACACACTTTCACAAATATGTATATAGATGCATTACACGGCCCGCGGTAGAGGCCGTGTAGCTATGGTTAAGTTTCTAAACCCATAGGAAGAGCACTTTTTGGGCAGCTTATAACTTCGCTCCCCCTGGATGATCCTCACCAAACTTTGCAAAAAAAGCATATAGCCCGCCCTGAATTTCTTTGCAAGGTTTGGTGAGGTTTCGTGAAGGGTGGGCAAAGTTTTAGCGGGGTCCCACATTTCTTTTTTTCCATAGACTGAATGGAGAAAACCTTTGCTTAAGCCTACAGCCCAAACCTCTGAATGGATTTTCACAAAATTTGCGGCAGGAGCTGCGGCTTGGTCCCGAAAGTGTGCTTTTGTAAATTTGGTGGAAATCCGTCCAGTAGTTTTTTTTAAAACAACCAAAAAGTAGGTTAAAAATAATTTGTGATATCTGGGTCCGATCCGCTGACTCATTTCCCTGTTCGGTCCACGGACCGGACTCTGATTGGCTTAGAAGGCAACGTGCTGTCCGCGGACATCGGACACATCCACTGATTGGATGGTGAAAAGTGTGAAGGGCGTCACATTTTTGGAAATGCCCGGCATCTTGGATTTGCGGACTTCGGCCTCTGTCCGCAGACATCGCAGTAAAAACATATTAAAAAAACACAATATTGCACTTGTCAAACTTATCAAATAATCGCTGGGGAGGTGAGGGGTGATGAAGATGGGATGGGATATGGCTGCAAGAAGCAAAAAAAAGGCGGTTTTCGCCGTAAAAGTCTGCAAACAGTCCGGATGTTCGCAAAGTTCGGGGGACACCTCTGCATTACAGGGTTAGTGAAAAGCAGTTCTTGGATGGCTTATTACTTTGCCGCCGCTTAATGAACCTGCATGAAATCTTGCAATTATATTCCTGACCTGATTCCGAATTAGTTTGCAAAGTTTGATGGGATTCTGTTAGCAGGGGGCAAAATTAGAGGGGGCGGCCCAAAATAGGAGTAGGCTTATAAATGTGGTGCCATTTGACCAATCTACACAAAGGTTTTCAAAAAGATGATAGATCTAGATATAAATGTTTTCGTAAAGTCTGTATGGATTTTGTCAAGTGGGGGCTAGGTTATATGACTATTGTATGTGCATACATTTGAAACTTTTGAAAAATAAAACATGGGTGGATTTCCAGCAAATATGATATTTGGTGACTGAGGTGTAGCCTGTGGCCATGGGCAGTGGCCACATTGTACGGGTCATGGAATAAGGTCATGATCCAGACAATCTGGCTACTGGCCATGTCCACCTGGGACTGGCGTTGTGGTAAAGTTATTTGAAATTGTGATACATTTTAATGGGAAGAAAAATGAGCTTGTGGTAATATGGTCATAGGGTTCTCTTTTCACCTTCTGCAAGCTGCCATGGAAAGCGAAGAGGGGCCCTGTATGGAACCCCACCGTCCCTTTCCATGGTGGCCACCTGGGAAAAGGAATTCCCTTCCTACACCGGGATGCCGCAGGCGTCCCGATGTAGGAAGAAGAATCCTCTTTTTTAGCACCCCGGGTTCCCGCTTTGGGAACCAAGGGTGCTAATGGCCTTCAGCCCCCATTACAGGGACTGAAATGGGGGGATAATGGTCCGGAGACGTCGTTATCCACCCTCGCTTCGCTTGGGCTGATAACTTGGGCTGCGGGGCCGGTATCCACCGTTCCAGTCCCTGGAACGGGGGATGAACTCCACAATACTTCCATTAGCATAACACAAAATGCTAATGGAAATGTTGGAAAATATTATTGAGTCTATGTAGTTTACTGAGAAATGTAAAGTAGATGGAGTCTATACGTTGTTTTTTTTTAGTTCTATTTTTTAAATGTGAAAGGCGGTTCCTAAATGTACATTTCTTTTGTTGTTTTTGGATACATTTATTGTTTTTGGCAGGAGACCTTAGAACGAAAGTTGAGGAGGGAAATGCGGGAAGAGGCACCAAACACTAATATGGAGGGGCAGGTGCACAGGGGAAAATGTTGCGTGTGTGTTATTTCTAAGGTAGGGGGCGGTGTTTCTCATGCTCCTTCATTACAGTAGTGGTGGTGGCACTTGGGGAGGAGGGATGGCATTAGCTGATGCCATTTTAAGATAAATAGCAGTTTTGCTAAAAGTATGTACAGTGTACTAGATTGTTAATGGATAATGAGTAGGAATAGGTGTAGGAGCTGTGCAAGGGAAATTTTGAAGTTGAAAGTTCCTAGATCAGTAGAAAATGCAGTTCTGAACTGTCCGTGAAGCACAGATTTTTATCGTGTAGTGAGGACGTGTTCTCGGACACGTCAACATGCCGCACATCAGCGTATGATCAAGTGGCACTGTCCGGAAAGTCTGCAATGAAGTCAGATGTTCGTAGACGTCTACGGGTGCAAAACCAGTTTAAATAGTTGCAAAAAGTGTACAGAAGTGTTAAAAATGATTCTAGAAGGTGGGAAATGGCAGAGTTTTAAGGTGACACTTTGTTAATTGGACACAAATATTGCTATATTGGCTAAGTATGATATTGGTAAGTTGTAGAAAAATAGCATGCACTGGTAAAACCCCATGAAATTCACTGAAAAAAAGTTGTTAAAGAGACGTTATGGTTAAGTTGCACTAATAAAAACCTATGAAATTCAATGAAAAATCTTTGTTAAAGGGATGTTATGGTTGCAAGTAAAACCGAAAACCCCCAGAAATTCGCCAGTTATGGTAAGCTAAGCAACCATAGCTCATGCCACCACCGTGCACATCAGTGATGTCATCAGTTACATTTGTGATGTCATCTTTGATGTCCTGGGTGTTAGTCTTAGCAGTGCACGGTGGGGGCGCGAGCTATGGTTGCTTAGCTTACCATAACTGGCACATTTCTGGTTTTTTTCTGTTTTACTTGTAACCATAACGTCCCTTTAACAAAACATTTTTCATTGAATTTCATAGGTTTTTATTAGTGCAACTTATCTATAAGGAACAAGTTACTTACCTTTAACTGTTGTTCTCCAGCATGGGTCTGGCATGGATTCACATGCTCATGAATATTCCCCGTCGTCAGGCCGGGAATCCTCGGTATAGAAAAAAATCAGTATCAGTTTTGTTTCTGATCTGTCTTTCTTAGTAGTAACCAATCACTGGTCTCTGGGTCATACTGCCCCCAGCCAATGACTGCCCTCTCCCTAAGCCCCGCCTCCGGCAGCCATCCTCAGATTAAAGTGGCAGTATGACCAAGTGAAGAGCCGAAGAGGGGTAGGCGGGAGGGTTCGCATATGAATCCATGCCAGACCCATGCTGGAGAACAACAGTTACAGGTAAGTAACTTGTTCCTTCTCCAGCATGGGGTCTGGCATGGATTCACATGCTCATGAATAAGAGAATAGATAGCAGTACACACATGCACAACCACGGGAGGTGGCAACAGGCTCAACATTAAGCAATACAACAACTCAACATTAAGCAACTCTTACCTCCTCACCAGGCTCACTTTAGGCGAACAGGTTGCGCAGCACTGCTTGGCCGACCCTGGACTCCTCCCTGGAGTCCCGATCGACGCAGTAGAATCTTGTGAAGGTGTACGTCGACCTCCACGTCGCAGCCCTGCAGATGTCCAGCAGGGGCACACCAGACAGGAACGCCGTGGTAGCAGCGATCGCTCTGGTCGAATGGGCTCTCGGACGGCCGGGCAGCTGTCGGTTTGCCAACCGGTGACAGTGCATGATGCAGCCGGAGAGCCATCTGGAAATGGAAGTCTTCGAGAGAGCCTTCCCTTGATTTACAGTCCCAAAGTTCACAAACAGCTGTGACATCTTCCG
Organism: Ambystoma mexicanum; assembly: GCF_040938575.1. Classification (NCBI taxonomy): domain Eukaryota; kingdom Metazoa; phylum Chordata; class Amphibia; order Caudata; family Ambystomatidae; genus Ambystoma; species Ambystoma mexicanum. Next base: position 1,252,165,325 of record NC_090933.1, on the reverse strand, counting down.
AAAACTCTTTGTGCGGTCCACGTAGAACTTCAGCGCTCTAGCTACATCCAGCGAGTGCAAAGTCCTCTCGGCCAGCGACGAAGGCGACGGGAAGAAAACTGGCAACACCAAGGGCTCCTTGAGGTGGAAGTCTGACGGCACCTTGGGCATAAAGGATGGGTGTGTCCTCAGCACCACCCTCGTGTCATGAAAAGTCAAGTATGGAGGCTTGCAAGATAGGGCCTGGATCTCTTCCACTCGTCGTGCGGAGGTGATGGCCACGAGGAAAGCTGTCTTCCATGACAGGAACTTGAAAGGCGCCGAATGCATAGGCTCAAATGGGGCCCCCATGAGCTTGGTCAGCACCACATTAAGCTTCCACGCCGGGGCGGAGCCTTCACCGGCGGGAATGATCGGAATAATCCCTTCATGAATTCTTTCACCAGGCGATGAGACCACAAGGACGCCCGTCCCGTCGTCCTGGTATATCGGGAGATTGCAGCCAGATGTATTTTGATGGAGGCGTGAGCCAGTCCAGCTTTGGCCAGCGACAGTAGGTACGGCAGTACTTGAGGGGCCGTAATCCGCAGGGGGTTAATCTTCTGTGCACGGCACCAGACAGAGCACCTCTTCCATTTATGTCCGTAGCACTTGAGAGTTGAGGACGCCCTGGCCTTTGCAAGAACCTCTCTGCAGTCGGCCGGGATGTCGTACCCTCCAAACTCTAGTGCTGCAGGAGCCAGGCCTGCAAGTTCAGCGACTCTGGGTTGTGGTGAAGAATGGCGCCTCCTTCTCTGGAGAGAAGGTCTGCGTCCGTCGGCAGCTTGACTGGTTGGGACGTTGACAAGTCCAGAAGGTCCGGGAACCAGGTCTGTCTCGGCCACGCCGGTGCGACGAGGATCATCCTGCACCGGGATCTCTTGAGCTGGTTGATGAGCCGGAGCTGCAACGGCAGCGGAGGGAACGCATAAAGAAATAGGCTGTCCGAGGGGAACGAGAAAGCATCGCCCATGCTCCTCGGCTGTGGGAACCTGCTGGCAAACCTCCGGCACTTGGAATTCGTCGCCGTCGCGAAGAGATCGATTTGGGGTTCGCCCCATCGTCGGAAGAGTCGATCCACTTGATCCTGGCGTAGTTCCCACTCGTGGCACGAGCGCAGCTCCCTGCTGAGTGAGTCGGCGATCGTGTTTTTTATTCCTGCCAGATGAAGAGGCACCAGAAACATCCCTTGGGCGACGGCCCAATGCCACAGATCCTGGGCTTCCTTGGATAGGGCCGAGGACCTGGTTCCGCCCTGCTTCCGGATGTAGAACATCGTGGTGGTGTTGTTGGTGAAGATCCTCACCACCTTGCCCTTGAGGGACGGAAGAAAGGACCTGAGGGCCCAGAACACCACGCGGAGCTCCAAGATGTTGATGTGGAGAGACTTCTCCTCTGGGAGCCAAAGGCCTCTCGCGTGAAGATCTCCGGAGTGTGCTCCCCAACCTTCCAGGGAGGTGTCCGTCATCACCGTCACCTGGTGAGCTGGGGTCTGAAAGTCCGTGCCCGCCGACAGATGGGAGCGGGTACCCCACCACCGGATCGCCTGACGGAACGTCTCGTTGAGAGGGATCCTCTCCTCGAAGCTGCCTGTTGACTGGATCCAGCGGGCGTCGAGGAACTCCTGTAAGGGTCTCATCCGAAGCCTGCAAAGGCGCACCAGATAAATGCAGAAGGACATCATCCCGAGGAGGGACTTGATAGATCTTACCCTGGCCATGTCCGTGGCCAGCAGACGCTGCACCTTGCCCGGAATAGTCCTGGTCCTTTCCTCCGACGGCGAGGCCAGCCGCGCCACTGTGTCGAGCTTGGCTCCCAGAAACAGGGCTACTTGCGACGGAACCAGGTGGGATTTTGGAAAGTTGATGGAGAATCCCAGGTCCGTGAGCAGCTGGACGGTCTTCGCAGTGTGCTCCACGGCGAGCTCCCTTGTCCTTGCCCGGATGAGCCAGTCGTCCAGGTAGGGGTAGATGTGGATCCCCTGTAGGCGCAGCCGCGCTCCACCGGTGCGAGGCACTTGAACACCCTGGGTGCCGACTTCAATCCGAACGGGAGGGCCTTGAACTGGTAGTGCCGCCCTTGCACCACAAACCTGAGGAACTTTTGGTGTCTTTTTAGAATGGGGATGTGGAAGTACGCATCCTTCAAGTCCAACGACGACAGGAAATCGCCCTCCTCCAGCTGTCCCAGCACATGCTGGAGGGTGACCATACGGAACTTCTGTGCCTTGATGTACCTGTTCAGTCGTCATAGGTCCAGGATGGGGCGCCATCCTCCTGTCTTCTTCTTTACGAGGAAGTACCTTGAGTAAACTCCGGAGCCCCAAAGCCTCTTTGGGACGAGCTCGATGGCACCCTTCTTGAGCATCGCCCTTACTTCCAACAGTAGTTGAGGGACATGATTTTCCTTCCTGGCCACGGGTGGAACGCGAGGGCACTTCTTCTGAAACTCGAGGGCGTGCCCTTGGGCCAGGGCGTGCAGCACCCAACAGTCGGTGGAGATGGACTCCCACACGCTGACGAACCTCGCCAGCCTGCCTCCCACCGGGGTGCTTCGGCAGGGGCCCGACCCCACGGTCGGTTCAATCTTGTTTGGAGGCTGCCTTGCCTCCTTGACCTTGAGGTGGTGACGACGGGCACCACCTGACTTGCCGCGTCCCCTGTAGGCTTCCTGGGACGAAGATCTTGCCGCTTGGCGGTAAGTGGAAGAGCCACTGCCGGATCCCTTGGAGGCACCTTGTCTGCCTCTGGAGCTCCGAAAGGACGGCCGTCGTTGTTGGAGCACTCCCAGAGCCCGGGCAGTCTCTGTGTCTGTCTTGATGGCCTGAAGGGACTCATCAACCGCCTTCCCAAACAGGTTGTTCCTGTCGAAGGGCATGTCCAAAACCTTGGTTTGTACGTCCTGGCGGAAATCCGTGGCCTTGAGCCATCCTCGTCGTCTCAAGCAAACGCTGTTGCCCAACTGACGGAAACCGGTGTTGGCGATGTCCGTTACCACCGTGATGGCGTGGTCCGAAGCAATCTCCCCCTCCTGTAGGATTTCAAGGGCCTCAGCCCTTTTGGCGTCCAGAAGGAAATCTAACAGAGGAGCGATTTTGAACCACAACTCCCTGTCGTAGCGGGCTACGATAGCCAGGGCGTTGGCAGCCTTGATAGTCGTCGCTGCGGATGAGATGATCCGTCGTCCCATCGTGTCCAACTTCCTGCCCTCGCCGTCTGGCGGGGAAGTTGATGTCGAGGCCGATGCCCCCCCAGCTTTCTTTTTTGCCACCGCCGAGACGACCGAATCCGGGGTAGGTTGTGCCCGAAGGCACAAGGGGGCAGCGTCGGGGACCCGGTACTTCTTCTTGTACCGGTCCCTCTTTGCCGGCGCCGTGGCAGGGTTCTTGAGGAGGGCGAGCCCCTCATCCCAGATGTCATCAAGAAGCGGTACGGCGAGGACCGTCTTCCTTTTAGCCTCACGCCGTTGGTAAAGGAACCCTTCTTTCTTCTTTTCTTCTGGGCAGAGCTGAAAAAGCTTGGATGCCCTGGAAATCATGGCATGAAAGGATCCAATCTCGTCGGGCGGGGACGCCCGAGCAGGGGGCGACGGGGGACACGTCCCGTCGTCGCCTCAGTCGTCATCTGTACCTGTCGTAGCCGTGTCCGTGCCTGTATCATCCCCGTGGGTAGTAGACCGGGGGGAAGGCAGAGCAGGCCACAGAGGTGGGAGAGGTGGTGTAGGATGCGTCCTCCTCCTCTTATGCGGTGGACTCTCCGAAGGTCCTGGCTCCGGTTCCCCCGTCGGGTCTGGCTCAGGTACCTCCGTCGGGGAAAGGGGCAACCTTGTCCTTATCTCAGAGCATAAGGACTGGATCGCTGACAAAATGGCCGCCGAGGTGTCCTGCGGCGCCAGAAACAACGGGCGCGAGGGCTCTTGAGGAGCCTTGTCGGCGACACCGTCGCTCTCGTCGTCGCACTCGTCGGGATCCCTCCCGATGGGCTGGGCCTCTTCCACGACTTCGATGAGCTCTTCTTCAGAGGTCGTGTCCGTATCCACGATGGCCACCAGCCCCTCCCCCACCTTTTCCAACGAGGACTTCGTGGGGGTCTTCTCAATGGGCCTGAAAGACGACTCCCTCCGCGGTGGCAGGGAGACTATGGGTCCTGAGGGCGCCTCCACTGGTGTAGCCTCCACAGGCTGAGCCAGGGCCGCAGCGACATCCTCAATCGAGGTCTTAGCAGGGTGAATTAAGGCCATCGTCACCTTCTGGACGCCTGGGGCCTTCACCTTGGGGGGAGGGTCCGAGCCTCGCTCCCCCTCTGCCGGAATCTTCGAGATCGACCGGGGCCTCTCCAGAAGCTTCGCCGGGTTCTCGGACTTCCTCTTACCTGAGCCAGAGCGTTGGCTCGTGGTTGATGGCGCCGGGGAGGATGCGCCCTGCCTGGCAGCCAAGGAGCCCGACCGTTCGGCGCTCCCGGTGCCCGCGGATTCGCAGTGCTTAGCCTTTTGTTGGGCCCCCGTCGCCGGGGCGCCCTCACAGGACTTAGACTGCTCGGACTTCTTTTTCTTCTTCTCACCTGACAGGCTCTTCCCTTCAAGCCAGTTGGCGAGACGGCGGTGGTGATCCTTCAGGGTCCGCTCCGACATGTTCCCACAAAACGCACAGTCCTTCTCCTTGTGCGCCTTGTCCTCATGGAGACAGTAGAGGCATAACGAATGCTCGTCCTCCTTGAAAACATTCTGAAGCTGGCATCCAGGGCAGGTCCTGAACAGCTTCCTGGGCGTCGAGCTTCCTTTCTCCTGGGCCATGTCCGGGGTAGGCCTCGGAACTTCTGGAATCCTCCAAAAGCGTAACTCGACGAAATCTTCACCCTTGAGGGGCGTAGAAAACTCCGAAACGGTTCCCCGTTGATCGGATGTAGAAACGGTGGAGCTTGAGCCTCTATTTAACCGAAAAAAGAGCAGAATTTCCTGAAAAAGCCTCAGAACGCAGCAAAAGCTAGAGAGCTACAGCACGAGGACTCCCAACACGTGAACGTGTGGTAAAAATCTGAGGATGGCTGCCGGAGGCGGGGCTTAGGGAGAGGGCAGTCATTGGCTGGGGGCAGTATGACCCAGAGACCAGTGATTGGTTACTACTAAGAAAGACAGATCAGAAACGAAACTGATACTGATTTTTTTCTATACCGAGGATTCCCAGCCTGACGACGGGGAATATTCATGAGCATGTGAATCCATGCCAGACCCCATGCTGGAGAATGTCCCTCTAACAAAGTTTTTTCATTGAATTTCATAGGTTTCTATTATTGCAACTTAACCATAACGTCCCTTTAACATTTGTTCATTGATATAATAAATATACACACACTCACCAACCATACACACCTATACATTATAGAACTATCTATTGAAGCGTTTATTGTTACTTGTCTGTGTATCATACCGTAGCACACAATTAGTCCCAGTTCAGTCTGGTGCAGCACATCCATAACTTTGCTAAATCCCCCAGAGCCGGCATGTGATGTTTTGCGGCGTCGGGTGAATCATGTGTTAGCCGATATTTCAAAGGTCGAGGACCATCACAGTACTATGAATCACAAGACTAGAACGGTTACTGAACCGTTAACTGGATGAGGCATGTTAGTCCAAAACTTTTGGCAAGTGCTGAAAAAGATGACATTTAGTGGCAAGGCCTTGTGGGATTTGTAGTTTGGACAACAGTGTACTGAACCGATTTGTCTCATGCCATTGGGCTGTTTGTCAGGGACACTGTTTTTACAGAGCACCCAGTTCCAAGACAACCCGCATCTTTCAAAAGGCAACTTATTCAGCACAGTTCTTGTGTGTCATTTACTGAATTCCAGAAAGGCTGAAGGGCTGACACCTACCTTGGTCTCACTTCTTGTTATCCCACCCCCATGCCTCACCTCCCATCCACCCTGCACTTCAATCCATCCACTTTATTAATGTCCTTTAATGATCCCTTATTTGGTGCCACATGAATGCAATTGCTACCATTGATCCGCTTATGTCTCCGAAGACAATGGAGTTGCCACAGTTGAAATGGTTGTCAATGGTTTACAATCACCTACTTAATGGATGTTTCGGGCCTGCTCTAAGCCAGCGTTCATGGTCATGCATGGCTGGGGGCTAGAGCTGGAGGTTGTGGGGCAGTTTGCGGCTTCAATCAAGGAAAAAGCTTCTATACGCAGCTCAGACTGTGGCTGTTTTTCTGAACGGGTGTTGTGGCAAGCCAGAAGAAGAACTTGGACCTTGGACATACTTCTTACGTATCTTTATTCATTCTTAAAAGAAAGAAATGCCTCACTAAAACCATATTGCTAAAGGGGAGTTCCCTTCCTATCAATATAAACTAAGGTGCTCGTCAATAGTCAAAAGGAAATGAGTCCTCCGTTCAAACCTATCCACTATACTGGCCCTACTACTTAGACAAAATACAAGAAGATTAGGTGGAGTGCCCTGCACTCAGTGCTGGATACCTCCAGGTAAGCTTTGCTTCAATGGGGCTTGACTTCTCAGACCCAGTGCACCTTTGCATCAGGACAGTGGCGTCTCTCTTCGGCGTTCACCTCTCTGCGTGCCAAAGCTGGCTGCGCTGTCCAACGTGGCTCCGCCCCTCACTAACGTACTGGTGTCGGAGGCTCGCCTGTGTATATGGTTTCTACTCCTCCACTCAAGGTACGTTGGCCCTTTATTCTCTCTCCTGTAAGGCAAGAGCAGGTAACGTTGCGCAGAGGTTGTCGAACAGTTGTCAGGTTCATCATTACCATGAGCCAAGCGCATAGAGATATTATCCATATTATCTTGCGGCATACACATAGATATCTATTGTCAGTATTATTGACTCCCATGTAGGCAGACACTCTCTGTTGTTTACGAAGTTCCCCATGGGAGTGGGAGTCCTTGTCCCCTACATGGGAACCTCAGTATCTCTCTTTAAATTGACTTATTTTATAGGAGATGCTCGACAACCATGCATTGGCATGGTACAACAAATGAAATGCGCTCAACCGAATGTCTATTTCGAAGCATCAGTTTGCCGGTGCTTGTGCAGAGGGCAAGGAAACCAGCAATGCACATGCATGAAACATTAGCAGGAAGCCTGCAGGGTGACATTTCACCTGGAAATAAACAATTGTGCGCTGCTTAACCAATGGTCTTCACATTAAATCATCTCGCAACAGCAGTAATTGAAACTGAAAGACCCTGACAAGGTCTCTTTGTGGATAAGCATCCAGTGACTGCGAAGCACATCACGGTCTTGCATTGTTCTTTTCTTTTCTAATATGATCTTATCAATATCTAAGTATTTTATTAATTGCCAGAGTGGCACCTTGCAGGCAGTTGCAGCATTTAGAGATTGTTCAGTCGCGGAGCAGCATAGATGGTCGTATCCCTGGAGGGTGTGGTGGAGTTTCAGCCAATCAAAGATCTGCAGTATTAGATCTCGGCAGATTGGGTCTTTATGGATCCTGTTAGAAGGATACGTGACAAATCGAGAGTATTTGCCTCTTATTTCTGGGCGGGGGAAGCCACCCCCTTTGAGGCTAGGGATGAGTCCGCTCCTCAAGACCCTCCCTAGGGGTCTGGGTAAGTGAAGTGGGACCTCACTGGGAGTGACTCCCCTCTAGGAGACAAGGACTCTCATTCCCACAAGGAACTCTCTATACAAGCTCTCTGCCTATTTGATATTGCCTTCAATCACAAATTGTATGCCTTCCTTTTGTTTGGGTACATGTAATGCTGGATCCAATACGACAACTGAAGGAAAAAGCGACGCACCTTTAAACGTGAACTTGTATGTAACAGGGACGAACCAATCGAGACGAGAGAGAGCCATACACAGGGGAAGCCCTCTGACATAGCGACTTCTTGGAAGGGTGAAGCAGTGTGGAGTTGTGGAGGCTGCAGCAGCTCACGTAGGATGAATGCCAGAGTAAGACGCTGGAAACCCGGTGTAACGGACAGTGGGAAAACCACTGTCAGGACGGAACACAGGAGACTGTCCTAAATAAGAGCGTGACCATGGAAAAGCCATGGTGGCCCTGGAGCGCGGTCAACAGCGGTGAAACCGTAGAGGACGGAAGGAACGAAACCACCAGTTGGCAGCCATAAGCAGAGCACACAGACACTGCGAGACACCGAGAGCGAGTCCACTGCAGAGTTGAGAAAGAGGAGACAGAGAATCAAGGAAAGTGATCTGTGCTAATGCCAATCCCCGAAAATCCACCCACCAGAAGTGAAGTTACCGGGGTGGAACACAGAAGGGGGAGACAACCGGAACCACATATATTAATTGAAAGGAACTGGAAAGAGGACTGTAGATCATTGATAAAGCATGAATGTGTATATGGGGAAAGAGCAAGAAAGTTACAAAATGTAATTGAAGTGGAACAGCGGAAGACATTCCTAAGAGACTTTGAAACCGCTGCGAGTTAACGTCAACTATCAATCTCAAAAATCAATGAAAGGGGAACCCAGTAGCAAGGCTTCAGGACTGGTGGTGTCATACCATCACTAAGGGAACACCAACCCCACACAAAAGAGCGCCAAGTATAAAGAGTCTGAAGGACTAATATACGGAGGAAGGAATATAAAAGAAAGAAAGAAGGACATTGATGGATCTTTTACGCTTTGGGATAGAAGACCTATGAACTACAGAAGCTCATGAAAGAGACACTGGGAACCAGAATCGATAGTTTCCACTAACTCGTTTCCAGTTAGCTGCAAAATCAGACTTGTTGCAAGTGGAAAAACCCTGACATAAAGCTTCAAGACATACAGCTAAAGGAAAGGTGCCAGAAGATATACGTATTGTCAATCTTTACTTTTGTTTTAGTGGTAGGGTCAGATAGATGTAGGTTTTGGACTGAGGAATTTTTTCTTTGTACTTTTGACGACTTACAAGTACCCTTGGTTTGGCTAGGTAGGGAACATTCCCACATCAATAAGGTGAGTTAGGCATTTTTTAAATAAACAAATAATAAATGTTCAACGTGAGTCCGGCTCCTTCTTCTGCCCTTCCACATTTGGTACGCCAGATCCTTCAAAGAAACAGGTTCAATGTGACTCAGAGCATGGTTGTGTATGGGCTGGAATTGCTTGGTAACTAGCCCGACTAATATCGCAACCAGATGTCCGTCCATTCCTATACCAGTCTGCGACCTGGTCATCTCCCAACTGGATGGAGGACTCCTTCTGCTGGTAAGAGTTCCAGATGCCATGCCGACATGCATATCACATTACATTACTAAGTAAATTCAACAAAATCATCCAAACATCGAAGGAGCAGTACTGGCTATCCCTTCAAGCATACATCATCTTCAAGACTGCCTGCATTGCCTACCTAAACAGCTCTCTACCTGCCAGAGAAACTCACCATCTCCGGAGCCGGTGCACCACCAAAAGCCACAACATCGTCAGAATGGAAACAAAGAACTTCAAGAGGGAAAAAACCAGGAGAAACAGATTCAGAGCTATGCAGGTTACCAAAGCAGATAATTCTGACCCGATCCATTTTACACTTCCGGAAGCACCTGCAGGCCCTACTCTTCCTAAAACACATTGCCAATCGCTGATCCCTCCACACAACCCCACCTCTGCTCCTCCCATGCTTTCCCACTCCACTACAGCCTACGTGGAACCTCCTGGGTGCGTCCGCTCCACTGCGTCCCAGCTAGATTCATCCTTTCTAAATCCCATAAATATGAACAAACCATTCCATTCCAATACCTTGCAGCATTCCATGGATATGGCAGGAGTCACTGCGTGGAAGCGAGAACTCACCATATTTCGGATACCGCACTGCATGCAAATTGTGACACTCCTGCCATGTGCAATGCCATAAACACATACACGGAGGAGGTGGTCAATGGTGGCCTCCATTATAACCATGCCTTAACGTAGTTTGTCATTCCGCATCGGCTTTTAGCTGACCCAGCAAAAGAGGGCCCAATCTGCCAAACTGCAGAGGGCCTCGGAAACAACATACATTATTACCACGTGACAAAATGCTGAGAATCTGTGGTAGCTGAACCGTCTTAAGTCAGTTTGACGAACCCATTGCAGCGAATGGATAAAAAGCCAATGTAGTGAAACCTGTGCCAAGCTGTAATATAAAAAATGGCGAGGGAAAGGCTACTGGAGAAGAGGGGAGCAAACAGGGGGAAAAAGAAAGATGGACAAAAAGATGGGGGAAGGTAGCGCAGGGGCGGGCAGGAGATAGGGGTGGGAAATTGAGGGTGGGACACATTATTAAAAACAAAATATATCAGAATTAGTCGAATTAAAAACCAGGGAAAGGGGAGCTTTTGCTTATTTTCATCAGAAAGAGCCAACAGACATTCTGACATAGAACGAGATAACATTTTCCAACTACCGCTATTCTCAGAATGGGCCAATCAGTAGACTCTCAAGGTGTCACAATAGGGAGGGAATGAGGCAATATTTTGGGGTTTGGGGCCTTTACTTGGTGATATTTTTCTAATTAGCCAACAACTTAGTTCTCGGAAGACACTGGGCCAGTAGTAATCTAATCCAGGAGACTGGTGTGTCCAGACTTTAGAGCGGTTTGGTTACATGCCCTCCCTTAATCATTTGAGTGTCGGCACCTGGCCCTGGTGGTAGGGGCGGTATGCAGGCTTTACGAGGAGCTAGTACATAGTGTTCGACAGACCTATCGTCCACATACGGTGGAAATGTATAATGTTGTCCATTATGATCCCTTATGATTTAAATGTTGTATAGATGTGTCCTAATTTTTATTTATAGCGTGTCCCAAACGCACAATTAAATTCACATAGTTCTGCTTGCTCGACATCAGTTGGCTTGGGGCGGCCGCAAGTAACTCCTGCAAGAGGTGTGTAACCAGCTGACGAGGCTCTTGTAGGCTACAAGCCGGAGCCAAATAGCTCCCAGCTCCCCTCAATTTTGAACCCTGAAATATGCCTCCCTTACTTCCTTTGCTCAATATCTTGTTATCTTTTTTTTCAGGACGAATATTTTCCTTTTCCATGCTGGTGAGACAGAGATCTGCCCTAGTCAGAATGAAAGGCGTTTCTTAAGCATTGACTAAGCAAGCAAAATACTTTCACCAGGCCTCCTAAAGCATTCACTAAACATTATTACCCTGGCATGGAGAGGGCGCGAAGAATATAATGTAGCCGAATAAACAGCCATTGGACATGTTCCAAGTAGTTTACTCAATGCTTAGAGAAAAAATGAACTGCTTGCAGAAGAGGAATGCTTAGGACTGCTTGGGAACTGTTACTTAAACTTTTCAATTGACTTGAGAAATGTTAAGAAAACATCTCTCTGATTCTAGGGTATGTATAATTTAGGGCTCAGAGGTTTGAATGCGAGTGGCCCATAGGGAATACACGTGGGTACGTTGATCAGAGATAATGCAGTTGCTGGGAGCGGGTTGAAAGGTCAACATCCAAAACGGAAGATGACTTAAAGTTAGAGGGCTAAAGGTTGGCTACTACAAAGGTCAACCCCGCAAAAAGTATATTCCTGTTGTTGTATTGTAAAGCGCTTTGGCGTAAAGCTCTATATACATTTAATAAATACAAAAGATATAGAAATGTCAAGTTAGGGAAAATGAAAGGAAAAATTATCACAATAGAACAAAATAATTTCACTTGGTGAGTTCCAGAAAGAAACTGGGCAGTGAAAAGAGGGAAAGGTGGGACTGAGGCAATCCTGGTTGATGACATCATGCATCTTGTGAACATGTGTTTTTTGATGTTGGAACGTTGTTTAGATGGTTACTAATTGACATATTGTGCTTGCCTTGTGTGTGTAGGTCTGTGCCGACACATATACTTACTTATATGAAATGCTGTGTTTTGATATAGTTGCATGTTCTGATGTTTACTCTATTTATCCATTCTGCCTATACATACAATGTGATATTAAATACATTTTTAGTTCTGATTTTAAATATTGTCTGCAATTTATCCTGAGCGACATTTTGCTTTCTTAAAATGAGTTATTTGGGTAATGCCGCATTAAAACAAAAACAAAGAACACAAGGTTGACTTTTCAGTGTTTTTCTTCGGATTAATAATCACAAGCACTACAAATGCCAACAGCTTTGGCTGTGTTAAAGGAAACTGCTTTGGTTGCACAGCTGCCAGTAATGCCCCAGGTAGCTAGAGCAACCCGGGAGGGGGCCTGCGCGGTGATGGACAGCAATAATACATTATCATTGGTGTGGTGTGTGACCCTCCCAAGTGTGTTGCCGCTTTAAGGGAATATGTGCCTCCCCTGTGTATTGCCCTTATAACATGACTGTGTCATGGCCCAAGCTAATAAAAGGAGCCCCCTGCAGGCACGTGCACAGAACAGCTGCAGACTCCCGAAGAGGAACGACTGAGTCCGTCTCTCATTTAGGCCTGCAGGTCATGATGCTGTGGAACCCTCGTGCCAGGACCGTGGCAGAGGTCTGCATGGTCATGGGGATGGCTCGCCCTGCCCCCACTCCAGATGGTGCTGATGCCCCACAGCACCCCATGGGGCCTGCTAGATGCCCACAGCAGGGCCCCCACTACACAACAATTGGGAATGGCTGGCAACGGTTGGCCATGGTCGGCGACGGTGAACCATGATTATCCATGGTCAGCCGTTATTGGCAATGGTCGACAGGGGCTGACGAAGCTGCACCCTAGTGTTAATGATGGTCAACTGTGGTTGGTGATTGTCGACTAGGGTTGACGAAGTGGTCAGCCAGAGTGCATGCCTACTGTCCGACCCAAACTAAATGTACACACCAATACGGACAATACCATATGCCTGACCCTAAAATGGCTGCTTTCGAGACACAAAGGAGTGCAGCCAAACAAAACCCAGGATCTGTATCAGTCTCCGAGATACCATCCCTCCCCTCTAGACATTTATCACATTAAAGCGCCACTGAAATGTGGCAAAGTTACAAATAGGAACTGCGCCCTGATTAAAACAATCTCTCGGGGACGAAATGGCTCCGCTTCTCGCATCGCTTTCAAGGACACGATGTACAACACCTCTGTGCATTCTGACTCCACAGTGCTGAGGTGTTTACTCCACTTTAATGGATCATTAATATAATATGAGCCATTAAAGTGGCGCAAATACGCTGTTTGGCAGGTTTGTTGACACACTAGCAGTTTGTGGTGTAGCCTGGAAGCTCTGAGTGCAGGGTGGCATACACACTTATGTCTGTAGCATATTATCAAAAAAAAGGCTGGCATTTCTTATGCAAAAGAAAGGTGCGCCCCAAGGCCCTATGCTTGTGGTTTGCAGCAGAATTTAGGTTCGCATGTAAGTGCTGGTAGCATGTTTATCTGGGAACCTACACAGCTTCTATATGACATATACAACATATGGGAGCTATACATGATATCCATGTTATGTTACTGGGATTTTTACTGAACACTGCTGCCATCTGCATGTTCTCCAAGTGGTTTGGCCAATCTGAAAAAGAGATGCACGGGGTAGGTTAGTGCGGCGAGAGAGAAAATGCAAGATAATGAAAAGTCATTCATATAGCGCTTTCATCAAAGCGCTTTACATCGAACATGTTTCCATACAATATCACCTGTCAGAAATTGGTACTCATGTATGGGCCTCAGAAGTATAAAAGGCTGAGTTGGCCTTGCCGGAATTTGAATCTGCGACCTGCAGATCACACACACAGATAGCAGCAGTGAGCGCTCAACCCACTGAGCTATCCAGCTGGATAGCTTTGCTGCTGTGTTCATGCATGTCGTTCTCGATATTGTGTGTGGGTCTGTTACTATGAGGTCTATGCCGGGGAGCTAGTGTGTGACGAATACATATGATTCATATAGATGTAATGATGGGCAGCCATCAACTACAGGTATATACATATATATTCCACCAAGATGCCACCCAGAGCCGGTAGCTGACATGCACCCATGGGTGAAAGCCACCCATCTACAATTTGATGTTATGTCCTTAGTAGCACACAGGCATGCACAGGGCACGACACAGGTACATTAGCTAAATGAACCGTCAGTGAACACTTTCTAAGCAGTTTACTCAATGCGTAGAGGAAAAACAAACTGTTTGTAAAAGAGAATATGCTTGCCACCACTTGGGAATTGTGATCAAAACATTTTAACTGCTTCATACGTGCTTGACAAACCATTATTAATTAAATAAACATGACATTATATAAACTAAGATAATCAAGATTGTCAACTGTAGTATATGATCAGGAGGTAAATTTTTTAAGACAGTTAACTCAGAGTACCATTAGCAGACTAACTGGTCCCTTAAATCCCATTAGCTTCTTTTCCTGCCTCTTATGGACCAGCATTGCAGGAGGTGAAGAGTGGAGGCATAAAGGCACTATACAGAATATGGAAAAATTAAGTGTTACTCACTGGAGTGACTAACGTACTCCTAGTCCATAGTCCCCTTTCCTCCATTATGTATGGGCATCCCTCGCGAGGGTGGGAACGGAACCCTTTTCACCAGAAAAAACACTTTCCCTTTCAATTTTATGCGTGCAGGGGCGCGGCCCCGAGAGCTCAGGCTTCCTTAACCCTGCCCACTGGCACCACACCTCAGTCCCCTTTTCTGCGTCGATGGGAGTGGACCAATTTCACCAGCGCTCCTGGGTGAGGCCTCAAGCCTCGCAATTCTATGCGCTTTTTCCCTCCAATAGTACATTTTTTCTACTTTTTAGACATTGGGAACACCGTCCACCGGTGCCCTAGATTGTCCCCGGCTCATGACGTCTGCGACCGGCTTCAGCAGGTGTCCGTCATGCGACGGTTCCTACCCCACTTCAGATATGCACACGCTCTGCATCCGGTGCCTTGGCGAAGACCACGGATGGGAAGGCTGCACGACGTGCAATGCTCTCATGACCCGGTCCCTCAAAAACCAGCTTGCGCGGTTGAGAGAGTTTTTCTCCATGACTCTGCCAAAGAGTATCAAGGAATACGTGAAGAGAAAGACCAAGGTGTGAGCTTACTCTTCTCCCCACCAAAGCGACTCCTTCCTGGGGAAGCCTGCAGGTGGGAGGGGTCAGTCGGACCCTCGTACTAGCGTAAAGGGTACTGAGCCTTTTGCAGCTACCAGCCTAACGGCCGAGTGGTCTACTGGCCTTACCGGTTTCACTGCCGCTGAGCCCACGGGCTCTGGTACCGGGTGTCACCCCGAGGGGCCTAGCTCTAGTACCGGACACTCATCCGAGGGGGCGCCTTCACGCAGCACCAGCACTAACGGCCTCATTGCCAAGGGCCAATAATCCACCAGGCATGCGCATGAGGTGCAAGGCGGGGCAGAGCCGATGAGACCAGGCATGCAGGCCGAGCCCAGACCAGCGCTGAACACGGTTCCACGTGCGGAAGGCACGGACAAGATGGTGGTGCGTGCAGACAAAATGATGGCCAGGCCAGATCCTCAAAGGCGACAAAGCACCCCAGCCAGGACAGAGGTCCTCGACTGTGTGAACCACAGAGTAGCGAACCTTCGGCCAGGGCGGCCTGGGTACCAATGACTCCGATCACCTAGACCATGTCGTACCCTACCTTCACCGGAGCTAGGTACAATGAGGGCATGTATTCTCAGGAGGTGGTGGGGCAGACAACTAGCATACTCACCTCTGGCAGCCGCGCAGGAATGCTCCCAGCTTGCCTGCGAAGACCGTTTCTTTGACAGATTCTTGTCGCTCATGAGATCCGCTCAGATGGAAGATATCCTGAAGGGCATAATAGAGCACCTGCTGCCTCCCACACCACCACTTCTGCTGGTAGCTGTGCAGCATGCTCCGACTCCACCCGCTCCTGTGGCAACGCCGGCATCAACCCCAGTGCCAACTATCTTAGCACCGACAGACTCCCCCTACGGATTCGGGGGTACCGGCTAACGCGGGCATCAGCAGGACCCGTGTGAAGAGGAGCAAGACACACCTTCCTCGGCAGGAATCACGAGTACACACCTTCCTCGGCAGGAATCACGAGTATTGGCGGAGGTGGTCAACATTAAGAGCAGAGGCCAGATCCAGCATCCCGCTGCAGAAAGATGTCCAAGCACTGGCGAAAAAAAGGCTGGCTCAAGCCACACTCTACGCAACCAGTCAACTGGCTGGATACAAAGTTCAGGCAGGTGGAGGGCGACACTATACTCTTGTCAGTACACCCGCACCCATTATCCTCAGTTATCGTGGCAGCATATATGAATGCCACGCCGCAGGCTTCCTCTTCGAGCGCCTCCTCTTCAGCATTGCTTGGCAAAGAGGAAAAAACATTACAGGCATACAAGAAAAGGGTCTTTTCCAATTCGGGCCTACATCTTAGGCAAGCCAACGCTGATGCCATCCGGGCAGCGGGCAATCAAAGGTTGGAGGGGGATCGCGGACTTCATCCCAGACATTGTGGCCGACAAAGAAGCCTCTTTGCTGAGGGTAAAGTAGTGGCACAAGATATTATAGAGGCACAAGTGGCCCACATAGACACCACTAGTCGGGCGAGCTAAGTGGCCGTGGACATGAGGAGAATGACCTGACTAAAAGCCACCAAGTTCAACCCGGAAGTCCACGAGAGAATTCTCGACTTGCTGTTTAAGGGTGGTGATCTTTTCCACTCTACTACGGACAAGAGCTGGACAAAAAGAAAAGCAGCTTGCAGATGGCAAAAACACTGGCCATTCTGACCAAGCTGGCAGCAAAAGCCTTCCCTCAGAGCCAATCCCGATCTGACAAGGGACAAGCTTTCGGCAGGTTCCGGAGGTTTCAAGATGGCTGAGCCAGGCAACCGGACAGGTCCTCTACCCAGCATAGGCGGAAACATCACAAAGCTGCCCACAACGGGTTCTTCCAGTCCCCCTCCCAGTCCTCAGCCTCAGAACCAAAGAAGCAATGACAGCTTTTTTCAGGTCCACAGCACCCCAGTCGGGGGCAGACTGGCCCTACACAGTCAAGCTTGGCGTGCATGCTTTTTGGACTAATGGGTGATCTTGGTAGTCTCCACAGGTTTCCGACTTCCCCTTCCACCCCTCCTCCTCGTCCCCCACCTCCTGACAGATGGAAAACACCCTGACTCTTGGCGGAGATCCATTCCCGCGTGAAGAGTGAGGCATTGGAGGAAGTCCCTCCCCTTAAGCATGGTCAGGGTTTTTATTACTGCATCTTCGCCATTCAAAAGAAGAACCAGACGGGCCTGCGAGTGGTGCTAAATCTTTCCTTCCGCAATCTGTACCTACCTTTGCAGAGGTTCAAAATGGTGACACCAGCGCTTATAGCGGACACGCTGGGTGGTGGGGACTGGACGTGCTCCCTGGATCTGGGAGACACATATCTTCATGTCCCCATAGAGTCACCTCATCTGTCCTTCCTCAGGTTCCGGGTGATGGGCTTGCATTTCCAGTACAAGGTAATAATACCCTTTGGTCTGAATTCAGCTCCAAGGGTGTTCACAAGACTCATGAATGCAGTGGCGGCTCTCCTCAGGACGAAGGGTCGGCATGTATATCCTTACCTCAATGACTGGTTAGTCAGAGGCACATCTCAGAAGCAGGTCTCAGTGGACAGACTGATGGCTACACTATTTGAGCTGGGCTTTTTCGGTCAACTACCAGACGTTGCAGCTCTGCCCCACGCAAACGCTGGTGTTCTTCTGACTGCCATGGGATACGTAGAAGCAGAAGGCTTTTCCTACAGAGGAAAAGGTGGCGGCTATCAAGGCTTCAGTCGCTCATTTTACCAGCAGGACAGTAACGACGGCGTGGTGGTATCAACATCTGCTGGGAGTGCTAGCGGCATGCCTCCTTGGGTTACCCATCCATGCAACAACCCAAAAGGACATTTTAAACATTCTTGCAAAGAAGGAGCTCTACTGTATCCCCTGCAGTGGTGTCACAGTAGTTCATTATGAATTCCATAATCCCCTGCCATGATGTCATAGTAGGAGGATCCAGCATTCAGAAAGTGGAATAATAGTGAGTTATACACAAAATATGTATAACGTGTATCCTGGGTCATATGCCCTACAAAGTTAGTCAAAATGAAAGGTATTTCTTAGGAAATGACTAAGCAAATAAACTCCTTCCAAAGAGCCTTTTTTAAGCATTTATTAAGCTCCGCCCAGACATGTATAGGGCATCTAAAATGTAAACTAGCTCAATAAACAGTCAGTTAGCATGTTCTCAGTGGTTTATTCAATGCTTAGACAATCCATTAACTGCTTGCAGAAGAGGAATGTTTATCACTGCTTGGGAACTGTTATTTAAACATTCCAACTGATAGATAAGTGCTCGAGAAATGTTAGCAAGCATTTCTCTTTGTCTAGGAAATGTGATGGGTATAAAATCAGACTCATCACACAGTTAGGCCCAATTTCTGACTCTGCGATTCCTGTATCCCAATGTAGAGCTAGAGCCCAATAAATATAAGTCAACGAAAAGCTTATACAGAACGCTTATACAGAACGCAGCAGCAACACTACTCTTCAGACTTACTAAGAGATAACACATCACACCAACACTGAGAACACTACATTGGTTACCAGTCAAAAAACGAATCTTCTTCAAAATACTCTGCATAACACAAAGAGCTATCCACAGCCAAGGAGCGGAATTCATACAGCGAAAAATCTCCATCTACAAACCAACACGAACACTAAGGTCCAGCAACGATATTCGCCTCTAACCTGAAACCATACGCAAACACAAATTCTGGGGATCAGCATTAGCAGTGAGACTTTGGAACTCGCTCCCAAAGGAAATACGAACAAGAGAAGACCACCTAAAATTCAGGAAACTGCTAAAAACTTGTCTCTTTCACTCTCCTAGCTAAAGAGGGAACACCGACGTGGGAAAATCGTCAAGGCAGCAGGATAAGAAACTCAGAAACCGAATGACCCAGAGAAATAAAAAACTTGACCTCCAACACCATACCCACCACCCAACACCGAAGAAACAAGACATATGCCTTTGCCACAAAAAAAAACATACCGCAAACTACAAGCACCCTACCACCTCTCCACAACACCCAGGGCTCACATAAAAACACCCACACACAACCACCCACCAAACACCACAAAACATCGATCAACAAAAAAACATACCAGTACACAGTGACCAGTTTTTCCGAACTGAAGCCACCAACAGCACATCAAAGCTCTCTTGCGCTTTTCCGTCTCAATACCACTAACTAAGCGATCCCAAACCTTCATCCTTTTCAGATCCGCCTGGGCACCTGGAGACCACGAAAAAGGCAGCGGTGCGTGGTAAAAATCACCATAACATAACATTGGAGCTCATTGTCTGTTAGAATCTGAGGTGAAGCTACTATGAGCCATAGGGCAGGGCGCGGAGGTGAGAGTGCTGCAACTGTTGCCAACTGCATTCTTGCACTCTTTTGACCTTTTAACATGGAAGTTCTTTGGAGGTAAATTCAGCACTGGAAACTAGATGCAGCACCATTCTGGACATTGTGGCTAAGCCACAACATGCCACATCATGAAATAAGGCTAGCATAGGATGTCACCGCTCAACTGCTCTGGCATGCAGTGGCTGCGACTCGGTGAAGGCTTCAGGTTGTAAGCCCCCACCCACAAAATCCGGAAGGGGGTGGCACCAGAAGAACCAATAATTAGAGGGATGAGGAGCAGCCAGGAATGCTTCTTGAATGAACCTCTTCTTCATGTGCTCCGGCCCATCATCCGAGAGAAGACAAAAGCAGAGTCATCTGCGGTGTATTGTGGGCTGCTCCCACACTAGTGTGGCCTTTCGCCTGTGGCCACACAGTGCTACCTTAAGCATAGCGAGAAAAAAAGGTATCTCTAAAAGCCCTATTGTGCCTTTGTTTTGCTTAAGGTGGTGCTTGCTTGAATTTAATTTCCTAAAAGGACATTTGAGTTTGGCTGTTAGCTGGCGCTTGTGCCACCTATAAGCCAAAACTATTGCATTAGAGTTCAGGTAGGGAGAACAATATATGAGTGACTCAAAGCTTGTGGGTGTTGTTCAGTTATCTGCGCACCCACTGACTGCCCATGGCCATGCTAATCCCTATGGCTATTCACACCCAGTTCCTGCCCCATCCCACCCAAAACACCTCCTCATTTGAACTCTTTGAGCTGGCTTTAATCAAGGCTTACCATCAAACTTTGCACTCGAAATGCCTGCCAGTGCTTTTTCAAAGCAGCCTTCAGAGAGTCAATGACTTAATTAGAGATGTAAACCCACTACTTGTGTAATAAAAATGTCTTAACCAGGGCTGCCTTCAGCCACGCGATTTATAAGCACTATGAGTGCCCTTCACTGAAGGCCTGTAAAAAACAAGCATTGTCAAGACCGATAGTTTCTGCTTGTGCATACGTGTTAGGCATTTGACAGGCACTGCTATTAGCTGCCAAGACACTCGAACCATTTTGCACCTTCTACTATCAATGTCCAGTTAATAACAATACAACAGTGCCTGGCAAGGGCCTTTCCCACGCCTACACAAAACCTCAAACTCTTGGCATTGCCAATGCTTGTTTTTTTCTTCGGGTGGTTATAGCGACCACTATGCAAACATGCAGGACCCATTCAATGCAACATGCAGCAATCAGAGCATTCACAGGATTGCAACTTTTCATAGATTGAAATAAAGAAAAATGTGCACGCCAGGCTGATTTCGCAGGACGAACTCTATGCCATAAAATTGCAAAAGCATCAATGATTTGTTCAGTGAGCCAGATCTGTGCAGAACACAAATGCATAGATTTCGATCTTCTGCAAAGAAATATACCAAGTTACAAGGTTGGTGTAACTTACTATGTGTTTACATCATCACATCATCCACATCAATCCGACACATTATTTTCTGAAAACTGACCCCAAGCAGATGCTTTTATCACACAGGCATAATAGAGATCTCTGGTTGGCTGAGATGAGGTGCTCTGTATGTCCGGAACTTTCAGGCTCCCAGCGAATTGCATTCTGGTGCATTTAGCCCTTTGTTTTATACTTGCAAAATAAAACTACAAATACTGTATTATTGTGAACTAAAAACCCAGAACTGGCAAAACATCCATCCTTTACCCAGGAGAACTAAAGATGCAACACAAAAATGTGCAGTGGCAGGTGTACACTTTTTCAAACTGCGCAACCAGAAAACCTGGGCAGACAGGTAGGCTGCCCTCATTTTACCAGTCTATTTCATCCTGGGGAAATAGCACTACCAAACGGGTCTTATTTTCTTTGGCTGCCAAAACTGAAATCTCCCACAAGTGATCCTGCGAACTGTGAACTCCACTCAAAGCCTCATGGTTCGATAAGCTGTGATGTTTGCTACATGTTTAATATGTCTTATCGTTCTGTTCAGGTCACAAGCTAAATTGTTCGTTTAATCATTGCCATGCACCATAACTTATGTGCTATGGTACTCACCTAACAGAAAAGTAAAACAATTAAGTACTATAATATTAATTTGCAAGGGGATTTAGTACTACAATATTTTATTTAGTTGGTGAGGTGGGCTTTCCTGGACCTCAATTATATGAGGAATCAGCCGGCCTGTTTTAATCTTATGATATGATATGTCATTTATAACGCGCCTCTACACAAGTGCTTCTAGGCGCCACAAGACAAGGGAGGGAAGACAAGACAAACGATCCTTTTAGGCCGTGTGTCATTCGGATTGTGCAAGTGTGACAACGAGAAGTGCAGGGGGAAGGGAGAGAGGGAACAGTAAGGGAGAGGGTAGGGGGAAGTGCGATCAGGACAGCATGGCTCTGAGTCAGTGCAGCCAGGGCAGCGGGGCTCTGAGTAAGTGCAAGGAGGCAGGAGGCTGCAGGGATTCCAGTTACAGCCCCTAAGTGCGCGGTAGGCCAGGAGGGAGCGCAAGGAAGACTGGTCACGGAAGAGCCTGGTACCCAGTGAGACTCTGAGGTTACCAAGCAAACCAGCCAGTAGGCGCAGCAGTCAGGTAAGTTAGCAAAGAAGCGAGAGTAGGCAGAGGAGAAATGGAGGGTATTGGTCTGCTTCCGGAACTTCAGGTGGTCCGGCTCAAGTCTGAGAGGGCAGGGAGGCCTTTCCAGAGGGAGGCAACTGCAGAGGAGTGAGATCTTCCTCCCACTCTCTGCCTGGAGAAGCGTCTGACCCTCAGAGAGTTGGAGGTAGCTGAGCGAAGGGCTCTAAAAGGAAGCTATTTCGGAAGAGAGAGTCGGATTTAGTGTGGCCCCGGCCCCAGAAAGCCTTGTGGATGATGCAGAGGGTCTTGAACTTGATCCTTGCAGCCACCGGGAGCCAGTGGAGAGATTTCAGGGCTGGAGAGATACAGTCCCTATGCTTGAGGCCAAAGATAAGTCTCACAGTCCTGTTCTGGATTAGTTGCAGGGGGCGCAGAGTGGAGGAAGGCAGATTGAGAAAGAGGCTATTGCAGTAGTCCTGCCTGGAGAGAACCAGGGCTCTGGAGACAGTGAGCTTCTGGGGGAAAGTGAGAAGGCGTAGAATACCTCTAAGGAGGTGCAGCTGGAAGTGGGCCATTTTGGCAAGGTCTGTGATGTGAGGAGAGAAGGAGAGAGTGGAGTTGAAGATGACACCAGGGATTTTTGCCTCACAGGAAGGCGAGGGTATAGGGCCCAAGGAGGACAGACAGAGTGAGAGAGGGAAGGCGGAAGCAGGGGTCCCAATGAGAAAGATCTCTGTCTTAAGGCAAAGATCATTGGCGGCACACCATTACTGAATCGCAGATAGACAGCCAGGAATGAGCGAGGAAGGAGAGGAGGCTGCGGGACGCCTGAAATAGAGCTGCGTGTCATCCACATAACACTCAAAGTTAGAAAGGAAGGTGGAGATCAGGTGGGCCAAAGGGACCAGATAGATATTGAAGAGCCAGGGTGAGAGGATAGAGGCCTGGGGGACACCACATGTGGAGAGAGAGGTGGTGGAGAGAAAGGACCAGGAGGAAGGTCGTCAGCCATGCCAGGGCCTGATCCGTGATGCCCAGGTTCACATCGAGTCTGTTTTCTTCCACTTGTATCAACTTGATTCGCCATTTCGCTTGGTCCACTTTTCTCGGTTTTTTATTGTACTTTTGCGTCTTGGATCCATAACGAAAGACTGTTTCCCCCGAGTCCCTTGGTGAACAGGAGCGGGTCTTGTCGTTGTGTCTGGTTTTATCGTTTCTAGATTTAGTGCGGGACCGAGTTGGTGTTTCTCTTCTATTACTTTTCTGTTTCTCCCTTGATCCTCCTGATGATGCTGGGGTTCTGCTTGCCATCTCCTGTCTGGTTGTTCGTTTTCGTGAACCTTCTGCTTTGATTGGGAGTGGTTTCGCACTTTCTCTCGACGGTGTTGAAAGCAGAGGAAAGGTGAAGGAGGATGAGAACATCTTTGCACCCCTACCAGCCTAGAGTCATTAGCTATAGTGTATCCATCTGCTACACCTTTCATGGCAGCCCTCAACCCTTCAGATTTTGGGGCCTACAACTCCCATGATCCCTCACCATTAATTATGCTGGCTGGGGCTGGAGGTAGTTGCAGGCAAAAACATCTGTGGCGCCACAGGTTGCCAATCACTCTGCGTCAGAGTTTTTCACTTGGGTGGTAGAGAAGAAGAAACTCAGTTTAGGCACGGGGGCTGCCTCCTTAATCCTGAGGCTTGCCACTTTCCATACATTGCTTTGATTTTTCGCACCTCTCTCCAACCATCTTGGACATGTGGATACCACCTGCTGCACCCCCCCCCCCCACCCCCTTTGCCTGCTGGGGGACTGGGGAAAGACCCCTAGGGTGTAAGCCCACCAGCAGTTCTCCCCTCTCTCCCACTATCCTGGACATGTGTGTGTGCCACCTGCTGGTCCCCTCCCTTGCCTGCTGGGGGACTGGGGAAAGCTCCCTTAGGGTATAAACCCAATAGCAGCTCTCCCACTATCCTGGACATGTGTGTGTGCCACCTGCTGGTCCCCTCTCTTGCCTGCTGGGGGACTGGGGAAAGCTCCCTTAGGGTGTACGCCAACCAGCAGCTCTCCCACTATCCTGAACATGTGTGTGTGCCACCTGCTGGTCCCCTCCCTTGCCTGCTGGGGGACTGGGGAAAGCTCCCCTCGGGTGTAAACCAACCAGCAGCTCTCCCACTATCCTGGACGTGTGTGTGCTGCCTGCTGCCCCCCCTCTCTTGCCTGCTGGAGGACTGGGAAAAGCTCCCTTAGGGTGTAAGCCCACCAGCAGCTCTCCTCTCTTTCCCACAATCCTGGACATGTGTGTGCCGCCTGCTGCCCCCCTCTTTTGCCTGCTGGGGGACTGGGGAAAGCTCCCCTAGGGTGTAAGCCCACCAGCAGCTCTCCCCTCTCTCCCACTATCCTGGATATGTGTGTGTCGCCTGCTGGTCCCCTCCCTTGCCTGCTGGGGGACTGTAGAACGCGCCCCTAGGGTATAAGCCCACCAGCAGCTCTCCCACTATCCTGGACATGTGTGTGTGTCGCCTGCTGCCCCCCCCCCCTTGCCTGCTGTGCTGGGGGACTACGGAAAGCGCCCCTGGGTGTAAGCCCACCAGCAGTTCTCCCCGCTCTCCCACTATCCTGGACATGTGTGTGTGTGCCGCCTGCTGGTCCCCTTCCTTGCCTGCTGGGGGACTGGGGAAAGCTCCCCTCGGGTGTAAGCCCACCACCAGCTCTCCCCTCTCTCCCACTATTCTGGACATGTGTGTGTGCCGCCTGCTGCCCCCCCGTCCCTTGCCTGCTGGGGGATTGGGTAAAGCGCCCCTCGGGTGTAAGCCAACCAGCAGCTCTCCCCTCTCTCCCACTATCCTGGACATGTCTGTGCCGCCTGCTGCCCCCCCTGCCTGTTGGGAGACTGGGAAAAGATCCCTTAGGGTGTAAGCCCACCAGCAGCTCTCCCCTCTCTCCCACTATCCTGGATATGTGTGCGCCGCCTGCTGCCCCCCCCCTCCTTTGCCTGCTGGGGACTGGGGAAAGCTCCCCTAGGGTGTAAGCCCACCAGCAGCTCTGCCCTCTCTCCCACTATCCTGCACATGTGTATGCCGCCTGCTGCCCCCCCCCTTTCCTGCTGGGGGACTGGGGAAAGCTCCCCTAGGGTGTAAGCCCACCGGCAGCTCTCCCACTATCCAGGCCATGTGTGTGTGCCAACTGCTGGTCCCCTCCCTTGCCTGCTGGGGGACTGGGGAAAGCTCCCCTCGGGTGTAAGCCAATCAGCAGCTCTCCCACTATCCTGGGCATGTATGTGTGCCGCCTCCTGCCCCCCGCCCCCCTTGCCTGCTGGGGGACTGGGGAAAGCTCCCTTAGGGTGTAAGCCCACCGGCAGCTCTCCCCTCTCTCCCACTATCCTGGACATGTGTATGCCGCCTGCTGCCCCCCCCCCCCGCCTTGGTCTGCTGGGGGACTGGGGAAAGCTCCCCTCGGGTGTAAGCCCACCACCAGCTCTCGCCTCTCTCCCACTATCCTGGACATGTGTTTGCCACCTGCTGCCCCCCTTTGCATGCTGGGGGACTGGGGAAAGCTCCCTTAGGGTGTAAGCCCAACAGCAGCTCTCCCCTCTCTCCCAATATCCAGGACATGTGTGTGTGCCACCTTCTGGTCCCCTCCCTTGCCTGTTGGGGGACTAGGGAAAGCTCGACTAGGGTGTAAGCCCACCAGCAGCTCTGCCCTCTCTCCCACTATCCTGGACATGTGTATGCCGCCTGCTGGTCCCCTCCCTTTCCTTCTGGGGGACTGGGGAAAGCTCCCCTAGGGTGTAAGCCCACCAGCAGCTCTCCCACTATCCTGGCCATGTGTGTGTGCCAACTGCTGGTCCACTCCCTTGCCTGCTGGGGGACTGGGGAAAGCTCCCCTCGGGTGTAAGCCAATCAGCAGCTCTCCCACTATCCTTGACATGTGTGTGTGCCACCTGCTGCCCCCCTTTGCCTGCTGGGGGACTGGGGAAAGCTCCCTTAGGGTGTAAGCCCACCAGCAGCTCTCCCCTCTCTCCCAATATCCTGGACATGTGTGTATGCCACCTGCTGGTCCCCTCCCTTGCCTGTTGGGGGACTAGGGAAAGCTCCCTTAGGGTGTAAGCCCACCAGCAGCTCTCCCATTATCCCGGACATGTGTGTGCCGCCTGCTGGTGCCCTCCCGTGCCTGTTGGAGGACTGGGAAAGCTCCCTTAGGGTGTAAGCCCACCAGCAGCTCCCCCCCTCTCCCACTATCCTGGACATGTGTGTGCCGCCTGCTGCTCCCCTTCCTTGCCTGCTGGGGAACTGGGGAAAGCTCCCCTCGGGTGTAAGCCCACCACCAGCTCTCCCCTCTCTCCCACTGTCCTGGACATGTGTGTGTGCCGCCTGCTGGTCCCCTCCCTTGCCTGCTGGGGGACTGGGGAGAGCTCCCTTAGGGTGTAAGCCAACCAGCAGCTCTCCCAGTATCCTGGACAGTTGTGTGTGCCGCCTGCTGCTTCCCTTCCCTGCCTGCTGGGGCACTGGGGAAAGCTCCCCTCGGGTGTAAGCCCACCAGCAGCTCTCCCCTCTCTCCCACTATACTGGACATGTGTGTGTGCTGCCTGCTGGTCCCCTCCCTTGCCTGCTGGGGGACTGGGGAAAGCTCCCTTAGGGTGTAATCCAACCAGCAGCTCTCCCACTATCCTGGACATGTGTGTGTGCCGCCTGCTGGTCCCCTCCCTTGCCTGCTGGGGGACTGGGCAAAGCTCCCTTAGGGTATAAGCCAACCAGCAGCTCTCCCACTATCCTGGACATGTGTGTGTGACGCCTGCTGGTCCCCTCCCTTGCCTGCTGGGGGACTGGGGAAAGCTCCCTTGGGTGTAAGCCCACCAGCAGCTCTCCCCTCTCTCTCACTATCCTGGACATGTGTGTGCCACCTGCTGCCCCCCTTTGCCTGCTGGGGGACTGGGGAAAGCTCTCTTAGGGTGTAAGCCCACCAGCAGCCCTCCCCTCTCTCCCAATATCCTGGACATGTGTGTATGCCACCTGCTGGTCCCCTCCCTTGCCTGTTGGGGGACTAGGGAAAGCTCCCCTAGGGTGTAAGCCCACCAGCAGCTCTCCCATTATCCCGGACATGTGTGTGCCGCCTGCTGGTGCCCTCCCTTGCCTGTTGGAGGACTGGGGAAAGCTCCCTTAGGGTATAAGCAAACCGGCAGCTCTCCCACTATCCTGGACATGTGTGTGTGACGCCTGCTGGTCCCCTCCCTTGCCTGCTGGGGGACTGGGGAAAGCTCCCTTGGGTGTAAGCCCACCAGCAGCTCTCCCCTCTCTCCCACTATCCTGGACATGTGTGTGCCACCTGCTGCCCCCCCCTCCTTTGCCTGCTGCGGGACTGGGGAAAGCTCCCCTCGGGTGTAAGCCCACCACCAGCTCTCCCTTCTCTCCCACTATCCTGGACATGTGTGTGTGTCGCCTGCTGCCCCCCTTCCCTCCCTTGCCTGCTGGGGGATTGGGGAAAGCACCCCTAGGGTATAAGCACACCAGCAGCTCTCCCACTATCCTGGACATGTGTGTGTGCCGCCTGCTGCCCCCCTTCCCTGCCTGCTGGGGCACTGGGGAAAGCTCCCCTCGGGTGTAAGCCCACCAGAAGCTCTCCCCTCTCTCCCACTATACTGGACATGTGTGTGCGCCGCCTGCTGGTCCCCTCCCTTGCCTGCTGGGGGACTGGGGAAAGCTCCCTTAGGGTGTAATCCAACCAGCAGCTCTCCCACTATCCTGGACATGTGTGTGTGACGCCTGCTGGTCCCCTCCCTTGCCTGCTGGGGGACTGGGGAAAGCTCCCTTAGGGTGTAAGCCCACCAGCAGCTCTCCCCTCTCTCCCACTATCCTGGACATGTGTGTGCCGCCTGCTGCCCCCCCTCCTTTGCCTGCTGCGGGACTGGGGAAAGCTCCCCTCGGGTGTAAGCCCACCACCAGCTCTCCCTTCTCTGCCACTATCCTGAACATGTGTGTGTGCCGCCTGCTGTCCCCCTTCCCTCCCTTGCCTGCTGGGGGACTGGGGAAAGCGCCCCTAGGGTATAAGCCCACCAGAAGCTCTCCCACTATCCTGGACATGTGTGTGTGCCGCCTGCTGCCCCCCCCCCTCCCTTGCCTGCTGAGGGACTAGGGAAAGCGCCCCTAGGGTGTAAGCCCGCCAGCAGTTCTCCCTTCTCTCCCACTATCCTGGACATGTGTGTGTGCCGCCTGCTGGTCCCTTCCCTTGCATGCTGGGGGACTGGGAAAAGCTCCCTTACGGTGTAAGCCCACCAGCAGCTCTCCCCTCTCTCCCACTACCCTCGACATGTGTGTGCCGCCTGCTGGTCCGCTCCCTTGCCTCCTAGGGGACTGTAGAAAGTGCCCCTAGGGTATAAGCCCACCAGCAGCTCTCCCACTATCGTGGACATGTGTGTGTGCCGCCTGCTGCCCCCCCCCCCTTGCCTCCTGGGGGACTGTAGAAAGCGCCCCTAGGGGGTAAGCCCACCAGCAGATCTCTCCTCTCTCCCACTATCCTGGACATGTGTGTGTGCCGCCTGCTGGTCCCCTCCCTTGCCTGCTGGGGGACTGGGGAAAGCTCCCCTCGGGTGTAAGCCCACCACCAGCTCTCCCCTCTCTCCCACTATCCTGGACATGTGTGTGCCGCTTGCTGGTGGCCTCCCTTGCCTGCTGTGGGACTGGGGAAAGCTCCCCTAGGGTGTAAGCCAAGCAGCAGCTCTCCCACTATCCTGGACATGTGTGTGTGCCAACTGCTGGTCCCCTCCCTTGCCTGCTGGGGGACTGGGGAAAGCTCCCCTCGGGTGTAAGCCAACCAGCAGCTCTCCCACTATCCTGGACATGTGTGTGTGCCGCATGCTGCCCCCCCTCCCTTGCCTGCTGGGGGACTGGGGAAAGCTCCCCTCGGGTGTAAGCCCACCACCAGCTCTCCCTTCTCTCCCACTATCCTGGACATGTGTGAGTGCCCCCTGCTGCCCCTCCCCCCTCCTTTGCCTGCTGGGAGACTGGGGAAAGCACCCCTCGGGTGTAAGCCAACCAGCAGCTCTCCCTCTCTCCCACTATCCTGGACATGTGTGTGCTGCCTGCTGCCCCCCCCCCCTCCTTTGCCTGCTGGGGGACTGGGGAAAGCTCCCTTAGGGTGTAAGCCCACCAGCAGCTCTCCCCTCTCTCCCACTATCCTGGACGTGTGTGCCACCTGCTGCCCCCCCTCCTTTGCCTGCTGGGGGACTGGGGAAAGCTCCCCTAGGGTGTAAGCCCACCAGCAGCTCTCCCCTCTCTCCCACTATCCTGGACATGTGTGTGTCGCTTGCTAGTCCCCTCTCTTGCCTGCTGGGGGACTGGGGAAAGCTCCCCTAGGGTGCAAGCCCACCAGCAGCTCTCCCACTATCCTGGACATGTGTGTGTGCCAACTGCTGGTCCCCTCCCTTGCCTGCTGGGGGACTGGGGAAAGCTCCCTTAGGGTGTAAGCCAACCAGCAGCTCTGCCACTATCCTGGACATGTGTGTGTGCCAACTGCTGGTCCCCTCCCTTGCCTGCTGGGGGACTGGGGAAAGCTCCCTCGGGTGTAAGCCAACCAGCAGCTCTCCCACTATCCGGGACATATGTGTGTGCCGCCTGCTGCCCCCCCCCCTCCCTTGCCTGTTGGGGGACTGGGGAAAGCTCCCTAAGAGTAAGCCCACCAGCAGCTCTGCCCTCTCTCCCACTATCCTGGACATGTGTGTGCCACCTGCTGCCCCCCTCCTTTGCCTGCTGGGGGACTGGGGAAAGCTCCCCTCGGGTGTAAGCCCACCACCAGCTCTCCCCTCTCTCCCACTATCCTGGACATGTGTGTGTGTTCCGCCTGCTCCCCCCCCTCCCTTGCCTGCTGGGGGACTGGGGAAAGCTCCCTTACGGTGTAAGCCCACCAGCAGCTCTCCCCTCTCTCCCACTATCCTGGACATGTGTGTGTGCCACCTGCTGGTTCCCTCCCTTGCCTGCTGGGGGACTGGGGAAAGCTCCCCTAGGGTGTAAGCCCACCAGCAGCTCTCCCCTCTCTCCCACTCTCCTGGACATGTGTGTGCCGCCTGCTGGTCCCCTCCCTTGCCTGCTGGGGGACTGGGGAAAGCTCCCTTAGGGTGTAAGCCCACCAGCAGCTCTCCCCTCTCTCCCACTATCCTGGACAAGTGTGTGCTGCCTGCTGGTCCCCTCCTTTGCCTGCTGGGGGACTGGGGAAAGCTCCCTTAGGGTGTAAAGCAACCAGCAGCTCTCCCACTATCCTGGACATGTGCGTGTGCCGCCTGCTGCTCCCCTCCCTTGCCTGCTGGGGCACTGGGGAAAGCTCTCCTCGGGTTTAAGTCCGCCAGCAGCTCTCCCCTCTCTCCCACTATCCTGGACATGTGTGTGTGCCGCCTGCTGGTCCCCTCTCTTGCCTGCTGGGTGACTGGGGAAAGCTCCCTTAGAGTGTAAGCCAACCAGCAGCTCTCCCACTATCCTGGACATGTTTGTGTGCCGCCTGCTGCTCCCCTCCCTTGCCTGCTGGGGCACTGGGGAAAGCTCCCCTCGGGTGTAAGCCCACCAGCAGCTCTGCCCTCTCTCCCACTATCCTGGACATGTGTATGCCGCCTGCTGGTCCCCTCCCTTTCCTGCTGGGGGACTGGGGAAAGCTCCCCTAGGGTGTAAGCCCACCAGCAGCTCTCCCACTATCCTGGCCATGTGTGTGTGCCAACTGCTGGTCCCCTCCCTTGCCTGCTGGGGGACTGGGGAAAGCTCCCCTCGGGTGTAAGCCAATCAGCAGCTCTCCCACTATCCTGGACATGTATGTGTGCCGCCTGCTGGTCCCCTCCCTTGCCTGCTGGGGGACTGGGGAAAGCTCCCTTAGGGTGTAAGACCACCAGCAGCTCTCCCCTCTCTCCCGCTATCCTGGACATGTGTGTACCGCCTGCTGGTCCCATCCTTTGCCTGCTGGGGAACTGGGGAAAGCTCCTTTAGGGTGTAAGCCAACCAGCAGCTCTCCCACTATCCTGGACATGTGTGTGTGCCGCCTGCTGCTCCCCTCCCTTGCCTGCTGGGGCACTGGGGAAAGCTCCCCTCGGGTTTAAGCCCACCAGCAGCTCTCCTCTCTCTCCCACTACCCTGGACATGTGTGTGTGCCGCCTGCTGGTCCCCTCCCTTGCCTGCTGGGTGACTGGGGAAAGCTCCCTTAGGGTGTAAGCTAACCAGCAGCTCTCCCACTATCCTGGACATGTTTGTGTGCCGCCTGCTGCACCCCTCCCTTGCCTGCAGGGGCACTGGGGAAAGCTCCCCTCGGGTGTAAGCCCACCAGCAGCCGTGTTTGCTGCTGGCCAGTTCCTTCCCACACAGGAGGGAGGGCATGCGCTAACTCATTGTTACTCATTGCCTCACTCTGATGTGGATGATTTGCTGGCCCATCCAGGATAAAACATGTGATCCGCGATTGCTGCAGTAGGTGCAGCTACCACTGAGGCACTTGACTAATTATATTCAAATGATGTATTCTGTGGGTTTGCCTTCTTGAGGATAGGTGAAAATAAGGGGTGAGAAATGCAATACCGGAGCGGAAAGCAAAAGTGATGCAATGTAAAGTAACTGGGTTTTGTGTAGCGCTCCTTTTTTGATTTGGGCCTTTTTGCACTACGAAAGTAATGGATGCAGGGCTGGGAAATAATCCTGACACCTGTCACTGCACTGAGCATCCTCCCGTGCTTTTATTTTGCAGCCTGTCTGCATCATTATGGAAGGACAGCAGCCAGATGCAAATCCGACTGGGTCCTACCACCAATGTGCGGTACGCAAGGGTGCCCAGAACCAATGCGAGTGGTTATTATTCACCTAAAACCCTTTAACCATAACGTTTTACTTTCAGTGGAAAACAAATTATGTTTTTATGTTAAAAAAACAGTATGTCACCGAGAAGCACATGCCTGTGATGTCACTTGTCATTACATCACCTGGGTCAAAATTTGCATAAGGTTCAGACCTCCCCCTTTTTCTTGTAAATTGAAAACGTGGAACCCTTGCTAGAATTACACAAAAACTCAAGTGCCTTTGTGGTCTGGTGCAGCGAGAGACAGGTGAGTTCTGCTGGGGAAGAAGTGTTTTCGGATGTCATGTGACAGCCCAGCAGCGCCAAACTGTCCGCCAAAGGAGTTGAGGCGCTGCAGGTGCAGTGCAGAGCCAGGGAAGGCGGGAGGTGCGTGGGGCGACTGCAGGGGGCCAAGACAAGCAGAGTAGTATCATGGTTCCAGCAAAATGTACCGCCTGGGGGGTCAGTGCAATGTGCATGCCATGTGCATGCAATGTGCATGCAATGTTGATGTCTGCAAGGGTGTGTGCTTTCGATACTTGAACTGCCAAGCCGATCTGCACTGTGCCAGGGGTTGAGAGCACCAGTTCTATGCGTAGCCTGTCCCATAGGGCATCTCCCATCATCCTCTAGCCTGCATAGTCAATTTTGAGGGATCGTGGGATTCGTAGTCCAGAACATCTGGACAGCCAGATGTTGCAGATCCTTTGTGCACATTGATCCCCAGCCTCTGGGGAAATGGGGATATGAGGGGACTTGGTACACGTCCAAAGACCCTGCAATATTTGAAAGGCCTGCTCTGGGAGAGGATTGATCTGGTTCACAAGTAGGGGAGAAAAGGCCTCCATGCCAGCGGGGCGCCATGCTCGAAGCCAATGCTTCCATTAGATCATGTCCACTGCCAGGGCACCATGTTCCCTAGAGTTGGCTGTGTGCAGGAGTCCCACAGCTCCAACACTGTAATCCACCCCCCAGCTACATCCCAAGGGCACTGAAGGGGTTCCTAGTGCATCATTGGAGATGGATTCGCAGATTGGTCTGCTTGAATGAAATTGACTAAATACTGCACCAGATCACAGTAGTTGAAACAGGAAAGCCCAGGCTTGGAAAGATGGCTTCCCTGTTGCCATGGAGTCCCGCAGAGGGCAGGATGACACTGGGACACCTTTTCCCCCCCTCGTTTTAAAAACCATCGATATAAGTTATTGAGGATGGTTCAAACGAAGTTATCGAAGCGGGGTCTGAAACATCAATAAATTGATTGCTTGCTTCTGAGATCTGGGTGTAACCTGGAGGTTAGAGATTCCAATCCCAGCCTTGCATTCTTCTAAAGTCAGGACACCGAGTACCCATAAATGGGGTCACGATAACCCCAGCTATTTACAGCGATAAGAAATGGCAGCATTAGCCAGCACTATATAAAACCAAGTTATTACAAGTGGCGCAATGCTATAAAAAGTCCAGGTTCGGAAGAGAGTGCGATTTGATCACCATAATGTGAGTGTTATGAAGTGCAACTGCACTTAAATGCGACTGTGGCGCCCAGACAGCTCGACTCCCTGAATTTGAAAGAGTCTCGGTCAAGGTTTTGCACGGGTCGGGAGGATGGGTGGAACCAGGAGAGGCACGGGACAAGATATGGATACGAACTCTGGAATGTCCGGGGGTAGACAGGAGACTACCGGCTGTAATGGCAGGCCCAGTGGCGTGTCCAGACTATTTTGATTGGGGTGGCCCAAGTAGGGAACTGACTTAATCAGGGGTGACATGAAATAGGAGCGCACACACACATAATGATCATAGGTTAGGATAACGGGGTGGCCAATCAGATTCCAGGGGTAGCACATGGCATCCCAGGACACATCATTGGGAATGCTGGAGCTCAGAGATGCCACACAATAGCAAAGCCGGTCTGAAGCAGCCGGAGATGTACAGAGCAGCGGGAGACGTACAGAGCAGCGGGTTGAGAGGACTGGAGAAGAACGAAAGGAATGGCAGGATCCGCAATGGGTGGAGCAGACTAGCTGCACAGGGAGGAGAGCCAGGGTGGCTGTCAGCGAGGATACGAGCTGGAGAACGCGAACTTCAGTTGAGATGCAGGAATCCGCCAAGGTGCGAATCGACGAGCAACGTGACTGTTCTTTTATATGGTCATCGTTGGAAGAAGTTGGGTAACTAGATTCCTGTGCGGAGTCAGTGGAGAACAGGAGGTCACATGGCCATGGATCCTCTGCACATGGGTAATTTGTAATTGGTTATTTATAACACACTTAATACCCAGAGGTTTCTAAGCGCGGACCCGGGGATCGAACCTGTGTTGCTCTGTGTCGTCTTGCCCCTGAGCTATCTTCCCTCCCTATGGTGACCAGGACGCCACTATCTTGTCGCTTCAAGGTTCTGATCAGTGGGGTCATGATTCTCAAAGATTCCCTGAGCATCTTTGATTTGCACCCGTTCCCCTATACCTCATTCTCAGAGCTTTAAACTGGAGCAGATCTGGAGATGCCTGCAGCATCTCAGAGAGGCTCCACGACAGCTCTGGGTCAGAATCAAGTATAAAGCAACAGGGGCAAATCTGAGATGCCCACGGGGATCTCATTGGAGAATCTGGTCCTGGGAGTGCGTTCCATTGCAAAGCAAATCTTGCATGTGCCAGTGAGAGCCCTTCGGGTCAGGGAATGAGGAAAGACTGAATACTAGTGTGACCAACTGGCCCGCATTGAGCGTCAGTGTCGCGCGTCCCGCATGCACGTGTTGAGAACATTCTTGACATTGCTTGACCGCCGATTGCAATCAATGCTTAATTTGTAAGCAAATAAGTGCCAGGGCCCAAATATTTACTAGCACGCTCATGATACTACGGGCAGACAGTTCCTCACCATTGCTACCAGCACCCACAGCTGCTCCCCACAGTGTCGATACATTTGGGGTTAAACTACAGCTCGCACCTGCTCATTGGGGTGGATGGATGCTCTGGCTATCATTACTTCATAATCAAGCTGAGTCTGAGACAATAAGTGCCGGGGCTCAGAAATAAGTGCCTGGGCTTAGCCCTGGCAAACACCCCTACAAATTAAGCGCAGTTTTGTGTGATATTTCCCCCTTCGGTCTGTGACACAGCTGAATACCTTGTCCTGTGTCAGCAAAGCATTACATTGGGCGTGATTGGAGGTTGATGGTCCAGACAAAGCAGTGAAGCCCACAGTTTAGGAGGGGGGCTGTGGTCCTTTAAGAGATGTGTGCAGTGTGAAATACAGACCACAGTACTAAAACCCACAGGAGTTGGTTAGTCTCACAATACTTTGCATGATTGTATAACAAACCTTACATTCAGAAAGGGGAAAACAGAGCCAAAGCCATACTCATTTTGCTTCACATCTTTCTATAAGGAGCTACTTAGATCATCGGGTTAGCTTGTAGGTAATTGGTCAAGGCATGGTATCAAACTAAGTCTTAGCAAAGCTCATGCAACCCAAACCCTAACCCTAACCCTAACACATTCTTTTAGGTACTAAAGCTCTGAAGATATGTGGCCAAGCGCTTAAATCAGAAGCTGGGCCAAAATCGCTGCTTCACCAAGTGACTGTGTGATCCTAGGACAATTCTAAAATCTCTGTGTCTTCTCCGAGTCTGTGGAATTAGTTTAGTAGTTTGCATCTTTTGCTATTTAAAAAAACTCAATCTGCATTTATTAGATTATAAAGTTGATCAATATATAACAGAGCCCATTCACGTTTTGCAACACCAGAACGTTATTAGCCCTGGTTTACTCATGGCAACTTCTTGTAATGTCACCTCGCCACGTGCCTGCGACAAAAGACACTCCTGGTCTTCCCTTACATCACTCCTGATGGTGGGTTTTTGTGTAGTCATGGGAAAGGCACTTGCCAGGCACTGCCGTAGTGGTGTTAACTGGCCATTGATGGCAGCAGGTGCAAAATGGTGCAAGTACCTTGTCATCTAATAGCAACACCTGGAAAATGCCTAATACTTAAACACAAGCCAAATCTTTGGGCTTTGCCAATGCTTGGTTTTAACAGGACTTCAGTAAAGGAAATGCATAGTGCTAATAAATCAAGTGGCTTATGGCAAACCTGGTTATTACACCAGTAGGGTTTACAACTGCAATTAAGTCATTAACTCTCAGAAGACTGCTTTGAAAAACACTGGCAGGCACAGTCGAGTTTGATGGTAAGACTTGATTAAAGCATGCTCCAAGAGTTCCCATGAGGAGGTGTTTTGGGCGGGGTGAGCAGAAACTGGGTGGGAGTGGCCATAGGGGTTAGTTTGGCCAAGGGCAGTGAATGGGTGGGCACATAGCCAAACAACACCTTCAAGCTTTGTGTCCCTCCTCATATGCCACTTCTCCCTATCTATACTCTAATGCAATAGTTTTGGCCTACAGGTGGCGCAAGCGCCACTTAATAGCCCAAACTAAAAATTACCCCAGAGTTGCCCCAACACCACAAGGGTATGGAGCCCTTGCCTAACAGGAGCAGGTGAGGTATCAGAGGAAATGACACAGCGGGGCACTCGGCACAGTGGGCTGCAGGGGCATTCGTGGATGGGCGCTTTCTTTCATAGGACGACATAAGGAGCCACCCATAAGGCACTTGGTTGAGTTAGAGGCAGCGCTTATTTTGGTGGCCCTCTTTTACTGCCTAGTCTTGAGCTTTCTGAAGGTTGCGTCAGTCCTTCAGTACAGTGACAGGAGTGTACATCTTTCCGCAAGTGGTCCCACACTAGACTGTGCGGTGGGACACAGTTAATGAGGTTAACATTCAGTCTGCTTGCAGGGCCTGGAACAAGAATAGGGATCGGCTTAACTCCTTAACCCCGTAAGTGCCAAGGACGAGTATGCTCGTCCTTTTTGCATAGGCTTGCATAAAAGCCAGGCACTTAACATGCCAGTGAGATATGCAACCCTTGTTCAAAATGGCCGCCCACGTTCATATTCCCCCGGGCCAGCCAGGCAGATCAGAAGGTTCAAGGTCCAGTGCGTTCAAGATGCTGGGTGGGGGTGGCCTTGGGAGAAAGGAAATAAGAGTTGTTAGAGAGGGAACGATGGGGTTGGCTGTCTTTCTGGAAGAAGGCAGAGTGTCTGTGAATTACTAAGTAGAGGTAATTATTAGCTTGTAAGAGCGGTGTCCACATCAAGGAACGCCTAGGACCCTTCTCCAGTTAGAGCAGCAGGGGGTCCTCAATTCATGCTTCCCAAACCACTGGAAGAGGACCTGAACCACACCCAGGAGAGCCCCCCAAGAGAGACGGAAAGAGGTTAGTCCATCAGTGCTTCTGGAGGGGTTTGTGTGCCCAGGACGATCCTGGACAGAGGGCAGCATCCCACGTGGATTGTCAATTCTCCTGTGTGTACCTTCTCCCTGATGACCAACCGTGATTGGACCCAACCAGTATCGATCAGTGCATGACAACAGGAGGCAGCAGCGATGTGTAAGCGACTTCAATTCAACACTACAGCTAAGTCAATGCCTAGTCTGGGATGCTGATGGAAGCCCTTATTGATGTATTTTTATGTCCAGTTCGTTTACTCTGGATGACAACCCTTATATAACACCCCTCTCTTAGAATCCCCCTGACCCCACTGAGCCAAGAAGTAGGTTTGTTTTGCAAATTAAAAGGTTTGTTTAAAATTTAAACAATATATATCTATCACACTTTTATAGTAAATTAATATTTGATAGCACACTTGTGAAGATGATAGTGATCAACAATGGATAATGTTACAGTGGTACACTCGTTTTGATGGCTTAGAAGTGATATAGAGAGGATAAAGTAGCTGATAATGCTTTTATGGCTTCAAAGACAATGCAATGATGAATGAAATGCAGTACAGAAAATAAACTTGATATGATTTCAACCAAAACAATGTAATCACTTTTCCCCCTGGTAGCAATTCACCCCCCCCCCCCACTTTATGCAAGGTAAAGAAATGGAAGGAAAGCACACAGTTCTCAGGAATGCAATCAAATATAATTCAGTTCCCCCCTAGCAAGCTTAGAGGAAAACAGGTAGGAGTTTTAAACACAGGCAAAATCATTTTAAATGTGGTGGCAATGAAGTGAAAAATATACTCAAATTGCTTTTAATTCCCTATAGGAGGTTCAGGGTAGGTGATAGATACTTTGAATCAGTTACGGCAAGCCCTATCAATGATTCAGGGATGGTTATTAGGTTGAAAACAGATTTCAGGGATGGAAGCAAAGACAAATATTTTTACCCGTGGCTAAAATGAAGCAAAATGTCAAATCACGGCAATTTAGTCACGTGCGTCGAGCGCAATTACGGAGGCACTATAAGGGGTTGCAAGTCGGTTCTAGGTTCATTGGAAAGCTTAGAATCTTAGCTCCTAGCACAAACGGTTCCGGAGATATGGCAGATTTAGTATAGGTAGTTTTTCGGATTTGAAATTTTAAAGCTCAGAATGACAGATGACAGTTTTCAGTTTTACAGATGACAGAATGACATGATTCTAGGAGGCAGTTCTAATAGGCTAGAATAGTTTGGATTAGATTATTTTAAACTAAGAGATTGGTTTTGGCACAGTGCTAGCTGGGTACTCACACTAGATTTTGGACAGGAATGCGACTTTGTCACGGATTGGTTCAACCGGTTGGACTGGACTCCGAGCGGCACTGCACAGCGGTCTGGACCTCTGGTTCTGACAAAAGTTCTCGGCACTGCACGGTGGTCTGGTCTCTGGTTCTGACAAAAGTTCTTGGCAAAAATTCAAACAGCTCGCCCGGCTGTTGAATAGTTTGCAAATGATTTGGAGGCCTGCTGAAAAAGGATTCAGCTTGTGGATTCAGGCCTCTCTGCTACAAATTCTGGAGTTAATTTCTGGTCTCTGGAGATTGATGGATTTGAAGTCTGGATCTCTGGATATGAAGTCTGAAGTCAAAATGCTCCGTAGAAAGTGACTTCCAGTGGCTCTTTTTATGTGTTTAGAAAGTGGGTGGGTCAGCTAATTCTGCATGCCCAACCCTCTCAACTTATCATTGGCCAGTTCCTCCTCTCTTCCTTGATTGGGGGAACTGGGTTGTGAGTCAGAGTGATGAGGTAGGTTTATGGTCAGAGCATCCTCCCCTTGTCAAATTGCACGCAAATCTATTTCTGATCCAAATACATATTTATCTATGTACCATTTTTCTAATATTATACTTCCAGTTAACATATTTTCTGTAGCATCAAACCATCCGATCCCTGTCTTTGTAAGATGTTGTGTCCACTTATGACAGAATTCTGCCCTTTTCATCCAGATCACGACCTCTAAACCTTTCCAGATTGTACACAAATGTGCACCAGGGATATGGGTTTCAGATGATAAAGTGTCAGATTTTTAACATGCATACATTTGGAGTAACAATCTTTTTTTCTGCTACTATCCCCAAGAACATACCACAGGGTCCTAACACCTCTTAAAAGGTGCACAGAAAAATCACAAGAATGATGATGTTGTTTATATAATTTTTACAGGTCCGCACTATGAATTATCCATCTTTTTAAAATTATGCTCTGGCCCCAAAGGGGTGTGGTTTTCCAAAGCACATGGTGGAATTTCTGGTTTATCCACTTCCCCCAAGCTCAGCTTGCTCACAGATGCAGTGCCCCTCCCAGTTTTTCCCAAGAGGAAGCCATTTTACGACCCCCCCCAATATAACATTTGCCTGAGTCCAGGACAGGGCTTTGTTCAATTTCCTGCAGTCTGCAGGTACCACTCCCCTAATTCAATCAGAGAGGTGTCATCTCCTTTTGGCAGGGACAGCAGAATGCAGCCAGGCCTCGGAAGAGTGGCTGAGCAGGTTTCACTCCTGTCGGGGGTAGTTGCCGGGCAGAATTCACTCTCTTCAAGCCAGGCTTCAGCTAAATGTCACTTTAGTTCCCAGTTTTCTACATTCAAATCAAACTCACAATTTTTGCACATGCAGCTAGAATGCTGATTCTAAGTTCAAAACTATGACATTTAACAGTTGCAACCTATGTTACACTCAAAAGTAGGTCACTCATTTATTTTAAACATTTCGATTTTAGTGGCTTTCTGTCCATTTAAATGTTTGTTATAAACATTGTTTTGGGCTCTTCATCTTTCCAGATTTTGTATGCACACAAAACTTCATTCTGCCAGATGTCTGCTGGTGTTCAGTAAGATTTTTGAATATCCTACAATGTTTGAAATAGGCATTTTGAGCTTGCATTCAGTGAAACAAAGGTGATTTTAAAGCGCTTTTTTAGCCAACCGGCACTGCTGTTTTTCCTTTGGCACACATTTCACTCCTGGCACTCCTGGCCCATCATGCTTGCACTGGTGGGTGGCAGGTTAGGCAACCATTTTGGTGTGCGCGGTTTTCCCGGATTCTGGCGCAACTGTGGGCTTTTCCGCCATCTTGGATTTTCTAAGCCCATAGTACCAAATGTTGCAGCTTAATAGTCCAAACGTGGGTCAGGACACCCAACCCCTTTTTTAGGACCGGTCCATCTGCCTCCTGGGCACATATCTTGCCAGAGGTGGCACTAGTGCTCAAGAAGTTCAAGGTTGGCATGACTATGTCAGCACACTTTTCAGCCACTCAACCCTTTGTAATTCAGTCTATGTAAAAATCCAACACAAGGGTTCCATGTGATAATCTACCATGGAAAAGGTCGCCAGGTAGGCAACCTTTTTTTCCTGACCCCTTAAATACTTTCCCGAAATATTCTAGAAGAGGTATCATTTTATATGATAAACTCCACTCCTAGAATATTTGGGGAGAGTGTTTGATTTTACTGCGGGTGCATTTTTGGGGAAATGTCGCCCCCCGGCGGCCATTTGCCAGGCAACTTTATCACTGGACACCAGCACAAGTTACAGAGAGCAGCAGTGTCCAATCTAAACAACAGGGGTTGATGGGTGTGCAAATGAGGCCTAGATTATTTCTTGAGCATGCATGGTAGGCTTGGCAATCTCGTGGACATCGTGATGTGAATGAATTGTGAATAGTCTACATTAACATCAATGGTAAAGCCAATAGCCCTGACCTTGCAAATGTAAAAAGTAAGCCTTTTTGGTTTCGGACCATTTCGGTGGTACAGCGACCAAAATGTCCTAAACAATTGCCACAGAGTAGTGACAGGAACACGGTTTTAGGAAGGGGAATGTAGGGTTGACAAGGCAACCTGCAACGCTGTGGCATGAATTTGCAGACTCACTAAATGTTATTTCTTGTCAAATAGGTCCTGTAATCCAATGAGGGCTTGTTTAACTTCTCCCAATCACAAGCTCCCTAACATGAAGCTGTATGCCTGGGCTATCATATTAGGATGGGATTGCAGAGTGATCCTCATGCGATTTCTTCCTTGTCTGTGCTAGCAGAGATAGAGGCTGTGGCTAGAGCGGCCCTGTCCGCTTTATATAAGCAACTTTGAGCTTGTTTTTGTCAAACGTCCCAAATCATTTTTACCATTCACTTGTCGCTTTTGTGCACCACCTGTCTACTTTTAGGGAGAAATACTCGTGTTCATGGGCTTCCCCCGAGCCCGGTTCCCAAGCCCAAGACTCTGCTCAGTGACCCCACCCTTGACCCTCCCAAAACGCACCACCCCAGCCTGTTCCACATCACACCATC
Source organism: Ambystoma mexicanum (assembly GCF_040938575.1). Taxonomy (NCBI): domain Eukaryota; kingdom Metazoa; phylum Chordata; class Amphibia; order Caudata; family Ambystomatidae; genus Ambystoma; species Ambystoma mexicanum. The sequence continues at coordinate 1,252,123,984 of NC_090933.1, read as the reverse complement.
AAACCACTCTACTCCACTCCAGACCATCCCGCAGCACTCTAAACCACCCCATACCACCAAACCATTCTACTCTGCACCACAACACCAACCACTCCACCCCATACCACCAATCCACTTCACCGGCCACACACCACTCCACATCATACCGCTCGATCCCACAGCACTTAACACTACTCCACCCCACTCTGGCCATATATTACTCCATACCACACTACACCAGTCTACCCAACCACACTATCTGCGCCCACAAATTCACCCCACCCCACTACTCTCCTACATCACCCTACTCTACTGCTACTCACTCTATCCCCACACCCATTAAATCACCGACTTCACCCTCACCCCATTTCATGCTACCCCATCTACCCCTCTACACTTACATCCACAAAACCTTATCCCACTCTACCCCACCGACATCTCTCAACCCCAATACTCTGCCCGCTACACTAACCTATCCTATCACCACTCTAGGTCAAGTCTACCCCCAACTCTCCACCCAAACCACTAATATGCAACACCCCCACCCCACTACTCTAAGCCAGCCCTACACCCAAACGACTATTCTACCCCACTGTACCATTCACACCACTACTCTACCCAACCCCATCTACCCTACCCGCTCCACCCTTCTAGACCACACTACCCCACTCTACCATTTCACATCATTCTAACACACTATACCACCCCACTACCCCACACCCTCACTGTACACTCACCCTTCTCTGCTACCACCACCTCTACCACACCCCACTCTACTGCCACACGCCCTACCTCAGTGACTCTACCATGCACCCCAACTCACACTATGCTCCACCCACCTCACTCTACCATCGCCCGCCCTGCCTCATCCCACTCTTCCCACCACCCTACCTCCAGTCCACCCCATCCCTTCCCCACCCTAACCATGCCACCTAGCTCCACTCTACCTCCAAACTTTAACCCCCCACTCTAGCCCTCACTCTACCCATCACCCCCACTCTACCCCTTCTCACCACGCACTCTCTATACTACCCTTCCCACCACTCCACTTTCTCCCTACCTCACCCACTCAGTCCCACCATCCACCACTACCCAACCTTCCTCTCCCCTCCCTACCTCCAAAGCCCCATTCCTCACCATGCTCACCCACCCACCATTCATCAGCCCTCTTTACTCTGCAGTCCTAGCCTTACTTCTCTACCCACCCACCATTCCTCATCTACCACCACCCACCCTTCCCCATCCCACTCTACCCACCCATCCTTCTTCAGCCCTCGCTATCCTCACCTGTCTGTACCCCACCCATCCACCCTTTCTTACCCTTCCCTAACCAAGCCACTCTTCCTCACCCTCTCTACCCCCACCCTTGCACACCCCTCTCTGCTCCAACCATACCCGACCCACACACTCTTAACTTCCACCATACCCCACCCTTTTCTACCCACTTGCACTCCCTCACTGCTTTATACAATACCCCGCTCTTCCAACACCTTGCCCATCTCTACACATACCCACCCGCCACCATGCACCACTCTACACCACTGCATTCTACCCCCACCTTGCCCACCTCACCCATGCCCATAAAGCCTAAAACTACCCACCCTGCCTCGCCGATGTCTATCACCGCCAACCCACCCACCTCACCCATGCCCATAAACCCTAAAACTACCCACCCTGCCTGGCCGATGTCTATCACCGTCAACCCACCCACCCTTTCTCACCTTTGCTTACCATGCTTAAACTTGCCTCCTGCCTCCGACCTTAGCTCACACCTTCTCCGTTTAATCCCAGGTCATCTCGACGCACAGCACCCTGGCTCACCCTTACATTCACCATGCTTACTCTAAAATGTCCAAAAATGTCTAAAAAGAAGTGTTTGTTCACACGGAACATTAGGTTTACACATATTAAAAATACGTCTGTACACTACAGTGAAGGGAAGTCTGTCTACTATGTCTATCACTAATGTTTTAAGTCCGCTAACTAACTTGCAGAAATATTTGCTGCACTCTTACCTATGAATGTAAAATGCAATAAACAACTTCAAATGCCACAACTATTAAATTTAGAAAGTCAAACCTATTGGCTTTGACAATATTTGTTCTATGGTGGGATCACAAGTCATTGCCTGTCAGAGGTGATGACTCTTGTCATGGCAATGACACACGCAACAAAGAAGGTTGAGTAATTAAGCGTACTGGTAATTAATCTAGAAAATACTTTGGTTTTCAACAAGGTAATTAACAAAAATATTCGGGGCCATTAAAGTGTAAATATGTCGGCGATATGGAATGAGGTTCGGGTGTTCAAAATACATAGCTCGTGCTGTTCTCCCCAGCAGACTGGGGTCTGGTGGCCCAGGAGGAGAGGGCGCAATACGCCTCTGACAAGGATGCCGCGCTTCGTAATTACCACTGTGGTGATTGGGCGCAGTACCCAAGCATCGTAACATAACACTGGCGTGCCATCCTCATGCGAGGGTGGAGGAACAACCTGTGAGCTTATTGCCACAAACAGGTCCATGATCTGAAGATGATTGGGATGGTATGTAAAGAATCTCAGAACCGAGCTGCAAAATGTGGCGTTAATTACCACAAATGGGCAGCGTTGCACTGATAGATTGTGCTTCTAAACACAGCGATCTAGGAGTGTGGCATAGTGGTCTCTGCCATATGCGCCTGGCCCGTGGTCAAGGGAACAGGCAGTTACAGGACGCCTAGGATTCTCACAGGCCTGGCATGCGGCCATATGTCTGGTGTCACACCTTTTGCCGGCTCTGGCACTGCAATTAGGACTTCTTTTTAATTTGGACTATTAGGTGGTGCTTGCATTATAGTACAGATAGGGCGAAATTACATATGTTATGTTATTTGGCTTTTATAATACGCGAGTTACCCCCGTAGTGGTCTTACTGCACCGAGTCCTAATGAGGAGGGACACACCGCTTGTAGGTGTTGTTTGGTTATGTGCCCACCCATTGACTGCCCAGGACCATGCTAGTCCTTGTGGCCATTCCCACCCTGTTCCTGTCCCTCCCCAACCAAATCACCTCCTCTTGGGAACTCTTTGAGGTCACTTTATTCAAGCCTTAGCATCAAACTTTGCACTCAAAGTGCCTGCCAGTGTTTTTTCAAAGCAGTCTTCTGAGAATGAATGACTTAATTGGAGCTACTGTTGTAATAAAAGTGTCTTTACCCGGTCTGCTTTGAGTCACTCGATTTATAAGCACTATGTGTGTCCTTCATTAAAGCCCTGTTAAAACAATCATTGGCAAATCCATCAATTTTGGCTTGCCTATAAGTATTCGGTATTCACACCATTTGCAAATCACCTGCTACCATCAATGACCAGCTAATGCCATGGTGGTGCCTGGCAAGTGCCTTTGCCATGCCAACAGAAAAGCCCAAACTGTAGGCTTTGCCAATACTTGCTTTCTATTGCAAGTACAGACCAACAAATCACAGACAATGAAAAACGACTTCTGGGTTGTAAAAAAAGGGTGTACGTTTAGTAAAAACGACCTCTACAAAATAATGCTCAGTCTGGCTGCTTTGCTTCGGACCCGCTCACCAGTCCCCCCAGTCACTGCTTCCCAGCCCCGCCAGTCACCCGGAAGCGGCCTACGCTGAGCAGAGAGATCTCCCGCCCACGTCTCCCCTCCCTCCCTACCTCACTGGTCACTGCCGCAACCGCACCACGATGCATTTAGCACAGGACGGAAATAGGAGCCGGGCCCACCGAGGGTTATTGTTAGGCAGCCACAAAACAGGAAATGGGATGTTTCCCAGAAAGCCCCTTGAATTTCCAGCGAATAAGCCGCCGGTGTATAACTCACTCTATCTAGCAAAGGAACAAGAGACCTCGCCGTCAAAAAAAACAAACATCCCGTTTATGGGATTGCCCTCCACCTGGCCAGTAACTAGGAATCACATTCGCCCTCCAAACAAGCCAACAATCCAAAATAGTCCTTCAGCTCTTTCTACGCCTCTCCGGGAGACTGCAGGTTCAGAGGGCACCTTTCTCTGAGGGCACCGTCACAATGTTGAGTGAAACACAAATGGGGAGCACATTAAACGTTTCTATTGCTGAGTTATCATTGTGCCAAGTGGATCCCTGTCCCGCGTGACACCTTGAACCAGTCCTGGCTTTTCACTTTGCATGCTGTGACTTGTAGGCCCATACTTACATGAACACAACTAAACTACAAGTCCCAGAATTCAACAGAAAGCGGGGACTGACCCACAGTACCATGCATGACATTGGGATACTTGCTAGCTTTTTATTATCTGAGTGAGCCCTTTCCGTCATGAGCTGTATGCCATGATCGCTGCATTGACCCCACACGTGTTCAAAGGTTCTATGTGATATGTCCACATATTGAAAAGTCCAAACACAAAAAATACTGTTTTTTCCAGCTGATTTTGTGCAGCCTTCAATTTGAGGTAATATGACACTTCCATGACCCTCCAAAATCCGATCCTCTCAAACCCACCTCAATCCGATTCCCCTGCATGTCGCCACCCCTCTCGCACTGGCAATATTTCTTGAAAATAGAAGAGTTTCACCCCCAAACCTTCCATTCCTCTCCCGCCCGCCTAAATCTGCCTAGTGTCCGGGTTTAGCCTGGAGACTCCGGTTTCCACACTCTTCTTTGCGTCTCCGGGGAAGAGCATGGAGTCTAAGGGATTTCTTGCAGTCCCAGCAACTCCGCCCACACCTCTATTTGATTGGCAACAAACAGACTGCTAGTGGCCAATCACATGGAGGAGGGGGCGGAGGCAGAGTATATCAAGCAAATCCGACCCATATCATGTGTAACACCGTATTGTTTGCCTGTCTGTTAAAATAGCGGGCGGGCGAGTGGGCAAAAGTGAGTGGGCAGTGGGTGGAGTCTTATGTGGGCGGGGCATCGGGTGACGTAAATATACGGGTTTTTCTTTTTGAAATGTATGCAGATGTGCTGCTGCCTCCCTTCCCTGCCCAAAGCCGCCTTCCTCTACCCACCTCCACCAAGGACACACTAACACAGTCACACAAGCACGCACAAACTCACATTGCCCACCGTATGTATGCGCCCCACCTGTCCCCCACCCGGTCGCCTACTGTATGTATGCGCCCCCTCAGCCCCCCTGGTCGCCTACTGTATGTACGCACCCCCTGCTCCCCCTGGTCGCCCGCTGTATGTATGCGCCCCCCCTGATCGCCTGCTGTATATATGCGCCCCCCTGGTCACCCGCTGCATGTATGCACCCCCCTGGTCGCCTAATGTATGTATGAGCCCCCCAGCCTCCCCTGGTCACCCGCTGTATGTATGCGCCCCCCAGCCTCCCCCAGTCGCCCACTGTATGTACGCGCCCCCCGCTCCCCTGGGTGGCTCGCTGTATGTATGCACCCCCCAGCCTCCCCTGGTCACCCGCTGTATGTATGCCCCCCCTGATCGCCTGCTGCATATATGCGCCCCCCTGGTCACCCGCTGTATGTATGCGCCCCCCTGGTCGTCTGCTGTATGTATGCGACTCCCTGCCCCCCCGGTCGCCCACAGTATATATAAGCCCCCCCAGCACGCACCCCCCGATCCCCTGCTGTATGTATGCACCCCGCCAGGCCCCACTTGTTCGCCTTTGGCTTTGACCATACGCATTACCAGTTGTTGCCACCCTTCAAGACGGGGTTGGCTCTCATGTTTTATACCACTGATTCTGTCCCTTGCATTACCTGTTGTAGCCACCCTTCAAGACGGGGTTGGCTCTCATGTTTTATACCACTGATGCTGTCCCTTGCATTACCTGTTGTTGCCACCCTTCAAGATGGGGTGGCTCTCATGTTTTATGCCACCGATTTTGACCATATGCACGTATGTAACCAAGCAAGTATTCTTAACAGCACCACGATGTCTGAGGGAAGTTTGTGCACTTTACAAATGCAAATAAATAAATAAATAAATACTGCTACTACTGCAGAGTTACTCCTTCCAAGTGGCGCCCGCCACGCCCCGGCAGTGGTCGAAGTAGTGGAGCTACGTTCCCTGCTGGCCAGCCCCTGATTCCCACAAACCCCATCACCACGCCCCCGCCCATGTGCAATCCAAACCCCCCAAACAAACACACCTGCTGTTTAAGGGAATGTACAGTACAGTGCACTGAAGTGCAAGGTTCAACTTCTTCCTAAACTTTTATTTTAAAACGAAACAATTCCAGAACGGTTTTTTTTTTTTTAAATAAAAGTATAGGAGTGGCAAAATGTAATCAAAACAAGTAGAGGAGCACTGCCCCCAACCGTTCCCGTTCACTTCGACCACTGCGCCCCTGAAGTAAGAAGTGAAACCAGAACCTGAGGAGGTTTATGGGCAGTAAAAGGCAGAGATCCAAGTGGCCGAAGAGAGGGACACGGAAGCAGCCAGATGGTACATTCGTAACTGCTAATTGGAAAACCAGTGTGTTTTCCATAGGAAGGTAGCGCCCCCTCCCAGCCCTTGTGCTTCCCAAGCATCTGGGAAACCATTTTCAGGCCGGGAACAAAGAAACGGAAGCATTTCCTTTTGGGTCAATCATGAACCACGCAGGTGCGCAGCTTAGGTCATCCCTGCAGAGTAGGCACGGTTGAAAACACCCCTAACCCCCGGCCCCATATCGAGCCCAGTACAGCCGTAGATTGGTCGTTTTAGGCAGCAGTTTACAACTCTTTTTCTATCTTGTGAGTTGTAGTGTCGATTTTACTTCTGGGCCTACAAGTCCCAGAAAGCAACGTGTTTTTGGCGAAAAAGCCATAACTGGATAAGGTGCTTCTGATGACTTTGCTGGGCGTCAGGGGAGGGGGTTGACAAGCTTGCAAAAAGACAGGGGTGCAACTGGATACAAACTTTTGGGGGCTTAGAGCTCAACTGGTGGGAGGTGTCGCTACCTCCAACACTTCGGCACCAAGCAGTGGTGTAACACAAAAGGAGCGATTCTGTGAGCCCCCCTCACCGAAATACCTGGAAACAGATGGTTCTGTATCACAGACTCTCAGGCTGACCTGGTCCACCACTCGTGCCTATTGAATATGGTGATAGTGCTGCCACGGCGGCGTGATGCGGGCTGCACTAAAGATGCAAGGTGTTCAATCAGACCTTCCATCTTACACCACACATAGGGAACGGTGTGACGCTTGGTCCCTGGCGCCCAAATGTCTCAGCCGCCTTTGTGTCGGGCAGTAACATTATTGTACACATGGCAGTAGCCGAGGCAGCTTCTGGTGGCAGGGGTCAGGTGGCTACTGAGGGGGCACTGGCATTGTAAATGATTCAGGTTTAGGGGCAGCAGGAGGATATCTGTAGTGCAATGGTGCATTTAACATTTCTTTTTTTCTTGAAAACTGGTTTAAAACGTCATACAATTTACAATTGGTTCTAGGGTAAGGCATGAAAAAGCCTAGTAGATGCCATGTCACCAACCATACACAGAAGCATTTGACAACATGTTCATGATGCCTGAGTTCACAACATATGCCAGCATTGCCATTGTTAGTCATTTTTTATTCAGCTGCGCCCAGGATATATCCCAGCCTTGACAGTGTAAACCATTGACGAAGCTGAGTCCACAATATATGCCATTATTCCTAGTGTAAAGCACTTTGATTTTGCGGCCACATTCGGCTCTCCCCTGTTCCCTATCATAGCCACTCTGCCCAGTTGTTAGCTTCGGGCCCCCTTGCATTGACCCCTTGCGATCTGCTTCCCTCGTTTTATACTTCCCCCTGTGACCTATAAAGTAATCCTTTGATTCTGGAAGCTCCTTCCACACTCTATAAATACCCTAAAAATAATAATAAATAGCATGAGACCCTGTCAACATGTATTTTGGGTCACTCGGCATGTTCTCGGGTTGTCCATTTGTTTGGAGTGTCTGAGCTGTTAGCAGGCGGTTAAAAGGGCAGTCCTTGTTAAGTGACTATAAATATGGGGCACAGAGGTTGTGCACTGGCATAGTGTAACCTCACGCAGCATGACTTGAATTAATATTGCATAATGCAGCATAAAAAGGCGTATAAAAATGTATTCTACCATTGTCTGTAACTACGCCGTGATACCTCCGGGTCTGGGTGTATAACAAATGTAATAAATAAATAAATAAAAGTATCATGGCATAGCAAAGTGACCAGCCCTGCTCAAGCAACTCTGATACCTGTTAACAGCAAGGGAGGAAATAGCTCAGTTATGTTCTGTTAATAAAGGCTTGTAAAGTGCACTGATGCCATCAAAGTTATTTCCTGTCACTAAAAGGCTGCAAAGCGCGAGTCAAACTTATCTACTGCCATAGAGACTTGGGTTTGCTGTGCAAAGAGGCGCTATCAGTATCCGCCTAAAGATGGCAACGTTAGTCACGTGATGTAGAGCAAGGGTCTGTAACCTTTGGCTCGCTGGATGTTTTGGCCTCCCAACAGCCCCTGCTGGCATAGACAAGGGTTTGTGATCATGGAAGTCGTATCCCAAAACATCTGTAGAGCTGATGTAGAGCAACTGGGAGAGGGATGGCTCAACAGAAAAAGCCTAACCGCCAAGGACGGTGGAATCAGTGGGAGCAGAGCGTAGCTGTTTTGAGGGGGCGTGTACGATTCAAACGTATTGTTCAGAAAGCAGAGACCTGTACCAGAAAGAGTCCTGTGGACCAGGCAGAGGGACTTTAACGGGATCTATGTGATTATTGCGACGGTTGAAAATTGCAACTTTTTTAAAAAACCCCTTTACACCACGTATATATGCGGGGAGAAAACCGGCGCAGCTCCCCCATATTAATATTATATTGTATACCCCCCATATGTGCTTTAAGGGGGGGGTAAAAAAAAAGTTGGCATTTTTGGCCGTTGTAATTGTGCGTGCGACATTTTGGTACGATTCCACTTAAACGTAATAAGCTTCCTCATCGGCAGCCAAAGGCGTTTATTCAAAATTGGAATTATATGTTGGACGAGCGAGGTGTGTGTCAAGGCCCTTGCAGCTGAGCTTTAAAGTCGCTGAAGGCAATTGGCAAGTCTCAAAATGCCCGAGATAGAGACCATGAGCCGAGTCCAGGCGCGATTGCAATAAGGCAACGATTCCTTGGGTTCAGTGAAATGCGCCAGAGCAAGGGCTAAGGCATCTTTAATATTTTAGATGAAAAACCTGCCTGCACCATGTTCTTCATCTGTGGGTCCTGGCAGGGCCATCTTAAGCACTTTTGGGTCCCGGGCCATGGACCTCTTTGGGGCCCTCCTCCACTGAACCGAAGGGATCCAGAATATCTGGTTGCGCCCCTTCGTCACGAGGATCACAACCCACAGCTTGATAAGTTGCCTCACAGCAATCAAAAAGAGCCGTAGATAACACACAAACTATGCATGCCGCAGTGAACACAGAAAGAAAGCATTACAGGATGAATAGATCAGACTAGAATGCACTTGTCAACCACAGACAGGAAATGGGTTTAGAGCCTCGGCAGCGTGCCATAGAATATCCTGACGCGTGCTATTTAAGTTTGTTGAACAATGGGAGCTGACTTCTTTAACGGGACCCCTTTAAAAGTGGGGGCCTGGGCAAGTGCCCCTTTTGCCCTCCCATAAAGACCTCTCTGGTTCCAGTGTCAGCACAAAATCAAAGCAGAGCCGGCCTTAGTCCCGCGCAAACAGTGGTGTTACCCAGAGCGCACTCAATTTACGTCATTTCGTTAGGGCGCCGTGGCTGCTGGTGCGCCAGAACGGGGTGCTTTGATTTTGTTTTTGTTTTTATTTAAATCCCGGTGCACCACCATGCCAAGTCACTGGGTGCACCTGGAGCGGCAGCACTCAAGAGAGAGAGGCGGGGGCGGGGGCTAATTGTTGGGCTTGCTGATTGCCAGTCCCTGCCGGCTTGGCTCCAGTCACAAAAAAGAAAAGAAACGCACATGAAAGGAGAACATCCCGTCCTCCCAATCACAGTTAAACACACCCTGTGGCTCCGGCTGATTGCCATTGTCGCATGATACCACAGGCAGTGTCCAGGACAGGGCTGCCTGCAGCCCCTTAACGACCTGCAAGTCCTCCTTTCTTTCATCACCAGCACACCCTTTGTTGGGGGCAGGGGTGTTGCTAGATCTGGAAGGGATCGGGGGCTACACTAATGTCGGGGCTGTTTGGACTCGGTGCTAGCTAGTCTTCTGTCTGTAGCCCCTGAGCTTCTATCCAGGCTACAACCAAAAGACCAGGGGCTATAGCCCCCTCAAACCCCCCAGCAAGGCCTCTGGTGGGGGGGGGAGGTGTAGGCATTTTGCATTGATGGGCTCTTTGCGTATGAAAGACCCTTTGGAGGCTTGCTACCTAGCAAACAGGAGGGTACTTAAGGTAACCCTTTGAAAGTTTATTCATGATGAAAAAAAGGTTTGTGTTTTATATAGCACTACACCCACGTAGGTCTCAGAGCACTGAAATAACAGAAGACATTATTACCCCACAGAGTGGTACTTAATTTAGGGACCTTGGAAGGATGAAAGGCTGAGTTTCCCCTGCCGGGATTTAAACCTGCCACAGCAGGCTGCACACAGACATCAGGGGCAAGCTCTCAACTCGCTGTGCTATCTGACTGGCTATATGGATAGGCAAATGCATAACCACATAAAGGAATTTGATGACAAATGTAATCTGACACTGCTACAGTGGTGTACAAAAAGGATATTTTTTCAGGCTTTCTAGTATGTTGCATCCTGTGACTTTTAGTTTTCTGTTCAGTGTGTGTAAAATGAAGATACAATCTTATTTTGGCTCAACAACTTTCTCCAAGGATTTACATAGTGTAAGATTGCTTTAATATGAGATATGTGTATGTTGCACGTAAACCATCAGAGCTCTGAAATTTCCACTGGGCATGCAGTCCTGTTTTTCCTTTGGATTCTGGGACTCTCCCATTTGAAATAAAAGAAAACTACAACTTCCAAGCAAAAGCAGGACTGGATAGCTTTCCCATGCATAGCCACAGGGAACCTGAGACATCTGCTCTAAAGACAGTATTATTGTGTTCAAGGGCCTAAACTGTAGCATGGGTAGAAATCTCAGCTTCGCTGTATACGCAAATTGTGTTCTCCTGGGCCAGTAATGTACTCTCCACTTGTATAGAGGACAGGCCTAAGCAGAGCCAACATTCATTTCCTCCCCTATTCGTGCCAGTCACTAAAGTTGTGTCGGCCTCCCAGAGTTCAACCGCACAGGAGAATGAGTGCCACTCCTTGCTATGCCCCGTTATTCTAGGTCTGGTAAAGCACACAGTTTACCGTTTTCAATGTTTCTTGGAATTTCGGGATCTGCAAGAGGTGTGGTATAGGGATCACTTGGGAGCGGGGGAAGGTTGCTTTGTAGCGATGTTGACGCGCGCATATATGAGAAGATGTGGCTCTGGTTTGTAAGTTCTATTTATTTTGTGAGGTCTCTGGAGCAGTAGTTAGTGAGGGCTCCAGGTTGGCGAGGTGCATTGTTTGTGTGATTGTGGTGTCTGCTTGGCGAGGTGCATTGTTTGTGTGATTGTGGTGTCTGCTTGGCGAGGTGCATTGTTTGTGTGATTGTGGTGTCTGCTTGGCGAGTGCATTGTTTTGGTGTGATTGTGGTGTCTGCTTGGTGAGGTGCATTGTTTGTGTGATTGTGGTGTCTGCTTGGCGAGGTGCATTGTTTGTGTGATTGTGGTGTCTGCTTGGCGAGGTGCATTGTTTGTGTGATTGTGGTGTCTGCTTGGCGAGGTGCATTGTTTGTGTGATTGTGGTGTCTGCTTGGCGAGGTGCATTGTTTGTGTGATTGTGGTGTATTGGAGGAGTGTGGATGATTGTTTATGTGCATCTGTGGGTGTCCAGTTAAAGTTACGAAATCAAAAGGATCGAATGCCAAAGATGAGTGTATTCGACCGAAAACAAAAGGATCACATTTTTTTTAAATGTATATATTTTTTTGGATTTAGTATAGGTAAAAAAAGGTGTTTTTACACCAAAAAAAATAAATAATAATAATTCGATCCTTTTTTTCGGTCGAATTGACTCGACCCTTTTGTCATTCGACCCTTTTGAGTCGAAACTTTAACCTATAACCCATCTGTGGTGTGATAGTGTACTATATGGGACATTTTGTGGACGCATGCCCTCTGGTGGTGCACATTCCAGGTGAAAGCTGTGCTGTTTCTGTGGGGGTGTTGTGTTTAGAGATGTGTTGTTGGTTCGGATGGGATATAGAACCACTTTCGGGTGCTTTCTGTCACCATATCTTGCACAAGAGACCACCTAATAACTGGGAACAATCTTTTTCACTTTGGCAACATCACAAGTTGTCACATTTATTTGCTTAGATCAATGCCCTGTTATGCCATATGTAGTTTTAGGCTAACTATTGCTAAATCAGATGATATGGCAAGACAATGTAGGGCTTACAGTTTCTAGACAGTTTGCCAGGACCTCCCCTTTAACTGCCCACGTACTCCTCAGATATTCAATTGTAGCACGCACATATGCCAACGTGCTCCACTCCAGCAACTAGTCCAGTCCAGGTTTTAACTTTGTATTCAGGTACTTTTAGTGCCAGATTTAGATTTATAATATGGAAATCTGGGACTGCAAATCCCAGATTGCAAAATTAAAATCAGGACTGAACTAGCATTCCCCAAAAAGAATGAGGCATGTTGGCAGGTACGGAAGCGCTCAGTCTTACATGGGATAGGGGTATAATGTAAATGGATTTGGACCAACTGACAGTGGTTTAATATCCCAGGTTCACTGTTAAGCCAAACTGTGTGATCCTGGGAAAATAATGTCCTCACTTTTACTCTGGCCTCAGCAGAGCCAACATTAATTTTCTTCCCCAAAGCGGCATGGGCTGTCCAGAGTACTGCACCACAGGAAACTGAGTAAAACTCTTTCCTGTGTCCTGTTATGCTATGCTATTGGGTCTTGCATAGCACAGTCTACCATTTTCACAGTTTCTTGGAGTTCCAGGGTCTGCCAGTGGCTGGGCATGGGACTAAGCCAGGTCTAGGACAAGGTGGCTTTGATGCAATTCTTATGTGTGCATATTTCAAAAGATAAGGTGCTCAGTGGTGTGTACGTTTTATATATTTGGGGAATTATCTGGAGCAGTGGTTAATGTGTGCTCCATGTTGGTAACATGCATTGGTGTCTGCCGGAGTGGTGTTTAAGGAGTGTGGGGAGTGGTGTTGCTTTACCTGTGGTGGGCTGCTGTGCTGGTTAGGAAAACCTAGTACAGACACGCGTCTGCGGGTGATGTGCTCTATATTATGTAACCTCTGTTGTTATAGTGGGGGAGTGGTGTATAGAGATGTTTTCAGGTGGTTACTATTATCATGGGTTTCTATCTAATGCCATTCTGTGTTTGTATACTGTCTTCGCAGTTTTAATTTCCCACTCTAAAGGCAGGTCTTCCTGTACAGAATGCAAAGTGAGGTGAGTCAAAATGCCAGGACAGACCTAGCATCTCAGAACGGACGTGGGAAAGCCTGAGATCGCTCAAGGAGAAAATGTTAGAAGGCTTTGCATGGTGAAATACTGAAATCACCAAAAAAGCCTTGGCACTGGGGGGAAAACCCATGCAGTTAAACCATCCTGTGTGAGAGATGTATTTTCTCTTAGTCGTTGTTTGAGTCAGGCATGCAGCTTGTTGTTACAGATGTTATGAATACGTTTAAATGCCCGCCAACAACAAGAAATCAAGCAATGGCAAAGCCACTAGTTTTAGCACTCACTGTTGTTCGCTGCAATTTTCATTGACTGGCCTCAGGTAGCAAAGGGAGACGTTGTGAACAGGGATACAGGGGAGCGGCGGGATGGGCACAGAGAGTGCTGGCACAGGCAAAGAAAGATGCCAGTGAGAGAGGGTGCCATCAGTGGTGCGCAGGATGAGTTGTGACCAAGAGAGTGAGAAAGTGGGAGGGTAGGCGCGAGTGTGAGGATGTGAGAGAGCGAAGATGACAGCTAAATGAAGAGGCAAAAGTGAAGATGGAAGCCAGGGGGAATGTGATCAGGGTGCACGAGGGGCCAGTCATAGCGGGTAGGCAAGACAGAGTGTGGAAACTAGGGGGAGAGTGTGGGTGCATTGAGAGGGGGGTGAGGAAAGAGAGAGTAAGTGAGAATTCCAAGGTCACTAACAGTACAGGGGATCATTCTGCAACACATTTTCAGGCTCTTTGTGTTCAATGGAACTACACGTGGCCAAAGATATTCCAGTGCTGCCACTGTAAATAATACATTTCCTGGAAGAGCCCAATATGTTTAGCATGATGCTGTAAGAACATGTTTATGCTGCCAGTACAGTATTGCCACTGAAACACCTGATCATGATGGCTGGTCTTGCTGTATGCCACTATTAGCACTGTAAACATTTTCGTGTTTCATGCATGATGTGCAAGGTAAAAGACTGCAGTGACACTGTAAGAATACATGTTCATGCTTGCTGTGCAGTGACACTATAAGAATACATGTTCATGCTTGCTGTGCAGTGACACTATAAGAATACATGCTCATGCTTGCTGTGCAGTGACACTATAAATAATACATTTCCTGGAAGAGCCCAATATGTTTAGCATGATGCTGTAAGAACATGTTTATGCTGCCAGTACAGTATTGCCACTGAAACACCTGATCATAATGGCTGGTCTTGCTGTATGCCACTATTAGCACTGTAAACATTTTCGTGTTTCGTGCATGATGTGCAAGGTAAAAGACTGCAGTGACACTGTAAGAATACATGTTCATGCTTGCTGTGCAGTGACACTATAAGAATACATGCTCATGCTTGCTGTGCAGTGACACTATAAGAATTCATGCTTGCTGTGCAGTGACACTATAAGAATACATGTTCATGCTTGCTGTGCAGTGACACTATAAGAATACATGTTCATGCTTGCTGTGCAGTGACACTATAAGAATACATGCTCATGCTTGCTGTGCAGTGACACTATAAGAATACATGCTCATGCTTGCTGTGCAGTGACACTATAAGAATATGTTCATGCTTGCTGTGCAGTGACACTATAAGAATACATGCTCATGCTTGCTACAGATCCCAATATATGCCAACAGTGGCACTGTATAAACACACTTTCATGCTGGTTGCCTAAAATAAGCCAGCATGCCACTGTAAAAATAATGTCATGCTGCCTGTGTGCAATTCATGGTAACCCTACACAATGAACAATATTTATGCTGACTGTGCCCAACATACCCTTGTGGTGCCACTATAAAATACAACTATGCTGTGGGTGCTCCACTGGCAAACACGCACACATTTTCACTTATCCCGGGGATACATAATCGGTCTCACACAAACACACACACCAGCATTGACAATAAACACTGTGTTCTTTTCTTTTCTAAACTTAACTTTCCATGCAGTGACAGTCCTCTCTCCCTTTGTTCTGGACTGTGGTGCTCCAGTCCTTATGGCAGCACGAGGACAGCGTCAGAATGTGTGAGGCCGAGAATGGGGGAGGGAGGGAGGCAGGGAAGCGAGGTTAAAAGCTAAACACAATGAAGCTGTGGGTGTTCCTGTGCCACACATCACAATGGACGCCTGTTTGGGATGGAGGTGTGTCCAGAGCGCTTCAGCAGTCACAATGAGTCAGAGGACCCTGGCATCCGCATCGTTCTTTCTTTGGAGCAGGATAGGAAACGCATCCCAACATGGCTATGGGACTCCAAATTCTTAAACTACCTCTGTGAGCATCTTTGCCTTTTTACTGTTTTTCTGCTACATTTTTCCTGAGTTCTTAAATTATACCAAGATTTGAGTTTTTGCTGCATAGTACAGAGAGGCAAGGCCAGATCCATTGCAAGGTGTCACGTTTCCATACGCTGTTAGTGTTGCACAGATTAGTGTGTGTGCGTGTGTGTGTGTGTATATACACCTATATATTAATTAAATATTATATATATTTTAGTGCAGTGGGGGCAAGTGGGAGCACCAAATTATGTTTCGCCCAGGGCGATGCCAGAGTTAAGGCCGTCCCTGAATCAAAGTAGACACCCTGGTTCAGCTTGCGTGCAGATGTTGGACGGGGGGCCAACAAAGGCGGGGCCAGACACAGAGACCGAGATAGAGGGCCTACAGGCCACTAAGGTGTTCATTTTCTATAAATGACTAATTTGACTGCATGGAGCCATTACGTTTACACTGTAAGGTAAGCTACTCCCCGCCGCCAAATTTTCTGCATTTGCACTGCAGGGTGCAACGGTCAAGGGCAAAAGGCGGCGTACAAGCGCGTACGCCGCCTTTTGCCCTTTACATTTGCACTCCGCAGTGCAAAGTGAGTAAACGCTGCCTGGCATACAGCCAGGCAGCGTTTACTTTTGGTTGTGAGCAGGGCTTGCCATGCTTCCATGGCAAGCCATGCTCACAAATGAAATGAAACACTCCCCGACATGCTTGAACGTCAGGGAAGATTTCATTTCAACTGGGAACACTGCTTACCATGCACGCATGGTAAGCAGTGTCCCCAATTGAAATGAAACCCTTTCCAACATGCAAGCATGTCCGGGAGGGTTTCAATTCAGGTGCAGATGCTGATGAATGTACAATGGATCCCTATGGGGTCCGCCTGCTTTATGGTTCCATACAATGGATGGACAATTGCCAACTGGGTAGCAATTGTTACCCAGTTGGCAATTGTCCATCCTTTTTGTGTTACTCAGTGCTTTACCAAGGGCATGCCCTGTCACGATTACCCTTTGCCCCCACACAATACCTAATGTCCATACAATGGATCCCTATGGGGCCCGCCTGCTTTATGGTTCCATACAATGGATCCCTATGGGGTCCGCCTGCTTTATGGTTCCCTGCCGGTGCAGATGCTGGAGCATGTTCAATGGATCCCTATGGGGTCCGCCTGCTTTATGGTTCCATATAATGGATCCCTATGGGGTCCGCCTGCTTTATGGTTCCATACAATGGATCCCTATGGGGTCCGCCTGCTTTATGGTTCCATGCCGGTGCAGCTGCTGGAGCATGTACAATGGATCCCTATGGGGTCCGCCTGCTTTATGGTTCCATATAATGGATCCCTATGGGGTCCGCCTGCTTTATGGTTCCCTGCCGGTGCAGATGCTGGAGCATGTTCAATGGATCCCTATGGGGTCCGCCTGCTTTATGGTTCCATATAATGGATCCCTATGGGGCCCGCCTGCTTGATGGTTCATACAATGGATCCCTATGGGGTCCGACTGCTTTATGTTTCCCTGCCGATGCAGATGCTGGAGCATGTACAATGGATCCGTATGGGGCCCGCCTGCTTTATGGTTCCATGTCGGTGCAGATGCTGGAGCATGTACAATGGATCCCTATGGGGTCCGCCTGCTTTATGGTTCATACAATGGATCCCTATGGGGTCCGACTGCTTTATGGTTCCATGTCGGTGCAGATGCTGGAGCATGTACAATGGATCCCTTTGGAGTCCGCCTGCTTTATGGTTCCATGCCGTTGCAGATGCTGGAGCATGTACAATGGATCCCTATGGGGTCCGCCTGCTTTATGTTTCCCTGCCGGTGCAGATGCTGGAGCATGTTCAATGGATCCCTATGGGGTCCGCCTGCTTTATGGTTCCATACAATGGATCCCTATGGGGTCCGCCTGCTTTATGGTTCCATGTCGGTGCAGATGCTGGAGCATGTACAATGGATCCCTATGGGGTCCGCCTGCTTTATGGTTCCATGTCGGTGCAGATGCTGGAGCATGTACAATGGATCCCTATGGGGTCCGCCTGCTTTATGGTTCCATATAATGGATCCCTATGGGGCCCGCCTGCTTGATGGTTCCATGTCGGTGCAGATGCTGGAGCATGTACAATGGATCCCTATGGGGTCCGCCTGCTTTATGGTTCCATACAATGGATCCCTATGGGGTCCGCCTGCTTTATGGTTCCATGCCGGTGCAGCTGCTGGAGCATGTACAATGGATCCCTATGGGGTCCACCTGCTTTATGGTTCCATATAATGGATCCCTATGGGGGCCCGCCTGCTTGATGGTTCCATGTCGGTGCAGATGCTGGAGCAGGTACAATGGATCCCTATGGGGTCCGCCTGCTTTATGGTTCCATATAATGGATCCCTATGGGGTCCGCCTGCTTTATGGTTCCCTGCCGGTGCAGATGCTGGAGCATGTTCAATGGATCCCTATGGGGTCCGCCTGCTTTATGGTTCCATATAATGGATCCCTATTGGGCCCGCCTGCTTGATGGTTCATACAATGGATCCCTATGGGGTCCGACTGCTTTATGGTTCATACAATGGATCCCTATGGGGTCCGACTGCTTTATGTTTCCCTGCCGATGCAGATGCTGGAGCATGTACAATGGATCCCTTTGGGGTCCGTCTGCTTTATGGTTCCATGTCGGTGCAGATGCTGGAGCATGTACAATGGATCCTTATGGGGTCCGCCTGCTTTATGGTTCATACAATGGATCCCTATGGGGTCCGCCTGCCTTATGGTTCCCTGCTGGTGCAGATGCTGGAGCATGTACAATGGATCCCTATGGGGTCTGCCTGCTTTATGGTTCCATACAATGGATCCCTACGGGGTCCGCCTGCTTTATGGTTCCCTGCCGGTGCAGATGCTGGAGCATGTACAATGGATCCCTATGGGGTCCGCCTGCTTTATGGTTCCATACAATGGATCCCTATGGGGTCCGCCTGCTTTATGTTTCCCTGCCGGTGCAGATGCTGGAGCATGTACAATGGATCCCTATGGGGTCCGCCTGCTTTATGGTTCCCTGCCGGTGCAGATGCTGGAGCATGTACAATGGATCCCTTTGGGGTCCGCCTGCCTTATGGTTCCCTGCCGGTGCAGATGCTGGAGCATGTACAATGGATCCCTATGGGGTCTGCCTGCTTTATGGTTCCATACAATGGATCCCTACGGGGTCCGCCTGCTTTATGGTTCCCTGCCGGTGCAGATGCTGGAGCATGTACAATGGATCCCTATGGGGTCCGCCTGCTTTATGGTTCCATACAATGGATCCATATGGGGTCCGCCTGCTTTATGTTTCCCTGCCGGTGCAGATGCTGGAGCATGTACAATGGATCCCTATGGGGTCCGCCTGCTTTATGGTTCCCTGCCGGTGCAGATGCTGGAGCATGTTCAATGGATCCCTATGGGGTCCGCCTGCTTTATGGTTCCATATAATGGATCCCTTTGGGGTCCACCTTCTTTATGGTTCCCTGCCGGTGCAGATGCTGGAGCATGTACAATGGATCCCTTTGGGGTCCGCCTGCTTTATAACTCCATGTCGATGCAGATGCTGGAGCATGTACAATGGATCCCTATGGGGTCAGTCTGCTTTATGGTTCATACAATGGATCCCTATTGGGTCCGACTGCTTTATGGTTCCATGTCGGTACAGATGCTGGAGCATGTACAATGGATCCCTTTGGGGTCCACCTGCTTTGTGGTTCCCTGCCGGTGCAGATGCTGGAGCATGTACAATGGATCCCTATGGGGTCCGCCTGCTTTATGGTTCCATACAATGGATCCCTCTGGGGTCCGCCTGCTTTATGGTTCCATACAATGGATCCGTTTGGGGTCCGCCTGCTTTATGGTTCCATGCCGGTGCAGATGCTGGAGCATGTACAATGGATCCCTATGGGGTACGCCTGCTTCATGGTTCCATGCCGGTGCAGATGCTGGAGCATGTACAATGGATCCTTATGGGGTCCGTCTGCTTTATGGTTCCATACAATGGATCCCTATGGGGTCCGACTGCTTTATGGTTCCATGCCGGTGCAGATGCTGGAGCATGTACAATGGATCCGTATCGGGCCTGCCTGCTTTATGGTTCCCTGCCGGTGCAGATTCTGGAGCATGTACAATGGATCCCTATGGGGTCCGCCTGCTTTATGGTTCCATATAATGGATCCCTATGGGGTCCGGCTGCTTTATGGTTCCATGCCGGTGCAGATGCTGGAGCATGTACAATGGATCCCTATGGGGTCCGCCTGCTTTATGTTTCCATGTCGGTGCAGATGCTGGAGCATGTACAATGTATCCCTATGGGGTCCGCCTGCTTTATGGTTCATACAATGGATCCCTATGGGGTCCGACTGCTTTATGGTTCCATGTCGGTGCAGATGCTGGAGCGTGTACAATGGATCCCTTTGGGGTCCGCCTGCCTTATGGTTCCCTGCTGGTGCAGATGCTGGAGCATGTACAATGGATCCCTATGGGGTCTGCCTGCTTTATGGTTCCATACAATGGATCCCTACGGGGTCCGCCTGCTTTATGGTTCCCTGCCGGTGCAGATGCTGGAGCATGTACAATGGATCCCTATGGGGTCCGCCTGCTTTATGGTTCCATACAATGGATCCCTATGGGGTCCGCCTGCTTTATGTTTCCCTGCCGGTGCAGATGCTGGAGCATGTACAATGGATCCCTATGGGGTCCGCCTGCTTTATGGTTCCCTGCCGGTGCAGATGCTGGAGCATGTACAATGGATCCCTTTGGGGTCCGCCTGCCTTATGGTTCCCTGCCGGTGCAGATGCTGGAGCATGTACAATGGATCCCTATGGGGTCTGCCTGCTTTATGGTTCCATACAATGGATCCCTACGGGGTCCGCCTGCTTTATGGTTCCCTGCCGGTGCAGATGCTGGAGCATGTACAATGGATCCCTATGGGGTCTGCCTGCTTTATGGTTCCATACAATGGATCCCTACGGGGTCCGCCTGCTTTATGTTTCCCTGCCGGTGCAGATGCTGGAGCATGTACAATGGATCCCTATGGGGTCCGCCTGCTTTATGGTTCCCTGCCGGTGCAGATGCTGGAGCATGTTCAATGGATCCCTATGGGGTCCGCCTGCTTTATGGTTCCATATAATGGATCCCTTTGGGGTCCACCTTCTTTATGGTTCCCTGCCAGTGCAGATGCTGGAGCATGTACAATGGATCCCTTTGGGGTCCGCCTGCTTTATAACTCCATGTCGATGCAGATGCTGGAGCATGTACAATGGATCCCTATGGGGTCCGTCTGCTTTATGGTTCATACAATGGATCCCTATTGGGTCCGACTGCTTTATGGTTCCATGTCGATGCAGATGCTGGAGCATGTACAATGGATCCCTATGGGGTCCGCCTGCTTTATGGTTCCATACAATGGATCCCTCTGGGGTCCGCCTGCTTTATGGTTCCATACAATGGATCCGTTTGGGGTCCGCCTGCTTTATGGTTCCATGCCGGTGCAGATGCTGGAGCATGTACAATGGATCCCTATGGGGTACGCCTGCTTCATGGTTCCATGCCGGTGCAGATGCTGGAGCATGTACAATGGATCCTTATGGGGTCCGCCTGCTTTATGGTTCCATACAATGGATCCCTATGGGGCCCGACTGCTTTATGGTTCCATGCCGGTGCAGATGCTGGAGCATGTACAATGGATCCGTATCGGGCCCGCCTGCTTTATGGTTCCCTGCCGGTGCAGATTCTGGAGCATGTACAATGGATCCCTATGGGGTCCGCCTGCTTTATGGTTCCATATAATGGATCCCTATGGGGTCCGGCTGCTTTATGGTTCCATGCCGGTGCAGATGCTGGAGCATGTACAATGGATCCCTATGGGGTCCGCCTGCTTTATGGTTCCATGCCGGTGCAGATGCTGGAGCATGTTCAATGGATCCCTATGGGGTCCTCCTGCTTTATGGTTCCCTGCCGGTGCAGATGCTGGAGCATGTACAATGGATCCCTATGGGGTCCGCCTGCCTCATGGTTCCATGTCGGTGCAGATGCTGGAGCATGTTCAATGGATCCCTATGGGGTCCGCCTGCTTTATGGTTCCATACAATGGATCCCTATGGGGTCCGACTGCTTTATGGTTCCCTGCCGGTGCAGATGCTGGAGCATGTACAATGGATCCCTATGGGGTCCGCCTGCCTCATGGTTCCATGTCGGTGCACATGCTGCAGCATGTACAATGGATCCCTTTGGGGTCCGCCTGCTTTATGGTTCCATGTCGGTGCAGATGCTGGAGCATGTTCAATGGATCCCTATGGGGTCCGCCTGCTTTATGGTTCCATACAATGGATCCCTATGGGGTCCGACTGCTTTATGGTTCCATGTCGGTGCAGATGCTGGAGCATGTACAATGTATCCCTATGGGGTCCGCCTGCTTTATGGTTCCATGTCGGTGCAGATGCTGGAGCATGTACAATGGATCCCTATGGGGTCCACCTGCTTTATGGTTCATACAATGGATCCCTATGGGGTCCGACTGCTTTATGGTTCCATGTCGGTGCAGATGCTGGAGCATGTACAATGGATCCCTTTGGGGTCCGCCTGCTTTATGGTTCCATACAATGGATCCTTTTGGGGTCCGCCTGCTTTATGCTTCCATGCCGGTGCAGATGCTGGAGCATGTACAATGGATCCCTTTGGGGTCCGCCTGCTTTATGGTTCCATACAATGGATCCCTATGGGGTCCGACTGCTTTATGGTTCCATGCCGGTGCAGATGCTGGAGCATGTACAATGGATCCCTATGGGGTCCGCCTGCTTTATGTTTTCCTGCCGGTGCAGATGCTGGAGCATGTACAATGGATCCGTATGGGGCCCGCCTGCTTTATGGTTCCCTGCCGGTGCAGATGCTGGAGCATGTACAATGGATCCCTATGGGGCCCGCCTGCTTTATGGTTCCCTACCGGTGCAGATGCTGGAGCATGTACAATGGATCCCTATGGGGTCTGCCTGCTTTATGGTTCCATACAATGGATCCCTATGGGGTCCGCCTGCTTTATGTTTCCATGCCGGTGCGCCTGCTTTATGGTTCCATGCCGGTGCAGATGCTGGAGCATTTGTATGGCAGAGAGGAAGGAGGTGGGGGAAACGAAAGTTGTGTTCCGCCCCTCTACTCCATCATACAAGTGCTTGAACATGAGGTGGGGGGTGATTGGAAGGCATTAAAGCCTTTTACGCCTTTTAATCACGTTACAGCTCTGATGAATATGAGCAACAGAGAGTTACATTTTCTAAGAGTTTGACTTAGGAAACTTTCTGTTCATCCAAATTTATAGCACCAGAGGTCACTCAGAAAGACATCTATTAGGTTCACCCGATGAGGATGAGCATTTTGAGTCAACTCTCAGGTGAGCATCATCAGCGGAATTATAAAACATTTTTGGCTTAATTTAGGCAACCCATAAAAAAGCGAAAAACCACATTTCCACGGCCCCATCAAACCCAACACTCCCCCCCGGGGGATTAACCAGAGAAACAGGGGGGTTTCAGTCCCGAACCTCGCCCACCAACCCCACCCAAAACTGCCCCTAGCCCCAATCCAACACAAACACACACGCACGCACGCATAAACTTACCTCCTCTCCCCAAACACCGCTTTGAGGTCCTCAAGTGCCTTCCTGTGAGGTTAGGGATGTGAGCCCGGTACACAACATTCACCCTAGGGGTCGTGGTAAGCAGGACCTCACAGTGAGAGACTCCCCTCTTGTGAATAAATACTCCCTTCCCGATGAGGAACTCTCTTTTCATTACCCTCAAACACACAGTCCAACACTATCAGCTGACAGGTAACCAGACTCCTCTTAAATATGTTATTTGTGGGGCTGGGCAATACATCAAGTTTTGGATATATATAGATATATTTTCAAAAGTGATATAGGATTAGACAATATCGCTAATATCAAGATATTTGTATATATGCCTCCCATTAAATTAAGATGATGACACATCAGTATGACAAAACGTCAATGCCTACTTCAGTGCATATAGGGTTGTGCATCGGACTTGCATTTATTTGTTAGTATTGTCGTTATGTTAAGATGATTTCCATTTGAATCAATTGCAATTTAAGGATGAGGTTTGCTGACAATGTTTGAGTAGTGTTTGCATTTACTGTTCAGTATTAGTACTGTTGGCATCTAATATGTAGTTGGCTTATAACTGGCCATTTCATCCACATAAACAATATCAAGATATATAGTGTATATCGCCATTCAGCCCAAAAATATCGAGATATGACTTTTGGTC
This sequence comes from Ambystoma mexicanum, assembly GCF_040938575.1. Classification (NCBI taxonomy): domain Eukaryota; kingdom Metazoa; phylum Chordata; class Amphibia; order Caudata; family Ambystomatidae; genus Ambystoma; species Ambystoma mexicanum. The sequence continues at coordinate 1,252,100,021 of NC_090933.1, read as the reverse complement.
CATATCATCCAGCCCTATGTTATTGTAATGTAATTACAGAAGAAAAGTATCTGCCTGGTACAGAGATGAGTAAGAACAAAGGAGTGATAAAGAATGCCTGTCTGTCGAGCACTGAGACGAAGAAACTTCAAGGAGTTATGCAAAGCATAACTCCAACACAAAGGGAGGACTATCCTGAGAAGCAGGGGAAGCCCCAGCATTGCATAATAAAAGTGGGGGGAACAAGACAATGTCATAACGAGACCAAGGAATCACAAACCAGCTGGGGACGTGAAACCGGTGACTCTGGGGGAACGTTGCTTCTCCTGGCTACAGGCGGTGTGAGAGAAGCTGCAGTGCACATCGTGGGAAACCAACTAGAGGAAGTCAGTCCAATGGTTGTTAGTCCCAGGAGGGACATCCATCAAGGGGTCATGAGAAGTCCCAATTCCAAGGTGTTTAACCTAAAGCACACCAAAGACAGACACTGGAAGGTCGGTTTACAGACAGAGAAAACCGAAGCGAAGGAAAGAGAATTGCGTGGTGGCCTGAGCAGACCAAGAAACACAAACCCTCTACTCGCCGATACCACAAACAGACACAGAGGTGTGTCCAGCGAAGTCGAGTGTGCAAATCGAAGAGCTGTCATGACCGAACACTGATGCTGACATGATGATGCAGCCTCAGTAAAACAAAGGTAACAGGAAGAGCAGGAGACCCAGGGCACAAGGCATGTGTGACGCATATGTACAAGTACAGAGAAAATATGAACATAGGGATTAGAGAGAGCATACTCTTCCCAGTCAGTGGCAAAATCATAAGAAGAGTGAGAATCACTCATGGACTCGTCATACTCGTCCCATGAATGGCCAGATCATAAGAAGAAAAAGAGTCAAATATGGACTCCACTTACTCGTTTCAGTGTGGAGATAAATAACCAAAAGAGTTGTGAGCATATACTTGTACATCCTAAACAAGAGATTAGGATTGTGAGGCATACCCCATATTCAGAGACTCAGTCAAGAATCAAAGAAAGCCCAGAGAGGAAGTTGAAGAGTCAAAGGAACCAATATAGGAAGGCCTGGAAAAGCCCCTTAGAGTAACTGAAGGACTTCCTAGGAGAGATAGCAAAAGGCGAGGCTGAAAAGCAACCAGGGAGAATGGAGCCATTCTCCTGGTCCTTTGGTTGTACAGTAGTAGTGGTAGGGGCAGCCTCGGTTAGTTTTGGACAGAGGACAGACGTTTGAATGTGGACTTCACCATTGAGAACGAGCACCCTAGTCTAGTTTAGGTAGGGAAACCCATAGGATAGGGAAAGTTAGCCACTTTTCTTTATTATTTTCCAATTAACCTTTTGGAAATGACACCTATTAGTCTGTCTACTCCTTCTGACCCACCACAACAGGCAGATATTTGCTATTTTAATTTATTTAGGAATGTGTTTTAGATAATTTAACATTTCACATTATAAACAAAACAAAATATCACTATGACATTAAAAACATGTACAAAACATACGTTACTACATATATAAACCTAGACATCACAAAACCAGTAGAAATGCCAAATACAAATCATAATCCATCTTAAAACATCTTAAAACATCCTAGAACATACCCACAGTGCATCAGTTCAAAAACAGAGGCATCTCTTTCAGGCATTCAATGACTCAGAGTAGGTCCTTCATTAGACAATTTCAAAGAAACGTCCAACCAAATTCTATAAAGTGCCATGTGCAAAGTTTTAGATGAGGTGTTTAAGCAGCGTATCCAAAAGTCAGGATCCTTAATGGTATCATGATTATGCACTTGGGAGCCCAAATATTTGATGTTTACTGGCCCCATCTTTGGCCAGTCAGTCAAAACGTACATTGCGGACTCAACTTGCTTGCTCTTTCTACATATTGTACAGACTCTTTCGAGCAGCGGTATCTTCAACACAGGGCGAAGAGTAACCAATACTGGCAAGTGATTCATCCGCAACAGCAGTATGAACCTTCGCAATTCCTTAGATGGGCACATGGTAAGGAAGGCCTGTGGCTTATGTGGTCACTTTAGGCTAGAAAGGTGGTCAAAACTACAGCCCCAATCCCACATCACTAGCTTTCGTATGAGGATTTTTTTTAATGTTGCAATAGCGTTTGCTCCAATCAGGTTGCCAACCCATATTATCAAACACCTGCGTCACATAGGCCCCCTATCCCTTGCTTCTATCTCTTTCCCGATGGAATCCAAAAGTTGCCCTTTGTTTGAGGTATTAGCTTTCATGAAAAGTAATGCTCGTTTTAGAGTTACCAGATATCTTAGTCAACAACCAGAGTCTTAGTCAACAACCAGTTCTAATCGGATGACTTGCATGGGAACACAAGGTGAAAAAGGCCCAATCATTTTCTCCAATAAGAACTTTCAATTATTTCCAACCATACCCAATTACTTATGGTTAGGCCTCCAACCCTTGAATCACTGCAGAAATGAAACATTGGCAATACAGCATTCTCGCACCCACCAATGAAAAACCTCCAGTTTTCCTTACATGATGGGAAATCAGAGCAGTTAACTGTGTATCCCTTCCTGTACACTCTCTAACACATTTAAGATGGCCCCGTTGTGGCTGAATTATAATTCCCAAGTATTTATATTGGTTGGTATAAACAATTTGTTCTCCATTGATACTTCGGGCTGGTCTCGCTATACCTTTTCTGCCAAAGAAAACCACCTGAATTTTGATCTCTATTAATGCCCAGTTCATTGATTTGGCCTTGTTTCCATAGTTCCTCTGCCGCTCTTTTCAGCCCCATTAAGGTATGATCAAGGACGACCAAGTCGACGGCGTAAGCCAGTACAGGACAGGAGTTGCATCTACTTTCGGGAGGCAACCCGTTACTCTGTGCAGTGCACAAGGCAGATCTGGGAGATAAAGATTGAAAAGCAAAGGGGCCATGACACAGCCCTACTTCACCCCTCTCCATACACCAATGGGGCTGGTCAAGGTCCCCTCGCCATCCAATCTCATCTGTACTACATACCTATGGAACAGCTTTACAAAATTGAGAATATTTGCGATAGGCTGGCCCAGGTGTTTTGCAAGCGGACACCCAGAATACAGACTAAGACAACACCATGTCATCAGTTCCACAGTATTTTCACAAAAAACAATGTTAGGCTATGGAGAAAGCATGCAGCTTGCTCGTTGATATATTCAAGAATTAAGATTACACCTGATAAATTAAGCTCCTAGGGGGAGTGGTAACACACAGAGTTTCTAGAGGTTTCCTTGTGAGCAGCCTTCATGTGGGCAGAGTTGGCAGGTAGAGCTCAACCTCAGAGCTAAATAGGATTCCTGACTGGCTTTGAAGGGATGTGACCAAGCAGTTTGGCCCGAACTGCCCCTTGTGGTGTGAGACCACGCCTGATTTTGCATATGGTCTTTCCCCTTTTGTAATTGCTTGGCAGGAGAAGAACGATGGTCTAGAGGGTTGCCCAGAGCAATGCCAGAGGTTAAGATTAATTCTAAACCTTCCAGCCATCACTTTGTTTTGTTTTGCTATAGTCACCCCAAGTGGGACGGGTATGCCCAGACGTGGGTCCCGTGCCTGCTGGGCCTAGAGATCCAAGCTAATCCTCACTAATGAGGCCCAACAAGGCCGCAACATGTCTGGGGATGCTTGTAGTCTCGTGCAGAAGGGATGTGACCTAGCAGTTCGGGCTGAACTGCCCCTTGTGGTGTGAGACCACGCCTGATTTTGCATATGGTCTTTCCCCTTTTGTAATTGCTTGGCAGGAGAAGAACGATGGTCTAGAGGGTTGCCCAGAGCAATGCTAGTGGTTAAGATTCCTTCTAAACCTTTCAGCCGTCATCGCTTTTGTTTGGCTTTGGTAAGAAGCAGCAGGTATCACTTTGTTTTGTTTTGCTATAGTCACCCCAAGTTAGACGGGTATGCCCAGACGTGGGTCCCGTGCCTGCTGGGCCTAGAGATCCAAGCTAGTCCTCACTAATGAGGCCCAACAAGGCCGCAACATGTCTGGGGATGCTTGTAGTCTCGTGCAGAAGGGATGTGACCTAGCAGTTCGGGCTGAATTGCCCCTTGTGGTGTGAGACCACGCCTGATTTTGCATATGGTCTTTCCCCTTTTGTAATTGCTTGGCAGGAGAAGAACGATGGTCTAGAGGGTTGCCCAGAGCAATGCTAGTGGTTAAGATTCCTTCTAAACCTTTCAGCCGTCATCGCTTTTGTTTGGCTTTGGTAAGAAGCAGCAGGTATCACTTTGTTTTGTTTTGCTATAGTCACCCCAAGTTAGACGGGTATGCCCAGACGTGGGTCCTGTGCCTGCTGGGCCTAGAGATCCAAGCTAGTCCTCACTAATGAGGCCCAACAAGGCCGCAACATGTCTGGGGATGCTTGTAGTCTCGTGCAGAAGGGATGTGACCTAGCAGTTCGGGCTGAACTGCCCCTTGTGGTGTGAGACCACGCCTGATTTTGCATATGGTCTTTCCCCTTTTGTAATTGCTTGGCAGGAGAAGAACGATGGTCTAGAGGGTTGCCCAGAGCAATGCTAGTGGTTAAGATTCCTTCTAAACCTTTCAGCCGTCATCGCTTTTGTGTGGCTTTGGTAAGAAGCAGCAGGTATTCTATTGTATTTCCCAGAGCAGAGTAAATTTGTTTTCTAAGCCTAAAACATGTTCATATTCTAGTTTCTTTACTTGTTTCTGGGGATGGCATTAAGCCTTTTTTAACCATTGTTTCACATTTTTTTCTCTTTCATGACCTTTGACAAACAAGAGACACAATGATGTATTTGAGTTAGTCTAGCTTCTAACCGTTTTCTGGTGTGTGGAGATACACTGAGCTTAGTATGTGGCAAGTTTTGGCAAAATGCATTAAAAAACCTCTCCACCTTACAGTTCCCTGGCTAGAATGTACTGACGCATACGCAGCAGGTGGATTTCTAATATTTTACCTGTATTTTAATCCCTGGAATTATATCATTTTCACTTAATTGCCTTTAAAAGCCATGAGCTTTTGATAGAGTGCATAGCCTTTTCCATGTAATAGGTTTACAGTGGTTGGGATTACACCACGTGCCTACAGGCTTGCCAATCCTGACTGCTCTACTGTGAGTATATCTTTACATTTTACTGTGACATATTTTAGGTGGGTACACACGAGGGTTTAGGATGCTAGGAATATATTCAACTACATTAGTGCTAATGTTGTCGACTGTTTATTGTTTGACTATTAGTTGACTATGGGTTTTTAAAGGCACTTGTGGTGAAACAGAAGAAGGACTCGGGCTAACGACTGACATGTTTTAAGGGTCTTTATTAAAAGTAAAAGAAAACTTCTAACTATAAGTGAAGTTCTCTACCTAGAAACTACAACTAATGGTGCTCGTTAAACAAAACCGACCTTAGTCCAAAATCCTCTCCAACTAAACTGGTCCTACCACTTTGGAAAACTGAACTAAAAGGAGAGTCTGGAACAATGGCCTCAATCTTCGGCTTCAGTCCGGCCCAATCGCTCGGATGGTTTGCCGGTACTTACAAGTTCGTCAATATACACATACACAGTAAACAAACCTCCTGCAGACTTTGCTGGTCAAAAGGAAAGTTCCTCCTTAACGTTCCCTTTTCCTTGGGAATACCAGGATTTGTTTCAGAACCTCTCCAGGTTCCCTTTTAGCACAGTTCTCTTTATGACAATGGTGTGGCTCTTGGACTCCCTGAAATCCTATAACTTTCTGTCAGATTTGCTTTCTCTCAATTCACGTTATTCACAAGGGGCGTTTTCCCACTCTGGTTTCTCAGGCTCCCGCAAACCTCATCACCTTTCCCAAACGTGATACATGTTCAGTGTTCATACTTCCTTCTCTCTGACTCACATAGGGCACTTGTCCTTTCGGGTTTCACAGGGTCCGTTAACCTTGCCGGCTTTCCCAGCCTGGATGCACAGTGTTCATTACTATTTCATCCTGATTCACATAGGGTATTAACCCATTCGGGTTTCTCAGGGTCCCATAACCCTGTCAGCTTCCCCAGCCTTGATTCAAAGTGTTCGTACCTTTCTCTTTCTGATTCACATGGGGCGCTTGCCCACTTGGGTTTCTCAGGCTACCCGTAACCTTGTTAGCTTTTCCAGCCTTGATTCAAAGTGTTCGTACCTCTCAGTGGTAGTCTCTCAGTGGCAAGATTCACCTCCCTGTTTCTGCTTGTCCTTGCAGCTACTGTCGTTCAGGTGGAGCTCGATGATCTGACTCTTGTTGTCGGTTACCGGGCTCCAGCCACAGCAGCGCTTGTCCGTTGTCGCGCCAGCATGGAAACGGGTGCTTCTCTGTCTCTTCCCCCGAACCTGGCTTCCTGGTTGGAGAGAATGTCAGCCTTCTGGCAATCAGCTAGCATTGGGCTCGCTCTCCATGCTACCCTGGGCTCCGCAGGCCAGCGTTGCTGCAGACTTTCTGCCTCTGCATATGGATCGCACACTCCCCTATGTAGGAGTTTCCTTCTCTCCATTTACAGTTTCTCTCCTGTTTAAGTACGTCATCACAAACAAAAAGTGTGTCCTTCCGTGTCCTTGGCGCTCAGATGAAATCCAGCATTACCTGAAGCCAACGGGAAGGAAGGGATGTCACGGGATGGTGGATTCAAAACAGAAGCAGAATTAGTTTGCCCAAGTCCCATGTAGGCATACATTGCATCCCAGACTGGGAGATCCTTGTCCGACTTGGAATCCTTGTCCCCGAAAGGGGAGTCACTGACCGTGCGGTCACACTTGCGCAGACTTCTAGGGAGGGTCTTGTGGAACAGGCTCACTTCCCTAGCCTCACACGGAGTGACTCCCCTCTGGGGAGAAGGGACGAATTGACCACATTAGCCACACACTACATTGTGTCATGGGTAGCCTCAAAACACACAATCTCTCGAAGACAGTTCAAGGGAATGTATTATAGATTTTCAAAAGAGGATTAATTAGGGCTGTTCATCTCTTTCATCTCCCATGGGTGTGTCCCGTTCTAGGCCAGGTCCCCCTAAACTCCAGGATGGTCTCTAGAGATTGATAACCCCTACTGTCTAACCCCTGACTAGCTAAACATGATGGCCTAAAGGAAAATGCCTCATCTAGCTGACTCCCTCCCGGACTTCCAAGATATTCCCTACGTCCCCAATGTGATCTAACATCAGGGTTTGTGACTTCCAGGAACGCAGGCCGCACTTGGTCTTGTCCTTACACACTCTGATGTTACTCTCCCAATGTCTCCCTGTTGCTTTTCCTTATCTCCTTCTACTCTCCTCCTTCCTACTCCACCCATCATCTCTTCTCGCTACCCCTTACCCTTCCTTCCCTATCCCTCTCATGTTACTGTACCTATGTCTCCCTGTTGCTCTCCCTTATCGCCTTCTACTCTCCTCCTTCCTACTCCACCCCTCATCTCTTCTCGCTACCCCTTACCCTTCCTTCCCTATCCCTCTCATGTTACTGTACCTATGTCTCCCTGTTGCTCTCCCTTATCGCCTTCTACTCCCCTCCTTCCTACTCCACCCATCATCTCTCCTTGCTCCCCTTACACTTCCTTCCCTATCCCTCTGATGTTACTCTCCCTATGTCTCCCTGTTTCTCTTCCTTATCACCTTCTACTCTCCTCCTTCCTACTCCACCTAACATCTCTCCTTGCTCCCCTTGCCCTTCCTTCCCTATCCCTCTCATGGTGTTCTCTCCTACAATGTACCGCCCTCCTTCAATCTTACATCTGGCCATTCTCTCTCCCATCTCCACACTACTACTACTACTAAAACTCACCCCTCTCCACACTACAGCTACTCTGCAAACTACAACTACTCCTCTCTGCTATTACTCTCACTTCACCCACACCTTCTCGACAGTCACCCTACTTTCACTTTCCCAGTAACCTTTTCAGTCGCTCCTTACCTGATTTCTCATTTGATGTCATCTCTGATGGCATCTGACATGTCCTATGTGATGTCATCATTTGTGTCATTTGTGATGTCATCAGGGTGCTTATGGGCTCTGCAATGGGGGCCTTTTAGTTATGGTGGCATACCCGCCAACACCTGCTGAATTTTAGTGGTTTTGCTACATCACTACCTCTATTACGCTCACTCATGCACCTTCCACGCACATTCAAACCCAAGTACCATTTTCTCCCACCAACAAAACCCTCCCCTTCTACACTCCTTCAGCAATTCTCCTCCACGCTCCTCTGCTCCGTCCTCCTTCTGCCTAGTCCCTTGGTCTCCTGCTCCTCCCCTGACTTTACCCAGACAACCCACACCTTCCTGGTTCCTGTCCTCCCTGTTATCCTCGCCCTTCTTCGTCCACTGACCCCCTGCCTCAGCCGGTTCAGTGGGCCAACGGCTGCCTTTCCTTTCCAAGCATCATAATATTCACAACGGGTCTGAAGCCACACAACTATTTCATACGTGGGTTTGCCGGTCTCTGCAATAGCAGTCTGCATTGTCCATGTCCCAGTTCAAGTGTGTCCTTCCCGGCTGCTAGATAATGCCAGTCAGACGTGGGTGCCGCTCCACAGGCCTCATATGGGTACGTTTAATGTTACTTAGCAAGCCAGTCTCTCTGGGCGTTCAGCACCATGACTTGGTCTGGCATTGCGTCAGCGACTGTTGTTCTACCCGGGCGGGAGGAGCCATCTTTACCGGTCTGCTCCTAGGCTGATTTACCAACTACGCTGGGTCACGTAGCAGGCTGCTGCAGTTGGAGCGGCCGCGTGGTTCACGCTGCTTCTCACTCACTCGGTTCTCTCCCTCCATGGTTGTTCGCTGGATGCTCTGTCGTAACAGTTGCTGGTATTGTGGGTCTGTGAGAGACAGAGAAAGATACTGGCCAGAGTGGTGCTGTACACAAATGGGGTGATAGATAGTGGTATTGCTGTCATGCAATCAGTTACAAGGCAAAAGGGGCAGGAACTCGGGCCCTCTCAACTCCCACACGCCACCTCTTGGGAAGGACTGGCTCTGGCATTACCGAGGGGTCCCTACCCTCAACAGACTGGGACAGTTCTCTGGCCCTGTCATAATTGCAATTAGCACCCTGGTGGGGGGAGCCAGCCAATAGCTAGGAACACAGGTTTGAACCACTGGTCAAAGCCTGCGTTCCAACCAACCTGACGGCTGGCTCCCCCGCCACTATCTCCCCCCAACACTCCATCCCCTTATTATTATTTGTTTAATGTCCCCCCTCCCACTTACCTTATTTCAGCTGCGGCGACACTTGCCGCTGCACCTTCCACTCTGCTCCCGACGGCCGTTATGGAAGGGGAAGAGAGGCTCCGTACAGAGTACTACTTCCCTTTCCATGGCGGCCATCTTTAGACAGTATTTTCAGTCTTTGAACGGGACGTGCGAGGCGTCCCGTTCAATGCTTGAAAATACTTTTATTTAAGCACCCCAGGTTACCACTTTGGTACCCCAGGTGCTAATGGCTGTAAGCCCCCGTATCAAGTGCTGGAACGGGGAACGGCCCGGAGCCCTCGTTAATGGCCCTCGCTTCATTCATGTCGCTAACCTGAGCTGCCGGTTCATTACCCCTGTTCCAGCCCTTGGAACAGGTGCCTAACGCGCCACAGTGTAAAAGTGTGTTGGTTTAGTAATAAAGCTGTGTTGGGAAGTTAGTGTGACCTCTAATATTAATTAATTACACAGGGATAATAAGAATTGGTTCCTAGATGTTCTGGCAGTAGGCCTATGATGGCAATATGGGCTGTCTGATAGTAAGGTGCTCAGGGCTAGTGGTGTTGTTTCGGTAATAAAATTCTGGCACAGCTGAAGGTGAGCCTTTGACCAACTCTGGGGTGGAGGTTAGGCTCTGGCAAGATGAAAATCATGACAAAAGGAACATATTTCAAACAGCCTTTTGCATTCAATTCTGCGTTTTTCAGGCTTGGCAATGCCCAGAATGCCACTGAACTGCGGATTAAGTATCCCATTCCCAGCAGCTGTACAATTAGAAAATGGGGAAGACTCCCGTAGAGTGCCTTGAATGCCTTAAAGTTTGGTTTGGCTATATATGATCATTTACATACATAAGTAGATAAATGAAACTAGCTATGCATGGTGTCTCATACACCAATCTAGCGCTCTCCTAATCCCCCTATGCCTACCACACCACCAATCACTCACTCTCCTCATCTTTTCCCCTCCATCACTTGAGTTTTGAGAACCATTGCTGGGCAGGCGGGTGGGTGCATCCCGAAGGTTACTGTGACTGTGAGTAGTCTGCCCCTGTCACAAGAGGATGGGGAACACCGTCAGCAGGATTTGGCAGGCCTACGAGGGTGGAAGTCAGAGCCATTTCTACCCCAGACCAGGAAGCTGGCAGCTGGGAGGGTCCTAGTTCCTAGGAGTAGGTATTTGGGCAGCCCCTCTTGTAAAAGATGCTGGCCATTTGTTCTTATTTTTTTTCAGGGAACAACAGGTTTTAGCCACCCCGGAGAATTACCTGCAACAGGTCCGCCCCCCAGAGCCGTCAGTGAGAAGCCTCTTGCCAGGGAACTCCCAGTGGTACAGTGGAGAGAGAGAACAGCGGTTGGACACAGAAGCAACTCTAGCGAGGTGAGCATCAAATCACTCTGCTCTGCCCGCTGACACAAACTCACATACTTGCAGCACGGCTGCAGAGCGGCTCCCAGACATGCAAAGCAAAATGCTTACCTGTGATTTAGCCGTGGAGCAGCTCCATAACACAAACCTGGACATTGTATCACATTGGACGCCATAACCTGGAGCCAATGGGCCACCGAGGGGGAAAGGGGCAGACTAGGCCCCCACTTTTTGCATATTCCAATCTGTTGCACCTGCCCGTTGTGGAAGATTGGCCAGGGGAAGGAATCAGTCTCTCTCTTTCTCCCTCTCCCTCTTCCTTCTCTCTTCTTCTCTCTTCTCTCTCTCGTGTCTGATAGACTGACGTAACAGACTCACGGTTTTGCTGGCCGCTTTCATTGCCTTCCTGCTGCCCTTGCTGGCAGTGGTGTCGCTAGGGAGGGGGGGGGGTTGGGAGGGGCTGCCCCCCCCCCTGTGAAACCCTGTGCCCCCCCCCCTTGTACCACCCCTACCTAAGATGAGCAGTGACTATGGTCTCCCCCTACATTTGTCTGTGCCCCCGCTACTTTTGTCTTTGGCCCCCTCTGTGCCCCTCCTAAATGTGATTCTTGGCGACGACACTGCTTGCTGGCAGTCTGGCGGTGGCCAGATGAGAGAGACTTGCGGTTGGCATTGGTGCTTCCAGAGCCAGCGATTCTGCGTGAAACAAAAACAGAACTCCGACCATATTCAAAGCTGGAAGGCATGGTGCCACAGACAGTGGTACCAAGGTTACAGGTATGCACTGCACAATTAGGGGGATCAGAGACCAGGGCCCTCCCAGCTCCCTCACCCCAATTCTGGGGCAGGATTGTCTCTGGCACACGCTCTGGTGGCGGGCCACCTAGCCACTTAGCCCAGGCTGAGAGGGGAACTGCCCCCTGATAGGGTCAGGCCCCGACCCTGTCACAAGATGCATTAAAACAGTGTTTGCCAGGCCCTTCTGAAGCTGCCGGGGAAGCATGTGCAACGCTGTTTAATGACGGTACCCCCAGCACGCTCATTCCAGCTCCGTTGGCAATGCAAGCGAGCAAGGGCACGTGAATTGTGGGGGCAGTGGCTGAAGCAGAATTAAACCACTGGTGTTGAGCATCTGCAAATAGACCGGTGTCTGGAGGCTGAAGCCCACTTAATCCGATTTTTACTTTGCATTCTGGGATGTGTAGTCCTACATTTATAATGGGCCATTTAAAATTACAGCTGCCAGCATCCGCATGTTACGACCAGGACGGGATAGGCCACACACGCCTCACAAGGGTCCAGTGTAGACTAGAGTACTGGGGCCAGATGGCAATGAATTGCAACATCCTTCACTGACTCTTAAATATGTAAACAAAATACCACAACTCAATCACTGGGTGCGCGCATTCCAACATGCCCCGCGCTCCATTCAGGAGATGTTTATTCACTCCTGGTTTTTCTTTGCATTGTTGGTTCTATGGCCCTGGATTTTAATTGGTGCATTTGGGATTACAAATTACAGAATAGTAAGAAAAATACAGGACTGGACTATCATCTTCCAAATTCAAGGGGGCATGTTGGCGCGGTTGTGGAGTCACGGTTTGGAGCACTTAGCTAACCCGAGGCTTTTAATGTGGCGGGGCTGGCCCGGCAGTCTGTAAATGGTGCACTGAACCAGGCTCTGCCTGTGCTCTCCAGCCTGAGTTGCCAGCACTAAAAGTAAAAAAAGTGATTAGTGACAATCCTGCCCTTTCCCCGCTAGATGCCGACATAACTCATGTTTAGAATGGCATCACTAGTTTCCGATTGCTGGTGTTAGATTCTTCGTTTTTGTGATAGTATGAAGAGAAAGTGTAAACCAGAGAATACACTGTTTGATTGTTCCAACACATTATATTGAGGTGTCTGTTCTCATAAGAATGATTTCATGAAATGTCATTCATGCATGAGAACGGAGGATAGCACAGGGACAACATGCTGGTTTTGGAAGCAAAACCACAACAACCACACATGGTTTGAATCGACAATTTGCGCTTTAAAACCGAACTCTTTAAAAAAAACAATAAAATAAATACATATGAATCCTGGATTTACTATAAGGAACTGAGCAAGCAGAGTCTGCATTGACCTATTTTCCTTTAATTTTTTTTATATATGTGTATTGTCAGTGATTTTTTGTTTGACTATTTATTATTTAGCATATATTTAACAAAACCTCTTAAAACAGATGTTTCTCCCTTTCATGCCAGAAATGAAAACTCGCCCAGGTCTGTTGGGCCTTTTGGTTTTTTACAAGTGTTGCTCCTCTTTTAAAGATTCCTTAAAGGAATAGTGCGCTCAGAAATATTATTGTCCCGAGGGTTCAGGCATGTGTTTTTAGCATACCTTGATCGATCGTACAAACATTTCCTATGCACCTTACCGTAGTTTTCCACTTTTGTGCACATGCGAAATCAGGCAGAAGGGCAAAGCCATTTTGTGATAATCTGATATGTTGCCGCATCGCTCAAGCAGGACTGACTTGGCGGCACTAAAATCATATCCCCCCGCCCCTGAAGCTGAGATCACTAGACGCGTACCGCCCATTTCACAACGCCAAAGCACGTCTCATGTGAACATCCTCTGCGCTTCAGCTAATGACGTGTCTCCATGGAAATGGCAGGACGCCTCTTTCCTCAATAAGTATAAACAGACTGCTTCTCATCAGACAACATCAGATTTGATTTTCGAATGTTTCACTGTCTATTTTGGAGTATTCTGTGCCTTGTTTCTGTGCTCTGGTCAGCTACCTTTGTTGCTTGTAGCTCATGCGAACAGATACCAGTACCATTACTATCCATTCCCCCCACCCCAATAATGGCAACAATACAGCCCTACCAGTACGAGCCGGAGTATTCCGAGGCGGAATTACTCGAAAGAGAAAGATGTGGAAACGATGGGGCTTCGGACGAAAGGAGGACGATTCAACAGATCAAGAACATGAGCCTAGTCGCATGGACGGCGTCTCCACCTGGTGTACCTGCAATCAGTGCGCGCTAATGCCAACCGAGGAGGAGAACTGCTGCTGCAGAGAAAACTCTGGATGCTTGTTTTACATATCAGAAAGCGAGGCACGGCCACAATGCGTTACCGAGCTGCCAGACTTCAGGGCAGCCTGCCGCACACGGACCGTGTTGAGGATTATGACAGTCCTTATGCATGAACTTTGAGCAACAGTTCGCCCTTGGAATCCAAGTAACGAGTACGTATACTCTGGTTGTGATGTTACTTAGGCCACTACCATTTCATGATTGTCTCCTATATTGTCGTAACTTTGATATATCAATGCCAAACAAATGTAGTCTGGCAATGCTATAGTAATAGTCGTATAATAGTCGTTCAATATTGTACAGTGTGTAGGTAGCATTTGTACTGGCAACAATGCCATTGAATACAAGAATTATCATTGGCAACTAAGGTTTAATACACTTATCTTGTTCATTTAAAAACAATTTGTATCTTTCTCTTTCACAGGTGGTACAGGCCGGTGGCCTATCGTTCATACACATGGTGGCTTCATGGGAGGCTTGGACACCGCGTTCAACGAGTAATGCCCGCATGTGTGGTTGGTGCCATTAGAGAAACTTTCCCCAGTGACACGGTCAGTACAGGGGATTTTCCCTCATTGTGCTGCAACCGGAACTTTACAATATGTAGTAGTTTTGTGCCATCAAAATAAGAAACAAAATAAAACACAAACAAAGTTTTATCAATGGTTGTTTCAGTTTTTCAGTGAATCAAGTGTGTCTCCATTCGGCAGTGTTCCGGGCCTTGTCTGCACGCCTCAGGCCCATCCATCCCCCCCTCCATTATCAAAGGCAGTTCGCACCGGCAGATGTGCGCTGCCAAGGGGGCTGTCAGGGGTGGGAACGGCCAAGGTGCCAAACACCATGTACACTTCGAAGGTATCTTCCGCACGGGGGCCATTGTACACACGGCCTCCCCAGACCCAGTGTCTCCAGGCAGGCTCCCCTGAAACTGGCCGCACCCCTACAATCCACATAAGTGTGTCTCCATTCAGCATTGTTCCGGGCATTGTCTGCACGCCTCAGGCCCATCCATCCCCCCTCTATTATCAAAGGCAGATCCAGAGCCAGATGTATGCGTAAGGACAGTTCCCTCAAATTAGATAATCTGATCATATTTACATATCGTGTCGTTCATTTACACAATGATTAATTCGTGGATTTTTTATAGATATGTAACATTGTCTGTGTCACATTGTGTGTGTTAAATTTCAAATGTTTACGTCCTTACTAAAACAAGTACTGTGTTACAGGGAGATGCAGAAGCTTCAACAACAATTACATAATCCCTCGCAGTTGATCCAGAGCCAGAGGTATGCGTACTGACAGTTCCCTCCAATGAAAGAAATTCGGTCCTAGATCTGATACTATTAGACAGTGACAATATTAGAAACAAGCAGTTTTTGCAAATTGCGTGAGTGCAACATTTCGTACCGTGTGCTTCGCACAGCCAACTTTGATCGCGAAAACTAGCCATCTATCAGGTGAAATTCGAAATGTATATTTTGACTAAATGACGTACACGATGTACGAGTTTATCTGTGTAAGCCATGTGTGCGAAGGAACAATTTGATTTCTAATACAAATGTCTTATTTTTAATGGATACTCTTTGTTAGGGATGTGTACAAGATCGGGATATAGAAGAGGAGGCACGTGGATCCGAGTCGGTGGACCAGCTTGCTGGTGCAGTTGTTACAGTGAAGAAGAAGGTTTCACAGAAAAGCAAGAATGATACGGTAACTTACAAACAATTTCATTTACAAACAGTGTTTTGTGCTGGTGCCTTCAAAATATGCTTTTTTTTTAAATCTATGTTGTCCAATACTGTATGTTGGATTTACATTGAACATGTTTTTCCAACCCGTCTTCTAGTTGCCCGATGGTGTATGAACTAGAAAGACACAGACAGCGACAGAAATGATAGATGCTGCTTGCCAAACTGATTTCACCATGGAGCAACTATTATTTGAGGCACAGCGTGTACAAATCAATAAGCAGACTCAAGATGCTTTAGCCCAATGGCCAGAAAATGAATTTAATGTGACCGGCGAAGCCAGCAAAGTGTTTTTGCACCATTGCTACAATGCGACTGCTCCACCAGATGAAGATGAAACTGAATGTATTGAAGATGCTTTTGAATTATCGCAGACCACTAAACACAATCGACACCCGCCAAAAAAGGGCCACCCAAAAATCAATCAGCATTGGTTATTTCTCCTATTCGTGTTCAAGTAACAGACGCTGAAATGACAGAGACTGAAGAATCAATACAATTGACCGAGGAACCAGACAAAGATCTCGACTACAGTATGTCCAGTTTGGCTGATATGTTAACCACAGTTCTGTCAGAAACAACATTAATGCAGGATGACAGTCTAATAAAGGAGGCCAAATACAAAGTATTCGACAGCAGCTTGATGGGGATTATAATGTTGCTGAAATGTGTGCATTCAGTGAGAGGGGAAATATGTGGGAAGCCATTGGTGAATGTGACTCGTCTATCACAAGGCAGTAACCTCAAAATACATGCCACCTGTGAAATGCTCCATGAAAAATGTTCATGGTCCACTCAACCGATGCTGGGGAAATTGCCAGCTGACAATCTACTGTGTGCAGCAGCTTTACTTTTCAGTGGCTCTAGTTTCATTAAGTTGTCCAGTTTCTGTCAATTTGTGGGACTCCATTCATTTCTAAAACGCAGTACTACAAATATCAACGTCAATATCGATTCCCAGCCATTAGTGAAGCTTGGAAAATTTTACAATTGTCTATTCAAAGTACATTCTCCGAAAAACAGTTCAGGCTAGCTGGCGATGGACAGTGTGACAGCCCCGGATTTTCAGCAAAGTACTGCACATACCACTTTCAGGACATGGAAAGTAAAAAAATGGTGAGTTCAGTGGTCGTGCAGGTACCGAATGTAAATCCTCAGTGGCCATGGAGAAATTTGGTTTTATAAAATCACTGGAAGATCTACAATTGAGGGGAATGCAAATCGACCTCATAGCCACGGACAGACATGTTTCAATAGCCAAGACAATGAGAGAGCAGTTTCCAAATATTCACCATCAATTTGATGTATGGCACATTGCCAAATCCATCAACAAAACAATCTCAGCTACAGGGAAAAAAAGGTTCTGAAAGTATTTGACAGTGGTCCCAGTCTTTCAGCAACCATCTTTGGTGGAGCTCCAAAACTTGTGATGGGTCTGTGGAAATTCTACTAGAAAAATGGCAGTCACTCATGCACCACAGTTCCAACGTTCACTCTTGGACAGAAAACCAACATTTCCACCAATGTGAACATGGCCCTTTGTCGCCAGAGCAGGGACGGAAGAAGAAGTGGTTGATTCGATCTTCACCTCCACACAAAGCCCTTGAGAAGATTGTGTTTGATAAAACTCTATCAAGAGATCTGAAGGGACTCACAGAATTCTGTCACAGAGGAGATTTGGAGGTGTTGCACAATATGTGCCTAAAGTACAGCCAAAGAGATTGCATTTCGGCATAGAAGGGATAAAATATAGGACATTACTAGCGTATTAGGGCATAACGAGAATGTAGGTCGTGAACAATTGAGGACTGCAGGAAACTTTGGGATGCTTCGCTACAGAATGGGCTTTACGAAAAGAAGCAAAAAATGGGTGGTCAAGCCAGTATATGAGGAAATGGAATTCGATTTTGTAACAGATCTTATTATTAATGTCTTGGAGATGCATAATCACGGAATTGCGCACATACATTGCCACAAAACATTGCCAACGTGCCCTGTTCACCTAAAGCAGAGCTTGTGGATCAGTTCACTTCCCGGTTCAATTTGTCTTTTGAAATCTATCCTGTTTGTCAATTTTATTTTCAACTAGTACCATTTTTATGAATGCCATACAATGTAACGCTGTGCTTTCACAGTTCACAGTTTCATTGAGCTACTGTGGGACCTTCACTGATCGTGGGAGGGCCAGATGGATAACAGTGTGAAAGAAACATTGGGGTTCGGCAACTTACCATACAGTTGCCTAAATAGCTGAATAACTACTCATCCCACAGAAGGGATGAGACTTAGGCTACACAAGATACTCGGCACGCAAGAGCTACTTACTGTGCACAAATCAGTGCATCAAAGTGCGTTGTTGGTGAGAAATAGAAGCGCTCTGACCAATATATTCATGGGGGCATGTGTTGGGGGTCGTTGCTAATGTAAGGAAGGGGTGGGTCGGTTGAGCCCCCGGCCAACATACATTATACGCGAAAGTGGCATCCTGATCTTCCACTCATGGGGTACGCCTCCTTTGCCCATCTGCTGCCATGGGGAAGGAGGCCCTGACATAAGCAGAGGTGGGGCTATTGCTAGACACACGTTGACTCCATTTTGTGTACCCTCGACTCCAATTTTGGACTACGGCGCATTCTGTCATTGCGAAGTTTCCCCTACCCCTCAGCAGCGCCACGAACAACGAGCAATGACAGCCCCCACATTTTTCCTCCTGTGCCTGTGCTTCACAATTCCAGTTCTCATGGATGCGGTGAGACAAGATGTTGCAAACTAAGAATGTATCTGCATTCTGAGTGAAGGTCACCAGCTTTGAATTTTTGCTTGTGAGCTGAGGAAGCCCACGATTCGCACACAGTATAAGGTTCAATTGTTTTTCGACCTTGAGAGAAAGGGACCATTCTGAAAGGAATTGAATTAAAGGAGTGGTGTAATAACTTAAGATATGATAAGGTTCACCATTCCTAAACTGGACAAAGGAACATGTAAGTTCAGTTTATGAAAAATCATTGATCCGAAGGGAGTCTGCATTAGGGTCTGCGTTACGCCAAGAGAATGGACATGCCGAATATAATGTAAGTTTGACTTTCGATGATGTTATACCCGAACAAGTCAACTTATCATTAACTGACCATTATTGTTGGGTTACATTGTACTCGTTTGTTCTGTGCGGCATATTGCAATGAAACGCAAGTACAGCCTTTGTGTGTACTGGTCTTTCTACCGGGCTGATGGGCAGACCAGCATCGAGATGCATGTAGACCACCACTCGGTTCCCCCCAGGTTCAACGCTAATATTTCATTGAAATGCCATATATGTGTTACTCGAATTGCAGTGTCATCTTCCACATCCGGTTTCGAGCTGAACATACTCCATAGCACTAACATCTGAATCAAATTGTGGAGTACTTTCCACATTGTTTTCTCTGTGTTCACATTATTTCACGTCTGTGCTAATCGTTAGTTTTAACACGATGCCGAATTAATGGGTAAAATTATTCATTGTAATAAAGATCGGCTACTGAGACACATTTCTGTTATGTCTTCCAAACAGGTACATCCTGCCATTCTGCGATTGTCATCCATTCCAGATACCAACTTATGGCTTTTTCAACCGGCAGCTGCAGATACACGTCAATAGCTGGATATCAATGACTCTTTTTTTGGGACGATTACCAAGGGCCGATATGCCCTTATGCGGTACCAGCGATTAGGAGCAACATTCCCAAGTAGATGCACAAGCCTTGCGATTCACTGCGTGATCAAAGCGCTTATTTTACCCAAAAGGAACACCTGTGTACCCAAAAGGAACACTGCGTGACTCACGATAAACATTTTTGGACCAAGAAAAAAGAAAGAAATTACCAATTTCATTGAATATGGCAATCGCTGGATGTTCTTGGAGCCTCTATTGTGAAATAAAAGTACTTTACAAATTGTACAGTCTTGCTATTTCATTTTAAAGTACAGTTTTATATTCTGAATGATGATGCTCTGTGTTGTGAGACGATGTGTGTTGATTTCCGGGTTCTGCGTCACATCGCGTAGGTGATGACTGGGTGCGTTTGGCTACGCTGCCCAGTAACGTCATGGAGAAAGGCGGAGAATATCGTTAGGTTTGGTGATGTCAGCCTCAGGGGCGGGGATATGATTAGTGCCGCCAGGGCAGTCCTGCTTGGGCGATGCAGCAACAGATCAGATTATCACAAAATGGCTGAGCCCTCCTGCCTGATTTCGCATGTGTACAAAAGTGGAAAACTACGGTAAGGTGCATAGGAAATGTTTGTACGATCGATCAACGCATGCTTAAAAAGACATGCCCGAACCCTCGGGACAATAATATTTCTGAGCGCACTATTCCTTTAACTACTTGCAATTCTTAGTCGGGGTCAGACACTTCTTAGACTTCGCCCCTGAATATGGATTTATGACTTTTGAGGGCCCCTATACACAATTCCTTACCCCACAGAAAGCACTGGGCAAATCGGAAACACCCAAGGTTTACTGTGGCAGTGGGCGAAACCTGCAATGATTTCTTATGGGAATTCCAGACGACCATAGCCGCCCTTAGTTTTTAAGGGGTTAACATCTGGTAATAATTGTTCGGTTAAAAACTATAACTTTTGCTGTGGATCTTTTGCTGCTTCCTACCCCACCCCTCCCACCCCCCACCCCAACCTGGAGGCATCAAAATTAAAGAGGGGGCCCTTCCCCAAGGGTTTGAGTCAGAAGAAGGATGAGGGTTGCAATGAAAACAGGAACCGTAAACCACACTGTAATTAACGGGAGCCACACGTGGGTGACATGCCGCAGAACTTCAGATTGCTCACAGTGCGTGCTTCAGACCCAGAACGAAGGCAAATGGAGTGAACATGCTCTGAAATGTCACTACACGAGGCCAGGCCTGACATGTGATGTTTACTGGAGACTGCCCTTGGGTGGTAGCGGTGCGCGGTACAAATCAACATAACAAATGCCAACATGCCACGTTCCAGTCGGGAGATGCTAGTCCAGTCCAAGGTTGGCTCCTTCAAAATGAGCGCTGGGGCACCGAACCGCCATCCATTATGGACAAAGAAGCCAGCCGAGTGGAAACACTAATTGCTCCCACAGCTGCAGCACGCTGGGATTGAACTATCTAAGGGAATTGTGGTTTCCCCTTTGACAGTTTTCTGTGCCGCCAGCACACACGCCTATGCACGGTCATGCAGGTCTTAAGATGTTTTGCTTCCCCAGCTTTGCATGGCCCATTGGGGGTGAAGTTGGGGTACTTCGACACAGAGGCTCAGGGTGGTGAGATGGATGTACGTGCCAGTACCAGCTTCATGTTACATGCTGCGTGGGATCTGGAGGACCTTTGGTGCAGGCAGCATGAGGCAGAGTACAGACCAGGGTGGTGCAGAAGAAAAAACAAAAAGTATATATTTGTGTATGCTTTCACGCAAGGGTTTGCAATCAGAAATTCGATCCCTGTCCTGGCATATATTGTGGACACCAGGATTATAAAAAATGTGCTGGAAAATGCTGATGTGCACAGTTGGTGACTTGGCATCTACTGGATTATTTCATGCGCTTTCCTACAAAACTGTTTGCAAACTGTATGGCTTATTACTCAATAGTCACCAAAAGTGTGCAGTAAAATGTGCCATTTTAACCCATTCTTAAATGATGTTCTAGGGGTGGGAGAATCCCTGAACATCGCTTGGTTAGTTCAGGCTCACTCGTTAGTTTCGGTCGCGCCCATATATTCGTGAGGAACAAAGCACCAGTTCGGTCCAGGTTTTACTTGGTATCTGGAACTTGTAGTTCTGAGTTTATAATGGGGAAATCTGATACTACAAGACCCACTAGACTAGACTCTCCCGCACCGACAAACAGGCGTCAAACTGGCTGAAAGAAGAGGGGATTGACTTCTGTTCAATTGAAAGAATGTCAGCCAACATGCCCCACCCATTCCATTCAGAAGATGGTTTGCCAGTCCTGGTTTTTACATCACACTCTGGAACTTGTAGTCCTAGATTAGTCCATTGGCATTCCAAGACTACAAAGGAAGGACAAAAACAGGACTGGACTATCATCTCCCAAACGGAATGGGTCATGTTGGCATGTATGAGTGTAGTCCAAACATTAGAACGCATGCTTTTTGAACATATGCATTACTGGAAACAACCTCTATAAACCAGTCACTAGTAGCCCTGGCAAACACTGGTAGCGTACATGGCAAAGCAGCTCCATATATCTGGTGCCACTCGTTCCTGGCACAGCAAATCCACCAACCAGTGTAAATCGCAACTAGTCCGCGAAGGCAACCAATCCATCTCTTGTCACGCACCCACCCTCTAGAATTCGATCGCCGTGTCCACTCGGGATGAACCACAAATCTCTCAAAACGTGGCTTTTTCTCCAGCACAAGGCCATAGACTAGCCCCAATGGGCACACAGAATGCAACTTGCAATACTGCACTACTGTTAAAAGATACCAGCCCAAATGCTGGCTATCCAGCCCCTGTGCAGCGCTCCGCTGCTCTCAAACTAGGTATGCCTTTAAACAATAAAATAAAAATAATGTTTTAAAAATGCCATGTTTTATGTTGTAGAGTTCCTGAAATTACAATCCTGTTTCAATGTGAAAAAAAATAGAATATTTATTGTCGGTTAAGTATGACTAATTTTTACCATTATTAAAGCTTACAGGCTTTCATCAAATACATATTTTTTAAGAAATGTAATGATTATTGTATATTTGTACAACAGGAAGTCAAATAAAATGGAAAGGCAAATCTACAGGTCCTTGTTGGACAAGCGTTGGCAAAGCCAACAGATTTGGTCTCAGTGTGGAAAGGTGTTTGCCAGGCACTGCAAACATGGTACACACTATAACATGGCAACAGCTGGCAAATGGTGTAAGTATCTGGACATGTGATTGGCTGTGCATTGTAAATTTGTATCAAATGCCCATCAAAGAGTCAAAAATATTGGATTTGCCAGCGCATTTTTTAATAGGAATTCTGTTGAAGGAACAGATGCGAGGACGCACACATTGTTTAGAATCAATCAACTGGAGGCACAGTTGTTTACGGTGTTTTTATTGCACCATGAGCCGACTTACAGCAGAAATTACACTATTACCGCTGAGAAAACTGCTTGTAAATAACAATGGCAGCCCTATAAAGGTCGATAATTCGATGTGACTACATCATAGAGCGAGCTCGAAGAGTTCCCGGGGTATGGCGGTGTTTTGGCAGGGAGTGGTGGGTAATGGATGCCAATACCCACGGGTGGTCAATAGGTGTGTTAACATTTCAAACGACACCGACAGGATGTACCAGCTCTCTTGTATCTGTTCTCCTATTTAAAAAAGTTTTCACTTTAAAGGTGACGCTAATAGCCAAAACTAAAAACAACACTGGATTAGCTAAATGATGACGGATATGATCGGACAGCAGAATGCTGGCCCCCTGCTATCTGTTTCCTTCTTTGATAGGATATGATGTGGCATTTATATCCCAGTGGTCCCAATGCTGGGCCAGCTGGCCTTCGGCGCCATGCTACTGGGACACCATGCAGTTTCCAAATCCTTGTCATTCATTTCATTTTGCAACCTTTCACTTGAAGTACAATTTTTTCAAATGTTAACAGTTTCTGGTGGAAAATCTGCCAAAATTAGGTGACGGTGAGGAAAGTGCTCCATTAGCCAATTTTGGCATTTTATTGAACAGGGTTTTGGGTTATGTCCATGGTGGCTGCGTATAACCTCATCTCCTTCAGTCCATTGTTTACACAAGTAGAAGTTGCAGGACACCCGTTAACTCACTCATCCCAGATGCCCACTCCTCCCCCACAGCCCCAAGGATCACATATTCGAGAATTCCTTCTGCTCTACTGCAGGGATTACTTGCTGTTAATCTTCATTACTCCTAGTCCTACTCTGCCTCGTTACAGTTCCTAAGTGTGAGGTTTCTAACCTCCCCCAGGAATTCTTTCTTTCAAATCTCTTTTAGGTCCTGCCTCTCGCTGGGGGATACTAGGCATCGCCCACCTGACAGGCCTCAGTTAACCATACCCAAGCACATCCCCATTCAGCCAAGTCAGGAGGGAGAGGGGAGAACTACAGTACGGTAACGAGGAAGAGTAGAACTAGGAGTAATGAAGAATACCGGTAAGTAATCCCTCAATTAGCTCCACATCCCTCTTCCTCGTTCCAGTACTTACGTGTGAGGTATACTGGGCAAGAACAGACACACCAGCAAAATGATATCCAGAAGCCCAGCAACTTTCTATTCCGAGCAAAACAAGTGACTCAAAGTCCCAACCCCAAGAACACTTGAACCGAAGGCCCCAGCACCCACTCTATGCAAAATCAACCGATAGTGCTGGTTAAAGGTAGTAGAAGAGGGCCATGTGGTAGCCCTACAAATCTCTTCAATCGTGACTCCCTGAGCCGCCCCCCAGGGGGTAGCCACAAACCGAGTGGAACCGCCCAGCATTCCGGCATGAGCGAGAACACCCATGAACTGACACGCCAGTAAAATAGCATCACGCCCCACCTATATATGGTCGGAACTGAGGCTTTCAGCCCCTGCTTAGAGCCTCCAAACGGTCAAAGATCGAACACCATCCTCAGAGCCCTGGAATGTTCCACGTAAACCAACACTGCCCTACGGACATCCAGACGACTCCACCCCCCCTTCGTCAGAGGAGCCTGGATTGGGATAAAGGGCAGGAGGCACCACTGCCTGAGACCGATGAAATTTAGAGGACACTTTAGGCAGAAAAGAGGGATCACACCCGAGAAAAAGAGCCTCCTTCTTAATCGCCAAAAAGGGGGGTCTACACAAAGGGCTCTAAGTTCCCCCAACCCCCTGGCAGACGCGATGACCACCAGAGAAGCAGACTTGATGGTGAGAATCTTCCAGGACACATCCTCCAGCGGCTCAAAACGAGAGGCATGTTGGCTCTGAGCACCAAAACCACCACAGGCCCAGGGAAAACCCTTTCTAGAGCCTAGAAACCAATGCGCCGTCCTCAGTCCCACCACCGGAGGAGCCACGAAAGGCCCTGACAGCAGCCCATTGGGCCTGCAAGGAGGATGCCATCAGACCCAGGTCAAAAGAGTCCTGCAAGAACTGTAGGACCACCAAAATAGAGCTTTGACCCACACCCCCGGAAACCAGCCCCGAAACGGGTCCCAGTGCCTAGAGTATGACTTTACCATGGACGGCCGGCTGTGCCCCTGAATCGAGTCCACCACACTTATGGAAAGCCCTTTGGCCCACAGCATGCCCCTTTCAACTGCCAAGGCCAACAGGCGAACTCCATCACCTGAGCATGAAGCACCGGGGCTGGAAATTTCAGCAAAGAAAGAACCGGTACCACTGCCAACAACAAGGGAAATCAGCCCCTGCGCGGCCAGATAGGAGCAACCAGAATCACCACCACCTCCAAGTCCTAGATTTTGACCAAGGCCCGTGGGATCAGGGGAAGCGTGGTGGGGGGAATGCGGAAAGGAGACCCATCCAGCCACGGATGGACACCGCATCTACCCGCCACACCCCTTGGCAAGGAAACTGGGAGCAGTCTGGGGAGAATCTTTTATTTATTTTTTTTTTTTCTAGGGAGAATCTAACAAATCCAACCACGGGACTCCCCACTTCCTGCAGATACACTGGAAGACCTCCTTTCTGAACACCCAGTCCCTGGAAGCGAACACCCTGCTGAGTCTATCTGCCACAGTGTCGTGAAGACCCTGGATGTGAACCGCCTTGATCGACAGGAGATGCAGCTCTGCTCAGAACCCCAGAGGCCTTGCCAGGGCCCCTAGTGACTGAGGACGGCAATACCCTTGCCCGTTGACACAGACATGGCACTGTCCGTCCGCACCATCATGGACTTCCCCCTCAGGGAAGGCGAAAACGCTGTGAGGTCCTGAAAGACTGCCGCCATTTCCCTCCTGTTGACCGACTGCGAATCCACCCAACTCTGCCATACCCCCTGGCAAGATTTGACCCCCAGGGCTGCTCCCCAGCCCGTCTTCCTGGTGTCGGTAGTAAAAGTGATCGTGCCAGGGCTGGAACAGAGGGAAGCGCTTCAGGATGACCTCCAGCCACAACCACCAACTCACGGCCTTCCTCCGGGAGGGGAGCACCAGAATAAAGCGTTAGAAGTTCTGCTCGGCCACCCTGCAGGACAAGGGAAGATGATCCAAGAGAGGAGCAGATGGAGACGGACGGGCCCATGGTACCAGGAAGATGCACAATACCATGTGACCCAAGGACCTGACAAACCCCCTTGCAGGCACTTCTGATCTTACCAACAGAGTCCTGAGAGTCGGTATCAGGTGGAAGGCCCTGTCCACCGGCAACAGAACCTTGTCCCCCATCCATAACTGCACACCAATAAACTGGAGATCCTGGGACGGCGACAGATGGAACTTGCTCCAGTTGATTAAAAAAAATAAAACCTGGAGAACCTGGCACGTCCGACGGAGATGGACCCAAAAGCCGCAGTATGAAGACGCCTTCAGCAGCCATTCCTCCAAGTAAGAGAAGATCTGTATTCCTCCAAGATGTAAGATGTCCAACAGAGGCCCCAAGAACTTTGTAAAAAATGATGGGTGCAGATTATAACGCAAACTGAAGGGCCCGGAATGTATAACTCGCCCCACCACTGATAACCACAGGAAGCACTTGTAACACCCCCAGATCGGAACGTGAAAATAAGCGTGCTGAACGTAGAAAGATGCCAAGAAGTCCCCCTTCTGAACCACGGGGATCACCCTCTACAGACATTTCATCTCGAAATGGCAGGTAACAATGTGACGGTACAGCTCCTTCAGGTCTATTATCAAGCAAAACCTTTCCTCTGGCTCAGGGACCGGGAAGACGATAGCAGAGAACCTTGGCACCTCTCATGGTATGGAACCGTTGTCGCTACCCTCTTCTCAAGGAGATCCTTGACAGTCCACTGCAAGGCAGGTCTCTTCAGACTCCGGAGCATCTGCGTCCTGACAACCCCAGAAGGTTTGGGGGCAAGCTGAACTTCAGACGGTAGCCCCAACGCCCAGCCCGGTTAGCCTCATGGGTCCCTGGATAGTCGGACCTCAGATCTCTCCTGCAAGGCCTTCCAGCACCGCCTCAGCTGTATAAAAAGACTATGGGATGGAACGCAATGATAAGTGAGCCCCTACAGAGGCCTTCCACAAGGACCCAGCCGCCTTCTTATCAGACCCATCCTTAATGACCTCCTCCGGGGGCCATGGAATAGCGATCCCCCAGGCAAGGGAGAATGTCGATGACCTGAACTGCCTGTGGTAGGATCTTCTCCTCACCCTGAAGCAGGTACAGCTTGGCCAGGAAACATGGAACGGCAATCCGGTCAGGCTCCTTCCCAGCATCCACCACCTCATCCATAATTTCAGACTGGAGCGGGAGCCCTGCCCTCAGAGCTGTCTTAAACTGTGGAGGTGGGGGATCCTGGGTGCCCCATCCACAGTCCCAGAAGCACGCTCTGGAGCAGCAAATCCCATAGAGTGTGCCACTTGGATAAGAACAGATGCCACTGCCTTATTTTCCAAACACTTGGCCTCTGCTCCCCTTCCTTAGACTTAGGGGAGACAGAAGAGTCAGTAGGAGAGGAGGAGGAAGAAGGGCTGGACGGGAAAGTGCATGACTGGGCCCTCTTCCGGCCCCAGACCTCTCCTCCTGAATAGCCTCTTCAAACAGGAGCAACAGCCTCTTCGCGGACCATTTTGCCTTCTTGGAAGGCCTCCCAGGAGAGGATGAGGAGGACCTCTTGAGATGCTCCCACCTCTCTCTGTGCTTCTCCATGGAGAGCAGCACCCCTACAACAACAGAGGGTCCACATCCCGCGTCTCCTAACCACAGACCCAGAACCAGACCGGAGACCGCCAAGCAACCGGTAGAAGGAGCGCCCAGCAAGGTGCTACAAGTTGCAGCACACCCCGTACGCTGAGGCCAGAGCTCTGCAGGGACTTGGCGTCCCAAGTCCGTCTGACGTAATGGCCCTTACGGGATCCGGAGTACAAGAAGAAGAGGGACGGTGAAGTAATGAGCAGATACCGCACATGCCTATTGCACATGTCCCATACTGCACCTGGCTCAGACAGAGCACTCAAGTTTCCTAATTTCATGCAAGAGAAATCAATCCAGCCCGATTTTTCTTTGATTTCTAGAATTTGTAGATCCGATTTTTGCGTTTGAGTTCAACTAACTTACCGTTCCTCCTACTCCTGCCTCACCCCCTTACCCCTCCTTTATTCTTCATGTAACCAAGAATGTATTATGTAACTAAGTATGCTGTCTGTAACAGCGCCACGATGCCCACGGGCTGTTGCGCGCTTTATAAATGTTAATAAATAAATAAATAAAACATGAGAGCTCAGCTCTGCTTAGAGACGTGACCTATGAACTGCTGTCAATCAGGTCAGTACGAAACTTTACCAGTTCTGCCCATAATTTCAGCAACTCAATCTCCCATTCTTGGATGATGTTGGATGGATGGGACCGTGAAGGGTGTGCAGTAATAAAATCGTCTCAAAAAAGTCATCTGTAAAAACAATTGCACCAAAAATGCTGTGGTTTGACCCGGTAACGGCGGTGTCCCCCGTTCCTCTTAAATGCTATAATGGGCCTGGGGGTGGCAGCGGTGACACCTGCATCCATGGATTGCGGCGGCAAAACCACAGCCTTTTTGCAGTGATTTGTGTTGTGTGTAAACTGCCATTTTGGCCGCGTTTTTTTAACACGTGGAACCTTGTGCAGAGGGTATATACCAAGGGGCAGGGATGCAGTGGTCGCAGAAAAGATGACTCGCTGAGCAAATGAAAGATCAGAGGGTCCGCCTTTGCACAGCTGCCAAGTTTCTTATGTCCAATGCGTGACACCTTGTGTCAGTCGTGTTTTTCCCCATTACGTGATGCGACTTGTAGGCCCATATTTACAACGGGAAAAAATACAAGTCCCAGCATTCAATGGGGAAATTGCCGGTAGAGCACTCGCTTTGACATCTTTGCAGAGCCTGCTGACGCAGGTTCGAATCCTGGCAGGGCCAAACTCAGCCTTTCATCCTTCCGAGGTCGATAAATGAGCACCACACACCGTGGGTAATAATGAGCAGCGCTCAGATCCCGGAGGGTTCATAGCGCTATATAAATGCTAAATTATTATTAAATGATGAGGATTGACTCGAGGTGCCACGCCTGGAACCGGAAACTTTGCATCTGTGCTTTGGGAAGGCCAATAGCTACCTTTACGGAGCGAAAGAATCGCACCTGACACCCATACAAACGGTGCAATGCGCTGAAGCACAAGAGAAAACTGGGCGCCGTACGCTGGCTTCACCTGACTGCATGCGTGCTGTTCCAGAGTCCTCTTCTGATGTACTTGTTTTCTCGGGTACAGTAGTTCTGTCTGAGACCTAAAGCCCCTTCCGCCCGGGACTTAAAATGGAAACGCGCTCCATCACGTGTAAAGTTGAACTGAACCTGCTTTGTTTCAAACCAGCATTATTCCTGGCCTGGAAAGGTTCTCATTGGCTTATCCGCCAGAGAGCTCCCAGAATGAGATAAACAGCCGGTTATTCGACGACCAACAGTAGTTTTGTATGCTAAGTATAGACCCCTAATTACAATTGGAAAACCAAACCCACGCATCGCAAAAGGCAAATGGCCCTTGACTGAATAAGTCAGGACTGGCTCAAAGTGCCTCTCACATGACAGGGGGGCCCTTCAGCAGATATGAAAAAGCGCAAATGAAACGCGATTCACAGTGTTTAGTACTAGGAGTGCTTAGCGTGCATCTAAGCAGTCCCATTCTGAGAAAACAGGCATTGTGAGCTAACGTGCTTTGCCCAGGATCACACAATATGCCTACGCTGGAACTCCTACACCACTGGTCTGCAATCTTTGGCTCTCCAGATGTTTTGGACTACAGCGCCCATCAGCCCATCGCCATCATAGTGGTGTGGGTGGGATCCGTAGATCAGAGCACCTAGAAAGTGGCTAGGTGCAGACACTTCGAAGCCACCACAGTCTGAAAGTGATGCTTGCAATGTTGCTGTTAAACCACTCGGCATTAGTCACTTTATCAAGCAAAGTTATGCAGGTCACCGTCACCAGCCTTGATTTCCCAGACAGCAATTGACGGCCTATGCTTTAAATGGGGAAAGCACAACTATAAGTCCCAAAATCCAAACAAATGGCCCAGGCACTTGCCCACTCCCTGCTCCAGACCCTGCATACACTCTTGTTATGAGTGCACAAATTGCAACCACGTATAATGGAATATAAATGTCCAGAGTCCGTTTATTCTTTGTGGCTTAAAAGGATGCAGGTTTATAATATATACTCAGCAATCAGACTAAATTCAATTCTATGTCGCGATTGTCAACATTGCAAAACACACTTTGGTAACATTGTCATTCTTATGTGGCGACCAACCGACTAAAATACAAATTCCTTGCTTATCCCCTTTTCTCCAACATCTCTGTCTTTCTTTATTAGACCAAAGCTCCCCCAACCAACATTGTCCTCCTGCTGCCTGCCCTTGCAGGAGCTCCTGGGCTGGAGGAGTGCCGTTCATGACGGGGGAAGCTGAGCTCTCTTTCTTTCAGGGAGCCCCCTCGCCTCTGGGCCTCAGAGGGTGGCTGACCACGGGAGGAGCGAAAACCCCTCCTGGTTATTACTAAGCTCAATTCATAGTCTGTAAAGTCCAACCGGTCGCTTGCATACTGCCCTGCGAAGGTTGCATCAACAGGAAGGTGTAATTCCGTCTCGTCATAAACATTCCTTGTGGGGTGGGAGGGAGGGTGATGCTGCCCCCTTGTGTGTTCTTTGGCAGCCAACAGCATAAAATCATAAGGAGGTTGCAAGAGTTAGGGGGCCCCTTTCATGACCCTGGGATAGCCAGCCCCGCATTAGCTGTTGCCCACCTTCCGGCTGACCCTTCGTCAGCTTTTCACGGGCTTGAGTCCTATTTTCATGAACTTCCGCCCTTTCTTTTGTTCCCTAACCGGGCCGTGGCCCAGGTTAACTTAGCTCTTCCTATAGGGTCAGCGGTGCCTCCTACGCCGCGGCCCTGGTAAACTTTGCTCTTCCTCTAGGCTTGGCTGTGCCTCCTACGCCACGGCCCAGGTAAACTTTGCTCTTCCTCTAGGCTCGGCTGTGCCTCCTGCGCCACGGCCCAGGTAAACTTTGCTCTTCCTCTAGGCTCGGCTGTGCCTCCTGCGCCGCGGTCCAGGTAAACTTTGCTCTTCCTCTAGGCTCGGCTGTGCCTCCTACACCGCAGCCCAGGTAAACTTTGCTCTTCCTCTAGGGTCAGCTGTGCCTCCTACACCGCAGCCCAGGTAAACTTTGCTCTTCCTCTAGGCTCGGCTGTGCCTCCTGCGCCGCGGCCCTGGTAAACTTTGCTCTTCCTCTAGGCTCGGCTGTGCCTCCTGCGCCGCGGCCCTGGTAAACTTTGCTCTTCCTCTAGGCTCGGCTGTGCCTCCTGCGCCGCGGCCCTGGTAAACTTTGCTCTTCCTCTAGGGTTGGCTGTGCCTCCTACACCGCAGCCCAGGTAAACTTTGCTCTTCCTCTAGGCTCGGCTGTGCCTCCTGCGCCGCGGTCCAGGTAAACTTTGCTCTTCCTCTAGGCTCGGCTGTGCCTCCTACACCGCAGCCCAGGTAAACTTTGCTCTTCCTCTAGGGTCAGCTGTGCCTCCTACACCGCAGCCCAGGTAAACTTTGCTCTTCCTCTAGGGTTGGCTGTGCCTCCTACACCGCAGCCCAGGTAAACTTTGCTCTTCCTCTAGGCTCGGCTGTGCCTCCTACACCGCAGCCCAGGTAAACTTTGCTCTTCCTCTAGGGTCAGCTGTGCCTCATATGCTGCAGCCCAGGTAAACTTTGCTCTTTCTTTAGGGTCGGCTGTGCCTCCTGCGCCGCGGACCAGGTTAACTTAGCTCTTCCTCTAGGGTCGGCTGTGCCTCCTACGCCGCGGCCCTGGTAAACTTTGCTCTTCCTCTAGGGTCAGCTGTGCCTCCCACACCGCAGCCCAGGTAAACTTTGCTCTTCCTCTAGAGCCGGCTGTGCCTCCTGCGCCGCGGCGCAGGTTAACTTTGCTCTTACTCTAGGGTTGGCTGTGCCTGATATGCTGCGACCCAGGTTAACTTTGCTCTTCCTCTAGGTTCGGCTCTGCCTCTTACGCCTCGGCTCAGGTAAACTTTGCTCTTCCTCTAGGTTCGGCTCTGCCTCTTACGCCTCGGCTCAGGTTAACTTTGCTTTTCCTCTAGGTTCGGCTCTGCCTCTTACGCCGCGGCTCAGGTTAACTTTTCTCTTCCTCTAGGGTCGGCTCTGCCTCATATGCTGCGACCCAGGTTAACTTTTCTCTTCCTCTAGGGTCGGCTGTGCCTCATATGCCGCGACCCAGGTTAACTTTGCTCTTCCTCTAGGGTCGGCTGTGCCTCATATGCCACGACCCAGGTTAACTTTTCTCTTCCTCTAGGTTCGGCTCTGCCTCTTACGCCGCGGCTCAGGTTAACTTTGCTCCTCCTCTAGGGTCGGCTGTACCTCATATGCCACGACCCAGGTTAACTTTTCTCTTCCTCTAGAGCCGGCTGTGCCTCCTGCGCCGCGGCTCAGGTTAACTTTACTCTTACTCTAGGGTTGGCTGTGCCTCAGATGCTGCGACCCAGGTTAACTTTTCTCTTCCTCTAGGGTCGGCTCTGCCTCTTACGCCGCAGCTCAGGTTAACTTTGCTTTTCCTCTAGGGTCGGCTCTGCCTCTTACGCCTCGGCTCAGGTTAACTTTGCTCTTCCTCTAGGGTCGGCTGTACCTCATATGCCACGACCCAGGTTAACTTTTCTCTTCCTCTAGGGTTGGCTGTGCCTCATATGCTGCGACCCAGGTTAACTTTGCTCTTCCTCTAGGGTCGGCTCTGCCTCTTACGCCGCAGCTCAGGTTAACTTTGCTTTTCCTCTAGGGTCGGCTGTGCCTCCTACGCCACGGCCCAGGTAAACTTTGCTCTTCCTCTAGAGCCGGCTGTGCCTCCTGCGCCGCGGCGCAGGTTAACTTTACTCTTACTCTAGGGTTGGCTGTGCCTCATATGCTGCGACCCAGATTAACTTTGCTCTTCCTCTAGGGTCGGCTCTGCCTCTTACGCCGCAGCTCAGGTTAACTTTGCTCTTCCTCTAGGTTCGGCTCTGCCTCTTACGCCGCGGCTCAGGTTAACTTTGCTCTTCCTCTAGGTTCGGCTCTGCCTCTTACGCCGCGGCTCAGGTTAACTTTGCTCTTCCTCTAGGTTCGGCTCTGCCTCTTACGCCGCGGCTCAGGTTAACTTTGCTCTTCCTCTAGGGTCGGCTGTACCTCATATGCCACGACCCAGGTTAACTTTTCTCTTCCTCTAGGGTTGGCTGTGCCTCATATGCTGCGACCCAGGTTAACTTTGCTCTTCCTCTAGGGTCGGCTCTGCCTCTTACGCCGCAGCTCAGGTTAACTTTGCTCTTCCTCTAGGTTCGGCTCTGCCTCTTACGCCGCGGCTCAGGTTAACTTTGCTCCTCCTCTAGGGTCGGCTCTGCCTCATATGCTGCGACCCAGGTTAACTTTGCTCTTCCTCTAGGTTCGGCTGTGCCTCCTACGTCATCGCCGCCAGGATGGCCTGTATGACATTAGCCCGTTTGCAGCTATGATTGACTCCAATAGGATGAGAGATGTTCTGCCCTGCAATAATTCAATAACGTGGCATGCAGTTGCATATAATTGTATGAAATATGTGAATTTAAAAAATTAAGTTAGCGTTCATTGGTATAAAAACTTTTCACACAATACAATCCACAAGAAAAAAACATCCTATCTAAAAATAAGTCGTTTTTAAAATCATAGTAACATAGCTATATACCTTGCATTCTAGTATCATAAAATGTACATATTTACTTTTCTGACATCATCATTCCATTGAGAGGTTTCATCTAATGGATTAAACTTTCGGCTTCTTCTCGAACTGACACCAAACCTCCCTTATGGCTACAAAATCATTGGTGTTCCTGCCACAGTGTACGACCACCAGGCACCATTCTCTGCCCCTCCGCGTTAGTTATAAGGCTTTTGTCGCCCTTACGGTGCAGACTCGGCAGCCAGGACACCGCGTCAGCACGTGCCCGCCAGTTTCAATAGCAAGCTGACCTGTTCTACGTATCCTCTTGCCGCGAGGTATACCATAGCAGACCCCGATAACTGGACGAGTCTCTGCAGCGTAGGATATGGTAGTACACACATATAGCTTTGTATTGTATGCAAAGGAAAGGCTTGTGAGACATTTTCTGGAGGCCAAATATTCGACGTTAGATCGCCAGTCCCATATATAGGCCTTTTCCTTAAGCTTGTCCATCATACAGCTCAGTAAGAGCTTCGTTTTTTCGAAGTCATTTTCTTCGAAGAAATGACTTTATAAAAACTCGACATTTCTTTTTTAATTTTGGAGGGGGTGACCCCCAATCCCCCCTGTTTTATACTATTACCCCACCCCAACACCCTCCCTGCACCTTTCAACCCCTTATCCCCATATATATTTCAATTCGTTTTTTTGAAGTCATTTCCTTGTAGAAAATGACTGAAAAAAACGGATGTCAGTGAACCAACGCAATACCGCTCAATAAATCTCCCTCCTCTGGCCGCCATTCTATTGCGGGCCGAAAGAGCTCTCGCTCCTTCCTAAACCCACTTAGACATTCGGAACGTTGAACGTTCTGCCAAGCATGCGCATTACAGGATCCTCTGTTGCGTACCGCATTTTTAGGTACTATATAGTCTTCCTGATATGAAGGTGACGAACGGAGAGCGCAGCAAGTGGAGGAGGCACCCCGATAACCGGGGCAGGGGCCTTCCTCCTTGACGCTCTCTTACCCCTCCCCCCCCCAGGGGCAAGGGTGAGGGCGGCAAAGGAGCCAGAGGAAAGGGCGCCAAGAGCCCGGGAAAGCCCGCGAAGGGCAACAAAGGAAGGAGGCGGGGCTTGGGACATAAAAGCGGCGGGCGCCCGGCGCAGGGGCACTTGCAGCCCTTCCAGCAGCTCGGCGCCCGCCAAAAGTGGAGGACTTCGTTTTCCCACCCTCCCACCCTACAGTTATGACAGAGCCTGGACGTCGTTGTCGCAGGATGGACAGGCGGGTTGTGGCAACCTATGATAAGACAAAGACTCCGAATGAGCCATTGCTAAACCGGAAGGGGCTTCGCCCGTTCTAGACAGCGCCTCCTGGGAGCCTAAACGGCGGGGGTGTCTGGCGGTAGCAATTGGGGCTCAACTTCCCCCCAACAAACGGCGCTCCCCCAGTCCGCAAAGACCTGCAGGGGCAGGCGATTTCTCAGACTCGAAGGCCTTGGGGGAGTTGTGCCTGCAATCAATATGGAGGTAAAGGGGGAAGCAGGACGAGGAGCAGTCGCCACACCTTTTGGAACTAATTTTTAATACCTGTTTGCAGTGGTTATGTATATGTAAAAATAAATCTGCGGCCTTGTTATGCCAAACCAAAGGAAATGTCTCATGCAGCACCTTACTGGAGGGGAAACGAAAGGGGCTGACAAAATGAGTAATGTTGGATACAAACGGCATAGCTATTGGACAAATGCCCAGGTTATGGAGCTGTACTTTCACTGACGGCAAGCCCATCTCAAGTCGAATTGCCTGGACCGGACTGTCCAAGTCCCAGTACTGTTCGCCGTAATTTGCCTTCTAGCAGGCACAACCATTGTGTCTGTGTGTGTTGAACGTGTGCTTATGAGTGAAGGTTCCTAGCACTAGTTTCCAACAGTCAGTTGAAGAAACACCTGGGGGGTGGGGACAGGACGGGACGGGTGGGTCTTCTTCACATGACATCTACTTGAACTATATGTATTAAAGACCTGAATAAACGGACTACACATACCTACACCTGAAGAGTGTGCCTTTCATTACTACACTAGCGACGAGGGTGAATAGTGTAGACATGCACGGCCCTGCCCATGTCCCAAACAATACACTGGCCCTCCATCTCCACCCCAGCCACCTAAGAATGAAAGTTGAGAGCTGACCCTCCGGACCCCTACTTCCCATGCCCCCCTCTCCCCAACCCCGCCGTCTGTAGCCCTTCCAGGCAGGCTGAAATAGTAAAACGTACAGCGGAACCGTTGAGCTAGTGAGCATTTATAATGTACTTCCTGGTGGAGGATGTGTTTGTTTACCAGTGAGCGAATTGCTAAATTGGGAGACATGACAGGTAGAGAGGAACAGGATGCAGAGCGTCTGTGCGTGATCAAAGAGCCACTAGAACATTCATTTCACACGATATAAACAAATGCTGTGGGAGGAACGTGGAGTGGAAAAGCCGGAAGCAGCATCAGCCGGTACCTCGTGGGGCTGATGTTTAGCAGCAGAGCATGACTTCATTCAACCGGAAGCACAGCTTGACTTTAATTCAACCGGAAGCAGATTGTGACACTGCCGGTTGGGGGCAAGCGGCAAAGGTCCTGGAAGCTTGCTTGGCCCTGATTTTGAGTTAAGCACATCAAGGCAAGCAGTACATATTACAACAGAAAAGACGAGTGTGCCTTCTAATATATTTTGATCCACTGCGTGAAATTGTGGAGTGCATGTTTGGCATGCAAAGAGTTCATGGCAACTGGTACTGTGCTTTAAGTGGGATGAGAAATCAAGGGCAAGGGCTGTAACAAATAGGCAGGCCCTAAGTACTGGTCGGGTGGTGGAAGAGGTGAACAAGAAGTGACGATTCCTTTGCTGGAGCTCCATCCCACATAGCCCAGGCTCACTTAAAGCACTTATTTAGCGGTGGAAGAATATTTAGAAAGTGGGGCATTGGTGGCGCTTGAAAACGTCACCAAAAAATGGCATAGGAGGAGTAGATGCACAGACCCTTTCCACTTCACTTCGGAGTCATGAAAAAAAAACCTTTCCCCCGTGAAGTCTTAGCACTTTCCTCCGGCCTAATTTAGCAAAACGTTCAATGGCACACACTGGCCTGCTGGCTATATCCAACCGTCCAACTGCTAATGCTCTTTCCTCTGCCTGCTACATTAAAGTGCTTATTTTAGGTCCAATCTTGTGCCAGATGCACCTCCTCGCAAGTGTGGTGTATGCAAAAGGTTGTTCTCAACAGATCCAGCCCGGTGTGTGTGTGTGTGTGGAGGCGAGGAGCGTTAGAGGGCCGCAGAAGCGCTGTAAAAATGACACCAGCCCAGTTTGCTCCCTATGCAGCACTGCCTGGCTTCCTCCGGAAGTTCCAGCATCCCGCTATTATCACGCTGCGCCGTACACGCCATCAGGAGCACTTGTCAATTTTGTGAGAGTCATTCCCTATTGCTTGCTCTGAAGGAAGTACACCCTAGAGCCATTATTAAAATATAGCGCAGCAGTGCGAGCGTGTGTGCGGCTACAGACCCCGCTGCACCACAAGTAAAAATAGGCCACCTTGTGTCCGTGACAAACAACAACAAACTATTGCGCATTTGGACACCTGTAGTGACTAGTCCTACATCTATTTCCAGTGGCGTGTGCGTGACTAGCCACGTGATGGCTCGGAGCGGGAGAAGATAAGGGCTGCACGAGGGCAAAAGACAGGCAATGTGCTAGTGTGACAGAATGCCATCTGTAATGAAAGAGTAGCCCGAGCTTTGCGGATAGATCTGTCGGAAAGTGGGCCCTGCTAATCAGACCCCCCCTTTCAATATGCTCCATGCTGGAAAGCATAGTGCAAGCATGTAAGTCTGCTGGGCCTGTTTACTGACACCACTCAGCAGCTGCCTTGTGGTTTGGTAGAATGGCAGTACAAAGTGACGTGCATTCCTACCAAAAAAATGATGGAGGCGAAAAGGTTCAACTGCCAGGATCTGCCTCAAATTGTGGGCGGTCCTGATCCAAAATTAAATTGCATAATTGTGTGCTCCCATAACCTGGTGGCAGATGACAAATGTGACTATAACCAATGTCAATTTCTGACAAGGTGGTCTCTGGAAATGCACAACCATTTGGTGTAATTTTTGTCACCTGGTTTCTAGTGACCTTCCTGTCATGGCCTCCTGTGTATTCAATGCCTGGGGCTGAGTTTCACCCAAAGCAGACAATTTGGGCTCTGCCCCTTTGCCATCTCTGGGAAGGGGATGTCTCCTCACAGGAGGACAAGAACTGCCCCCCAAGGGCTGCGAGAGGTCCATTGTTTTAAATGATACGCTCTGCCAGGCTACTAAATAATCATAGCTTTTAATCTAACCGCTGCATTGGAGTCTTGGCTTGCTTTAGTTCAATCAATGGGACTAAACCCCTGCTGACAATGTTTTAAAAACGAAACTTGGGAATGGAATCATGTTGTCCCGGTGACCAGAGTCATTTGATTGCTCTAGAAATTAACCTCTGTGGCTAAGAAGGCTACGACGGGTGGAATTGATGAAATTCAATTTTCAAAAGGGGGGCAAAAGCAGCCTCTCTCATACAGATCAACAGGTCCTAGGCCATATTGGACTGTGCCTTGCACTGCAGGGTTTAGGGCAACTTTGAAAAATGTGATCTAAGTAAAGAGGTCTTGTATGGCACGCATCTTCGATTTTATCTTGCGTGGTTCTACCAGGAAAGAGCAATGGAAGGGATTGCTGGTGGGATGGAAGGGGAGGCCGGTGCAAAACCTGAGGTGTTGATAAGTTCAGACCAGAAGTACCCGAGCCCTGAGTACCGATACATTTCTATGTGCTTTGGCAGGGACTCTTAGAAGGGAGAACCCAAGTTCTATTAAAACAGAGCTCTGAGATCGGGGTTGAATCTGGCTTGGCGGGTTGGGGCCGATAGAGCTAAAGATGTCAGTATTGGCACGCTAACGCCAGGCCATGTAGGTGTGTTGGGATGGATTTGCAGAGTGTGGGGAGGTCTGTATGTAGTGCAAGGTTGTGGGAGATTTAGAGGTGAGTCAGTTGGACTTAGTGAGGACTCCTGGTGTGGGATTCTAGTGGTAGACTGAACCATTCGAGTTCCAGTCAGTTGTTCACCTGTGCATTGGCTTTCCGTCATGTTGTTCTCTGTAGCCGACAGAATTTGTGTTGTCCCGGGCTGCAATTGAAACAGCAAAAGGGGAGACTGACACACCCGAATCTGATCTCAAGAATTAATTGATCAAGGTCTCCTTTACTAGTGCAAGCCGTGTGTTCGCCAAACTAACCCGAAAAGTGCCAGTCTCAGTTGGTTCACGCTTTGCCAGGATTGTTGTCCCTGTTGTCTACTACAAACTAACATTTTGGAGCCAGGTTTGTGATGCTCACCTGCGTTATAGGTCTGTAGGGCTCCACCTTTGTGGCAGTGTTTGTATGTCTGTTTGTTTCCGTAGGGTCTTTGGCGATTGTATGACTGTTGGTTGAGGTTGGTCTATTACACTTCAATTTCCTCTGTTCTTTAAAGGTGTCTTCTAATGTGTCAGCTGTGGTCTTGCAAATAGCTATGTTTTTAGTGATTTGCTGCAGTTTAGGTGATTCCCTTCTGTGTGCAGACACCTTGGGATTGAGTTCCATAGCTTGGTAGTCAAAAATGAAAAGGAGGATCCTATGTGACATTCCCGGTCGAAGATTGGTGCTGCCACTAACCCTGCATTGCTGGAGCAGAGCACCTTAGTTGGCTTCTATTGAGTGAATTTCCTCTTGGTGGATTCTGGGTCCATGCCATGGAAGGCGCAGTGGAGGATACATAAGGTCTTGAATCGTATCCTACATTTGACAAGAACTAGGAGTGTTTGGAGGGCAGCGTTGCAGTACGTGTGTCTTCGAGTCTTAGGGGGGATTATGGCTGCTGCCTTTGGGGCTATCTATAGTCTGCCTAGCTGATATTCAGGGAGGTCAAGGTAGACCCTCTTGGCATTGTATAGCCTGAAGAGCAGAAGTGAGATGATCGCCATGGTTCCATGCAGGAATGCTAAACATGGCATAATGCAGATGGCTTGCAGTTGGAAGAAGGAGCCAGTTTTGCATAATGGATTTTACCTGTGGTCTGATTATGGGTATGATGGCACTGTACTTTAGGAGTCGGAAGTGTTTCACTGTCGTGGACGGTTGTGGGCAGGTTCTATTTCTTCAGCCAAGGGATCGACATGGGGGTGGTTGTTGTGGTTCCACAGATCATCATTTCATTTTTGTTTGGCTTCATTTTGCATCACTTGGTCATCATCCAGGTATTGGTTTCTGCGAGGCAGGTGCCACGGTCTGGTGTGTTTGATGTAGAGTTATTGGTGAGTTTGTAGATGAAGCGTGTGGGGTGTGAATTTCTGGGGGTCTTTTAAATGCTGAAGAGCAGCAGTAAAAGTCTGGATCTCTAGGGTACTCGGCAGGCAATGAAGCGGGGCATGACCTGAAAGATGCCATGTGTGTCGTCTCAGTCCTGTCCATGAGGAATTAACTAATCCAACCTCTAATCTGATGTTCTCAAGTCTTTTTGGCAGGATTTCGTGGTTGATGTTGTTGAATGCTCCTGATTTCTGCAGGTTTTGTATTTGACTAAACGTTGTCTCTTACCGTGTCCCAGTTGGACGAGAGTGTCAACTATATTCTCCTAATTGGCTTGAATCTGTGTTTTGATTTATGTAAGAGGATGCTGGTTCCAATGTGATCCCAGAGTGGTTGATAGATTAATATCACCATGATTTTAGCTGTGAATGGTGTTCTGAAGCCTGATGTCAGTTATTAGATAAGAGGAGTGTTTGGCAGTAGAGGGAGAGTTGAGAGTAGCAACGTTTGCCACATTTGAAAGACTTCTGTGGGGGATACAGGCTAGAGGTACGCCCTGCATAGGTGGTAGAGGGGCCTGAGAGTGGGCAGAGGACGAAGGAGATGGCAGAGTAGTCAAAGAGGATGAGGAGGGTGCCAGCGAGGAGGCGGAAGGAGGAGGTGGCAGAGGAGCCAAAGAGGTGCTGGTAGGAGTAGCAGGAGGAGGAAGGAAGTTGATAATATGTGGGAGACGCCTATTGAAAAGGCGGAGATTGGGCTGAGGGCCCTGGACCAAGATGGTGCCATTCAGATAGACATTAATGATGGTCTTGGAGGAGTGAAAGGAGTCCAAGAGGACCTCCCACCGAGTGCCACCATTAATATGAGAGGAGGAAAAAGGAGAGGGAACAGAGACCATATGAAGAGTCCATCGGTCTGGAGAGGGAACGACAAAGAGGATGTTCGAAAGAGTCTGCCTGGAGAAAGGAAGCACTGATGTGGGTATCAGCGATAGGGATTCTTGGGTTGGAGATCAGGATATCCCTCTTGAACTTCTTCCTTCCTGACTTAGTGAGAAGGATAGGATAGTATAGGAGATAGAGTAGCAGCTAGAGAAGATAGGGGAGACAGAAAGCACCATAGAGGGTGCGGGGAGGAAGTAGGAGGATGTGATAAGAGGCTTAACAAAGGCTGTTTTTTAAGGTTCAGGTTAACAACGCCTTGTTTTATAAATGGGGAAAGGAGGAACTGGAATATATGGGCGAGTCCACAATGTTGTATTAGGGCTTTGTAAATGTTGGTGGGGGGTGGGGAGGTATGGGTCTTTAGGCGATCCTGCTGGCGTTGAAAGTGTTGATTAATTCTTTCATTGAGAAGGGGCAGAAGGCCCCTAGTGCCAGAGTATACTGTCTGTTACTTCCAACATTGGGTTTAGTATTGTTTAGCCTTTCTCCCTAAACGCC
Organism: Ambystoma mexicanum; assembly: GCF_040938575.1. Lineage (NCBI taxonomy): Eukaryota > Metazoa > Chordata > Amphibia > Caudata > Ambystomatidae > Ambystoma > Ambystoma mexicanum. Next base: position 1,252,058,964 of record NC_090933.1, on the reverse strand, counting down.
ACTCCACTCCTATCTATGCCTGAGGGAGTAAGGTGAAGGGTGTTTTCTTGCGCATGGTTCTGACACCCCCAATCTCACAATGATACCCTGGAATTATGGAAGGCTTTAAAGTCTGACCACTGTTGAGCCAAGGACCGTGATCCTGTGCTTGAACGCTCTGCATGAAGGCCCACAAGCCTAGCTTGCTCTCAGACAACTGCGCTGGTGACTTGGCACAATATAAAATGTTTGTCATTAGTATTGCATAACGGGGTACACAAAAGGTTTTTTTTGCTCATTTATCAGGGAGTTTCAAACGTGTCAAACTTACATTTCTGACATACAACCCCTCCTGATTATTGCAATCAAAAGGTTTTCCAAGCGGACCAGATTAGAATTTCTCTTGCCTCTGGGCACATTTGCTTCTGTTTCACGCCCATTCTATCCACTTTGGGTGAAGGGCTCCTCAGTGCTGATCTTTGAGCGCACTTGAATCTGGGTTTGTTGGCTTGAGACCTGAAAGCGTCCCTCCGAGTTAGCTTTGCAGTTGCATAAAGCGCTGCACAGAGCCTGTCGAAGCCTTAGGGCAACAGCCAAAGCATAGTAGCATACCATGAGGCAAGGATGCCAGGGTGCCAGACTGCCACTGCATACAGAAGCAAAACATCTGTCCCCGCCTTTCCATATACTCTACATAGGGAGTTCAGGATGTATTTTCTCACTATAGAAGACAAATGATCACCCTACTTTGATATCCTACTTCCACGTGTGGCAACTCCTTGCTTTACCAGTCTAGCGTGACATGACATGGAACCCGCTCTGATTAATGACCTTTTTGACCTCACCATGCCGGGCCTTTTTAATGTGACCACTCCATTCCCTTACCTTCTGTTGTCAACAACATTGCCCTCTATACACAGTCCATTGTGGAGCATGCCATTCTTGGCTCAGGCTTTGCAGTCACAGACTTAACATTGCATAGCTTGTCCTGGAGTACAAAGTACAGAGCTTCCCGGGTAAATAAGCAAGCAAAGTTCCAGGCATGCCGGAGCACACACCCCTAATGCATCCAACATTGCATTGTGTACTAACTTACAATCCTCCAAATGAGTCCTGGAAACACAACCAAATTATAACAACACTGTAGGACATATGTGTCTCGTCCCTTTTGCAGAACTATGGTCCACTGAAAAAGGACTGAGACGCCCCTTTGCTATCACAATACTTTCTTGCATCTCTCCTTGTTCGTAGCATCTACGTCCTGCTTTACCGTCTTATCTTCCCCTCGCTCTTTTTCTTTCTTCTAGCAGACTAAGGTCCGGACATCCCAAAAGGGGGCTCAGCACGCCACTCCACGGGCAAGCCTGATAGTAATACGGTTGTGATTGGGCGCAGTATAAAAGCATATTAACATAACATTTCAATCCACAAGTAGCTTTCAGAGCAGAGTCTGTCATTTACCTGATACAGGCAACGTGTGCAACATGTTCTATTTATTTTATTTATTTATTTACATTTATAGCAGTGCACAAAGCCCTGAGGCATCTAGGCGGTATTTACAGTACAAGTGCGGTAGCATAGTCCTCGGAGAGCACGACCAAGCATTTAGTTACATCATAAGGGTAGATCGAGAGTACACAGTCCAGAAGAGCCTTACCTCGTGGGTCAGGGAGTGCAAATAGGCATAATAAAACATTTGAGTCCATGCACAATTCGGTAAAGCCTCACCTCATTTATATGTGTGGTTGTAACCCTTGTCCTTGGCATTGCTTGTTTGGCATACGTAGGCCTATATGGTATGCAGTGGTAAAATTGCAGCAAAAATGTCACCTGTTCAAAAAATCACAGCAAAAATGGAGTGGTTTGACCCATTAAAGGTGTACCCCATTACACCATTTAAGGGGAGCAGGGGTCGCGGGGGTAGCCCCCGCTCCCTTTAAATGGTATAATGGGTCCAGGGTTTGCAGGGGTGGCCCCCGCATCCTTTACATGGATTGCAGCAGCAAAACCACAGCCTTTTAGCCGCAATATTTTCTGTCCACGGCCATGTTTGCTGCGATTTTAACACAAGGAACCGGCATATATTATAGCCCAGATGCCCTCTCCAACTATGCCAAGAGGAGGTTTTGTAGATAACCAAAAACTACTAGAAACAAGTGTATTCCAGCAAAGTACTGGGAAACATGCACACAGCCCCTGTCGCTACCGTGGCTGGAAGCCAAGGAGATACTGAAACATCAGCGACTAGGCAGCCAATACCAACAAATGTCACTGAAGGGCGTAACCGACTTCAGCAGGCTGTTTCCTGACCCTTCACCCCCAGAGCTGGTGGTGGGTCGGCCCAATGCCTTGGTCAGCACATCGCTCCCACTCATTGGGCGACTCGAGGGCGACCGTTGCCGAGTAAGGCCCAAGCGATGCTCATTGTGTGACAGACTCATGTCGTCTCGCTAGATCTTCCCCAGAATAATGCGAAGTCATTCACTGCCTGAAAGGGAACTTCTGTCGACTGCTCGGCAGATCAGGCAGTCAAGCTTGGGCACATGCGTACTTTCATAGTAACCGGTTAGTGCAGCTGATTTATCTTCCATTCTGTAGATTGTGGCCCTCCATTACAGAGGGAGGAGTGCCAAACATTAAAAGGGCCCACCTTAGGGTGGCCAACTTTTTGGGATCCTTTTGCGGGACACTTGCCCACAAGGCCGTGATGACGTCAAAGCGTCAATCACGTTTGGCCCGCCCTTTTGTAATTTAAACAATTTGTTAATGGCTCTTAACACCTGGCTTAATTGCAGTGCAAATGGTTTGTCCTTGGGAGGTGATGGTCACGTATTTTTACTGCAAACATGACCATCACAACCCCAGGATCAAAGCTTTAATGAATACATGTGTCAGAGCGTGAGCAGCAAGCCTGGAACAGCAGCGGCAGCAGCTCAACCTGCAGGCTCAAAAAAGGAGCCGGGGCCGTGGAGCCGCCCAGAGAAAGAAAACTGCAGGCAGCAGCACGTGGCAGCGCCGTGGTGTGTAGACGGCCACTTCAGTTTGCAGGGTGGCTGTGCTGGACGCAGCTAGTCCCGATTTGCTGTCTTCCGAGTGTCAAACTCCAGGGAACAAAGCAAGCCGGAACAACCTGCGTCCCGCACAGCCACTCTGCAAACTGCGGGACAGAGTCTCCAAATACGGGACGATCCCGCAAAATACAGGACAGTTGGCCACCCTATCCCAAGTAGGCACCATTTAGAAATGTTCTGGAAGATCACTGCATTGTCACCAGAGGTCTGTCTAAAAAGGGAAGCGTTGAGCTGTACTACAAAAGCTCAGAGAGGCCTCAATGATCTTGCCAGAAGACACAGGATTTGATTTCTAAGAGTGATCAGTGATGTTAAGAAAACGTAATGAAACTCAACGCGATGCCTCCATGTGCTTGCCATGGACAGCTTGACCGATCACTGGGAGTAAACAGCGGATACAAGTGGGGATCTCCCCCCATCCCTTTGGAGCATTCAATTGTTAGTTCAGGCAATTTTCACCACTCCTTGCACATGTGTTTAAGGGGGAAAAAGGGTCAAGGGGCAACCATCTGTCAAATTAGGGTAAGCATGCGTTTAGTTGTTATTTTAGGTATACCGGTTCTAAGTGTTTTCACAAACTTTATTTTCAAAGGTTTGCCCTTTGACCTGAATTCGTCAGTTTTGAATCCAAGTGGAATGCATTTGGATTTTGATTTGAACTGTTTTATTTAATAATTCATGCAACATATTGTTTTGAGATCTTTGATTAATTAGTTGGTGTTAAGGTTTCCCTGCATATATTAATTCTTTGGATTCTCATTTTTGGTTTGGCTTGATCAGTTCTACATATACCTATTTATACACTGTGACCCCACCATTATGGTGGCGGTAAAACCTCAACAGATTGTTCAGAATGAGGGGTTATTGAATTCTGGAAAATTAAGCCTTTTTGTTGTTTTTTGTTGGAATGTACATTTCAGTTAACGCATAACTATTGGAGCTAAACAATCCTATCCATGGTGGTGGCTGATCTGCCCGTGACGTTGCAATTAGAAAGCGGGCCAGTGGTATCGGAAATGACGTCCGTGACACAGGAACCTTTTCTCCATGGATGGAGTACGCTAAACATTCTGGTTTTTTTCTCTGTATTGGACTACAGGCTGCAATAGTAGAAGGATGAGCATTTATTATGTTTCATTAAAATTCCATGACATTGCTGTGCCCTAATATAGAATACAGGAGCTGCTGATTTAGCCGTGTATCTCTTTTAAAGAGATCATTATTATGCCGAAGAAGGTTGTACACCAGTCATTAGATCAACGGCATAAAAAGAGAAGTACTCTCCCAAACTATCTTCTACGTTGTCCTGATTAGAGGTATACGAAAACTTTCATGAGGATAATATTGTATTTAATCCGCACTCAGGGCGATTCTGCGCATTAGAGGCCAAACTAACAGCCCGTTATGTAGGTGTTGTCAATTGTCAAACGAATGTTTGAAACACTTATTAGTCAAATGCAGATCTTTACAGGAATTAAGAATTCAATTTTTTATTGAGTACGTCTATGAGGAACGCTTTCTTAATACACTGTTTTTTGGGGGAATTTGTTTAATCCGTTCAGTCAACAGAGTTATTAATTAAAGTAGTTATCTTTAAATTGAAATTGATTTAAAAGTTTTAAGGACATAGTATTTTTACTGAAAGTATCTATCACCATTACTGGTCCTTGTATTTAATAAGCTTGTGATGGTGTTAATTTTGGATGTATTTTGTGTAAAATGTGTGCTTCATTTTGCATGTACTATGTGTAAGGTTTGAAATAAACCAATACAATAAAATAAATTCATAAATCGACGGTTTAAGGTCAAGTTTCAATGTTTTGCTGCGGATAATATATCTATACGTGAGTTAAGATAGTTGCCAATGAGCCCACAAAGGGAGTGCTAGGAAAATGGGGGGTGACCTAATACACCCTTCTTAAATCAACTCGAACATAGCCTTTGCGTTAAGGGGGGTTAATTCCATTTCAATACTTAAAATAGCAGTGCTCATTCCATGACAAGTCCACCTTACACATAAAACCTCAAATCTAGGGATCACAGACTAGTGATTTAATTGTTTAAATTCCACTGAAAACAGCCAAATATTCGTGCAGAGGACAGATGATCGTGGCTCTGCCGTCACCGTCTTGAACTATGACTTTTTCAATCAAGCCATTGTTCAGCCATTGTTAGCTCTGCGTGAACACATTGTTGCCAATTATGCCTTTTACAAAATGATTGACTGAATTTGGCCTTTTTTTCTCTTTTTATTTTTTTTAAAGACAATCTTCTAATGGTCCATCTCTATGTGCACGGTCTTTCCCCGTACCCCCCACCTCCTTTCCACGCTCGAACCTTTTTATTATGTTTTCTTTTTTACTTTTACCCCTTTCCCTCCTGCCCAATTTATTTATAAAGTTGGATCTATTCAGCCCTGTCTTTTAAGCCATTTTCAAACTCTAATTTCATGTTCCCCAATTACTTGAAATTGAGCACAGAAAGAAAAGTGATCCTGGTCACTAATGCCATGGAGACTGCTGGGAAATCCTACTTTCGGACAGATTGCAGGGCCCCTGACTGTGCTGTATATGAATTTATAAAGCGCAAACTAAGGCCCATAGGCATCTAGGCGCTATGCTGAAGAAACAGTTTAAGGGTACTGACAGAACAAAAGACAAACTTAAAAAAAATAGGTAGGATTTCAGAGCCTTACAGAAGCCGAGATGGTCAATAACCTCACATAGCACCTCACTGGAAGCAAATACCACAAAGACGGGGCAAGCACAGAAAAGGACCGGCATGTGCACGCTCCCGGCGATAGCGAGGGACAATTAGCATATTTTTAGAGGCTGAACGAAGACATTTGGCTGGGAAGTATCGCACCAATTTAGATAGCAAATACCTAGCACCTGTTTTATCTATTGCTCAATGTGTGAATAGAGTGTTACATTTAATTTGATCATTCACTGCTAACCAGTGCAATTGCCGCCGCAGAGACTGTGAATGAGAAAATCTAGGGGCATCTAGCGGTGGGCGTGCTGCAGAGTTCTGGAGAACTTGCATTCGCTGAATCAAAAGGGCTGGTTGACCAAGATATATCGAGTTACAATAGCCCAGAGAGCACATAGTGGAGGAAGGAAGCACCATTGTACGACATTCCGATGGACGCAAAGGAAGGATCTTCTTTAAGTTTCTAGAAGCCAGAGTTACACACTAAGGACATTTGAGCTTCTCTAGAATCAGACGATAAGCTTCACACCCAAACCCTTTTACACCAGTACTAGGAGTTGGACAAGCAGCCAAAGTATGCGGCCAATACTCAGAACACCAGGCCGTATTTGATTCTGGCGAACCGAACAACAAAACCTCTGTTTTTTCACCATTCAGTTTTAGCCAGTTACTGGCCATCCACTCCCCTTCGGCGCGGAGAGAATTTTGCAATGTAGATGGAGGCTCAGCCGTCTTCACTAGAGGGAAATGTGGATATCTTGAGGGCTTCTGAACTTCCCTGGAACAGCTGGAACAGCTGGTGTCCTTGGAAGTCAGATGGTGTTAGTTCCATGGTGGTGTTATTTTGCCTGATACAGTAAATTTAAAGGCTGGTATTTCTCCAGGAACAGTATTTATGGTTAGCCGAAGCTGCCTGCCTATCTCTGACTGCCTATCAGCTGCCCGTTACCGGGTGCCCCTTCACTGCCTCATGCTTAACTCATCCATAATAGGAAAGCCACCTACCGTCCTATTCGCAGGGCTCCTTTCCTTCTCCCGCTCAGTGTCCACTTTCCCCCATATTCTTACCCCATGCCCGAAACATTGGAAGCTTGAACTCCTCTTTGACAGTGATTCGAGGGCGCAACGTCTTTTCATCGTCAGGATTTCTAACGTTTGCCTTTTAAACGTGGAAATAATAACAAAAAAGTTCATCCAATTTTTTAGGGGAGTTGGGAAAGGGCAGATAAGGGGTTGGGGTCGGGAATAGTAAAAATTAGGTGTGGGAGAAGGGGTTTGGTGGGAAATCCCCCCACCCCGCCCCAAAAAAGATCGAACTTTTTCGTTATTTTTTCGCACGTTTAAAAGGCATGCGTTAGAAAGCCTGGCGATGAAAGAACATAGAAGCGATTCGAGGCTCCAGCATTTCCTGATGTCCACTAACATTGCAGCCATCTCCTAAACACTGAAAGCTCTGTCCTCTCTTTCCCTACGACTGTAGCAAGTAGCTCATTTCCACCCTCGCACTATGACCCCTGCTCTGGCCTGTTGCTACGGCACCCCCTCTACCCTTTCAAGCCCCTAAAAACGACTGCGCCAGTTTAACAGGAATTTGGGGCACCGGGTACAGAAACGGTCTACCCCACACCACACTTACCTTTCCCCTGATGCCCGCAAGGTGGGAGATGGCCTTTTTACGGTACACTTGTGTGCGGTCGCGCATCCCCGCGCCATTGCCAGCCGTCAATGACGAGGAACACAGATCAGCAACTGTATGAAAAAGGTACACCTGCCCCAGCATAGGCACCCAACTCGGATTAGCAGCCGCACCGCATGCAAAAATGCTCCAGCATGGACTCAGGGGACAGGGTGCATTCGACTAGGAAAGTAAACGTACCAAAGCATAGATAGTGGATTCAGATTAGAAGCTACCGGGTAACTGTGCAGATCCAAACGTAGACTGAATAGAAGAGGCTCCCGTTTTTCTAGCCATATTGCCATTAGTGAGCAAAGAAGCACATTACCTTGTGTTGTGTAATGTAGGAATGGTCACAATTATGATGCATGAAGCGACACTATAGCTAGTTAAACCATTAGTGTGGCCTTTTTGAAGAGCCTACCCTGAGAAATAAATCATTCTTGCGCTCTGACAATTTTGAAATATTTAAGGGCCAGCAATTTTGACAGGTAAGGCACTACGAGTTAAAATGAGTTGCTGAGGATCACACACTTTGATTAGGAGGTGAAGCTGGGATTGGAGCTCAGTCTGCAATTTCCGTAACTGACCACATTGATTCCCTGCACTTGTCATACAGCAAGTTGCAATCATTTGTGATTGTGTGATTTTCATGAAGTAAAATAATGTCCCCCCCGCCCATTTTTTAGGGAGTCGTTAAAATTGGCAATTCATACTTCTGACATACAACCAGCTTTGAAGTACAGACATCCCATTACACTGACTCTGATGGGCAGTGTTCCATATGTGGGACAAAACCATTTTTATTTGATGTCCATTTTAGCTGTGAATTTTCCTTGGTCGTCCAGTGTGGGAAAACGTGTTGGTTTTTTGTGAGTTTTGAGAGAGGCTTCTGAACTTTAAGGTTTTAAGTCACCACACTTCGATGCATGAGCTTTCCACGTGCCTTGTTATATGCCTCAGTTTTTCTCACCAGTGCTTAATTTGTGGGGGTGTTTGCTAGGGCTCAGCCCGGGCACTTATTGTTGAGCCCCGGCACCTAGTGCCTCAGCCTCCGTTTAATTATGAAGTGGTGATAGTCAGTGCATCTATTAACCACAATGAGCAGGCGTGAGCTGGAGTGTAACCCCAAATATGTTAACACTGTGGGGAGCAGCTATGGGTGGTGGCAGCAGTGGTGGGGAACTGCCCACCGCAGTGTCACAGGAGTGCTAGAAAATATTTGGGCCCTGGTACTTATTTTATTACAAATTAAGCGCTACCTACAACCTCTTGTTGGAAATGAGAAAATGCTACTTGCTGCAGTAGCTCAGTGTACCAGGGCAGGATGGGTACCCCCACGATTCTGCTGAACCGACCTCGCTATGATATGATAAGTTATTTATAACGCACGTAACACCCAGACGTTTCTAAGCGCGGACCCGGGGAATCGAACCTGTGTTGTTCCGTGTCGTCTTGTTTACAAGGCGAGCATGTTGCCGCTGAGCTATCCTCCCGAGCTGTAACCACCAACCCACTTCCTCATTTCCTGTGGCTTTGCAATAAAGGTGATGGGGTCTGGTGGTAGCATATACCTGAAAATGGTATTCACAAAGAAATCAAGAGTAACTTGCTACTCTCGGAAAACATTCACAAACTGTATTTGATTCACAAAAAAGGCACACATTTATCTAGAATATAGTACTGGATTATCTAGTTATTTTTAAAGTTTACAAAAAAGTTTGCGCTTACTCCAAAACTGTACACTACATAATGGCCCTACCCCGCACCTCCTACACATTTACATGCACTTTAATTTTCTGTCACAACTCAGGTCCAAGACCGCCCTGCGCGCAGAATGTTGACAAAGGTTTCTTAGACAACTGCGTTCTTGTGCATACACGCTAAACGCCATCTTTGAGAGTGGATCGATGTACCCTATTGGGAAACTCACACCTCTACCCCCCCCCCCGACATTTGCTGGTTCAGTCCAAGTTACCGCTGCATGAGTAAAACCTTTGGCGTTTCGAACCGTGCTTATTCTGGGCTGCGTTCGAAGTGGGCGGAAACGGTGCTCCTCTACTTTTTTTAATTACGTTTTACTGTTCTCTGTTCTTATACTTTTAGTTTAAAAAGAAAAATACAATAAAAGTGTAGGAAGCAGTTGAAACTTGCCCTTCAGTGCACTGAACGTTCCCTTAAACAGCAGGCGCATTTGTTTGGGGGTTTGAATTGCAGGTGGGTTTGGAAAGGCAATGGGGTTTGTGGGGAGTGGGAGCAGGCCAGCTGGGAACATAGTTCCACTACTTCTTTTCGTGCACTTCGACCACTGATTCTGGATCGAAAAACCAACCCATAGAACTATACTATCAAGCTTTCGCCTGGATATTCTCTCCCGCGTTTGCAGCGTTTACCGGCAAATGGGCCCAAGGTGGCTCTTAAGTTCTGCCCGTTCTGTGTCTGCGTTGTGGAAACAGCCACTCATTCTACGATTTGTTGGCTTGTGTACTCTACCCAAAGGAAAAATTGGATTAGACCGCAGCTTAAGAAGTGCCCATGGGATAAGACAGGCAGACGAGGCTTTACGCCTTCTTGTAAACATGTGCTCCCCCGCCCATTTTCTTCATATTGCATTTATAGTTCGGAAGAGCACCTGTAACTAGCTGAGGTCACCCTTGTTCATTTTAGATATATCTGCACCCAGTCACTTTACAGTTGTGTATAATGTTTGTTACATATTGTCCTTCGTGGACTATTCTAATTCCCCATTTCTTGCACAGCCGGCCTACCTTCTCTGGCGTCTGTAAGTCCTGCAGAATTCTGCAGCCAGAGTGGCTACCTCTGCGCAGTGCTCATAGCTCTCCAATTTTGCGGGACCTACATTGGCAGAAACGTCCAAAAAGTCTGGAAAAAAAGACTGAATGGGAGATTTGCCCGAATTTCGGTCGTTTGAAAATTCTCAACGGCCGAAAAGTTCTATCAAATCCCCAATTTGGTGGCAAGGCTGCAGGGGTGTCCCCCGCACCCTACTTCACTATATTGTGAGTGGGGACTGCAGGGGTGTGCCCCGCAGCCGGTCCCAAAAAAGGAATGGACCCTGCAGCGCCGGTTGACGATCACGGAAGTGAAACGGAACAATCGTTGCAGGGACACAGCGAGTCGGCGGCACACAACAAAGTATGCCACCGCAAGGTAAGTAGGGGGTGGAAGTAGGGGCAAAGGCTGAAATGTTCAGGGGAGAGAAGACCGAAAGTTATTTTCAGAAAAAATTACTTTCGGTCTTTTCTCCCTCAAACATTTCTGCTGCGGTCTTCCAATCCCGATTGGCTACAAGTTATGAAGCGTATCCAGTTCAAGTCCCTTTGCTCAGTACTTTGGGCGTTGCATGGCATAGGAGCCATCTATTTGCAGGCTAAGGTTCATCCCTATGTCCCTTGCCAGGCCTTGCGGTCGTTGAGGTTCTGAGATTTGAATGTGTCCGTATTGGTGGCAGGCCTTTCTCAATGACCGCCGCCATACTGTGGAACGCCCTTGCCCGTGCGCTTCGGGCTGTAAAGTATCATCTCTCATTTACGCACGCGTTCCCCGAAAACCTATCTATTCTAGCCTATTTTATTCTGCTGTCCTGTTAGCGCCAAAATGCCATTTTGGGTGAACGATGCGCTTTATACATGCCAGTAAGATAAGAGATATAACTCACTCCTATTTTATGTATTTTATAGTTCTTTTGTAATAACGCAGTCATGAATTGAGTTGTAGCCCCTGGAAAGCGATCAATTATTGCATGATGTATTTTAACGGTATATGTTGCTGATGAGATGGAGAGTGGGTGTGTTTTTTTTATTCTTTTGTTCGTTTTTATTGCTGTTTGCACTTTGATGGCTTAACGCTGAATAAAGCTCCATGTTTTTAAAACTTGACATAAATAAATGTGCGCCACTTTACAGACAACAAGCTCCAATCACAGGAGCAGCTCCTGAAGTAGTCTGCCAAGGAGGCCGTGGGAGGCCTATCAAGAATTCAACTAAAAATAGCAGCCGGAACGGGGGTGTTGCTACAATGTAGCACAACATGCTTCAGAAAACCAACTCAAAGAAATGCATGTCTTTATCACTGCTTTCGGGGAGATTAATTTGCTCCTCTCTCTCTCTCTCTCTCACTCTCTTTCTCTCTCTCCTTCACCCCCTCTCTCACTCTCTGTCGCTCCCCTCTCGCCCCCTCTCTCTCCCTCTCCATGTCCTCTCTCTCTCCCCCTCCCTCTCTCTGTCTCTCTCCCTCTCTCTCCCCCACGCCCTCTCTCACTCTGTCCCTCCCCTCTCTCCCCCACTCTGTCTCCCTCTCCTTGTCCTCTCCCTCTACCCCTCCCTCTCTCTCCCACTCTCTCTCTCTCCCACACCCCCTCTCTCACTCTCTGTCCCTCCCCCCTCTATCCCTCTCCATGTCCTCTCCTTCTCCCTCTCTCTGTCTCCCCCCTCTCTGTCTCTCTCCTTCTCTCTCCCTCACGCCCGCGCTCTCTGTCCCTCCCTTCTCTCCCCCACTCTGTCTCCTTCTCCATGTCCTCTTTCTCCCCCCTCTCCACCCTCTCTCTCTCTCTCCTGCACACCCCCTCACTTTCTGTCCCTCCCCCTCCCTCTCCCACTCTCTCTCCCTCTCAATGTCCTCTCCCTCTACCCCTCCCTCTCTCTCCTGCACCCTCCCCTCTCCCTCTGTGATGCTGGAAATGCATTGGAGGGACAGGGCCTCCATATCCTTGTCCTTTATTGCTTTATCATGTATGTTCTGTCTTGTTTTTCCGCGCAGGAGTTCATGTGGGACTCCTGGCAGTGCAGCTCTTCATGTATTTGGTTTGCTGAACAGACCCTTGTGATACCCTTATGGCACCCATGGGTGGGAGTACGGCCCTGTACTACTAGTGTACGTTGTTGGTCACCTGTGTGTGACCCACGGAGCAGGGTACGGGCGGGTGGCAGCTCTGTGCTGAATTGAAAGATGCCATGCACATCCTCCATTTTGTGATGCCAAGGCCCTGTCATTGGAATCAGTGGATTCCTGATGGGAAACAAGATGGCCCTTGTGGCTTCTTGCTTTCTATCACCTGTTACCTTACTTTCCCGAAGTCCCGTGAAGCCCTGACTCTGTCCCTTCCCCCTGACTGGATGTTGGGTGGAAGTTCCATATATGGTTTTGTGGGGACGTCCAGGCCAGACTGGCTGGAGCCTTCCCAATGACTGTATGTTGTGAGTGCGCCCGTGGGGTGGGTCCTGGGTGAATGGAGTCTGTGTCGAATACCCATTCTGTGTTATGGGTGTCTAGTATCTAGTGTTTGACACAATGACTGAGACAGCCCGGCTAGAAAGTGGTATGAATGCAGTGTGGAAGGCTGAATGGCAGAGTGCTTGTCCGAATCCACATTCTGTGTTGTGAGTGTCTGGATGGAGAAGAATGGCCTGAATGCACTGTGCGCCTGATTGGCTGCCGGACTGCCTGAATGCACTTCTGAATGATTGGTTGTCTGAGTGTGACCAAGCAGAGTGAATGTGTGATCAACAGTATTTCTGGGGCCTCTCACTGCTAGAAATGGCTCAGAAGCTGAAGTTGAAACTGATGCGTAACTTTGAAGCCCACTGGAAGAAGAAGAACTGCTGCTGCTGTCCTTCGCTAATCTGAAAACTGCTGTGCCTTCAAGGAACTGATCCAAGACAGGACCTGGCTAGGAGACCTCTTCCCGAGCTGCAAGCGACCATCGTGACCCAGCTGATCTTTGCTAAAGCTCCCTGGTAGACAGACCTACGAAAGGCTGCCGACCGGAGAAGGGAACCAGCGAGCAGAACGAAGAGAAGCACCGGACTGCCGTCCACCGTCGCCGACCGCATCACCGACCAGAGCCTCAACGCTCTCTTTGCCTAAGAACATTTGATCCAAGGACTCCCTTGTTCACCCTCATCGACCGCTTTCGTCCTGCCAGAGAAAGTCAAGGCTGCCGATGACCGAGGAGAATCGGCCGGTGGGTCCGCCACCCGAAGACCTCAGAGACGCCAACGAAGCTACTGAAGCCAGCCGTGGTCAGGTCCCGTTCGCCGACCCCAGCTGCCGACGACCCGATGCCCTTGCTGGGCCAAATTTCTTCATTGACTCTTTGCGGCAACAAACATTCGTCGTCAAGGTGCACTCCACGCCTCAGCTTACAGGACGTTTTTGACCGATCGTCAACGAGCACTGCAAGAAACGAAGCTGCTGCTGCAACAACAGTGTTCACCCTTTTTCCTCGTGGGATCTCGATGATCCGTGGCTCCTGCCTTAAAAGGAGCCGCTCAAGAAGGATCCGTCGATGACCGGACGTCGAACTCTGCTATTCCAGGTACATTAGGGTTGTAGAACTATTTAGAAGGAAATAAGGCTCTTGTGAACCATATATGGACTGGGCTTGTACGATATCTTTATCTACAGGTTGCCCAGGTGGGGGGATCCTCACACAGAACTGTGTCTAGGTAACTGGGCCACTATTCTGCCTATTGTTCTAACCAACTGCTTTCCTCCTATATCTTTTGTTGGTTCTCTTTATTACTTGATTTGTGTGACATTTAAACTAAGTCCAGTTGATGCATTTTAATGAAATCTGATAGTAATTGTGGTACCACGTAGAACTGTGTATATATTTGCCATTGTAGATTAACTGAGCACAAAGTAAGATATTGTGATTGTGTATATAATCTTAATCTTACCTTAATTATATAAAGACTGTGTTTTCAACATAGGGCCGAGTCGGTTTCAGGGTGCTTTGCAGGTCCTGTGACAGAGTTCAAGACAGGAGACAGATTTAAGTATCAGGCGGCAGGCAGTACGGCAAGCGAGTCTGAACTGGCGGCTGCAGGCTGGTCAGGAATCATTGTCTCAGTGCTGGTTCGTGGGTCTGAAGCACTGGTCGAAGCGTCTCGGATTACGCTAGCGACTGCGGCATGACAACAGTCAGTGGTGCAGTCAGTTGCAGCTCAAGGAGCTTGACTGGCTCAAAAATGGCCTTTAAGACAGACTTTGGTGGATGTGTGTCGATGCACTCCTCCTAGCTTCTTCACTGGACCTGTGTCATATTTTAAGGCGGGCAGCTCAAACCTGAGGAGAGTGTTGCAGGCAACTGCCTTGTCCTTGGTTTGGTTCAGAGACTCTCTGGCACTTTCCACCTAGGAAGCTTGCTTGCAGAGCCTGGAGCTGCTTTCAGGGTCCTTTGGATTCAGTATCTCCCTCTGTTCCCTGGCAGATGTTTAGGGGAGGAATCTTGCTTCCCTCTTTTGAAATCCTGGCCTTCCTTCACTGGCGGAAGCTGTAAGGCAGACTGTACCTTCAGTCAGGGTCCAAATGAGTTTGAACTGGATAGCCCGGCCCTTTAAGATGAGTAGCAATTACCCTGGAGATGGATGGGGATGCAGATTTTTATTCATACATCAATAATCGAAACGACTCAGGTAGTTGGCAAACGGAAGACTGTTTTAATATCAATTATCTAAAACGGAGCATAACGAACATCAACGAACTCGCTCGATCCTCAGTAAAAACTGAGATCTTATAAGAAAAACTTGTCATCAATGACATTTACCTACATGTTACTAACGTCATCCTACGTGGCCAAGTACAAAAACCTATGAGTATGGGTGATTGGCTCTGAGCAATCAGCTAAGTATACGATCCATACTAGTATAAAAAAGTGTGAATATGTGATTGGTTCCTTGACATCAGGTGGGGCAACTAAGCCCTCCCCTAAAAATTACCACTATGAACGTCACTAAATACACAAAGTCCCATTGGTTTACACAAGTATAGGACCCCTAATTACACAGTCCTCTACAATTGGCTGGCACTCTAACCTCCGTCAGTACTTTTCCATCTAAGTCTAGCAGTTTGCAGGCTGGCCATCCAGGTGCTGGTGAGCTCGCTTTAACTATTGCTTCCCACCAATTAGCATATCAAACCATCATCACCTCAGTGGTCTACTGTCAATTAGGCTTTGAAGCTTGGCCTTGAGTTTCCTTCTTAGCTCTGAGAAATGTAGGGAGTGAGGGCATGCTCTACACTCGTGCGTAGGGGTGACCATCTCCACCGAGATTTCATTCAAATGGCCATCATATTTTCTTGTATGCAGGCATGGTTTTCTCAATGGAAACCTTGCCTCCAGGAGTCTCTTTGCTGTTGCTATGTTCACTGGTAACGCACAGAATCCATACTCTGCTCTTTGTTGGTTCAACTGTTCTGTGTATGTCACATACTCTGGTTTCCAACATACAGGTAAAAGGGGCGGAACAGTTGAGGTAGGGGTACTTGGCTCATCCTCTACAAGTTCTTCTTGTTACTCCTTGCAAAGTCTTCAGATGATCTTCCAAAAGAGGGGCTTGACCCTCTTTTAATGCCAAATGGGCCCCAGTGATTGGTGTAGGCTGAGCCTACCTTAATGAATCAATCCTCGCTCCCCACCAACAATCTCCCGTATGCATGAGGTTATAGCCAGAGTGCTTTGCAACGGAAAAGGTAAAGGTGTGAAAACATGTAATTCTATGTCCCACCCATCTTCCTGTTTGTTGTGGATCAAAGTGTTTCTCTGGTTAATTGAGCTCTCTGTGGTTTCTGATTAAAGCGGTAGGTCTCCCTTGAAGCTGTGGCGAGACCAGACTTTCTGTCTCCATCAATCCACATACTCCTACCCTCTGAATGGGGTCCCCCTGCGGGGGTTGCCTACTGTAAACACATGTACCAGACATGACAGCTCACTGTCATTGATGGTGGGAATGGGATACATAAGGGAGGCACCAAGTGCAAGCAGGATGGGGGTAAAGCACATGCGCGTGATCATTTCCACTCAGGGAAAACCCTGACATCCACAGGAAGGAAAAACAAGAGGAGGACAGTGATCCCCAAAGGGGGTCCCCCCCAACCAAAGGAGAGTAAGAGACAAACCCTCCCAAAACTATCCTAGTGTAGCTGAGACCACCCACAACACCAAGAGGATGACGTGAAACAGGAAAACAGGAACAGTGGGTATTCCTGTAAGGCAGTGGGAGGGCTCTGGGAACAATCGATATGGGGTACCCAAGATGGAGCAGCATGTAGGGAGCCTGTCACAAAGGATACCGTATGGCCAGAGTCTGCTAGGAGTGCTGGAGGGTAGGCCCTGTCCGAATGAGGGCTCTGTGGGGTACCGGTGGCCGTGGATCCCTATGTAGTCCATCCCCTTACAAAAGAGCTTATTAACCAGCACATGTGCATATAATAATTGCAGCAATCGCCAAGTACGTATGTTTATATTTGGCACAGCCCAGGCACCCATAAACCTTTCAAATATAAACTTGGTGAATGCTTATGAAGACATCCGAATGGACCGCCGTTAAATCAATGTTGGCCTGACCCTGAGAGGGCCATGTCGTTGGTACTCTATTAGGGTGACCAGACGTCCCGGTTTTCCCGGGACAGTCCCGGGGAAATCGCCCTCCATCCCGGGGTTCCGGGAGTTATTTAATTTTACAAACCCCATCATGGGTTTGCAAGGGTGGGTGGCTACGGTCCTGGTTTTTGCCAGGACCCGATTTCAAATTCTCAAAATCGGTCCTGGCGCGACTCTTCCTGCACAAATGGGGGTGTCAAATGCTTTTCACGTCCTGTTTCGTCCCCCTCCCCGGCACTCTCCTCCAATGAGAGGAGTGTTCCTGTGAGCACACCTCCTGCCCCCCCACCCGAATAGTCCAGCGACATAGAAATAGGAATACCGTTTTATTTGTATTTACGTTAGTCCTACATCCATGTCTATTGCCTGTCCCATTTTTTTTTAATCTGGTCTCCCTATACTCCATTCTGACAATATTAGATACTGCTCCAAAAATACCAGGTGGATCCTGCTAGCCACGGGCCGCTGGCCTCTCAGCACAGTGCTCAGTAGTGAGCCTGGGGTAGCACTGCTGTGGGCCCGATCCACATAAGACTTCTCCTGGACGGCTCTGGCAACGTGGCCGGCCACCGCCACCTCTCTTAGGATTCCCCTGGACCGCTTCTGGCTGACGCAACTCTGGACTTTTAATTCCTACAGTCTCCCCACCACTCTTCATTTTCACCGTGAGTCGCTGCTGGGGTATCGCAGCCAAAAAAGAAATCCGAAAAAAACCGAGGCCGAAAACATCCAATCTTTTGGGCCGAATTTGTGCAGGATTTTCGTACCTTAAAAAAAAAAACAAGAGATGGTGTGTTGGGTAAGGTTAAAAAAAAGAGTTGTATGGTGTGGGGGCTCTCCCCCTTTATTAAAAAAAATTAAAAAGGGGGAAAAAATCGAAAAACACGGAATTCGATCCAAAAAAGAACCGTTCTTTTCGGCTTCGGTTTTCTGCCCCGATCTTTTAACGTAGATCCCACTGCTGGGATTCAGGAGCTGGAGACGGTGAATTCCTGGCCTGCTCGCCCTCTAAGAGTATGGCCACTCTTGCCTCTACCCAGCAGCACGTTTGCCTCGACTACCAGCAAGCTGCCTGTATAGAAGGAACATTTATTTTCCTTAAAAGACTCTTTTTAGTTAGGTGCGCCCTTTACTTCAGTTATGTTTTTTTTTTTTAGATTTTTCAGACAATTTCTTAGAAAGGGATAGTTGCTTGTTTTATAGATATATAGGAATAGTTAGGTTTGATAGAGCTGCAGTAAGGTCTAGTGTCTTTTACTTTTTCATAAACGCCCTGCTGTACGAGTGAGGTTTTGCCCTTTTTTACATCGAGGGCAAAGCTGGAGACCAGGTACAAAAGAAGAACTTACACAAGAAATGTAGTGCTCCGAGTTTTATTTGTGGTGACTGCTATCAATGCATAAACTGTATGTTTCGAGTGTAACACTGACTTGCTTATATTCAGGGGGGTTGGGACCCCCTCACTATGATGCTCCCCTACGTTTCTGAGTTTTTCTCCTTACTACCACGGCGCAGCCCCTAAGTTGCACTCAGACTGTAGGTTCAGACAGGGACGTCATTTAGGGGTCTCCAGAGGTCGCAACCGCGACCTCTGTGGTCTCCCTTGCGACCTATAAAAACGAAACAAAAAGTTTTTTATTTTTTTTAATTTTATTTGTAATGCACGCTCCTGGGCTCTGGCCAGCACCATGTGGCTCTTTACTTCTGGAGTGGCTGGCTTTCTTGAACAGGAGTGCCACAAGTCTAACACTTTCAGCACTGACCCTAAATAAGAAAGATTAGGAATTCCAAATAATGTGTCTTTCTGAAATTCTATACAATAATTGCTAGACTCATTAAAGGCTTATTTCAGGGACACATCAGGTGGTTAGTCACTGATTTAGTCTGTTCTTAAACGCCTCCACTCAGCCTTTCATCCTTCTCAGGTCGATGACAACACAGGTTGGGTGATATTGGGTGTATATTTTTTCTATATACGGCGCTTAAGCTTAAGTGCTATATAATAACATATCATTATCATTTGGTCATGGACGTCTGCTTGCATTCACAGTAATTTGGTAATATAGGACTATACACACTGATGTTAACGATACATATGGCGATCCATTCTTGTATGAAATGTACATCACATTCTAGTGATATTGTAACCATATTTTTTTGTAGTGTACAATGCTATGTAATGCCACTTCCTGTTTTGTCAACGGGTGAAAGGTTGTGTTCTATCGCTTCCCGCTATATCACTTTGGGGTGGGTTCAAATGACATCACTTCCTGTGATGTCATCAGGGGGGTCAAGGGTCGTGTGATGTCACTTCCGCTACCCCAGGCATTTTGGTGAAATGATGTCCCTGGGTTCAGAAGGGCAAGGTTCAGAGCCTCACATTGCCCACCTGTGCCTTTCCTTGGCTCAGTGTGCCATAGCCAATCCTTCACACTGACTGCACTGGTCACATTAGGAATGCAGTGGGTAGATTAGGGGGGTCTATGGAGAGTCCATTTTAGGGACCCAGTGTGGCAGACACAAGTAGTGGTGGCGGAGGGTAGGCCCTGTCAGATAGAGGGCTTGATGGTGGATTCCTGTCACATTAGGTGCATAGTGGGTAACTCTGAGGTGCTGCAGAGAACAGTGCACCCATGCTAACGTCTGGGGTGTGTCGAAAATAAAGAGAGCAGGCCTTGCCAGAGGTGCCCCAGGGGCAACCCCTATCAGAATTAGGGTTGTAATGGGAAGATTGCAGTTAAACCTGGTATGCAAGGTGGGGAGGACTCTCAAAACAAATACTATACACAAAGGCTGGGGCGCCAAGGATAACGCAAACATGATGTGTGTTATTATGTGTCTAGACTGGACTACATTGTGCAGTCAGTTCAGACATGTTTTCTTACTGTGGCATGGCATTTTAAAGGTTAAAGCCAACGGGAGTATGTCCTTATGTGGGGATACTGCCCTATATTGGCAGAGCCCGTGAGGACATGTTTTCTAATATTCTAACAACTGTCATTATGTGCAAAGCAAACATGAGTATGCTCTTATATAGGAATTCTGGTTATATATTGGTGCAGCCAGCATGGAAATACCTGTGCACAGCGAGTATGAAAATGGTTTTATACTGGCATATATTGTGGGCAAAGATATCATAAACTGTGTTGGGGAAATGCTCCTGTGCACTGTTGGTGACTTGCATCTATTGCATTTTTGGATTGGAGTTACTCTACACAACCAATTGCACTGTCTGGCTTTTTATCCAGTTGTTCTGCAGTCTGCATAAAGCACTATTTTTAACCAATATAAAAATAAATTCTCGAGTGGGGTGTACCCACACAAACCCCCACCCTGATTGGTTTGGGGTACCTTGCCACGCTCAGTCACTCTAGCATATTTGTGGGAAATATTTACACCCAGCCAATTAAAAAATTCAGCCGCTGACACTGATGGTGTGGAGCCAGAATTAAGCAATAATCCTCAAGCCGTAGGGACCGGGTGGGGGGTGCATTACCAAGTCAGGTAATGCCCCAGGTGCCATAGTTACAGGTCCAAGCGTGGAAGGGAAAACATAGCGGTTCTCCCTTTCCATGGCGGCCCATGGCGGCCATTGAAATTAATTTTAAAAAGGAAACAAACAAAACAGCTGCATGGAAAGGAAAAAGGGACTACACGTAGTCCCTTCACCCTTTCCATGGCAGCCATGGCAGCCAAAAAAAGAGGAAAAAGGTAAACAAAAAAATGGCTGCCATGATGGGCTGTCTCAAATCTGGAGCGGTCACGCTGGGGACAGAAGTGTTCCCAGCGTGTCCACTCCCAAAATGGATATAAAAGAAGGTAAGTGGGGGTCGGGAGGGAAATCTGTGGATGGGACCACTTACCTTGGTCCCCGCTGGGAGAAGAGGGTCGCCTCCAGCCGGAAAGAGGCTCAGAGCGGGCGGGATTACCATCGGGCAACCCACCCCCCCTGTTCCGAGCCTTCTCATTGGGTGAGAGACTGCCCCCACCCCCCCACCGGGTACTAATGTAATATGAAAGAAAGGTTTCGTCCTTGTAAGTATTCTAAGTTAGCATGCAGGGTACAGGAGGATGCTGGGCGGGTTGGAAGGCTGCTTGTTTACTGAGACCTCTTGCAGCTAAGCAGGGGCAGGTCTTCTGGTACAAGTCTTTAGCTGCACAATAAGATTTACAGGCTGGGTAAGGGAAATGGCCACTAGCACACACATTCCTCAGCAGCTCCTGGCCTGACTCTGGCAGAGGATTGTGCCAGGTTCCACATTTAACATTCTCATGGCATCATACAGACACAAGTGCACTCGGCAGCACTCGGACATTCTCACACAGACACACAGTGGCCGAGAATAGGAAGGATCCATTCAGTCATATCTGTGAGGGGCGGGGGGCTGTGGGTCTGTGTATAGTCTCGTCCTTTAGTCAATTTCAGGAAAGAGTTCTTCTGCAAGACCTCGGGTACATTTCCACAGTGCACTCCTACCTGTAAATAATGTCTTTATTAAGCTCATTTGTACACATAATTTGGGGGTTTGGGATCCTTGTGGGTTCCTTTCGAACATGCTCAAAGAAATATTTGACAAGGCTCATAAATCAATCAATTCAAAACTTTATTTCGGAAAACACAGTTTCCATTAAAGTTAATATAAAAATAACCATATTGTTTAAAAAAGAGAAGCATTTCATTGGTTTAAATTTTAGTCTAGCTTAAAGTATAAAATATGGATTAAAACTCTTCAAATATATAAAAAGTCGGAAAGAACACATTTTCATTGCTACTATTTCTTGACCGAACATACCAGCGGTTCATTAAGCATTACGTGGGCGACAGTTTCTAGAACCATATTTCCTTAGAACGGGGGAGCAGCGTGCATCGGCGTATCCCAATGTCCTTTGGGCAAAATAGCATAAAGTGCAACAGTTCCTCAAGGACATTCAAAGTGCAAGTGCATAAGGGCTCTTTCTGCCGACCCACGCTCCTATGCTCTGATACCATCACTTAAAGGCAATATATTAAAACGGAACGTGGTTAGGAGTGCACGCGAGAATGTGTGTCTAGTCCAGAGTAAATACGGCCCGGCATCGTTTGCCGCCTTATAGTAGGTTTCTCCAAACAGAGCTCTTCTCTCCGGACTGTCATCCCTGATCAAAGTTTTGTGATTCCTAGGACTCAAAACCGGTTTTGTGAACCAGGCTGCCAGGCCAAGTTGATCAAATTCTTTTTTGACGTGAGGGAACCACCACACTAGTCATGAGATCCGTCAATGTGGTCTTCGTCACCACGTTCCTGGATTACTCCAAATTTAGCACCACGATGAAATCGGCTGGCTTCCCATACCATCTTCAATCTACGGTACCCCACCTTCCTCGTGGAGCATAACAGAAGAAATCTAAAGGGGTACTTTGAAAAGGCTTCGCAAGAAAGGTTTTTTTAGCTACGGACAACTTCTGCACATCTGCGCTACCCCAAGTTCATGCGCCATAAACTGCACAGGTCTTGGGAGGATAGCTCAGGGGCAGGTCTTGGGAGGATAGCTCACAGGCAACGTGCTGGCTTTTGGAAGCAAGACGACACGGAGCAACAAAGTTTCGATCCCCGGGTCAGCGCTTAGAAACCTCTAGGTATTAAGCGCGTTATAAATAACCAATCATATCATACAGTCCTGGCCAATATGGGTGCTCCCTCTTGACGAAGGGAAGTGAAAAAGAGCTGCGTTAGCCTGCTTCACCCGCAAGGTGACTCCTGCTAGTTGATGTGTCCAACTCAAGTTATTTGATGCACGCATGCCCAAATAATCATAGCTCTCAAATTGTGGTATCTTACAGAAGGTCCTGGATGAGACTAGCCTTTGTGTATTTAGTGGAACCTAAATATTCTCTGACTATAGCCCAGTTATTGGATTGTGCCCGCTGCTTGGAGAAAGGGCATTCCCCCAACAGCATCTGCACTTGGCATACACATCCAACAGCTTGGTAGAACCCTAGGGTTTTATGCGGGTGTATGTATAGAGTGGGTCGGTCTGAACTAGCTATATTAACTTGGGACGCTCCGGCTTGGCGAATGTCTTGTCCACAGCTGCCTATTTGCTCTGTTGAGGGCAAGGCATTATGCATCCATTATCTTTCATTGGTATTCCCACTAACCAGTTACAAATGGGTTCTACTTGATCCAGTTGCTGGGATATGTTTATTTATTGCATCTACATCTATCTGCCAGTGCTTGGGTTCTACTTGATCCAGTTGCTGGGATATGTTTATTTATTGCATCTACATCTATCTGCCAGTGCTTGGGTTCTACTTGATGCAGTTGCTGGGATATGTTTATTTATTGCATCTACATCTATCTGCCAGTGCTTGGGTTCTACTTGATCCAGTTGCTGGGTTATGTTTATTTATTGCATCTACATCTATCTGCCAGTGCTTGGGTTCTACTTGATCCAGTTGCTGGGATATGTTTATTTATTGCATCTACATCTATCTGCCAGTGCTTGGGTTCTACTTGATCCAGTTGCTGGGATATGTTTATTTATTGCATGTACATCTATCTGCCAGTGCTTGGGTTCTACTTGATCCAGTTGCTGGGATATGTTTATTTATTGCATCTACATCTATCTGCCAGTGCTTGGGTTCTACTTGATGCAGTTGCTGGGATATGTTTATTTATTGCATCTACATCTATCTGCCAGTGCTTGGGTTCTACTTGATCCAGTTGCTGGGATATGTTTATTTATTGCATCTACATCTATCTGCCAGTGCTTGGGTTCTACTTGATCCAGTTGCTGGGATATGTTTATTTATTGCATCTACATCTATCTGCCAGTGCTTGGGTTCTACTTGATGCAGTTGCTGGGTTATGTTTATTTATTGCATCTACATCTATCTGCCAGTGCTTGGGTTCTACTTGATCCAGTTGCTGGGATATGTTTATTTATTGCATCTACATCTATCTGCCAGTGCTTGGGTTCTACTTGATCCAGTTGCTGGGTTATGTTTATTTATTGCATCTACATCTATCTGCCAGTGCTTGGGTTCTACTTGATCCAGTTGCTGGGATATGTTTATTTATTGCATGTACATCTATCTGCCAGTGCTTGGGTTCTACTTGATGCAGTTGCTGGGTTATGTTTATTTATTGCATCTACATCTATCTGCCAGTGCTTGGGTTCTACTTGATCCAGTTGCTGGGATATGTTTATTTATTGCATCTACATCTATCTGCCAGTGCTTGGGTTCTACTTGATCCAGTTGCTGGGATATGTTTATTTATTGCATCTACATCTATCTGCCAGTGCTTGGGTTCTACTTGATGCAGTTGCTGGGTTATGTTTATTTATTGCATCTACATCTATCTGCCAGTGCTTGGGTTCTACTTGATCCAGTTGCTGGGATATGTTTATTTATTGCATCTACATCTATCTGCCAGTGCTTGGGTTCTACTTGATGCAGTTGCTGGGTTATGTTTATTTATTGCATCTACATCTATCTGCCAGTGCTTGGGTTCTACTTGATCCAGTTGCTGGGATATGTTTATTTATTGCATGTACATCTATCTGCCAGTGCTTGGGTTCTACTTGATGCAGTTGCTGGGATATGTTTATTTATTGCATCTACATCTATCTGCCAGTGCTTGGGTTCTACTTGATGCAGTTGCTGGGTTATGTTTATTTATTGCATCTACATCTATCTGCCAGTGCTTGGGTTCTACTTGATGCAGTTGCTGGGATATGTTTATTTATTGCATCTACATCTATCTGCCAGTGCTTGGGTTATACTTGATCCAGTTGCTGGGATATGTTTATTTATTGCATCTACATCTATCTGCCAGTGCTTGGGTTCTACTTGATCCAGTTGCTGGGTTATGTTTATTTATTGCATCTACATCTATCTGCCAGTGCTTGGGTTCTACTTGATCCAGTTGCTGGGATATGTTTATTTATTGCATCTACATCTATCTGCCAGTGCTTGGGTTCTACTTGATCCAGTTGCTGGGATATGTTTATTTATTGCATCTACATCTGCCAGTGCTTTGCTCACCCGCCTTCTACAGAATACCATGGAGAGGGGCTTCAGAGGTATCGGGCGCCATGGAGAGGATGCCCAGGTGGCAAGGTGGAATGTTCGGGTGAAGCTTGGCGTTGCCTGACTAAACCTTTCCACATCCAGATTGGTTGTCTACAGGGCTGGACTGGGAACTAAAAGAGGCCCTGGAAATAATTACTGGGGACCAAAAGAGGCCCTGGAAATAAAGCTCAAAGTGGCCCCATATGACGCATTTTCAGCAAGCCCAATGCTTTTCCTATGAGACATTTTGAAAATACCACAGAAAAGAGGCCCAGGGTGCAGAGGCCCACCGGGAAATCTCCAGAGTTCCCTATAGGCCAGTCCACCCCTGGTTGTCTACCTCCTCTGTACTTCATTTTGTCAAAGAGGGACTGTTTGTACAACACTTTCATGCATGGGCCAACCGGGCTTCCTGCCCACTTCTGCGCCGCTCATGCACTGTGCGACCTGCGCTTAACAGGCTCAAGGGCAATCTACGCTCTCATTCATTTGCTTGAATAACTCCATTTACTTTCATTTGGCTTCAACCTCTCCGCTTCCGCGATCAACCTGCAAGCCACATCTGCAATGCACACTCCTCTTAGTACGGGTGGCTGACCTCCGGTCCCAGCAGTCCTCTTGAGCTCCATACATTTGTTGGAGCCGCACACACATAATTCAGGTCTGTGAGCAGGGCCCCGCTATAACAGAACTGACGTGTGCTAATGTATGGTCTGACTAACTCCACGATAGCCATATGGAACAATGGCCAGGATGACGCCCCTTTCATTCTCCTTCAGGAAGAGCAATACATTACCAGAGGGCGCAGGAACACTCCCCAGGAGATATCCTGGGAACTGGTGCCTCAGACCCTTCAATAAAATAGCCAAGCCACTGTCACAACCGGGCGCTGACTACTGGAGTCCCTCTGTAGTCCGTAGGCACGTGAAGAGGCAAGTTGGAATAGACAGAAAGGAGATGTGGGCTGAGAGAAGGATTCTACCATCTTGGTTCCTGTTAGTTATCTTCCTCTTCCTGTCCCCTCCATTTCCTGCAGGCAAGACACTCTGGGTGTGATGTCATGAGGGGAAGGGCACTTGTTGCAATCACAGGGATTGGACCCCTTACAGCAGGCTTACTTTGGGACAATCCTCATCACCTTTTGCCTTATAAGGAAGGGGCACTCCCTCATTCATTGATTCATTTTTGGTCCCTGAAAGAAGAAGGATTCAACTGGACCTCTGTTGGGGATAGAGGTGTCAATTCCAAAGTCCTCTGCCAAAGAGGTGAAGACAAAAGTTTCCTAAGCAGAGGAGAGATCTGCCCTGAACAGTGAGGGGTGGGGGAGTGCTGCTGTTGGACACAAAGCCCTATCTGCTGGCTGTGCACTGGAACCCCGCTCACTGGAGGTGAAGGACCCTCTGTAGGTGCCAAACAATGTCCTGGAGTGACAATGGAAACCTAAAGACTCGCCATGTCCCTGGAGACCCTGGATTGGCCTCACATCAACGCAGACGTCAAGGAGCCATTATTCCCACACTGAATCGCTTCTGAGCTTGACCGTCCCCGGCATCGCCGGCCTGTCCAGAGTTTCTTCGTTGCACATGCTGTTGCTGCTCGGATCACACCTGCATCGCTTCTGAGCTTGAGGATCCCCAGCATCTCTTGCCTGTCCAGAGTTTCTCCCTGCCACGTGCTGTTGCTGCTTGGATCACACCTGCATCGCTTCTGAGCTTGACCAAGCCTGGCATCGCCGGCCTGTCCAGAGTTTCTTCGTGCCACGTGCTGTTGCTGCTCGGATCACACCTGCATCGCTTCTGAGCTTGAGCATCCCCGGCATCGCTTGCCTGCCCAGAGTTTCTTCCTGCCACGTGCTGTTGCTGCTTGGATCACACCTGCATCGCTTCTGAGCTTGACCAAGCCCGGCATTGCCGGCCTGTCCAGAGTTTCTTTGTGCCACGTGCTGTTGCAGCTCGGATCACACCAGCATCGCTTCTGAGCTTGACCATCCCCGGCATCGCGGGCCTGTCCAGAGTTTCTTTGTGCCACGTGCTGTTGCTGCTTGGATCACACCTGCATCGCTTCTGAGCTTGACCATGCCCGGCATCGCTGGCCTGTCCAGAGTTTCTTCGTGCCACGTGCTGTTGCTGCTTGGATAACACCTGCATCGCTTCTGAGCTTGACCATTCCCTGGCATCGCCGGCCTGTCCAGAGTTTCTTTTTGCCACGTGCTGTTGCTGCTCGGACCTGCATCGCTTCTGAGCTTGACCATCCCCGGCATCGCCGGCCTGTCCAGAGTTTCTTCGTGCCACGTGCTGTTGCTGCTCGGATCACACCTGCATCGCTTCTGAGCTTGAGCATCCCCGGCATCGCTGGCCTGCCCAGAGTTTCTTCGTGCCACGTGCTGTTGCTGCTTGGATCACACCTGCATCGCTTCTGAGCTTGACCAAGCCCGGCATCGCCAGCCTGTCCAGAGTTTCTTCGTGCCACGTGCTGTTGCTGCTCGGATCACACCTGCATCGCTTCTGAGCTTGAGCATCCCCGGCATCGCCAGCCTATCCAGAGTTTCTTCGTGCCACGTGCTGTTGCTGCTCGGATCACACCTGCATCGCTTCTGAGCTTGAGCATCCCCGGCGTCGCCGGCCTTTCCAGAGTTTCTTCGTGCCACGTGCTGTTGCTGCTCGGATCACACCTGCATCGCTTCTGAGCTTGAGCATCCCCGGCATTGCCGGCCTATCCAGAGTTTCTTTGTGCCACGTGCTGTTGCTGCTCGGATCACACCTGCATCGCTTCTGAGCTTGAGCATCCTCGGCATCGCTTGCCTGCCCAGAGTTTCTTCGTGCCACGTGCTGTTGCTGCTTGGATCACACCTGCATCGCTTCTGAGCTTGACCATTCCCTGGCATCGCCGGCCTGTCCAGAGTTTCTTTTTGCCACGTGCTGTTGCTGCTCGGATTACACCTGCATCGCTTCTGAGCTTGACCATCCCCGGCATCGCCGGCCTGTCCAGAGTTTCTTCGTGCCACGTGCTGTTGCTGCTCGGATCACACCTGCATCGCTTCTGAGCTTGACCATCCCCGGCATCGGTGGCCTGTCCAGAGTTTCTTCGTGCCACGTGCTGTTGCTGCTTGGAACACATCTGCATCGCTTCTGAGCTTGAACAAGCCTGGCATCGCCAGCCTGTCCAGAGTTTCTTTGTGCCACGTGCTGTTGCTGCTCGGATCACACCTGCATCGCCTCTGAGCTTGAGCATCCCCGGCATCGCTTGCCTGCCCAGAGTTTCTTCGTGCCACGTGCTGTTGCTGCTTGGATCACACCTGCATCGCTTCTGAGCTTGACCAAGCCCGGCATCGCCAGCCTGTCCAGAGTTTCTTCGTGCCACGTGCTGTTGCTGCTCGGATCACACCTGCATCGCTTCTGAGCTTGAGCATCCCCGGCATCGCTTGCCTACCCAGAGTTTCTTCGTGCCACGTGCTGTTGCTGCTCGGATCACACCTGCATCGCTTCTGAGCTTGAGCATCCCTGGCATCGCTTGCCTACCCAGAGTTTCTTCGTGCCACGTGCTGTTGCTGCTCGGATCACACCTGCATCGCTTCTGAGCTTGAGCATCCCCGGCATCGCTGGCCTGTCCAGAGTTTCTTCGTGCCACGTGCTGTTGCTGCTCGGATCACACCTGCATCGCTTCTGAGCTTGAGCATCCCCGGCATCGCTGGCCTGTCCAGAGTTTCTTCGTGCCACGTGCTGTTGCTGCTCGGATCACACCTGCATCGCTTCTGAGCTTGAGCATCCCCGGCATCGCTTGCCTGCCCAGAGTTTCTTCCTGCCACGTGCTGTTGCTGCTTGGATCACACCTGCATCGCTTCTGAGCTTGACCAAGCCCGGCATTGCCGGCCTGTCCAGAGTTTCTTTGTGCCACGTGCTGTTGCAGCTCGGATCACACCTGCATCGCTTCTGAGCTTGACTATTCCCTGGCATCGCCGGCCTGTCCAGAGTTTCTTCGTGCCACGTGCAGTTGCTGCTCGGATCACACCTGCATCGCTTCTGAGCTTGAGCATCCCCGGCGTCGCCGGCCTGTCCAGAGTTTCTTCGTGCCACGTGCTGTTGCTGCTCGGATCACACCTGCATCGCTTCTGAGCTTGAGCATCCCCGGCATTGCTTGCCTGTCCAGAGTTTCTTTGTGCCACGTGCTGTTGCTGCTCGGATCACACCTGCATCGCTTCTGAGCTTGAGCATCCCCGGCATCGCTTGCCTGCCCAGAGTTTCTTTGTGCCACGTGCTGTTGCTGCTTGGATCACACCTGCATCGCTTCTGAGTTTGACCAAGCCCGGCATCGCTTGCCTGCCCAGAGTTTCTTTGTGCCACGTGCTGTTGCTGCTCGGATCACACCTGCATCGCTTCTGAGCTTGAGCATCCCCGGCATCACCGGCCTATCCAGAGTTTCTTCGTGCCACGTGCTGTTGCTGCTCGGATCACACCTGCATCGCTTCTGAGTTTGACCAAGCCCGGCATCGCCAGCCTGTCCAGAGTTTCTTCGTGCCACGTGCTGTTGCTGCTCGGATCACACCTGCATCGCCTCTGAGCTTGAGCATCCCCGGCATCGCTTGCCTGCCCAGAGTTTCTTTGTGCCACGTGCTGTTGCTGCTCGGATCACACCTGCATCGCTTCTGAGCTTGAGCATCCCCGGCATCACCGGCCTATCCAGAGTTTCTTCGTGCCACGTGCTGTTGCTGCTCGGATCACACCTGCATCGCTTCTGAGTTTGACCAAGCCCGGCATCGCCAGCCTGTCCAGAGTTTCTTCGTGCCACGTGCTGTTGCTGCTCGGATCACACCTGCATCGCCTCTGAGCTTGAGCATCCCCGGCATCGCTTGCCTGCCCAGAGTTTCTTTGTGCCACGTGCTGTTGCTGCTCGGATCACACCTGCATATTTATTGAACGCAGTTAACCAGCTCACCCACCCAACGCAGAATCGCCACCTCAGGAAGCCCCTCGAAGCCTGGCACAATGTGGCTGAGCCCCCAAAGAAACAAAAGGAAAGGTACCGTGGGGAGGCGTTGTCCCCCTGGTCTCCCTTTTGGGACCAGAGTGACTTTTAAGCCCCCACTTCTGTACCTTTTTTCTACACACACCTACCCTTGAGCAATTGCTATTGTTGCCAGGTTTCTTGCCTGGACACCCGCGATGATCAGCCAAGAATTCTCTTTCACACCGAGATCTGGGGTGGGTTTGTGGTTCTTTTAATTAGTTTGGCGCATGAGCACTCCTATATGTTCATGTTTCGGGAGGATAGCTCAGGGGCAACGTGCTCGCCTTGGAAGCAAGACGACACAGAGCAACACAGGTTCAATCCCCAGTCCGCGCTTAGAAAGCTCCGGGTATTAAGCGCGTTATAAATAACCTTTCATATCATATCATAGAACCTTGACAGGACATTCTTTTATTCTGGAACCATTGTACTAACGCTGTCTGGGTTGCTACTGTTATCAGCTCGCACTGCTCCTGAAGACATAGCCCGCCCTCGGCCCGCGCTACCAAAGGAGGCAAAGGTGATATACCTGTCGGGCTGCGTCTGTTTCACCTTTACGATTGGGATCATTGCTCAGGTAGTAGTAGTGTGAGGGAGGTGTAGACTCCCGCAGGGCGGTAGTCATTTTGTCACAACATATATCATATATCACATGTATGTTATACATATGATATAGATGTTGTGGGGATTCACATATGTGCATATGTCATGGTAACTTGCATTTGTATAGCGCCTCCTGCCATAGGTTTACCGTCGATGCGCTTTTGCCTGTGGGAGAGGCAATGAATGATGGAACATTCAGTAGTGGTAGAGAGATGCAAAGTCATTTGTATGCCGGCCACCCTTATATGTGCGTGGGGCATACATACAACTCAGAAGTATAGGACCCACGGGGCTCCTATACTTGTGTCCCGGAAATACGGGGTGCCATGACACGACGGTACAATGCACTATACAGGTCACGCTGCGCCACTCACAGGTCACGAGGGGCACAATATGTCAATGTGACAGCTTTGCGCTGTGTCCCAAAGCTTGGCAGTTGAAAACCGCTTTAACGGTCCATTCAAATACTAGTTAAGTCGTGGAAGCACACGCTTCAGTGCGCTACCGTCCCAGCGTCAGCGGTGATGAAAATCGTGCGCTTCGCGGGTTCATTGTTGGCCTGACTTCTAAATCCCACCGCACCACTTCGCCACAGCGCGTGATCTTGCGCACATCACTTCAGCTTCCCGCGTCCCTCGTCTGCCAGTATGCGGAGCTCTTGGAAGCGCGCTGGAAAGCGGTGTTGCGCACTGTGCAAATCACCTGATGTGTGCATTACGACATGCTCCGGTGGAATGCGCGAGCACAGCCCACACGCCTGCCTGTTAAATGGAGACTGTGCACTTTGGCCAAGCCAGCCCACCCCCATCTGGCCTGTGTGAGCACTTCAAAGCAGCGCCCGGCTTCCCCGCGAGCCCCCGCGAGCCAGGAATGTGCTTCATCTCTGTAGAGGCCCCATTAATCCCGGCCTGTTCCAGGAAGGTGGGGGCTGCCCTCTTCCTCCCGCTCGACCCCCAAAGTCCTACTCCAGTGTACCTGACTAATAGACGCATCTACTGTGCACCTCTCCCCCCTCCATCCCCCAGCACAGCTGGTTCCTGCACGATAACCCTTTGGGATACGGTGAGCTCGTGCTGCTAAAGTTCTGATGAGGGGCCATGAAGGAAGGTCGTCTTTGTGGGTGTCACTTTTATGTATTGTGGGGAAGCAAGTGTAAAATATGCTCTCAATTGGTTAATATTCATGAGGAAAAATGTGCCTACATTTAGAAGCATTGTATGCAAATGTTTCTAATGAATATTAATGAGAGGTATCCTGAAAACCCGACATGGATCCTGGATTTGGACAACATGTGTCTGCATTTGTCTTTTTCTTGGGTGCTTGGAGCAATGCTCTTCTTGAACAGCTCTTCCGCTCAATGCCCTTTAATATGGAATGTCGGGGTCCTACCTGGCCATACGCCCACACACTCTTTGCACTGTATGTCTTCGGAGGTATGGCTTAATTGCTGATGCTCATTCTTAGTTTTGGATTATAGCTTGCGCTTTAGCGCAACCAGGTGCGGCAGAAATATTGATGTAGAGTAGTAGTCTGTTGACGGAGGGATGGCATTATGGAGAGAGGAAAAGTCAACACGTTTATTTGTTTATTTATTTACATTTTTAAAGTGCTCACACAGCCCTGGGGCATCGAGGCGCTGTTACAGAATTTTTTTGTTGTTGTCTTAGTTGCATATTTATAAGACGCTTAAATCGAGCACATTGCCACTGAGCTACCCTCCATGGACCGTAGCAGCTTAGTCTTCTCTCTGAGGTGTCACCATATCGTAGTTCGTTTAGCTAGATCTGCCGGAGGGGCGTGAATGGGCACAGGTGCAACACAAACAACAATAGGATGGTGGCATGAAAGAATGTCCAGTCCCAGGCCTATAAACATAGGGACTTTAATAAAAGCAATCAATGCACACAACTAATTAAAAACACTAGAGGCCCGCCCCTGTAAGAGAAACCCAGAGAATGCAGGTGTTGAGAAGAAAGGGCACTACGGGTTGAAAAGTCCGGGCGAACAGGCAAAATATTTCAGCAGCAATGTCAATCTTCAAGAATATGTTATTTTACAAGGCAAAGAAGGGTGGCTTAAAAGTTACTAAGGTCCTTTACGGTAAGCTGGGGAGACAGGACTGCCTCAAATGCTTTCAGTTCTTATTCTGGAGTCTCCACAGCATTGAGCTAGGCTCCTAGGAGCTTCCTGGGGTGATATGATATGGCATTTATAACGCGCCTATACACAAGTGTTTCAGCGCAGTGTTGGTGAGCTCGTCGACATAGTCCAACACGCACTGCGATCCAAGCAGCAACGGTGTGTGGCACAAAGAAGCTTGGAACAGGCAGGCGATGTCTCGGTCGGTATAGCTCACAAAAAGATCGAGGCACGAGCTGGGGACCAAGGATGTTCCTTGACTTCTGGGTTGCTCGGAGGCCTAGTCCAAAGTCTCCAGGGACGAGGTGAGTCCATAGTTCTCCACTTGCACCCCAGGACATTGTCTGGCACCTACAGAGGGTCCTTAACCTCCACTTAGGCAGAGCCTGGTTTCAGTGCACATACAGCAGAGAGGCCTTGGTCCACAGCAGTGTCACCCCCACTGCTCCCTGGGGGTGGGGGGAGATTAGAGAGCAGAGCGTGCCGCTGCCTCGAAAGCCTTTTGTCTCCCGCTCTATTTCAGAGGAATTTGCAATAGATTGTATTCCTAAAAGAGCTCCACCGAATCCATCTTCTTGTCTCAAGAGTCCAAAGTTGAATGCCCTAAAAAGGGTGTTTCCCCTCCTCATTATGAATGCAATCCGGGCTGCTCTAACCCTTCTGACATCATTCACAGAGTGACTTGTCTGCAGGAAATGGGGGGGGGATAGGAGGTTGTATGGAGCCCTAGCAAAAAACCAAGAGTGTGGAACCCCTCGCTCAGCCTACCTCTATCCTCTGGCTAGTCTAAGTCCACCCCTTTCTCATGTCTTCGGACTTCAAAGGGACTC
Organism: Ambystoma mexicanum; assembly: GCF_040938575.1. NCBI lineage: Eukaryota > Metazoa > Chordata > Amphibia > Caudata > Ambystomatidae > Ambystoma > Ambystoma mexicanum. The sequence continues at coordinate 1,252,025,490 of NC_090933.1, read as the reverse complement.
CGGAGGTAAGCACACCGGTGTGCTGCTTTGCTATATCAGTGCTGCCTTTGTAGCACCAATCCTCATTAACGCCCTGAAGAAGGGCACCTGTGCTCTTTGAGGAAGGTGTTGCCCTTTCTCCAGGAGAATCAAAAAGGCAGCTTCCTGGACATTGTCCCACATGGCAGTTGTGGGGCAGACAATAATCCACATTAGCCCTGTCATAGATGAGCACTGCTCACTAACCTGACACAAGTATGATCGCAAATTGTATATAATTATGCGGCATGGCTGATTTTTTATAATTTAATGTGTGACCAGGCTGACTAGGATACACAATTATTATGTTTTGCATCAGATGTGCAGACAATTAAAAGCCACCTTTCCCTGATGCAACTTTGTGTTCCAGCAGCTGTCAGGAATTCACCCACAAACTTTGAACTTGCCCTGTTGCCAATGCAGAACTGGTACTGATAGTGGTCAGTAGGCTGTTTAATCAAAGGCACATGTTGGGACTATCATTTTGGCAGGCATTTATGAAAAGGGTGTCTGATTAGCAGACCTCCTTTTCAGAAATAGAATTGCTTGCATCATTTTATTCATTAAAAATCAAAAAGGTGTGGGCTATCTCACCCTCATCAGATGGAATTCTGACACACACCGCGTGAAAATGCCAATGAGAAGTTGAGCACATGGGGTCTGAATCACAAAGCCTGATGACCCCATACTGCAAGACATACCTTGCACCTCGATTCCATGGCTGCAATTGCATGTGCTGAAAACCTTGATTAATAACAGTGAAGTGCATGATATGATATGATGGGTTATTTATAACGCACTTAATACCCAGAGGTTTCTAAGCACAGACCCAGGGATCGAACCTGTGTTGCTCCATGTCGTCTTGCTTCCAATGCGAGCATGTTGCCCCTGAGCTATCCTCCTGAGACTCCCGAGGTTGGGGATAAAGGTGGGGTAGGGGGGCTGCAGCCAGCTCTTCCTTGCATTGCTCAGTACTAGCAACCCACCCAACACCCATGTGAGGTCATTTATCACAATATCACTGACATGCCTTAAATGACCCATCACTTCCATTGCAGTTTTTACATGTGTACCCATTTTGTAGGTGGAAATGCAAATTGATGTTGGAATCACTCATACATTTCATATTTATTTCCATCTTGTGCAGCAAAATGCTGCTCGGGCTCCGAAATGGCCCCTGTCAGCAATGTGCTCTCCCCTACACCTGGCCTGCGACCAGCGGAGGTCAGGCGCTGGGTAAAGTGCTGCTGCACTTCAAAGTGCAAGCCCCCCGCTGCCTGCATTTGGTGGGTGGGTTAATGCCCTTTTGTGAATGTGTGCCCTTGTGCTTGTGTGTGTATGCGGGGGAAGAAGCATTTGTGATTTTTGTGTTTGTATTTGGGTTTAGGGAGAGGGACCATAGTTAGGAAGCGATGGAGTGCTTTGCAAGTGATTTGGGGTTAATAGAGGTTGGTGGAAGGGGAGGTTACAGGTTATATTGACTTGGATATCCCATACTACAGGGCTGGGATCTGCCTGGGAGTAGCAGGTCCTAAGTGACTAGGAGATAATACCTAAGAAGCAGTGTCTAAATTCCTTCCTGAACTGTAGGAGAGTTGGAGCGGTCCTGATGGCGACCGGGATGGCGTATCAGTATTCCGGAGTTAGCAAGAGTAGGCCTGCTTCCTGGTTTTCTCTTTGCGTGCATAATTTCACGCCTGGCAAAGGTCTGGCTCCTAGGGAAGCGTGCTCCACCCGAGTCTGCAGGTTTTGCGGCTAGGTCGGCTGATGCTCAGGGAGTAGTTGCCATGCATGTGATGCAGGCAAGTTTGAAGAGTATCTTGGCTGCAGAGATGGGTCACCAGTATAATTCTCCTCTTAGGGTTGGTGAAATGGTTCCATGTGTTAATACACCCGCAAATATATTGCCGTACAAGAATGGCACCATATTTCTGTGGCAATATTAATCCATTAAACCTGCGGTGGACACCCTTGCAACCCCCGCTCCCATTTACCCCAAAAATTACCCCGCTAATAATATTGCCTATGGCTGCTCCTGACGACCATATATGACGATATTATTGGTGGGGGTAAAATTACCTGATACCGGGTGAAATATGGTCAAATTTCTTAGTTCCTGTTATGAGGCACGCTCCAGCGCATTGAATGGCCCTCAGAGGGCATAGGTGGGTGGCCGAGACCAACCACAGTTAGGAGGGAGTTCTTTCGATCAAGGTGTGCGATTTCCAGGGAATTGACTATGGTTCTGAATTCCTCTGGGAGGAAAGGTTTTATCTTGTAGAAGAGTCCTACTTGATACCAGTCGCTTTGGGCTTTTTTGTAGAAATGTTGGTGGATGGAGAATTGTACGTCAATAATGAAGCCACATGCTTTGGGCACATGGGGCCAATTGAAGTGTCCATGTTCTTCAGCCACCTTTGGATGACCTCCGACTAAAATGGAGGGCCTATTCGGGTGAATTTTGTTTTGGTGAGCTTGAGTTTCAGGAAGGTGCTTCTCATCCATGCTTGGGAGGGAGTCCAGGCGCGTCCTGAGGTGTGAAATGTCTCGAGTGCAATTCACTTTGAGCTGGAACCGAGCATGAACAAGCATGGTGCCCGTAGATTCCATGCTTTGCCACGCGTGGTCTGGTCAGACCATCCGGCTGTGGCTGGTTCTTGTCATTCTGGTGCTTCAGCAGAGTCGTTGCTGAGGGGGGTCTGGGGGGTGTAACCCCGGGTCTTTTGGTTGCAGCTCCTGAAAGAAGCTCTGGGACTACAACCAAAAGGCTATAGCTAGCCCTGAATCCCGCCAGTCCTGACATTAGCTTAGCCCCTGATCTTTTCCAGAGCTAGCTACACCCCTGGGTGCTTGCAATCCTGGGTTTATAAAAGAAATGCACTAATGCAAGTCCCAGATTGCAACTAAAAATCTGAATTGATACGCAACTTCCACCTTGGATAGGGCGAATTGTGATCTCTGCTTGAACAGGGAAGCATAAGACCCGGCATTATAAATTACAAGGGATAGGAAGCACGAAACAGCGGATTCGTTCAATGCAGTGTCAGGAAGCAGTGGGAGCTTGTGCAGTAAGACACTTCGCACTGAATCGCCTCTAGGTGCATCCTGGAAAATGAGGATGGGGGCTGCAGGGATTAGCTGAATGAGTCTTGAGGTTTTCGGTAAATGGTAAAACCATATGTCCTGCCACTAGGAGGTAGAAGAAACGGAAGTGTGAGAAGATGCCTGGAAGATCAGATCACAAGAGAAAGACTAGTGGATCAACGTCCTTAAACTGTGGTCCCACAGCACTCTATCGAGCTATTAACAAACAGAGGAAGGACAACCCGGCCTGCAAGTATCCTTGGCTCACATGTTGGTAGTGTAGACCAAGCTCAAGACTTAATTACAATGGAGGCGCTGGGGGAAGCACAACGCATAATTTACAGTTGAAAAACAGGGAGGTTGAAGTTGGCTGCGAGATGAGGTATCTGTGGCAATGGCGTGGGCTTTTGTTGAAAAACCTCTACATTAGGCGGCTGCTACCTCTGTCCCTCCAGATGTTGTGGAATGCAACTCCCACCAGCCTTTGCCAGATTGTGGAACACGACTCCCATCAGTCCTCACTGACATAGTCAATGGTGAGGGACCATGGGAGGTGTAGTCCAAACCATCTTGAAAGCCGCAGGTTGCAGACCCCTGCCTAAATGAATGCACGAATAAAGAACTACAGATTCTTGAAGGTCATTTGAGCGCTGACCACAGTGAGTGGCAGTTTAGAATGAACCACAGACCCCTCGGGCTTTTCTTCCATGGCCAGCCTTGTTGTGTTTTGAGCTGCCTCGCGTGGTCCTGACGCGAACTGCTGATGCAGGCAACAGTGTCTAGGCACTCAGTTGCAGACTGACTGCCATTAGCTGATAAACTGGCAAGAGACAGCAGTTTGCGGAGAAGACTATGACTACGTTTTTACCAATAGTAAACGGAGGATAGCACAGGGGCAACGTGCTGGTCTTGGAAGTAAGAGCATGCAAAGCAACAGAGTTTCGGATCCTGGATCTGTGCTTAGAAACCGAACTCAGGTATTAAGCGCATTATAAAAAACACATTTAAAAAAAATAACAATAAATACAGATCTGGAGCCTCAAATCTAGATGTCAGCAACCGTTGGCTCTAGCAATGTTTTTGACTACAGCTCTCATGTGCCCTATCCAGCCTAGTCAATGCTGAAGGATCATGGAAGTTGCAGTCCACAACATCTGGAGAGCCAGAGGTCGCAGACCCCTTCTATAGCCAAGGAACATGTAGGTTTTTGGACTACAGCGTTCATGTGGTCAACTTAATAGCCAAAGGGAACCCCAACTGGTTATCAATTAAAGATAATGAACATATCTGAACACTATTAGTAAGCATCAAGTGGTGATTAAATCACCTGGATTTCTCAACAGCAGTTCATTAGATGTCAAAAACCCACATGTCAGCAACTGGATCCAGTTGAAACCATGTACAACTGGTCAACACAGACTATTCCAACCCAGCGTAGAACTAGGAACACCTAAAGAGGCACTAATTTTGGACCACAATCTCATCCTTTGTTGTGCACTTGACTTGAAAGGGTCTCGCATCTGGGAGTCATTCTTCTGTTAAAATAAAATCTGCAAGTCATCACAGGGGATATATGTGTTTAGGTTTCTTGTGACAAAACCCCACTTCTGCATCCTCCCACAAGCTGGTTGAGATCACGTGATGATTTGTGCAAGATCACACAGTGCCGTAGTCGTGACCTAGGGCCTGAATTCCAGAAATGATATTCAAAGGACTATAACTAAAATCTTGCCCTCCCTGCCCACATGGCCTCTGATTTCATGGCCAGTGACCCCCCCCCCCCACCTTTGCTGGAAGACTGTGGCTGCTAACAAAATCCACAGTCCTTCCTGGCACTTCAAATCGTGTTTTTAAATGTATGCTCACAGGTGTATGTGGTCTTATGTAGGCATATGTGTTCATTAAGGCTATCGCTTCACTCCGGTCTGTAACTATGGGCCCCGGGGCATTACCTGACTCGATAATGGCCTCGCGGAGAGGGGCTTATTGCTTAATTAAGGCAGAACCACTTGGAGTCCTCCCTGCAATCCTAGCACTGGCCTCGTGCAAACCGGTCCCAGTTCACGTTCTCACATGTTGCCCCAGCCAAGCACCTCTCTCTCTCTCTCTCTCTCCCTCTCTTTCTCTCTCTCTCTAACCTTTCTACATCATTTCCAGTGGTCGAAGTGCACTGCACGAAAAGAAGTAGTGGAACTATGTTCCCTGCCGGCCTGCGCCCGCTTCCCTCAAGCCCAATTGCCAAGCCCCCTCCCACATGCAAATCAAACCCCCAAACAAACATACCTGCTGTTTTAAGGGAACGTTTAGTGCAGTGCACTCAAGTGCAAGATTCAACTTCAACCTAAACTTTTATTTGAAAACAAAACCATTCTGGAATGGTTTACTTTTCGAATAAAAGTATAGGAACAGTACAACTTAAAAAACAAGTAGAAAGCACCTCTCCCGCCCACTTTGACCACTGAGCCTCTCAATCGCTCTGGCTCTCTCTCTTCTGCATCTCCCCCCTCTCTCTATCACACTCTCATTCTCCCTCTCTCTCACATCTGCATCTCCCCTATTTCACGTTCTCTCTCTCTCTCCATCCCTCGCTCCCTCTTCTACACCCCCCTTCCCTTTGCTCTCTCTTTCCAATCCTCTTTCTCTCTCCGAGCTCTACTGTGCCCCACGTGCAACAGGGATCTGCAAATTGGCGGCAGATGATGGTTGGGCAGTCGAGAGACTGCAATCCTTGGCACCGGCTGCAGGCTAAGGGTTCTGGGGCGCAAGACCGCATCGCTCAGGATCTATGTGATTATTGCGACGGGCGAAAATGCTGACTTTCTTTTTTAACCCTTTACTCCCCATAAATATGCGGGGGGAGACCCCGCAACCCCCCACATATTAATATTATACTCTAAACCCCCCCCCCACATACACATATGTGGTATAAGGGGTAGTTATAAAAAAAAGGTCTGCATTTTCGGCCGTCGCAATTCCCATGTCGACATTTTTGTACGATTCCAGTGCAACGGGAGGAGCCTAGGCAGTCACTCCCCCTGCCACAGTACGTTAGTTTGCAGCCTCGCAATCTTTATAGAATGTTGACTGGCGTAACTGCGCGGACGTGGTACACACGCGGAGGTGGGCCCCCGCGTCCCAGCAGCACCTGCTTCCCTGCAGGCCCCTGCCAACAGGCTAAGCGGGATCGGGAGGGGTTGGACAGGCATGAAAGGAAACCATAAGGGATTCTATTAATGCAGGAGTCATTTTGACGCTGCAGATGTATTTAACATCTGTGTTATGCTTCCCTGGCCAAAAGTCTCCACTTTCTTCCAGTCCGCCAGCCGCCTTAATGTATCAACTACAATATCATGGCTTTTTGAAGGTTTGTAGAATACCTTGCACTGTGGGCGCGGGGGTGAGTGTAATGAGAGTGCTTTGACCCCCACAAGGGGCATCTTGGCGCTGATAAGAGATCTTTAAGTTGGCCAACTCAATGGTATCCATTTAAGCAATCTATGATCATGAGGCCAAACACAGATCCCTGCAGTGGGTGCATTAGTGCACTGAGCTGCAGACCTGGCATCAGTATGCCCTTGGGAGTCGAAGCGCTTTTCATGCTCAATAAATCAATGCAGATCAGATTACCCCTGCCCCCACCCCCCCGCCTGAGTATTGCAGGATTTCTGTTCAAATGTTTCAGCAAGAAGCAGAAATATTCCAGCACAAGTGTGTGCGATACAACAGGCTTAGCTAGCCACTGAACTTCAAGAAAACTCTTGCTGGTGAATGCTCCTTCCCAGAGGGAGTTCCTGCATGTAAATGGCAGGCCTCACAAGGTGCACTCGCCACTACCAGGTGTCAGGGACTCTTAGCGAGTAAGAGGTAATGTGTGGAAGGGAGGGGGCGAGGCACTTTGCACGCCTGGCGAGTACCTGCACAGGTAGTGGGGCCTCGGGCACTGAATACAAGAAATTGACATGGATGTCTCAACCAGACTGACTATAATAAGCGACAGGTGGGTAAAATACGGTATTTTTTGCAGCATTTCAAACATTTTGTGGCACCATCAAACATGTCAAACTGTATGATTTTTGGCTGCCAGCGCAAAATCGCTATAGGTCGAATGGACTGGCCAAATAGCATGGCCTAAGACTGCTCTTGCCAAGTGCTCGCCACTCATGACACCAACCACATAGAACGGTCTGTCCCTGCTGCTGGGGCAACCCAGTGAAGTACTGCCCCCCACTCTGGACTCGAGACACATGGGCCTCATTACGAGTTTACCCTCAAACTCGGGTCCGGATCCCGAAAAATGGGAATTACTGGCCCATTCCGACCTTTGTGGGACCGGTAATTCCCATTCGTGAGACCCGGACCCGGACCGTCCACATTCCCATTTTAGCCCCCATAGGGCTCAAATGGGAATGGGGAGGATGGTAAGAACAGTCCCGTTAATAACGGAACCGTTGTAACCATTCTGTTCTGCTTGCGGGTGCCGCTCTGCACGTCGGATCTCACCAGGCGTACAGAACGGCCCCGCGAGCAGAACTCGGAATGTGGCGGTAGAGTGATAACAGCGCCGGCATGGTTCTTATTTTGCCTGGTGCCCTTGGCCTATCAGGCCACTGGAGTGCTCAGTGACCTCATATTTTTGGGGTTGTGTGCTAGAGAGGACTAGTGCAAGCTCATGGAGAATAGCTCAAGCGTAGCGTGCTTACTTTGGAAACGAACATCCTGGGTTCAATTCCCCAGTTCGGTCACTTCAGCAACTCGTTCCTCTAAACCCCGATTGATTAACAAGTATGGTAATAAATAATACAAAATGAACAAGTTCTCTGAAGGTGGCTTTCTGGTGTTAGAAGCACTAAACAGAAGAAGATATTAGCACCATGAGTGTTAAGGTAATGAATGAAAACTTTTTTGACGCGATTTTAAGTGTTTTTTTTTTAGCTTTACTGAGATTGCAATTGTGGACGGTGCAGGTCTGCCTGTCAGTTGTCCCCTCAAAAAAAATTACTGGCGAATCAACAAACAAATTCATTCATGTCTCGCGAGGATAGCTCAGGGCAACGTGCTCGCCTGGGAAGCAAGACAACGCAAGCAACACAGGTTCGATCCCCGGGTCCGCGCTTAGAGACCTCTGGGTATCAATCGCGTTATAAATAACCTATCATATCATATCATGGTATTCGCGCCTAGTCTGTGGCTTAGACAGCATGTTTGTTTGGCGTATCCCTGGTTGCTTACGCGAACTGTAGCCCCTAGTGGTTTACTTGTGTGGTGCAGTGTGCATTGTGGCAAAGCAGAGTGGTGAGTGTGTTTCAGTGAACTCAATGAAATGAATGAGGTTGCACAACATTGAGAAATGTATTACCCAATAATACCCAAAACAAGAATACATTTAAAGGAATATAGATTTATTCTGTAGTGCCAGGTAACCTGGAAAATGAGATGTGTAAAAACAAGGAATAAGAAACGATGCATTTTAAGCCACATGTCAGTAATTGATTGCCACACAGCCAATCAGAATGCAGTCAATGATCCCTGGTATTGCATGCTAATTATTATACTTCTGCACTGGAACCCAGATACTTATAATGTTATTACCACAATAGATCGCTTTGTAGATCGCGCAGGATAAGCCTTGTACTATGCATCAGACCATCATTTTAGGGTGGCAGTTATCCCACGATAATGACCACATCCCTCTCAACAAGGCTTAAGCACGGAAAAACAAATGTGTTGATTCGAAATGTCTATTTGTTGCACGTAAGAGGTGGGCGGAATTGTCAATACTGTCTTTTTTTTACCTGTAAAACATCGAATATATCTGGGTTTTAAAATGACGGCGTGTCCTTTTGTCAGTGGAACTGGGGTACAGTGAAGTTAGCCATGAAGCCGCTCCCCAGAGAGCTTTGTGGAATGCAGAGAAATACCTGGCAGTTATTGAACATCCTCTCTCGACTCTGATTGGCTGAGGTGAAGACGACGCACATCCACCGTGTGCTAATAAATGTTAATGTCACAGATACTCTATGAACACATTGACCACCCACAGCAAATGGGGCACGCGCTGCTCGAATGAGGATTACTGCACTGCTCTGGCTAGTCGCACCCACGGTCCTTCAGCCCGCCTCAAGACCATCACGCAGCTGCAACACGATTTAACGTAATGCCAGCACCACACTAGCAACTGCCTCCATGCCAATAAGGAAAGCCCTCCTCCCTTCTTCTGGTCAAAACACGGAAATCTATGCATTCAGCCTAACAAGCCCCACCACTCACCGCTATGTGTTCATGCCCCTTACATGCTGTGAGTAAAGTCTCTACGCTTGTGTCGCCCTGACTTCTGTGAGTAAAGTCTCTACGCTTGTGTCGCCCTCACTTCTGTGAGTAAAGTCTGTACGCTTGTGTCGCCCTGACTTCTGTGAGTAAAGTCTGTACGCTTGTGTCACCCTGACTTCTGTGAGTAAAGTCTGTACGCTTTTGTCGCCCTGACTTCTGCCAATAAAGTCTGTACGCTTGTGTCGCCCTGACTTCTGTGAGTAGTCTCTACGCTTGTGTCGCCCTGACTTCTGTGAGTAAAGTCTGTACGCTTTTGACGCCCTGACTTCTGTCAATAAAGTCTGTACACTTGTGTCGCCCTGACATCTGTGAGTAAAGTCTCTACGCTTGTGTCGCCCTGACTTCTGTGAGTAAAGTCTCTACGCTTGTGTCGCCCTGACTTCTGTGAGTAAAGTCTCTACGCTTGTGTCGCCCTGACTTCTGTGAGTAAAGTCTGTACGCTTTTGTCGCCCTGACTTCTGTGAGTAAAGTCTGTACGCTTTTGTCGCCCTGACTTCTTTGAGTAAAGTTTGTACGCTTGTGTCGCCCTGACTTCTGTGAGTAAAGTCTGTACGCTTGTGTCACCCTGACTTCTGTGAGTAAAGTCTGTACGCTTTTGTCGCCCTGACTTCTATGAGTAAAGTCTGTACGCTTTTGTCGCCCTGACTTCTGTGAGTAAAGTCTGTATGCTTTTGTCGCCCTGACTTCTGTGAGTAAAGTCTGTACGCTTTTGTCACCCTGACGTCTGTGAGTAAAGTCTGTACGCTTTTGTCGCCCTGACTTCTGTGAGTAAAGTCTGTACGCTTTTGTCGCCCTGACGTCTGTGAGTAAAGTCTGTACGCTTTTGTCACCCTGACTTCTGTGAGTAAAGTCTGTACGCTTTTGTCGCCCTGACTTCTGTCAATAAAGTCTGTATACTTTTGTCGCACTGACTTCTGTGAGTAAAGTCTGTACACTTTTGTCGCCCTGACTTCAGTCAATAAAGTCTGTACACTTGTGTCGCCCCGACTTCTGTGAGTAAAGTCTGTACGCTTTCGTCGCCCTGACTTCTATCAATAAAGTCTGTACACTTTTGTCGCCCTGACTTCTGTGAGTAAAGTCTGTACGCTTTTGGCGCCCTGACATCTGTGAGTAAAGTCTGTACGCTTTTGGTGCCCTGACTTCTGTGAGTAAAGTCTGTATGCTTTTGTCGCCCTGACTTCTCTCAGTAAAGTCTGTAACTTTTGTCGCCCTGACTTCTGTGAGTAAAGTCTGTAACTTTTATCGCTCTGACTTCTGTGAGTAAAGTCTATATGCTTGTGTCACGCTGACTTCTGTGAGTAAAGTCTGTACAATTTTGTCGCCCTGACTTCTGTGAGTAAAGTCTGTATGCTTTTGTCGCCCTGACTTCTGTGAGTAAAATTTGTACGCTTGTTTCGCCCTGACTTCTGTGAGTAAAGTCTGTACGCTTTTGTCACCCTGACTTCTGTCAATAAAGTCTGTATGCTTTTGTCGCCCTGACTTCTGTGAGTAAAGTCTGTACGATTTTGGCGCCTTGACGTCTGTGAGTAAAGTCTGCACGCTTTTGGCACCCTGACGTCTGTGAGTAAAGTCTGTATGCTTTTGTCGCCCTGACTTCTCTCATTAAAGTCTGTAACTTTTGTCGCCCTGACTTCTGTGAGAAAAGTCTGTACGCTTGCGTCGCCCTGACTTCTGTGAGTAAAGTCTGTATGCCTTTGTCGCCCTGACTTCTGTGAGTAAAGTCTGTACACTTTTGTCACCCTGACTTCTGTGAGTAAAGTCTGTACACTTTTGTCACCCTGACTTCTGTGAGTAAAGTCTGTACACTTTTGTCGCCCTGACTTCTGTGAGTACAGTCTATATGCTTTTGTCGCCCTGAGTTTCCTCACTCTTCCTCTTACCTGCTCTCCCTGAAACGCTTTCCTTTTCACCCCACAGCGCGCGTTCTAAAGGCGGGTGTACACTTCGCCTGTATGATGACAAGTCTTGACACACTAAGACCATTAACACCCTGTGGGTGGGAGCTGGCCAATCAGGAGGCTAGAAATCCTTGGGCCTTTAACTCGGGCTGCCCTTACCCACGGTATAGCCCATCAAACAGGTTAATAATGCCATATTACAGAAGTGTTGTGCATGGTATAAACGCCAAATAACATAACTATGCATGTAAAAAACTTAGGGGACGGATTTGCTCTAAAAAATATTGCTCACATGGTTTTGGCTGGAAACCACCATGGCAGGCAGACAATTGGAGGCGTCCATATTGGCAGACTAGCGGGGGTGCTGATGTTCCTGCCCCCTTCTTGGTGAAGAACATGCTGACCGGTAAGTAGGGACATCATTTCACCAAAATGCCTGCGGTAGCGGAAGTGACATCGCATGCCCCTTGACCTCTGATGACATCACAGGAATTGTTGTCATTTGACCCCACCCCAACGTGACATCACGGAAAGCAGTGAAACATGACCTCTTACCCCTTGTCAAAACAGGAAATGGCATCACATAGCATTGTTCCTAAGAACACTACAAAAAATATGGTTACGATATAACTGTAATGTGATATACATTTCATACAAGAATGGATCACCATATGTATCATTAAAATCAGTGTGTATAGGCCCATATAACGAATTACTGTGAATACAAGCAGACGCCCAAGACCAAATGATAACGATCTGTTCTTATACAGCACGTATGCGCTTTATATAGAACAAATACACATAAAATATCACCCGACCTGTATTGGTAGTCATTTATCAACCTCAGACGGATGAAAGGCTGAGTTGGCCTTGCCGGGATTTGGACCTGCAGATAACACACACACCGCAGTAGCGAGCGCTTAACCCACTGAACTATCTTACCGACCATAGCTATCATACCGGCTATTGTAAAATGAGCAATTACATGTCTGAATGTTCTCAAAGTCAGAAAGCAAATTACACTCTGTAATGGATACCATTAAACTGGTAACTGAGATCTAACAGCAGGCCAGTTCATCTGCAGGTCTGGTGCAAAGTTGGCCACATGTCAAGCCTGCGTGGATCGACTTTTCAGGCTACAGAGGTTGGCAAAATACACACCACTGGGAGAGTTCATAACTGTGCATTAAAGAATTTAGAGTAGCGCAGGGAAAGCAGCGCACTCACACGGCATCCCGTACTCTGGGCACTCGTTACCTCATACATGCAAACAAACACCCTGAACAGCATGCCAGGGAGATGGGAAAGATAGACACTTTTAACAAAGCAGTTATTGTGGCACGATGAAATCAAGGGCCACGTTATGTGCTATTGTCAAACATTTCCACACTGTACACAAGATTTTAGGCACAAGGATTTTGTGAAGTGACGGAGGACACTGAGATTGAATGTCTAGTGAAGACCATAACAGAGACAACATCAGAAAAAATATTCTATAACTGCAACTTGCAAAAATCAAAATACATAGTCTGAAATGGATGCTTATTCTACTCTAAAGGCTTTTTTGAGGTTTTTGTCTGCATTGTGAATTGGAGGTGTTTAAGAACAGACTAAATCAGTGACTCACCCCCTGAAGTGCGCCTGAAATAAACCTTTAATGTAATGAGTATAGAATTCCAGAAAGACAAATTATTTGTTATTCCTATTCTTTCTTTTTTAGGTTCACTGCTCAAAGTTTTACACTTGTGGAACCCCCTGTTTTTTTAAGAGGCCTGAACAAGAAAGCCAGTCACTACAGAAACACTTTTGTTTTACTTTTTTTTAATTTATGGGTAGTAAGGGAGAACACGGGGGTCACAGGTGGGACCCCTGGTGATCCCCAAATGACCTCCCTGCCAGTAAGTGGTAATTAGTGGTTAATTTGTTTTAAATGCCCCAAAGGTTTAAATACGTTTGGCATAGTTCTGTGTCACTTTTGCCACTCTTTGAGAACTTTTAAATCATTGCATTAGCGTGCTCTCTGTGTATGAGTAGATACACGCGCGCGTGGGCGGGTGGACTGGAAACCAAAAGAGGCCCTGGAAAGCATTTTCTAAGTGGCCCCATATTACACATTTTCAGCAAACCCAAGCATTTTCCTAAGATAAAATATGGAAAGAAAATAGATTACTATGCAAAATAAGTCCAGGGTAAGGCCTACCGGGAAATCTCCAGAGGACCAAACCACCCCTGGGTACAGATTGTTATTTCGAGATATTTGTTGGTACAACCTCTTCTGTTGGCGACCTAGATTAACTTTTGTTGGCTTTTCAGCCGTGTCGCATCCTGTGTGGCACTTGTTGGAGGAACCAATCCCCTACCTCCTTGGTTGGTCACAAGATGAGATGAGCAGCCACTCAAGAATTGCGCCACACTTGCCTGGTACAAACCTCAAAAGAAAGCCCTTTATTACTTGTTTACACGTGTTTCGGCTACTCAAGAGCCTTTCTCAAAACAAAATAGGGCATTGACAGGTTACACATCATATTCTGTCTTTTTCCATAAGTCCCGGGTAAATCCCCTGAGCTTGTTATCATTCAGTCTCCTCGCGTCGGCCTCGCACAGTGGGTACACCAGCGGTGGAGAGCGATGGCCCCAGATTTGCAGTCGATTTAATAATTGTAAAAAATGTTCCTATTTATTGATGGCCAACTACATCTAGTGAACCTTTCATGATCATGCATGCACGAGTTTGTTCTGTGATTGTTCCAGGGCAAAACCATTGAGGAGCACAGCTCTGGGCAACCCTCCAGACCATCGTTCTTCGCCTGCCAAGCCATTACAAAAGGGGGAGGTTATATGCAAATCAAGCTTGGTCTCACCTCTAAAAGGGGCACTGCAGCCCGTACAACAAGGTGACTTCCCTTCTGCATGACACCACAAGCATAACCAGTCATGTTTCGGCCTCATTGGGCATCACCAGTGAGGAGTAGCTTGGGTCTCTAGGCCCAGCAGGCACAGTACCCACGTCTCGGGGTGACTACAGCAAAACAAAGAGGTGATGGCTGGAAGGTTTAGAATTAATCTTAATCTTTGGCATTGCCAAGAGCAACCCTCCAGACCACCATCATTCGCCTGCCAAGCCATTACAGAAGGGGAATGACCATATGCAAATCAGGCTTGGTCCCACTTTGCAGGCGAAGGACGATGGTCGGAAGGGTTGCCCAGAGCAATGCCAGAGGTTAGATTTAATCCTAAACCTTGCAGCCATCACTTCTTTTGTTTTGCTGCAAAACATCATTGTGCCACATCCGTACAGCCAGGGGACGACGCTAGAGGCCGAGTGGCGCAAACGCTAGAAACGTTGTGCTAGGACAGGGGTCTGCAACTGACAGCTCTCAGGAAGTTTTGCAGTACGACGCCCAAGATCCCTCAATATTGACTATGCTGATTAGGACTGAGAGGAGACTAAGTGAAAAAATGGCCTGATGGGTGGGGTGGCAGGTATTTTATGGCCAGATTTCCACACTTCCACTAGGAAATCGATGAACGACTGATGGGAGTTGTAGTCCGAAACATCTGGCGTGCCAAAGGTTGCAGACCCATGTGTAGGCAATAAGTCCTCAGGCGCAGGGCAGTTGTAGGTGCATGGTTTTATTGTTGATGCCAGCTAATGTTCAATCTCCAGAAATGTAGAAGCGGACATAGAAAAGGGACAAGCCATCTGAGAAACACCTGCGAGGAAGATGAGAAGATGAAAGGTGCAGGCAGCGCCCTGCTGATCCAAATAAACCACAGGCAAAGGTACTCATTAGCCACATCTGCCAGGGCTTGGCTGGACTTCAGTGCGCGCGCCTCAAAGGCGCGGGAAGAACATGGCGCAGCTCCTAAATCACCGCCTGTGCGTGGCAGCTGCCAAGTCTCGGGTCTGAGGGGAGGCCTGCCAGGAAGCAGACTCGTGGACATTAAACGCGACAGGCTTGCCCTGATAAGGGATTACACTTTGTTACAGAATGTTTAGGAATTCGGAATCGTATAGCAGATCCGACTTCCAGATTCAGGGGCTAGTTAAGTGCGTGTGTAGGCCATTGTTCTGAAAACTATCCATTTGCCTTTGGCACGCATCGGTTTGCGGGGCAGGTGAGACTGGCTTCAGTCAGGGGGAGTAGAGGCAGATTTTCGGCCAAAATGACTGTGGGTCCTGACCCAGCCGTGATCGACTGACCAATGATGTTGCCGCGTGGCTCACGGGCAGGGCATCAAGTGGGCCCAACTGGGAATGGCACAGTGGGGCAACAACCATGGGCAGATTGGGCTTCAGCCCCCCACCCTAGGGTGACCAGACATCCCGCTTTTAGCGGGACAGTCCCGGGAAATCGCCCTCCGTCCCAGGGTCCGGGAGTTTTTTGATTTTATAAACCCCATCCTGGGATTGGAAAGGTGGGTGGCTATGGTTCAGGTTTTACTGTAGTCCTACTTCTATGTCGCCGGCCTGTCCCGTTTTTTAAAAGTCTGGTCACCCTACCCGACCCCTGAAATTTTGCGTTATGTTGGTTTGACCTGGCTGACCTACAGAGACGTGGCAGCACAGGACACAGACAATAAACAGGTGTTTGCGACTGCAGAGTTAACAAAGGGCCGGCCATTACTAATGTAAAGCATGTCATTGTTGGCAGCTGCATTAATATGCATACATTTTTAGGCAATTGAGATCGTGATAGGGTGTTAGTACTTGCGTACCAGGGGAGTGATTGGAACTGTGGGGGGAGAGGTGCAGAAGACAGCTCATTCTCGCAGCTGTCCTTAAATGTATGGTTTCAGGAAGGAGAGAGTTAACTGCTGGTAACATTGAAGCTTCTCTAGACTAGTCTCTTTAGAATGGGCAAAGAAGTTACATGTTCCCACACACGTAGGTTTGCTCCTCCCCCTATACCCTCTCCCAAAATGTGAAGGATTAGCCCCACCCCCGAAATGTACGCCTAGGTGCACAGCTGGCATGGCACATTTGCAGGGCAGGCCACAGCCTGAGAGCTTGGCCAGGCTTCGAGGAGAGCACATGCCGGCCTGGCCATCTCCGGCATCCCACGTGTTGCTTTCCTTTGAACGGCAACAGCTCTGAACTCCCAGAACCGGCAGCTCTCGGAAGTGGCGCAGCACAAAATGGCCGGTCCCTCTGGAACATGTGGCGAAGGGTCCCAGATAGTAACACCCCACAGACGTCGGCATGCTTTGGGCCAACCTGGACAGGCCCCCCCTCCCACCCCGACACCACAGGGTCTGTGGGGTCTGATGGGCCCTCTGTGGCTCTTAGGAAAATGAGAACCGTTTCAAGATGGCCCCATGCCCCCGCACTCCTCATCACTGTCATTCACAACTCCTGCTCTACATACGGCCCAGTATATCAGCAAGCGAGAGAGACCTAGCGAGGGGAGAAAGGGGGAGGGGGGAGGTGAACAATGGCTGAGGGGGGAGAGAGAGAGCTAACGAGGGGAGAAAGGGGGACAGGGGGGAAGAGATAGGGGAAAGATGGCTGAGAGGGGGGGGAGAGACCTAGCGAGGGGGACATGGGGGAAGAGAGAGGTGAAAGAAGGCTGAGAGGGGGAGAGAGAGACCTAGCGAGGGGAGAAAGCGGGAGAGGGGGGAAGAGAGAGATGAAAGATGGCTGAGAGGGGGGGGGAGACCTAGCGAGGGGGACATGGGGGAAGAGAGAGGTGAAAGATGGCTGAGAGGAGGGGGGAGGGAGAAAGAGAGAGAGAGAGGTGAAAGATGGCTGAGAGGGGGAGAGAGAGAGGCCTAGCGAGGGGAGAAAGGGGGAGATGGGAGAAGAGAGAGAGGTGAAAGATGGCTGAGAGGAGGGGGGAGGAAGAGACCTAGCGAGGGGAGAAAGTGGGACAGGGGGTAAGAGAGAGATGAAAGATGGCTGAGAGGGGGGGAGAGAGAGACCTAGCGAGGGGAGAAAGGGAGACAGGGGGGAAGAGAGAGGTGAAAGATGGCTGAGAGGAGGGGGGAGGGAGAAAGAGAGAGAGAGGTGAAAGATGGCTGAGAGGGGGAGAGAGAGAGGCCTAGCGAGCGGAGAAAGGGGGACGGGGAAGAGAGAGGTGAAAGATGGCTGAGGGGGGAGAGAGAGAGAGAGCTAGCGAGGGGAGAAAGGGGACAGGGGGGAAGAGAGAGGTGAAAGATGGCTGAGGGGGGAGAGAGAGAGACCTAGCGAGGGGAGAAAGGGGGACAGGGGGGAAGAGAGAGGTGAAAGATGGCTGAGAGGAGGGGGGAGGGGGAAAGAGAGAGAGAGGTGAAATATGGCTGAGAGGGGGAGAGAGAGAGAGCTAGCGAGGGGAGAAAGTGGGACAGGGGGGAAGAGAGAGATGAACGATGGCTTAGAGGGGGGGAGAGAGAGACAGCGAGGGGAGAAAGGGGGAGATGGGGGAAGAGAGAGAGAGGTGAAATATGGCTGAGAGGGGGGGAGAGAGACCTAGCGAGGGGAGAAAGGGGAGGGGGAGAGAGAGAGAGATGAAAGATGGGTGAGAGGGGGAGAGAGACCTAGCGAGGGGGGCAGGGGGAAGAGAGAGGTGAAATATGGCTGAGAGGAGGGAGAGAGAGAGGACTAGCGAGGGAGAAAGGGGGAGATGGGGGAAGAGAGAGAGGCGAAAGATGGCTGAGAGGAGGGGGGAGAGAGAGACACGAGCTCCCAAGCAGCAGTCTGCACTGCTATGGGAAGGGTTCCCACTACTATGGGAAGGGCTTCCACCCTAAACTTCAGACACAAGCCCCCAAGCAGCAGTCTGCACTGCTATGGCAAGGGTTCTCGGTGCTATGGGAAGACCTCCCAGCCTACACTTCAGACACACGCTCCCAAGCAGCAGTCTGCACTGCTATGGGAAGGGCTCCCAGCCTAAACTTCAGACACGAGCTCCCAAGCATCAGTCTGCATTGCTGTGGGAAGGGCTCCCAGCCTAAACTTCAGACACGAGGTCCCAAGCAACAGTCTGCATTGCTATGGGAAGGGTTCCCATTGCTATGGGAAGGGCTCCCAGGCTAAACTTCAGACACGAGCTCCCAAACAGCAGTCTGCACTGCTATGGGAAGGGTTCCCACTGCTATGGGAAGGGCTCCCAGACTAAACTTCAGACACAAACTCCCAAGCAGCAGTCTGCACTGCTATGGGAATGGTTCCCACTACTATGGGAAGGGCTCCCAGCCTAAACTTCAGACACAAGCTCCCAAGCAGCAGTCTGCACTGCTATGGGAAGGGTTCCCACTGCTATGGGAAGGGCTCCCAGCCTAAACTTCAGACACAAGCTCCCAAGCAGCAGTCTGCACTGCCATGGGAAGGGTTCCCACTACTATGGGAAGGGCTGCCAGCCTAAACTTCAGACACGAGCTCCCAAGCAGCAGTCTGCACTGCTATGGGAAGGGTTCCCACTGCTATGGGAAGTACTCCAAGACTAAACTTCAGACACAAACTCCCAAGCAGCAGTCTGCACTGCTATGGGAATGGATCCCACTACTATGGGAAGGGCTCCCAGCCTAAACTTCAGACACGAGCTCCCAACCAGCAGTCTGCACTGCTATGGGAAGGGCTCCCAGCCTAAACTTCAGACACGAGCTCCCAAGCAGCAGTCTGCACTGCTATGGCAAGGGTTCCCACTGCTATGGGAAGGGAGGCCAGCCTAAACTTTAGACACCAGCTCCCAAGCAGCAGTCTGCACTGCTATTGGGGAGGGTTCACACTGCTATGGGAAGGGCTCCCAGCCTAAACTTCAGACACAAGCTCCCAAGCAGCAGTCTGCACTGCCATGGGAAGGGTTCCCACTACTATGGGAAGGGCTGCCAGCCTAAACTTCAGACACGAGCTCCCAAGCAGCAGTCTGCACTGCTATGGGAAGGTCTCCCACTGCTATGGGAAGGGCTTCCAGCCTAAACTTCAGACACAAGCTCCCAAGCGGCTGTCTGCACTGTTATGGGAAGGGCTCCCACTGCTATGGAAAGGGCTTCCAGCCTAAACTTCAGACACGAGCACCCAATCAGCAGTCTGCACTGCTATGGGAAGTGCTCTCAGCCTAAACTTTAGACACAAGCTCCCAAGCAGCAGTCTGCACTGCTATGGCAAGGCTTCCCAGCGCTATGGGAAGGGCTCCCAGCCTAAACTTCAGACACGAGCTCCCAAGCAGCAGTCAGCACTGCTATGGGAGGGTCTCCCACTGCTATGGGAAGGGCTTCCAGCCTAAACTTCAGACACAAGCTCCCAAGCGGCTGTCTGCACTGCTATGGGACTGGCTCCCACTGCTATGGAAAGGGCTTCCAGCCTAAACTTCAGACATGAGCTCCCAAGCAGCAGTCTGCACTGCTATGGGAAGGGCTCACAGCCTAACCTTCAGACACAAGCTCCCAAGCAGCAGTCTGCACTGCTATGGCAAGGGTTCCCAGTGCAATGGAAAGGGCTCCCAGCCTAAACTTCAGACACAAGCTCCCAAGCAGCAGTCTGCACTGCTATGGGAAGGGTTCCCACTGCTATGGGAAGGGCTTCCAGCCTAAACTTCAGACATGAGCTCCCAAGCAGCAGTCTCCACTGCTATGGCAAGGGTTCCCACTGCTATGGGAAGGGCTCCCAGCCTAAACTTCAGACACGAGCTCCCAAGCAGCAGTCTGCACTGCTATGGGAAGGGTCCCCACTACTATGGGAAGGGCTCCCAGCCTAAACTTAAGACACAAGCTCGCAAGCAGCAGTCTGCACTGCTATGGGAAGGTCTCCCACTGCTATGGGAAGGGCTTCCAGCCTAAACTTCAGACACGCGCTCCCAAGCAGCAGTCTGCACTGCTATGGGCAGGGTTCCCAGTGCTATGGGAAGGGCTCCCAGCCTAAACCTCAGACACGAGCCCCCAAGCAGCAGTCTGCACTGCTATGGCAAGGGTTCTCAGTGCTATGGGAAGACCTCCCAGCCTACACTTCAGACACACGCTCCCAAGCAGCAGTCTGCACTGCTATGGGAAGGGCTCCCAGCCTAAACTTCAGACACGAGCTCCCAAGCATCATTCTGCATTGCTATGGGAAGGGCTCCCAGCCTAAACTTCAGACACGAGGTCCCAAGCAACAGTCTGCATTGCTATGGGAAGGGTTCCCATTGCTATGGGAAGGGCTCCCAGGCTAAACTTCAGACACGAGCTCCCAACCAGCAGTCTGCACTGCTATGGGAAGGGTTCCCACTGCTATGGGAAGGGCTCCCAGACTAAACTTCAGACACAAACTCCCAAGCAGCAGTCTGCACTGCTATGGGAATGGTTCCCACTGCTATGGGAAGGGCTCCCAGCCTAAACTTCAGACACGAGCTCCCAAGCAGCAGTCTGCACTGCTATGGGAAGGGCTCCCAGCCTAAACTTCAGACACGAGCTCCCAAGCAGCAGTCTGCACTGCTATGGGAAGGGGGCCCAGCCTAAACTTTAGACACCAGCTCCGAAGCAGTCTGCACTGCTATGGGAAGGGTTCCCACTGCTATGGGAAGGGCTACCAGCCTAAAATTCAGACAC
Source organism: Ambystoma mexicanum (assembly GCF_040938575.1). Lineage (NCBI taxonomy): Eukaryota > Metazoa > Chordata > Amphibia > Caudata > Ambystomatidae > Ambystoma > Ambystoma mexicanum. Next base: position 1,252,004,662 of record NC_090933.1, on the reverse strand, counting down.
AAGCTCCCAAGCAGCAGTCTGCACTGCTATGGGAAGGGTTCCCACTACTATGGAAGGGCTCCCAGCCTAAACTTCAGACACGAGCTCCCAAGCAGCAGTCTGCACTGCTATGGGAAGGTCTCCCACTGCTATGGGAAGGGCTTCCAGCCTAAACTTCAGACACAAGCTCCCAAGCGGCTGTCTGCACTGCTATGGGAAGGGCTCCCACTGCTATGGAAAGGGCTTCCAGCCTAAACTTCAGACACGAGCACCCAAGCAGCAGTCTGCACTGCTATGGGAAGGGCTCTCAGCCTAAACTTTAGACACAAGCTCCCAAGCAGCAGTCTGCACTGCTATGGCAAGGCTTCCCAGTGCTATGGGAAGGGCTCCCAGCCTAAAACACGCGCTCCCAAGCGGCAGTCTGCACTGCTATGGGAAGGGTTCCCAGTGCTATGGGAAGGGCTCCCAGCCTAAACTTCAGACACGCGCTCCCAAGCGGCAGTCTGCACTGCTATGGGAAGGGTTCCCAGTGCTATGGGAAGGGCTCCCAGCCTAAACTTCAGACACGAGCTCCCAAGCGGCAGTCTGCACTGCTATGGGAAGGATTCCCAGTGCTATGGGAAGGGCTCCCAGCCTAAACTTCAGACACGAGCTCCCAAGCGGCAGTCTGCACTGCTATGGGAAGGTCTCCCATTGCTATGGGAAGGGCTCCCAGCCTAAACTTCAGACACGAGCTCCCAAGCGGCAGTCTGCACTGCTTTGGGAAGGTCTCCCACTGCTATGGGAAGGGCTTCCAGCCTAAACTTCAGACACGAGCTCCCAAGCGGCTGTCTGCACTGCTATGGGAAGGGCTCCCACTGCTATGGAAAGGGCTTCCAGCCTAAACTTCAGACACGAGCTCCCAAGCAGCAGTCTGCACTGCTATGGGAAGGGCTCCCACTGCTATGGGAAGGGCTTTCAGCCTAAACTTCAGACACGAGCTCCCAAGCAGCAGTCTGCACTGCTATGGGAAGGGTTCCCAGTGCTATGGGAAGGGCTCCCAGCCTAAAATTCAGACACGAGCTCCCAAGCAGCAGTCTGCACTGCTATGGGAAGGGTTCCCAGTGCTATGGGAAGGGCTCCCAGCCTAAACTTCAGACACAAGGCTTGCGATAACCTTGCCACAGGAAACTGATGAGTGCAGCGATAACTACTGCTCTGGCAGACACCCAACTAAAATGCTCCAAGGCGAGCCAGCAGCAGTACAAGTAGTGTGACAGATGTAATGTAATGTAATTGTTATCCGTATAGCGCCTTCTCCCATTTGGATGGCCTCAAAGCGCTGTAGGTGAACGCCTTCGGGGGGAACCGAAGTACAAGATATAGGAAATTCGTCAGAGGAGTTTATAATGCGTTTGTGCATTACATATAACACAGATAAAAGCACATTGCTTGCTTTTAAGTGGCACTCGTCTGTTTCTGGTGCACTTGCACCCAACATTTCCGGTTCCTCCTTGATAGCGGGGGATCTTGAGAGGGTGGTCTGTTCTTGCAGCGATCAAGGCACGGATACACCCAACCCAAGCTCAGATTGACACCAATAACAGCCTATCATTCAGATCCTCGATAAAGTGTCCGCCCTCCAACTTCAGGTCCACATTGAATCACATAGTCCTGAGGAAAGCAATAAACACTCTAAATGATGCTGGACCTTACGGCCGTGCGAGACACCCGGTCCACCCGGTCCTTCTTCAAAGTCTACCATCAGTAGCCAGGGTGTCAGATGTTCGAGCGACTAGTCCTTTGGCTCCAGATGCTGTGGACTACAACTCCCACCAGCCCTAGCCAGCGTAGTCAATGTGAAAGGACCATGTCCAAAACATCGGGAGAGCCACAGGTTACAGACCTCTTGACTAGAGTCTATGCCTCACTATCAAAGGTGTCTCCTTTTGGAGTTGCACAAAGTTCACCCCTTTTCCAAATGTGTTTACTATCTATGTTAAACCTTTGCCGGGTCGGGTCTGCTGGCGGAACTAGAACCTGGTTTCAATGCTGTGCGGATAATATACAGTTGGACTGTAAACCTTCCCATGAGCCCACCATTCATTGCGCCTATCAACGGGTCGGCCTCCAATCAGACAATCAATGGATTCCAACTAGTGAAGTCTCAAGGCTTAAAAGGCTGAAGAATTGACTACTGGCACATGCTACTATTTCAAGAAATTGGATGTGCATCGAACCCAAGTCACTGTCCAAAATGTGTTGCTTATGATTCTTCCAAAAGCAATTTTAATTTGGACCGCCTGTTGGACATGAATGCTCAGGTTAATGCATTAGTTAGCCCCGCTCTATTGTGGCAATACCCTCTGCATGTTATGAATCCCCTCCAGGCATCACTAAATCAAGCGGCCGGTATTGTAACCCATGCATTGCCTTTATCCCATGCGGGACTTCCCTGGTTGCCTGTGCAAGCTAGTATTCTATATGAACATTTCCTTTCCAACCCCATCCCACTATGGGCCTCAATACATGTTTGGCGGCCCGGAAACAAGGGGGCCGGTAGCAACGTACTGGCACCCTTCCGACAAACTGACCTGCCGGGAGTTCAGGCACCTACCGGCAGTGTTTTCACTGCAGCACCAGCACCGTTAGCAACGGTGCCGGTGCTTCAGAGACCCCATTCCCACGGGATTTACCGGTTCGGCCACCTGCCATAATAGCTCAGTGACACCGGGAAGCCAGGCGGGGGAAACAGTGTTACAGGGTTGCCGGTAACCCACCACCTACAGGCGGGTTTTACCGGCAACCCCGTAATGAGGGCCTTTATCTGAGCCTTCCGGTGGTTCCTTAATGCCCCAATAGACCTTGCTATCTGAAGGTGCTTTTCTCTTGACAGCACCATGGTTCAGGTTGACCTCTGCAGGATCTAGACCTTTGCAGTTGACACCAGTGGAAGGACTTTCTTATTCACTAAGAAATATATCTAATCTTGCTTTGTTTAAAAAGGAAGACTCATCTCCTCCGCCGTTTCCTCAATGCCTAACTAGTTGAGGTTTGTTCTAATAATTCCCTCACGCTATATGCTGCGCTCTTTAAGCACTCTACGGGCCCTCAACGCTTTAAAGTGCAATTAGTATTGCAAATAATAACATTTGAGAGGAGGGGGTGCCCAAAGCAATTCTGATGAAGGCTAACAGAACTATTCAGTTACTCTTTGGCACGTGGTGGCGGAAGAGCCCTCCACACCACGGGGGGCCGCCGCACCGCGGTTCCACACACTCCCGTGCCACTCCTGATCTTGCATTTCTGCTAAGTGTAAAGGCATGGCTTCCTTGCTGACGATACGGATGAGTTATCTTAAATACCACTTTTTTGCTCTTCAGCTGTGCGGGCTGTTTAATTGATAGGCCAGGGAGGGCCTGGTGTGGGGGTTTGGTCTGGAATTGTCTAGACCCCATAATCAGGCGGCCAGTAGCCATGTGGCTGCTCCGCAGTTCTGGCACGAGATCAAGCGCAGTTCTGCATACGTTGACTGCGCACACCGGCCGTGATATAATGCATGAGTGAACGACTGCCTACACAGCTTCCTTATGCTTCCATTCTACGTGATTTATATAGTGCTGGGCCAGAATGCCCCTTTTCAGCCATATGGGAGAGCTTTGGGATTCTCTAAATGTACAAGAGTACAAAAGCAATGAGACAATGTCAGCCAGACTCTGAGGCCTCAAGTCCTAAAGAAAAGAGGGGGGGATTCTGACATAGGCAATGGGAAGTGACGTCACGGGAAGTGAACATATCCTCAGTGATTTATGCAAATTTCATTCAATTTGGCTTTTCCAAATAAATAAAGTGCAGAGGACAAATAACAGTGGTAAAAGTGTGCCAGAAAAAGTAGTGGAACTGTGACTCTGGCTGGGGCAGGGTAGGTGGGAGGGAGCAAAGTGCACCACATGTTTCAAGGGGTTGTGTATGGGCCAGATAGACAGCCAGGTGGGTGGGACAGGCAAAAGAAGGAACATTTGCATATGGCCTTTGCGAAATCAATTGCCTCTACTCGCTGATGTGAATTCTGCTGGAACCCGATGAATAAATAGTCTGTGATCCCGGCGCATTCCCGGGTTATCCCCCAGGAGTGCATGACCGCTGCCTAAGGGACTAGTCACCGAGGACCCTATGATGACTGCACACCTGCAGAGTGGCGTGAACCACCTAGTGTTAAAATAAATTCCTGTGGACCTGGCCTGGACCGATATAAACGGTATCTTGTCATTGCATCAAATGCAATACCATCGAATGCCATACCATCGAAAAAAAGGCATCAGACAAAAAAACATTGAATGTATTTTTTAAAGGTAAAGGGTTTAGTTTAATTATAATGGGTTTTAAAGGTTAAAAAAGGGGGAAATGGGGCGGACCCCCCCATTAAAAAAAAGAAATAAAATGCATTCAATGCTTTTTTTTCGATGCCTTTTCTTCTATGGTATGGCATTGGATGGTATTGCATTCGATGCAATGACTATAAACCGTACAAACTGTAACATATAAGCACATGAGATAACAATTGGACACGTTTTCCAAATATCGGGGGGGGGGGGGGAGATATGGGGTGTCACTAGATATCATTTCATAGCGTTAGCAGGACCTCCTCCACCTTCTGATAGTTAAGATGAAGCCAGATAGAGTCCATCCAGGCTGAAACGTCATCCATGCCTCGTGACTGTGCAGTGAAACAGATCTCAGTTGGAAAGTAACTGCCATTGGGCGGCAAAATGAAGAGGCATGCTTTAACTTAAAAAAAAGAACAGTTCCGGGATGGTGAAATGGGTTGTAAAAAGTAGTGGAACTGTTAACAGTAAAAATAAAAAGTAGTGGTACTCTGCACCAGATAGTTCCCGCTCACTTCGACCTCTGACTCAATATTTGGCAAGAAGACAGATGTTCCTAAAACATTGTTGGCTAAGTATAAAAGGTGTGTAGCGTTCATATCTTAGAATCGGTAAGCAGTTCTGTGTTGCAAATGTCAATATCAGATATTGCACAGGTTTAATGTAAGAGATATCTATGATCTCATGGCTAAGTGCCACGCCTCAATACTACGAGTCCAGGGTTAGAATTCCGCCATCGCTATGGTTTACTTCAAATGAGGGCAGCAAAAATAAATGTTTTTAATTCCTTGAAAAAAATACCTGGGGGACGGCTTCCACCCAGCGGTGGACTGGCCCATCGGCCTTTCGGCCTGGGGTCGAACGGAATTCTTGTTGGTGTGGGCTGATTTTAAAAAGTCATAACATTGGGCTGAAATAAACTTTATTCAACCCAAATGTTTACGTGTGTGTGTTTAAAAAAAAAGTGAAACCTCGTTTTATCTGGCTGCTGCAGTGTTCGCCGGCGCTCTCTAAACTCTGACTATGTTACTATGTGGTCTAACCTGTGACAATTAACACTTTAAGTTCGAACGAGAAAACAGGTCTGCACCCTATGCTCTTTGTGCTTCCTGCCGCCAGTCGTCATGGTGCCATCTGTAAGGAACTCATGGTGGCAACAGTAAAGACAGACACACGTCATCACAGTTCAAGCGTGTTTATTAAACTATATAATGGGTGAGAAAAATGCCTAATCTAAACCTAAATCTACGATGGGAGCAAGCTACCACCATCAAATAATAATAAGACCCAGTGGCGTCATGTAAAATAAAAAGGGGCCTATACTAAAAAAATAACTATTGCCAATACTTACAACTAAGTTACAAAAATAGTGTGGGATAATGTTCTCAGGAAAAGAAAGAATGTTCACCAAATGATAAATCAGGATGGTAGAGCTGGGGTCTCCCTTCCCCGCGTTTTTAGCACGGGACAAGGCAGGACCTTTGAGCACAGCACAGTCCTGGGCCTCGCCAGCACGAGGCTACAGTTCCTTTCAACGATGCCAGGAACTTCCAGGGCCAAGTCTCTTTTCCTGCAAAAGTCTCTTGCATTAGAAGGCCGGCTGTACCAAAAACAACAAACAAACAAAAGTTTGTTTGGTAATTACCGTTGGGCGATTGCTCTAAGCCCCTTGGATCCCCCTCAGCCGGGCTCTGATCCTTCTTGCAACGTTAGCCTCCCTCAATCGGGTTCACTACGGCCTTTCACTCAGAAACTTATCACTTCACATTCTCAATGTTCTTTTCACATTGTGGACATCCCTCAGCCCTGTTCACACTTGTTGTCACAGTATTCATGGGTATATTACTATTTACCCTCAATTCGCAGGCATCCCTCTGTCGGGTTCACATTTGCCAGTTTCACAGTTCTCAGTTTTCCTCAATGTGTCAAAGACTTTTGAGAGTACGAGGGGTTTTGCTCGACCCTCGTAGGACCACTTTGACACTTTACACTAGCCTCTCCTAAGGCCTCTTGGTCTTCGTAGTTTCAACAAAACAACACAATCCCAAAAAGGCTTCATTCAGAGTCCTTCGAATGATCGCCTCCGCAATGCCTCACCACTCTGCTTCTGAACCTTCTACTAGGGTTTCTTTAAAGTTCAATTACACAACTTCTTTGTTCAACAATGTTGCCACCTGCAACCTTGGGCCCAGCACAGTTCGGTTTTACTATCTGTCTACTCCGACTCACCGGCTGTGCTTAACAGTTGTAGTGTCTTGTCGCAGAAGTCAATAACATCCCCATCCAGTCGCCTCTCTCGTAAAACCGCTGTTTGGTGTAGCCAGTGATCAAAGTGAGTGGGAACGGTCGGCAGCGGTGTTCCACTACTTTCATTTTTTTTTGTTTAACATTCCTCTACTTCTTACGACCATATTAACCATTCTATATAGACAATGTGTCCATTCATGTCCTTGTGCAAGTGTAAAGTTGTAATGGAAGCCTTAGTTACTAGTCACTTATACTATTGGAATGCCCCGGCTGCAACACTTGCCACATGTTGCACTATGCTTCCGCCTACCCTCTCTCTTGCCAAGACCACAGTTCCACTTCATTTTTCAGTACACTTCTACCACTGGGCGTAGCGCATCTTCTTCAAAACCTCCCCTATCAGGAGCGAGTATAGTTCCTGCAGTTTATCCCACATTGCCCCCAGTAACCACTCCCGGTCCACACCCTGCATCGTTAGCTTTGCCCTCATGCCCCTCAGCTCTCCCCACAACTGTCCCACCGTTAGCACTCTCTCACTCTTTTTTCAGGCCCCTTCCGCAATAAGGAGGTCTTGCATCGTCGCCTTGGCCACTTCCCACACTGTCTTTCAATGAACCACGCCTATGGCATTGGTCTGGAAATATTATGGATCTCTTTTCGTAAAAAGTCCCAAAATACAGGGTTTCGAAGGAGGCCATCATTGCATCACCAATGTGGCGTGCCCTTCTTCCCCTCCTCTATCCACCATTCTGTTGTGACCATCTCCTGGTCCGACCAAGTCACTGCTTCCACCCTTGGTGACGATACCATTGCGTCCTGCTCCCTCTGAAACAATCTGAGGTCAATTCCGGTGTAAGTATGGTGTGGACGAGAAAAAGGTGTATCCTTCCGCCTGGGGGAACCTGGCCCTCCACTCAAGTCCCCTTTTAATGCTAATATATATATATATATATATATATATATATATATATATAAACGCTAGTATAGAACCTAAATATAACAATCCTTAAAAAGCATTAAAAGGGGACTTAAATCATGGTATTATCTGCATCCATCACCAAACACACACACACATACAAAAACACACACGCACGCAAAAACGCACACAGACACACACGTCTCCAAACTTTCACATATGTTTCATAATGTCACAACAAGTATATACACATTTTAGCGTTTTATGTGATTAAATTGAAACAAATTCAGCGAATGCGATTTTGTCAATATTTTTTCTTTTTTTAATTTGGTCCCACATGTATTTGGTGGAGGGTCCCCCGACCCCAATCTCACTATCTTTATTATCATGATTACCCCCACACATATATTTTTGGCCAAGTTCGATTAAACATATTCGTCAAATTCAGATTCGACAAATTCTTCCATGATGTAGCCTCCCTATCCCTTTCTTTACGCCTGCAAATGAGAGAACGGGGTCAATGTAAAGGATCTGTTTTGGCGCTTAAATATATTTCCACTCATATCATCATTATTATTATTATTATTATTTATTATTACTATCGGTGCAACCAAAAGGTGCTAGCAATGAAATCAAATGGAAAGGCTAACCTCTTAGCACAAACAAGTGACAAGAACAGCTTGGGCTTCTCTACTAAAATTATAGGTGCACTGGAAACATGTAAAGCTTGGTCATGCACCCAAAGCTGGTCAGACAGCACAGCGAGTATAGCGCTCGCTTTGACATCTGTGCAGAGCCTGCTGACGCAGGTTCGAATCCCGGCAGGGCCAAACTCGGCCTTTCATCCTTCCGAGGTCGGTAAAAGAGCACCACACACCGTGGGTAATAATAAGCAGCGCTCAGATACATGAGGGTTCGTATCGCTATATAAGTGCAAATTAGTATTAATAAGGGGAATCCGGTAATGCAGGTCCTCTATTTGTATTATTGGAACTGTCTTGGGTTGAAGAAGCTATGTATAAAATAGCACTACCTGTAAGACAAAAAAACTTTCTAGAGCTACGGGTTTGGGTTACTTTTCATACCCACAACTCTCTGCGCATTGGGCTCCAAACTGGAGGGGAACTGATGACTACTGGGTGGCCTGCGGCATGTCTGACCTGGCTCAAAAGACTTTCTGTTATCTGTTAAATTAATTTGAAAGAGAAAATCCCATATAAAAAGATATAAAAATCCCTGAAAACCAATACCTCAGTGCCTTTCCTCGATCACAGACAATGTAAATGAACGTCCTGGGGGCAGCTTTAAAAAGAGCGGTCGAGGGACTCCACACACTGCATCCTGACTGGAGGCCCTGGAATTCCGTGAATTCATTAAAGGGCAAAAAAGTACGCTGAGCGCAACGGAACCTTGTGGTGGAGAAATCGAGGGGGGCCTCTAATGCGTTGTGATGCAATATTTGGGGACAGGGCCTAAAAAGGGCTTGCGCAGCCTCAAATCCCAAGTAGCTATTAAAACTTTAAAGGAGGAGTGGCCTGTGTAATTAAAGGAGTGACCTAAAAGAGCCAACCGAGTTTACATATGTTCTATAAAACAGCAAAAATGTGGATTCAAAAGATGAATTTAAATATGGTTACTGTGTGCAAACAATTTGACCAAAATAAATATTTTCAAGTATGAACCAGAATATTAAATCAAAAGGGGTCAAGTACACCATGCAATCCCACAGTTCCTCTGAAAGAAATTCATTACGCATACATACTAATTAAAAACACTTTAATGATAATCCCAGTCTTTTAATTTCCCTTTCCTGCTTGAAAAGTACCTAATTTCACATTTCTTTAACTGATGTTGTGATCCTAAGTATTACTGGATGGGACATCTACTGGCAAAGAGCAGTGCTGACACTCCTATTTTTAAAGAAATTTAGTAACAGAGGTCAGTTAGGAGAGCATTGGCTCAAGGGAAATATTTAGAGACTGCCAGGTCTGAGTTTTGGCTAGCCCTGCCCCACTTAAAGCCCTGTATGTATCACAGTGTGGAGCTGTCGGCTGTTTACACAGAGTTTTGCATTTTGGAATCACCCTGGTGGTCATGTATAATTGAAGAGTAAATTGCATTGAGGGGATCACATTGGTTTGCACTTAAGTGCAAATTATCCCATCTGTGAAATGTGTTTCACTTTTCCACCACGTACTGGAAAAGTGAAGAGTAAAACACACTCTTTCCTTTTCCTGTACATTGGTCAAAAAATATAAATGCCTCCCACCATCCCATCTCCATAGTGGGAGGCATTCATGAATCATTTTGGAAAACTGCGCAAATGTAACACAGGAGCTCGCTTCCATCCAGATTTACGTGTTGCATTTGCACCCTTGTGCAAACGGATTATAACTAGCACGGAGGGTACAGCGTGCACAGAAATGCACATATTTTCAGACTGGCCTCGGGTGGAGACGAGGAAATCATCTATTATGCACTTGTATGTAATGAATTAGTAAATAAGCCACCGAAAGGTAGTATCAGATCATTGACTTGTAAGAGCGTCGTTTTCTTGTGTATTCACATTTTATTCAGCATTTATAGGTCAACAATTTAAAATGACATCACATTTTACATATTATATAACACATATTAACTCCACCCTTCCACCCATTCAATCTCCTCTCTCGTTCTTTGTACCTTCTATCTTGTTTGGCCTTATCTTCTCTTTGCCTAACTTCCTCAAGGCTGTTCCCATCTATTTTAAGTAATATCTGTCCTCCCATCCATTCGTTCTGCGCAAGCGTTTTCTCGTCAGCCTTATCCTTCTCTCCTTTCCATCTCTTAATCTCCCTGTCTATTTCTGTCGACAGATTTGACCGCTCACACATTTCTTCTTTGCCTTGTATGATCTTATAGATGTCCTCTTTTCTCTTATTCTCCTCTGGACTATCATCGCCACTATAAACAGGGGGGTTCGTATATTGCATTACTTTACCCCATCGCCACGTTCATCTCCTTTAAAGGAAATAACCCTATTTCTTACGTACTAGCGCCTTTTTCTTTGGGTGAGGTAAGGGGAGCTGAAAGCTGAACACCTTCCTCCTTACACTGACTAAGCGTCCGCTCCTCAGGTGGTGGTTCTTCCCTTTCTTCCTGGTACATTTTTCGGAGCTCTCGAATTGCTAACCATTCCTCTGATTTCTTCCCCGTGTGCACAACGTGCAAGTATGTAGTCATGTGTTGCAATCCCGCTTTTGACAATGATCCCCCTTGTGGCCATGCCATGAACATTTGATCTGCCGTGCCTTTCACCCATTCTGCACTATACTGTTTGAGCTTGGGCATATGCTTTGGTAACTAACTCCATTTATATCATTGTGCTGTACAGAATAAGGTCATCATGACATGGTCTACAAATCCAAGAATATTTACCAAATGGGTTCATATAGATCCCTTTTCTTATTCCGATACAAAATCACCCTCTGTAATTTTGACATTTGCTGTAAATCTATCAACCATGCCGAAACCGATGGCATTGGCTCACTCTTCCAGTTCTGAAGAATACATTTTTTTGCTGAAAGCGAGGCTCTGAAGAACCAACACCTTTGCGGAAATGACAAATCCTTTATCAGTTCCTCCTCCGCGAGAATAAGAGTTGTGATCTAGTGCATGGCAGGCTATAAGGAGGGCAAACAACTGTCCACTGTGAGGCCTGTATGCAGGGGGTCTCTGGCTGCTTGGCCACAGGCTTTGAGGCCTTCCCGCACTGCACAGCTATACTCAATCGATGCCCACGGCAGCAGGAGATTTGACCAAAGACCTTCATTGGGATTTGTTCTCTCACTCTAAAATATTTTTCCAAAAGGTATTCCCTTTTTACTTCACATCTCCCACACTGTTTCTTAAACGTTCATTCACTTTCACACCTCAAATCCAACCCTTACAATTCGAATGTATCTTGTGATCACAAATGTTTATAGCACAACTTTGAGGTTGTGTGAGCATCTATTCAGACGCCCCCTTGAAGACTCACACATCCCTACTGAGCCACTGTTTATAGGAGCAAGGCAAACTTACTCCTGCAACAGGTTATGTGAATCTGTCCCCAAGACGTATATTGTATTGTCATTTGTAATTCTCCAATGGAGCACCCTTGCACACCTTAAAGCGCTGCTGCAGAGCGAAGACTAGAAAGGGCATAAACACTGGCAGGAGATTTGTTTGAGAAGTTCATCCTGGGAAGAGAAAGTTTGGTTGTAATGATGCTTTCACCCCATTCGGTGACATCCTGTATCCACCATCTGGTGCCAAATCTTTCAATAGAAACTGCACAAAACTTTGTGGCATTCATTATATATCATGTCGATCATGCAGCCTTAATCATAACATAATGATGTGTTATTTATGTAGCGAGTTTGCCAAAGCGCTGTACATAGAACATATTTACATACAACTATCACCCAACCGAAGTTGGTACTCATTTATCGACCTCGGATGGATGAAAGGCAGAGTTAGCTTTGCCGGGATTCGAACCTGCAGACCATACACAGATTGCAGCAGCGAGCGCCCAACCTACCGAGCCATCTTACTGGCTACCCGGTGTATTAACGTCCTGAGGGAACACATGGCGATAAAGCTTTCGTGAAATGCTTGTGTTGTGTGATTTCAGTTATCCTGGCTGGAGGAGGGGTGTGAGGGTGGTTAGGAGGCAGTATTTAATGCCGTGGGCCTTTTAAGGAGATGGTTTCCACATGCCTCGGTTTCTTCCTGTAGGCCAGTGGTCCCCAAACTCTGTGGCTGGCCCGCATAGGGGCGCCGAAAGCCTGAAGCATGTCCATGGGGAGAGTGTGGTACTTCAAAAGGGGATTACAGTGATTGCTTTCAATAGAAAATATAATATAAACATTTAATAGAACATAAAAGCAGTTATAGCTTTTTGGTGGGGGCCAGAAACATTATTTCTACTCTAGGCAGGACTCAGTATAAAAAAGTTTGAATACCACTGCTCTAGGCACAGTGTCCAGAGCACAGTCTCAGACTTGATGCGGCTGTACTCCGGCAGCCAAGGATGTTGAAGTACCATCAAAGCATTTTGAAGCACCCGCTGCATGCATGTAGCACTTTAAACAACTAGAAATACATCATTAAATCATCAATTCTTGGCTTGGCTGGCTGTAATTTAACAAGAAAGCACAATGCTGGAAACCATGAGGGTTTTGGGTGGAGCTAGGGGCAAGGGGTGGGTAAGGTGGAGCCATGGCAGGTAAGTGATAGGCTTGTAAAAAGTGAAAAAATAGGGCTAAAAGGAAAGAACACTATTGCCTAACTTCAACGCTGAGGCCGCCCTTCTATTGTGAAAAGGACCACAGAGAAAGAAAATGCATGACGCGCCTTCCCCTCTTTTAATTGACCGCCACTCTGACCCCTTAATGGATATTAATGGCCTGTTCTCAGTATCACACTCCCGCAGTGTCTGCAGCCATCTAGGCACGTTAAGGTGCTTAAAAAAAGACAAAATAGAGCAGAGCTCTGCCGTCCACTGGGAACAGCTGATACTGCAGGTGCAGTGCGTGGAGGTCGGTATGTGCTTGGCATTTCCCCGGATTCGGAATCTGGGGAAATCCGGCCCAACTCCAGCACTAAGAAAAGGGGGTTGGTATTTGGCCGACATGTGCACTTTTTGGGAGATTATCCCGAAATACAAACAGGTGGCTGATTGTTTAGTACGCAGCGGTCTTCCATTATACGAAACCTTTGCAGGAAATCGCTCCAATGGAAAGTGCTTATTTCCCAATGAGACTTTGTGTCCCGTAGATTCTGGATGGCCCTATGGGGGGGTGTAGTCTGCAAAAGATTTAAATGGTTAAGCAGCATGTCATGCGTCTTTTCTCAGTGCATCATGGGGCGGACTGGCCTATCGGCCGTTCAGCCATCGGCCGAACCAAATTGGACTTGATTGGGCCCTCAGACAGTTTTATAAGGAGTAGATGAGCCTTGGGGTGCACGTGCTGTTCCTGCAAACGGTATGCCTGCAACTCCGATCGCAATTGTAACTGTAAATGACACATGTATGGATGTATTCTTGAAGATGCTGTTTACTTTAAAACCATGCCCATTTGCGGCTGCTTTCAAATTAATCCCACTTCTGTCCAACTACGCCTTTACTTTGTGAATTGACCGCACTGTCCGAGTTCACTGGTCATTCTTAATTGGGCAAAATACTGCAGGAACTGCCTTCACAGGACCACGCTGCAGGGTTTTCCATCGGAGAGTGTATTTACGGGAAAAGGCTTGGGGGCAATTTCTGAAATAACCAACATTGTGAACATGTCTGGCTAGGGATGGCAGCTCAGCGAGGGTCGCTGTAATATGCCATGAAAGGCCTATCATGCAAAATAGAATAGTAGCAGCGACTGTCTGGCAGGCAAAGCACTCTGACTTATTATTTAACAACTCTCCTAGGCTGGACTGTATGGGCGCATTTACCTTTCCAATCAATTTATACAAAACAAAGGGGGGTCTGGGAGCCTCTCTACCAGCACAAACACAGCCCATTGACCTGTTGTTGGGTGGATGGGCCCTGGGAGAGTCTCAATCAAGTCTTTAGCTCACTGTCCCTTTCACAGAGGAGAAATATCCCAGCATGTCAGTCTTTGTCCTGTGCAGGGGCAGTCCAGCACCGAAATGCTATGGCAATTCTCCTCTGAACAAGAGTACCAACAGCAACCTCAGGCACGTGTTTCAGCCTTGTTGGGCCTCATCAGTGAGGTGGAGCCGTGCCTCTCTGAGAACAGTGAGCAAGAGGTCCATGTCTGGATTCCCCTGGTAATTTAGGGTGATTATAATTGGTTATTTATAACGCGCTTAATACCCAGAGGGTTCTAAGCGCGGACCCGGGGATGGAACCTGTGTTGCACCGTGCCGTCTTGTGTCCAAGGCGAGCGCGTTGCCCCTGAGCTAGCCTCCACGCTGCATTCACTGCAGCATGGAAACCTGCATCTTAAGACCACATTTGAACACTGAAGCATTTGCTGAGACCACACCTGCAGAGAACCCTACAAATTGGGCCAGTTTTCTAGCCTAAGCTCCCAATGTGAGAACAGAAGCGACAATCCCCACTACAGTTATCGTGAACCCGGGAAACCATCATATGCCAATGAGTAGACTATCTTTCTGCAGCTCAGATATGACCGGGTACTGCCAAAGCAAGCAATAGCATTAAGGTGATCAGGTTGCTGCTATATTATTCTGGGAAGCAGCTTCGTTATGCCAAGTGGCTGCTCATTTATGCCAAGTGGCAGCATCTACAAACACACGCATGCCATGCAGTGCAGCACAATTAAGCAGCAGTGCTTGACACAGTTATGCCTGCGTGTTTATTGCATATAGGCAAAAATCTAGTTCAAAGGCGCAGCGTGGTGCTGCTCGGTTAGTCCCCGGATCACTCCTCTTGCACGCCAATTTCCATCCCAGAAGATATTCATTGCTTGTCATTTCCATCCGGGCTCCACTGCATTGCCCCTTATTTTCCAACCCGCATCTCTTGCATTGCTTGTCATTTCCATCCTGGCTCATATGTTGCCGCATTTGTCCAGAATTCTATGCATTTTTGCCACGTTCTTTATCAACGCGACCCGTTGCTTGCTGTGGTCGTCTCTGCATCCTGTCTTGCTTGGGATTTGATAGTCAGATCTCTGACGTTGCTGCTGTTTTAATCCCGGGCGCCTTGCGTTGCTTTTGCCGGTTTGGTACCCCCTGTTGCTCTTTGCACCTTTCCTTCTTTTTCCCCTGTGGTTTGCTAGTTAAAGGATCTGTATGTTAATGATTTCAGACAGGGCTGTGGTCATCCAGTTCATTCGTTCAGCGTCAGCGGGTCGCTGGCGGCTGACTGTTCTTTCTGGTGTGAGTTCTTGCGCTGCACACCAAGCGGCAGACTCTTTTAGCCTGCGAGTCTGCAATCTCGCTCCAGAGGGGAGATGTCTGGACTGCCCTTGCCTTGCCAGCTTTGGTTCCTGATGAGCAATGTTACAGTTGTAGTATGTGACTGCTCAGGTCAGTCACATGTGGGGGTAATTGTACAATAATCATACAAGGAATGAATTAGAGTAAAATACATGTAGGTCTGGTGCGGTTTATGGTCATTGCATCGAATTCCTTGCATCTAAATGCATTTGCATCACATTTTTTCCATCTAAAAAATTTACCGTTTTTTAGGGGGGGGGGCGCTGGCCACGTGACAGCCCCTTCCGTAACTGTCTTGTTGGCCCTTGGGTCGCTAGCTGGCTCTACTAGTGGTGCATCGTGCGTGTTCACAGAAAACTGGACGTTTTCCCTTTTCTCCTTTCAGCGGGTTTGTCGTGGGCAGTGGTGGAAGTGGAAAAAAGGAACCGGTGGTACTCTGGCTGCATCCAAAAAAGAGGTAGTGCCGTGGGATGGTCGGACATATTAGGGGGCGGGGGTGTAGTGGTGACCAAGATCACAAACTTTTGCTCAAATTCTTGGATTTCAAGGTCTACACAGTAATAATGTCTTATGGAGTTTACTTACAGAAAAACACAAATTGCATATTAAAGCCACACGACAGCATGAAAATCCTTACAGCAACATATTAAACCAAAAGCATATCATTGTGGCATCCATTTTCCCATCCTAAAGGGTAAACTACAAGTCCCAGAATGCAAGATAATGCCAACCTGAATAATGTAGTGAACCCCACCGTACTTTTCAGTGATTTAAGGCATGTAATACAAGGAGTTGTGCGTGTAGTAAACTCAGATAGATAGATACGCACATTCTTTGTCACAAACTTCCAACTCGTTGTTATTCATGATGTTCACAACATTTGATTAGTGATTTAGAGCAAATGCATTTTTTTACATGTAAAGATAGTAGGCGTCATGGATATAAACACATCTTTACATGGGCGCTTTGTGTTGCTCACTTTGACTTGGACTATCACAGACTTGCTGTGCTTTGCGAGCTCTTTGAGTTGGGAATCTCCCAGCATGCATATGAAAGGCTCTGCCAGGGATAACGGTTTGCCACCTGGGCACCGTAGCCGCCTGCAGAGGCACAGAGGCTGTGTGTGTCCGCCTAGAGCTGAGACTTGGGAAACTGGCAGTGCTTGAATGTCCGGCCTGAGCCCATTCTGTAACTGGCTCGAGAGAAAGAAAAAGCTTCCAGGCGTTGTTTCTTGAGCCTTTGAACTAAAGGTACGCTCTGTAAAAATGAAAAGGACTAGTGGTCCTGCGCACCAATGATTTATATTACACTTCAATTTCTGGTTGTGGGTATTCGGCGCGGCATAAACGCTCAATGAGTCGCATTTCCTGTAAAGTTGTGAATTGACGCGATTCACGGATGAGGGTTTGAGGGCCACTTTTTTCTAGGTGGGGGCCGGCCACTTTTTTGAGGTGAAGGGCGGGCCACTTTTTTGTTCCAGGGTCCCGGGCCTATTTCTTGTCCCAGTCGCACCTGGAGTGCAGGATAATAATAATAGGGTATTTCTGATATAGCGCTACACAGCCATAGGTCTCAGAGCGCTGAAATAACAGCAGACATTATTACCCCGCAGAGTGCTACTCTCTCATTTGTTTTGTTGGCTGCATCACTGAGGCTGGCACTTAATGGTTCCCACCATTTACATAAAAGCTGCTTCTCCCCAGACTCCTGCGGCCCGGTTCTTCTGCTGAAGCCCCTCCCTAACCACAGCCAACCCCGCCCCGCCTTCCACCGGCCTGCACCCTCCTCGACTGTGTTCACATTTTCAGCTTTACAATTTTAAAGGGACAGTATGTGGCTACCTTTCGTTTTCAATAAATACTGTACAAACGCAAGTGATTTGGGATATTGCTGCCTGCTATTAGGAGGAATCCAGGGAAGGGAAATCAGAGGGCTCGGTCAGTTGGCAGTGCCCAGCAAGGCACTCAGTTGGCTTCCATTTTTGATTGTTGACCAAAGAAAGTCCCACAAGGCATATTCGTGGACACAGGGCTGCGATTAAAGGTGCTAACGTGACAAATGTAATGGCCTGAAATGGCAGTTACAGCATCACTACACAGGCTTCTGATGTTACATCAGAGTCAGCAAGCCATCCCATGACAGGGACGAGGCACGAGGGCAGAGCGAAAGGGATACCAGGCATACGCAGGGGCAACATGTGATCAAGGTTTACCCATACCCAGAGTTCTCTTGCACCCCACTCCCAAACAAGACTGCAGCGCTACATGACAATATTAAACATTGGCGCTTTAGGAAAACTAGTAAACACCAGAACTTGAAACAAAAGAGAAACCACATGGATTAATGAACTGTGAGCACTGCAACCACTGGGAGTCAATGACAAATACCATACCTTCATTTTTATTACATTTTCAAGTTAGTTCTTGTTATTTTACATGTATGTATTCGCTTGGCTATACAAAATTACACATGTTCACTTTTGCATTTTCAACATAAGGGCGCTTGAGCAGGGCAGAAGGTGTAGTTGGGTTGCCACATAATAAAATATTTCTCAGAGCAAGTATTTGACTTATATGGCAGATGTTATTTTAGTTGCAATTAATGTCAACCAAATACCTAGGTAGAATATTGTTATGAGCTGCCTAGTATATATTATACAGTGACTATTGACACTGACTACATTTCCTCTCAGTCTATTACCATCAGCAGGGCCAGCCTTAGGGCAGGGTCGCCTGGGCAACTGCCTGGGGCGCCATTAGTCCACCCCAGCTCATGGGAGTCTTTCAAGGTCTCCCCCAAGCTGGCGTGGTGGAAGAAGGCGTGGCAGGCGCCCTATTGAAAATAAATGCACCCTGCACTTGTGCTGGCGCCGGGCTTCCCAGCATAGGGCGCATTTAATATCAATAGGGTGCTGATGCTTAAACATTGGCGCCGTATTCCAGTAATTCACTCCCTAAATAGGCGCGGAAGTGGGAGTTAAAAAAATGTGCTCCCCCTATCCCTATGCCTGGCATTGACCAGGGAGCGTTGGAGGGAGGGCACATTTTTCTTTCACAGCCCGGGGCGCTGCCACAACTAAGAACAGTACTGACCATCAGATACTGCTATCAGCCAGCTCAATGGTACTCAGTTTCGGTATGTGGGACTATTGCCACTAACTCAATTTCCTCTTGGCCTACTACAAGCAGGTGTTACTATCAGCCAGTTGAATGGTATTTGGCTAGACTGGTAGGCGGTTGGGAAAAAAGGATCAGGTTTCAGCGCTCTGCAGATCTCTGCACTTGCTGGCGGTCGAGGACCGAATTAAATTTAAATTAGGCTGTTTAATTTACAAATTTGTCAATGAGCTTGCCCCAGAGTATTTTAGTGCCGAAGTCCATCGATACTACCCCGCCAGAGCACTGCACTCAGGAGACAAGCTTTTGTTGAATATCCTGCGCACAAAATCTGTTTCCAGAGGGGATAGGAGATTTGCAGTCTTTGCACCTAAGCTGTGAGGTCATCTCCCGATGGAGATTAGATCCTGTCAGTCACTAGTTCAGTTTAGGAAGGCTCAAAAAACCCACCTGTTCAATTAGACTCTCCCAGCTCAGGGATAGCATGTGTACACGATCTGAGCAGCACCTCATCTCGAGGCCTTGTATCCACCTGCGCCCGTAAACAAAATCAGATCAAAATCAAATCTGTATATCAGAAGGATGAAAGCCTGAACAGGTACTGCCATGTACCGAACAGAAGATTGATCACACACAGAGGTCTGCAGCAGGTGCAATGGGGAGGGCCAAACACTGTACGTGCACCTGAAGCCACGCGTTGAGAGCCAAGCAAAGCGTGGAAAATGGAACTGCTCGAGCCACCACTTAATAACGGTGGCACCCTCTGGGCACCATTCCATTGCACGGGTTTTTATTCCTCTCTGTACCCAGGCAGCGAAGGACAGACCATATGCGTACATTCCAAAGGGGGCATTGTTAGGCCAGAAGCTAACAGACATGTTTCTGCTGTTTTGGGCTTCATCAATGAAGCACAACACGTGTCCACCTTCTCGGCAAGAAAGTTTGGATTTTAGCAGTGTTTTTAGTAAGGTAAGAAATCGAGGGGGGAGGAGGGGGGCTGTAACGAAGGGTTATGGTCTATAGGATGAGCATGGCATGAAGTTTCCCCAGAATGGGACAGTGAAAAAGAAAAGCGTCTTTCTTCGTTGGTAGACTGATTTTTTGTATTGTCCCATGATGGGGATTCGCAGTGGGTCCCAGCAGCCTTGCACTGGATAGGTCTTGACACACAGGCTTCACGCATCAAGCAGTCTATCGACTGAAAGTAAAGCTCGCCAGCATTTCCGAAATAGCACAGTGCAATGTGACACTGGCTTCTCATCAGCGGAGCTCAGGTTCGAATCCCCAACATGGGACAATGAAAGCAAAGTGGCTTTTGGCTTTTGTGTTGTTGTCCCGTGCTGGTAATTCAAACCCAAGCCTCGCATTGCACTGTGCTATTTCATAGGTGCTCAATTCCTTTGGTTTCTATCAATGGGGCTTTATGTGTCAAGCAGTCTATTGAATGAAACAAACGAAATCCAACAACTCCGAAATAGCACAGTGCCATGTGACATTGGAGCAGGGCTCTGGATTGAATCCCCAGCACCGGACAAGTGGCTTTTCTCGCTGGTAGGCCGGTGGGAGCGGAGGGATCCCTGGCGCAGACCACACCATGGATTGACCAGAAGCAGCGAGTGGACTTGGGGACCTCCTGCACTGACACTCGCATAGAGTATGTGAAGCCCCATCTTGGACAGCTAGATGAGGTGGTGAACACAGCTCCTATTGACACTATAAGGCAGATTCCCATTGGGTCTCAGTAGTTGGAGTGGAAATGCATAAATATAATTAACGACCGAATCGTCTATGTTTGTCACATGAAAGTGTCCCCACTTCTCTTGAGTGGGGGGCTGGAGGGGACCCGAAATACACCTAATAGGGATGTAACAGTGAATAAAGACCGCCCCACAGATAGGAGCAGACTACAACTCCATGTGCAGGTAGTGTTTGCTTTATTTAATTACTATCGAGACAGGCTCAAATATAATCATAAAACTGTTGCAAACTGTAACTATTTATGCCTGACTCCTGAATTATTTATGATTCAACAAATTCAGGAACATCAGCAATACCTTTAAGCTAGCATGTAGAGCCTCAGACCCTGCAGCGCGAGGCGCTGCTAAACAGCAGCCATGAGGGAAACAGCAGGGCGACTCCTTCCTGCTATTCCATTTAGGTATTGCCACAAGCGGCACCTCACATAAATGGTGCCACACCCCATTGTGGCACCTGCAGAACACCACGATACAGGGCACAGTAGCACTCGGCCACCCGTGGCTCCCCTAAGAATAAGCCAAAGCTGAACTACTATGGGGCCCCTTGAGGGGCCCCGCAGTCCAACATTAAGAGTTTCCTGAGACCGACAAACTAAATACATAATTACAGGGGTTTTGCTAAACCCTGACCCTGGTAAACAGAGGGAGTGATTAGGAAGCGTGTGAACTTTGACCCCCCTTATTGTCAAAATCAAGTCCGTAATTACAACACCCTGATGCTTACAAATGTCTTACCTGCACAAGACAACCAGACATCTCTGTGCATTGCCCTACTTGCCATCACATCCCAGAACTGTTTCACACAAGCACCAGTTTTGCACTGTTTCAGGCTTATGTGGCCCCGCCCTTTACTGTGGACGATAGGCAGCATGAGCAACTTTCAATGTGTGTATGCCCTTCCCAATGAGCTGTGACCTATCAGGGAAAGGGGCCATTAGCACTCTCCAAACCACACGTGTCTGCCCCAGCCCAGTAATAAAAGATAAGACATCAATTAAACTGACTTGGGATGACCTGGGGCCTGTGAAGTACAGCTATGGCTTTTACTGCAGCTGGGCTTTCTTACTTCAAAGCCCTCATGAGCAGGCCTTGCAAATTCTTACAAATCCCACTAGACCTGGAGGGTCAGTTCCTTAATTTGCATACTCGACCTAAGAGAAATTCACTCGCCAGGTGACAAAATAATGACCTCTGGTTTCTATAAAACGTTGCTTGTCACCAAAAGCACACTTCATATTCAGTACAATGCTGCCACCCAAAGGCTAGTCATGCACATTGACACCTTTATTTGCTATTTACTGAAAACAAGGTTTGTTTTCAGTAAATGTCAAAAAAAGTTTCAAACATCCCCATACTCGCAAGCACGGTGGAGTACCCTGAAAATGGGTACTCGACCTTGCTGGAGAGTGGACTAGTAGATTTTGCAAGCCATGTAGTGCTAACCTGCAGTATACAAAAACACATCCCTTTTGTTAAGATTTCAAGGAGGCAGACCTGCGTGGATTACTGCACCTTTTTCCTCATTTTTGGGGACAAGGATGCGTACCACAGAGCAATTTAAGTGCCACCACCACGACTGTAGGTTGGGAGGCTCCCTTCAAACCTAGGGGAGGGAGCCACAGGAGCTTTTTAGGGGACCACCCCACAGTACTGGAACATATCTGGTATTCCCCTTATCAAACTCCATTCCCAGCTGTCCTGTCCTGCCATCTTGCGTCCTGTCGTACATCACGCAATGAGGGTCCTTCCCTCTTACATAGTTCCATTGTAACCACACTGCCCCCTATGTTGGTGGCCACTCACTGCACTGTATTCAGGCTGCCCAATGGGACTCCAGTGATGTCACAACCCAGGCTGAGCATTAACCCACTGTTGCCCGGCCCACAGCTCCCATATTGAAAACATCGGCATGCTGTCTACCTAACAGACTGCGGTTGGCCACAAAATGACCAGGAGGTAAAAACTTAGCTTTTGGGACTAGTTTGTTTTAATGGGCTTCCAATATTTGTGGATAAGGCAATGGGTGGTGATGGGATTTTCCTGTGGTCCCGCAATTTAGCCAAGTGACAAAGCTAGGACTAGAATTCAGGGTACTAGCTTCCACAGCAGTCAATGTAGCCACTTCAGCAAATGTTAGGCAGTGTGCAGCGCCCTCTAAAGGGATGGTTTAGCCACTGTCGCCAGTGCAGGGCCATCAACTAGATGGCTAACCTGCACGGTGTGCATAGAATACAGGTCGTCTGTAAGTGAACGGGATACTGGCACCAGGTGGGGACGGGCTAGGTTTTGGGATGCAAGGTGGCATGAAACTTAGTGCAACAGATGACATGCCAGGAGCGTGACATGTTTTGACACACACACACAAAGGTCGGACATATCAAGCACATTCACTACAGTCTGACATGGAAGCCCCTTCGCTTCCTCCACCCTAGCCCATAAGGTGGACTATGGTAAGGATTGTTTGATCAGCCCGTTTCATGGTGGGGTTAGCGAATACATTACGGTAGGGGCAATGTGGAGGGGAGGCGTTGCAGGTGGTGGCCCCCACCCCACATATAAAATGGAAAAAAGTGCAAAAAAAGAAAAGGCATGCATACAATTGCCATAGCATTTCGGTGCTGGACTGCCCATGTGGGCGGGACAAAGACTGATATGCAAATGGATATTTCCCATCTGTGAAAGGTACAGTGAGCAAAAAAGGTGTGCTGCAAACTCTAAAAGTGGGAAAAAACCGCAGAACAGGTTATCAGGCCACGTTCTTTCTGGAGAGGGGCGCCTGCTACCTTTTTATAAAAATGCATACAACCAAGGCTGGCCCAACCCGTTAGCCAATGTAAGCCACTGCCTAGGGCGAGTGTACGCCGGGCGGGCGTTGCCGAGAATGGGCACCACAACAGCAATCAGATTTGTTTTATTAGACACTGGCTGTGAAGAGGAGACAGAGACAGCAAACTGGGACTGCACACAGAAAGGCTTTGATTCTAGCGTCCGCCATCAAGCCCTGCTGTTATGATCAGAAACAAACTGCGGTTATCTGTGGTGTTTCCATGACCTGGCGTCGATGACCCCTGTTTGTCTATGACATTTGCCAAGGTTTTGCTCAATGTGAGCATAGCATAGCAGAGTATAGCATCCCAGCCAGCAACCCACCACCCCAGACATCCATGTCCATACAACCCACCTGAGATAAATTAAAAAAAAGACAACTTCCTGGCAAACTTACTTTCTCCTTCCACCTTCTCCGAGGTCCTGCTCCAGGTGATCTGCCTGGTCTCCAGCTTGACCTGGAAGGTCCTCCGCTCCGGCCGCTGAGACTTCTTCTGGTAGAAGAGGGTGAGGACGCTGCCCATCTCCAGGCTGCGCATGATCCTCCCGGCCTCGCTGGGCTCCATCCTGGGCTCTTCCGGAAAACCGTTGACATTGTTGGTCCGGGGCGCGGACATCCTCATCGCATGCCCGGGGGCGCGGGACCACAAAGGGGCCGGCGTGGTGGCAGACAGGAGTTGGCGATCGCCCAGCTTCTCTTCGGCTATTTATTGTATTTTGTATGGTGCCATCCTGCCGCCCTACAGTCGCCTCTGCGCCCACCTAGCTATGCGTGATGGTGGTCTCAACGAAATTCCCAACATCACAGCGCGGCAAGTCGCAGAGTAAAGTGGATCCGGGCCTACAGAAGACGTTGAAAATTCCCAATTCCCAACAACAAAGCCAGTGTCTCTCTTCTTCGCCGCCTCCAGCGGACACGGCAGCACCAGCACGACCGCAGAACATATAGATTGCTGTGGGAAAGAAAACACAAGGCAGGTTATTGGAATGTTGTAGCCAACAAGAAGATCAACCATGATAGGTGTGAAAGCCTGCTATCGCTGGTGGGCACTTCATTTGATTCCAGGTGTATTTTGGACTTGGTGGCTCCTGCCATCCATAGCATCCTCTTGGCGTCTGCGTTGGATTCTGTTGGTGGCTTCAATGAACCTATAAAATGGCCCTGCCATTGCTGTCCACCTGCAATCTATCTGATTGGCAGCGGTCCAGCTGTCCACCTGTAAACCAGCTGATGGGTAGCTGTCGAAGAACTCAAGCGCCAGAGCTACAAGTGGCTCCAGTCAAATTCTTTTAAATGGCAGGCCCCTTGGAATGCTGGGATCATCACCAGGACCCACTCTATCATTAAGAGTAACCTGCACAATCAGCTGCTCTTTTAAAACAAGATATATATTTTTAAGGGCTAGTGGTGTCAAGGCAATTTGCTTTATAATAAATTGTAACACTGGCCATTTATAAAATACACAGCATAAACTGTACTGTTTTTTTTTCTTCTTAAATAATACCATCTATTATTACTGCTGGCACAGCCCCGGGGGTCCCATAGTTGGCTTCTTAAAGCATGCAATGCCAGTGGCAGTTCACATAAAATGCTTAGAAGCTGGGGCTTTAAAACGGAAACGCCACCCCGGTGCCTGGCCCAGCTTGCCTCGGGCTCTCAGCTGAGTGCCCTGCTGTCAGCAGCCTAGTGATGCTGGCCAGTAGTGGGAAGGGGGGGGTCCCATTCTGTCAGCATCTGAGGGGTGCCGGGGCAGGAATAATACCACTCTATCACTAACCCCACCCACCAACAACAAAAGCTTTCAGGAAATATACATTAAAGACAGGCTGGACTAGATAGTGGCCTTGCTACTGCAGAAGAGCCAGTCAGCGCCACAGGGGTTACCTTATGTTCCTGGCCTCCTGCAGCAGGACGTCCTAATTCCCTGGCTGTCCTGGCCAAGGTCTGGGCTGGTGCTGGCTGGTGGTGCGGGCAGATCCAGCAGTGGGAGGGGAGGAGAGGGCGAGCAGGAGTGGAATTTTGCAGGGAGGTGGCGCTGCTCTGCCACCCCCACCTCCACCTCCTCCTCCTCCCGCCCCCTGGGCTGTCAGTGCTCTGCTGCCGCCCCTGACATGGGCGTCCAGAGGAAACTGCAATCTCACATGGCCGGAAAGAGAGCAGGAAGGAATTTCTGGAAGAAAAAAAAATATATAAGATAGGATCTGGGAGAAAGGAAACACGATTTGTGGCTGTTCAAACAGGGCAGAGGGGGCCATCTGGTGGTGGGAATGGGGAACAACAAAAGGGAAATATGGATAGTGGGAGAATGACCAAAGTCTACAGAAGCGCTGCTAAACACACCAGAAACCCGTCCAAGTTGCCGTGCATGAAACGGGCGCGTGTTTCAGAGCATTGTACTGAGACTGTTCAACGGGAGAGTCCAGGAGAGTCGAGTCATTTTTTCAGAACAAGCAGGTGCGTGTAGCGAGCAGATGTCCCCCTCTCTATCCCTTTCAACCTTTGCAAAGCTTCAGTCAGGTTGCCCTACCATTCGTATGGCTCCTCAGCTGGCACTCTCTTTGACATTGCACGGTGGGAAAAACAGTTTCGGTTTTTGTATAGACATGAGAAAGGCATTTGCCAGGCACAGCTGTAGTGGTATTAACTGGCCATTGGTGGTAGCAGGCACTGGCGGAGCGGGAGTGGCTGCTGCCGCGCAGCCCCACACATGGCCAAAAAATCGAAAACAGAAAAAAATACATTGTTTCTTTTTGAAGTCACTCTGCCTTCTTTTATGTTAGTAACAGAAATAATTTCTTTATGAAGGCAGTATGACTAGAAAAATATACTATTTTTTAATGAAGTCCGAGGGTTCCGCCCCGCCCCATGTCATGGAAGCCTACAGGCTGGAGGCCTCCATGCCATGGAAGCCTACAGGCTGGAGGCCTCCATGTCATGGAAGCCTACAGGCTGGAGGCCCCATATCATGGAAGCCTACAGGCTGGAGGGAGCCTATGACTTCCAAATGAAGTCGTTTCTGTTGATGTCACTCTGCATTATTTCTGTTACTAACCTCTAAAAGAAGGCAGAGTGACTTCAAAAATAAATAATCTCTTTTTTTTCTGTTTTAGATTTAGAAATGATGAAGTCAGAGTGGCTTAAAAAAGAAACCATTTCTTTTTGCAGTAATGGGGTTCGGAGCAGGACGATTTGGCGCGGCCATCTCGGCACAACCAGTTTGCGGCTGGGATGTTCTGCCAGGATGTTCTGGTGCAGATATTGGCCGCATTGTGAGCAACGAGTTGACATCACGGATGGGCTAGTGGCTGATTAAGTAAGGGGAGGTTGCGCGTGCTGCGTGTCCATGTCCCCCTTCAGGAGAGATGTCCCTACTTGGCGGATATGTCTCTTTACCGTGTATATGGCTCTTCTCTGTGAACATGTCCTGCTATGTGTACATTTACATGTCGCTCCTGGGTGTATCTGTCCCTCCTGTGTGTACACGTCTCTCTGGTGTGTAAGCAGAGGCATAGACAGGGTAGGGCCTGAGCGGGCAAGGCACACCCAAAATCTGTAAATGCCCATTCTGCAGAGCTGTGTGGGCATTGACACATGTTACTGTCACTGCGGTGGGCCCAAGTACATTAGCTTCAGGCCTCACTTGTTAGACAACCCTGGCTACGCCTCTGTGTGTAATCCCTTCCTTGATATATAACTGTGTCCTCTTTGTGCGTTTCCTATTTCTACCTTTGATGAGTTCACCGGTGCCACTTTTAATAATTCTGCCCTGTTGCCTGTAGCCTTCGGCAGTTGTAGGTGAAAGGGTCGACTGCAATTGATTCGAATGCAATAGTTTCCAGTCAAAAGGACCGGAAAAAAAGGTTGAATTGTTATTTTTATTTTGTGGGGTCTCCCCCCGACCCCCTGTTTTTGGTGTAAAAAACACTTTTTTTCCTATACGGAAGCCAAAAAATAAAAATACATTTAAAAAAAGGCATTCAACCTTTTTTTCGGTCCTTTTGACTCGAAACGATTGTAATTCGAATGAACGTATTCGACCCTTTGACTGGACACCGCCTTCGGCTACACCAGAGGGATATTGCAGACTGTGCAAATCCTGTGCAAATCCTTAGCGCCTTAGCTTAGGTGATGGGTGCCCTATGGACAATCATAGAACCCTAAGGCGCTCCCAGCCTCGACTGCAGCCTGTTTCCAAGGCATTGCCATGGTCGCGCCATGGTGTCGTTGGCGCGGTGCATGTTGTGCTGCACCTGTGCTGAGCTGGCTGCATTCCTGCCGCATTATGCAACCTCAGGCCTTCAGCTCGCCGACCCGCCACTTTGTTGTCCATTGCTACTGGATTTTTTCCTGAATTATTTGTGTAATTATACATGAAGGGATCATTCTCACGTGCTAGGTTTAGGAGGGAGGCCGTGAGCGATGACCAGTGAACTGGTGCCTTATTCACTTTGCTGGGGATTCCCTGATATTGAGGCTGCTATTAGGCTGTCCTGTTTTTCATAGTGTCTAATACCGTACCAAATGCAGACCCGACGCACTTCAAACCATACCACTTCAGAAAGTAAGCCTAAAATATAAGCACCATACAAATACACAATAAATAAATAAATAAATACAGAAGTGCTTACGGATTCACTGTGCTTATTGCACCCATGTCCACCCACGTGCAGTAGTGTTTGAAAGAGCATGGCATGTTCCCTCATGGAGATCAAAAGAGCATGGACCCGTAAACACACAGGCCTTTGACGTCTGCTCCATGCCTTGATTCCTCTAAACCACGCGCCCTTATTCTGACTGTCTCGAGGTTTTAGGATACAATGATTGACACCCGGACACTGACCACTGGGGTTTGAAAGGGCCCAATAGGGCCAGATGTTTGCACTGCAGGGGCTAAATGGAGAATTTGCGCACACACAGTGCTGTGTGCATGCAGCTCAAGTCGGGGCTACACGCGGGGGAACAGAGTCCACCAACTTTTTTAGAGGGTGGACTCAGTCCCTGTTAAGATGGATTTCTGAACTCTGACCTGGAGGGCAGAGGTTCAGAAGGCCAGCCTAGTTTCTTGGAACAGGGTAACCTCTGGACAAGTCAGACCAATCAGGGTAGCTATGGCAGGCAGTCAAGAATGGGTCTCAGGAGGAGTGAGGGTGACTGATGGACCTCAATGAGCACACAAAACAAGGACACTTACAAATTACTCCAGACAGGTGTTATATTAAAAATATAGACACATTTATTACAAGGCCTTTGTAACATAGACCATAGCAAAGGAATCACAGTAACACTAAGTAAACCAACACAACACTATCAATACAATGTACATACAAGACCATTGGGGTCTAAAGTTGTTAAATGCATGAAATATGTCGACAACCTAGATGGGAAGGAAACAGGCAGTGCATATAGTCTTTAGGCCCCTTCGACATTGATAACACAGAACTAATAGGCAGACCAAGCCCTAAGAAGAGAGGAGCCTTGTGCTCTATAGTACATGCAATGCAAGCCAACGCGGTTGTTCCAATGGGCAAAATAGGGTCTCTTCAGGGGTCTCTAGCAGCTCGGGAAGGTGGATGAAGCAATGAAGAACAAGTTCCCACTATTCAGGGAGAACCTCCACTTGAAGGCAGAGGCAGTTGCAGAGTGCGGGATGGAGTCGCTAGTTCGCATTAGCAGTGGAAAGGAGAGGAGCCCCCAGCGGCACACTCATGCGTAAAAGGGAACCTTGGCACCAGGGGCCACCGGTTAGTGTTGTAAGTACTCACCGGTCCCAGATGCACTTGGGCCCAAACTTTGCCTGTTCAGTCCACTCGGTTGCAGGTTCGTCAAAAAGGACGTCTCTGCGGCTTTCAGGTCCTGAGTTACAGCGATGATTCCCAAACAGGACAGTGGCGATTTCTCTGCTCCGGGTAGATGAATTGACCCACTTTCACTGCAGCAGGCTTTTGGGACAAGAGGGTCACAATTTCAGCGTACTTGCAAAAGACGTTGCCGCGGCAGGCAACACGGTAACCGCGTTTACTCCGGTCCTGGTGCACTCGTCTCACTTCTGACCTGGGAATGCCAAGTGTATGAAATTAAGGGTGTGGGTGCCGTGGACACAGAGCTAGCAGAATACCATGTTTCGAGGGCCTCCTCGAAACGGTGGCGGTGACAGAGAAAAGCAACTGGGTAAGCTGGTTAGTCCACTGGTTGGGCCAGTGACACTTCCGAGAAGGCTTACTTGCAGTTTTTGATGAAGGTGCCAAGAATAGTTGGTCCCACTATTCCAATGGGTCAAAGCGTCTTCACAGACCTTCTAGGATGACAAGATGCAGAGGGGTCCCACGGGACGACAGCAGGCTCAGGGTGCCAAACATTCCAGTGGGTCACCAGAGGTTCCTCGACTCAGATTCGTAGTTGCAGGATACTTGGATCCTAACCTTTGTTCAGTGGGAACTCAGGAGAGGGACGAGGTATTGGTGTTTTCAGCCTCCTCTTATCCAAAGTTCCCTTCACGCCAAAACGGAGAGGACCCAATGGGAGATCTGCTCACAAACACACACTCCATAGTGAACCAATCATGGACCACGGTGGTCCCAGTCATTCACAGCACTCCAGACTCTCTGGCACCCAGGATGTGTAGAGGGGACAGACACCCTAGCCCACATCCTGGAGGCACACACACAAGGCATGCAGAAACCCACGAAAGCTTGGTGTTTAGTGGGAAAATGCATGTCCAAAAGGGACTGTCCCGGGTTGACTCGACCTGGGGAAGGTGAAGGGGCAAGAGGGCCAAAGGACAGGACAAAGAACCTTGTGGCATGGCCATTTTGGAGCCAGGCCATCTATTTGTGCCAAATGCGGTTAGCACGGTTAACATGACAGGAAATGGTTACAAATAATGCAAAAAGATAGCTGCCACCAGCCCTATCCATGACACATCTGCACATCTAATAAAAAGTCAGTCGAGAGTTTCTAGGGCCTTTGGAAAATGACTACAGACCCAAGTACACTGTACTGGAAAATACATTGTGTACTTGTTACATGTTGCAGAAAAGTTGCAACATGGATCAGGACTAAGGAAAATAAAGTATCCCAGTACTGACTGTCTTAAGGGCATGTCAGTTTCCCCATAAAAAGTGAGCGAAAGCCCAGAGGAGTGCAGCTGAAGGCTGTGCTTCTCTGACAGTCAGTCAATGGTATCTAAACAGCAGCAAAAAAGTTTGGGGGTGTACACAAGGAGGGAAAATTACATACAATTATGACATCTTTCCTAACACTCGCCCCCCCCTTTGAATTTATGCATTAAAGCCAACCACAGGGATCGCACCACAGTTGTAAGGTTTGTAGGCCGGACATTTGACCACTGCACTATATAACCTGATGAAAAATAAACGACTAACAGTGAAATGTCCCATAACATTTGAATTGGTTTGTGGAGTTTAAAACATGCACACCATTTAACATTTTCAAAAACACTATTAGACGAAAAATATACTCTCTTGGTTTTGCGTGCGTGTTGATTTTATGAAAAGCAAATATTATTCGTCCTGTGCAATTTGGGTGGTTATGCAAAGCCAATTTAATTAAATGTTCACATTTCACATTGATAAGCTAATTTCTGGTAACGTCACTTCCCATTGCATTTGTTGACGAGTCCCCCCACTTTAATTTTTAGGACTTGACCCCTTTTAGTGAGCGATGCAGAAACATCCTTCGAGAATTACAGCTATAGGATCTGGTAATACAACGATAATGCTCAGTGTACCGACGTCTCTCCCTTTACCTCTCTTTGCCATGTTACCAGTGCATTGGGAAAAGGGTCGGGTCACTCGCTACCTTAAGGAGATCGTTTCTAGAAAGGTTTTCCCAGACAAAACACTGCACAATTCTTCATAAAATCATAAAAATCATTCTTTGCAAATGCAACATGTTAACAGGCACAGTACCTGTCAACGTGCCACATTTGCAAGAAATGATGCTTTTGGATTTGGCGTGAGGGCGTTTAGACGTGGCTGCAATGTCAGCCACGTCCAAACGTGCCTCGCGCCAAATGGGCTGTGCCAGAAATGCTCCTGCGACAAAATGGGCACGCCAAATGGGCCGCTGCAGTGAAGTGGCTTCACCGAACCGGCCCACGGCGAGACCGCAGTGCCAAAAGAGGGTGTATCGATTGGGGCTCCCCCAAACAACACCTAATGGCCCAAACTAAAAATTAGGGTACAATGAGGTTGGGGCACTCCTTATGTGGGTCGCTTGAGTCCTACAGCATAATGATATATGATATGATATATTTTATGTATAGCGTGCCTATACAGAAGTGTTTCAAGCATAGCGTTCAGCATTCCGACAGGCTGAAGAATGAGGAAAAGACATGGCCAAATTATAGAGAAGAAATTATCTACGAATGGGTGGCCATTTTTAAAGTTAATGTTCACAACAATCCAAATACTAATAAACAACAAAATTACAAAACATTTGCCCAAAAAGAAGCAAAAAATAAAAAGAAACATACTTCCTTTCTCTCAGATAGAAATGTAAGGGTCCGTCAGCTACATCGAGGACCAATACCGGGTGAAACACGCAGGGTGATTTTAGCACTGTGACGCCATTTTAAGTTTCTCACTACAATAGTTCCATGTAAGCAGCAAATGGCGCCCACTCACAAGGTCATAGCAAGCAATACCTAATCCCCCACACTAGCGTGAGAAGGGGGTTTAGATTCTATTAAAGACAAGGAGGCAAGTATTATGCATAACAATCTTTACTCTGAACCACAGCAGCAAAGAAGTAAAAACTTTATAATGAAAAATTATACTAAATGAACTCATAACACAGTTCCAAACATCCTAGTCCAAAATGGAGGGCAGGTCATGCCCTGGAGGCAGCCAATAGGCCGAGAGCCAACCCCATATAGGTCCATTCCTCTAGCACCACCTCCTCTTTCAGTCGCTGATCTTCCTCAAACGCCCACTGCGCACTCCATCCACAAAGTACGAAGAGCGAGGATCCAACTGAAAACAGGCGGAACTGAACTTTCCGGCAACTTGAAACTGAAACGATCTTCCTTCCTGACCAGGACTTCTCACCCAAAAGCTGAAATAATAACCAAACACCAGTAACGGCAGGAGGGATAATACTTGCCAGTATTAGCCAGAGCACAAGGATCCGGTCTCCAACTGTAAAACTTGGAAACCTGACAGTTTAGCCTCAAGGCAAACAGGTCTACTGCAAATGGACCCCAGAGAGATGCTATGCGGGCAAAGAGCACTCTGTCTAACATCCAGTCGCTTCTGTCCTGAAGATGCCTGGAGTTCCAATAAGCAACTTCATTGCTGACCCCCGGCAGATATTCCGCCTTTAACACAATGGGCCTCATCACGACCTTGGCGGTAGCCATGCCGCTATTGGCGGCATGGCTGCCGCCGAAATCGCGTCCGGGTCCGGGTTCCCAGAATGAGGAATTACCGGGCCATTCCGAGTTCGGAGGGCCCGGTAATTCCTCCTTCTTGGAACCCAGACCCGGACCTTCCCCATTCCCATTCAGCCCCATAGGGCTGAATGGGAATGGGCGAGGGAGCGAACAATGGGCCGATTATGAGCGGCCCGTTGTTTGCTCCCTCCTCCTCTCGCGGGACCCGCTGTGCACATCTGGTGAAACCAGACATGCAGACCGGATCCCGCAAGGGGACCTCGTAATCAGGCGGGACGGAGTTGACGGTGCCGGCACCTTTACCGGCGCCGCTAACCCCATCCCGCCTGGGTTATAATGAGGCCCAATGTCCCGGTTCAGGCAAAAATGCCAAAACTCCCTCGCCAAATCCGCTAGGTCCTTGAACCTAGAGCCCTCCAAATGATTGATGTATCTCACCATGCGGAGGAGGACAAAACAATTCCCATGGTCCTTGAGAAGGCTTCGGACTGCAAAGGTCCCCCCCAACAACTCCGGACAGTTGATATGCAGTTGTTTCTCTGAATCTGACCACTTCCCCCCTATGGAAACCTGACCCAACCTGGCTCCCCAGCCCACTCTGCTGGCATCTGAATCCAGAATGACATTCAGAGAGGGACCAAATATTGCCTTGCCATTCTAGGCCTCCATGTGCCTGAGCTACCAAAGGAGCTCCAATCTGGCCTCGGGAGACAACACCACTACCTGTGAGAAAGACAGACACCTGCACTGGCTTTCAGACGCTGTAGCGCTCTGTAATGTAGGGGGCAGGAAAGATAGCCTGGATGGGCGCTGACAGCATCCCTACAACCCTGGATAACTGTCTGAGGGAGATCCTTCCTCTCCTGAGGAGCAGACAAATCTCCTTCCTTATCTTTGAAATTCTGCTGTCCGGGAGAAGAAGGATGCAAAGCTTTGAATCTATATTGAAGCCCAGAAACTGGATACATTTCCTAGGCTTCAATATGGAATTTTTGACATTTAACACAAAACCTAAACCCTGTAGAAGGGTCACTGTAAATTCCAGATAAGTGCACAGAGTCTGAAAATTCTGGGCTAACAGGAGCATATCATCCAGATATATTATGATCCGAATCGCTTTGGACCTCAGGAGAGCCATCACAGGCTTCATTAGCTTGGTGAAACACCATGGGGCTGATGGCAAGCCAAACAGAAGGGAGGCAAACTGCCAAACTCGACCTCCCCACTGAAACTGAAGAAACTCTTGGTGAGGAGGAAACACAGGAACCACTAGGTATTCGTCCTTGAGGTCCAACTTGACCATTCAGTCCGCCGGAAGAAGAGGTGTCCCTGAGTAAATGAAACCCTTCCTTTTTGAAATGGCGCTATACTACAAAAGAGTTGAGGGCCTTTAGGTTTATTACTGGGCGAAACCCCTGGTCTGGTTTCGGAACTAGGAAAATGGAACTCAGAAACTGAGAGGCCGTGTAGGAGGCCGGGACTACCGCTCCCTTGGAAATGAGGTCCCTGGCCTCTACATCTATCAGAGACTGTTTGACCTCATTGAACACCAAGGGAAGGGGATAAGACAACTGGCAAGAAGGAGAATAAAACTCTATGTGATAACCCTGAACAGTCTGCAACACCCACGGGGCCCAGGTGAGGGCTTCCCACTGTGTAAGGAACCTCGCCAGTCTGCCCCCTAGACCTCTGTGGGAAAAAACCTTTAGCACATGAGAAAGTACCTGGTGCTCCTCTTGATCTTCCGGCGCCTCTGCCGGCACGTCCTCTCCAATACGAATTTTGCTGAGGGTAAAATTGGGTTTGCGCTCCCCGAGCAGAGGAGGAATTGTGCGGGACTCTCGACGCATACTGGCGGGGATGGGAGGAGCCCTGGGAAAAACGCCCGGAGGAGCGGGCTCTCCCTCGCCCAGCCTTGTTGAAAACCTTAGGGGCAAACACTTTCTTTATGTTAGTTTGTGCTTTGTCCATAGCCGTAAAAGTATGGATATATGTGGAGAGATCCTTTAAAAAACTAACTCTGAACAGATTGCCCTGGGCTGAAGAACCCCCTTCCCTCTGACATGTCTGCCAGTTTAGGGTCCAACCTCATAAGTAAGGATTTCCGCCTCTCCTTGGAGATGGAGGCGTTTGCATTGCCGAGCAGGTAAACGGTGCGTTGGATCCACCCTCTTAAAGTGTGAAAGGCCACCGGGGTATTAGAGGATGCCGCCTCTTCAGCCAATTCATACATTTACGTGACTGGACCCAAGACGTCCAACAGTCTATCTTGGCAACTAAGGCCACCTCCTTCTTGGAGTCTTTCCCCTTTTGGGAAAGAAAAGCCGCCATGGACTGGTCTATTTCAGGCGTTAAAGCCACCTTGTCGGGGAGCATTGGCCTAGGGCATTCCGACCTCAATTTATTCCGGTCCTCCTTAGGCATGAGACGTCGGACCCAAAACTTTAGAAATGAGGAAACTTCCTCAGAAGGATGCCATTCGGCCGCCCTGGGGTGTTGGATCAGGGCCGGATCAAAAAACAGGACCCCACTGACATCCAGGACCGGACCTTCCTGAAGGGGAACTGAGGTTACCTTCCTTTTGCACCTTTTAGGGGCAAATCCGAATCTTCCGAGCTATCGGAGGTTTAAATAGCAATACGGGGCCCAGCAGCAGGCAGAAGTGAGGGGGCTGGCCAAGGGGTAGAAGAGATCTGCTGTCGGGGCTCTTCCCACCTGTGCTTTAGACCCCTTTTAGGGGAAGACACAGGCGACAGGACAGGTGAAGGACTGAGTTGTCCCTGAATGTGTTTAGTCTTACTTGTGCATTTTTTAGGGGCCTGAGCTGTGACAGAGGAGCCAGCTTCTTGGGAAGGGTGAAAATCAGCAATGCGATTGATTAGCCTGTCAAAAGCTGAACAAGGGTGTTATTGGGACTTAATAAGGGTTTGTACAATGATGATTGGATTGCCTGCACCAGTGACGGCTGAGAATGAAGGGACTGGTCTCCCACACCCTCTCCCAACCTATCACTGTTTTTGGAAGGGCGCACTTGAGTGCTGGCATCTGCAGAAGAGGGGAACCCACTCTCATCCATGACAGCACCCCTCCTCCCCCCAACACACAGATTAATAAATGCAAAGCAAGGGTGAAAGAATATATGCTTTAACACAGAGCAGCCTCAACTGTTGCATATAGGAACACAAAAAAATAGCCGAGCAGGCTTACTTCAGATGCACACCCTAGCAGGGTGAGTAAAGCAGCAGGGAAGGGTAGCCGCGTTGTTATATTAACAGGCTTTGCCTGTAGCCTAGCAGGCACTTTTACGCGAGCAGCGTATTGTTAGAATTTAATTAAAGTTAAAAGAAAGGGAACGGGTAAAACAAATAAAGAAACTGCGACGCGCGACAGGCCTGAAGCTCAGCTTCTTATACGGGCCCTGTGCGTCACACTGAGAAATACGAATAAAGAGACATGGCGGCCCGGACAGGGTTGCGTGCCTCAGGGATAACAACTCCTGAGGGAAACCGGTACGCTCAAAGCCTCCTTTCCCTTCAGGCGACGAGCGAACCAGAAATGAACCCCTCAGTAGGCAGAGGCGGCCCTCAGCAACACGCAGTGCTCCGAGGACACATTAGAATTCTCCAACTAAATTTCATCAGAAACCGAACATAATGAGAAACACAGCATGAATGGAAAAAAAATACGTTCCAAAGTGAACGCTGTCAAGTGAACATGTCACAGAGCAGTGTAAACCAATACAGGCAACAAAGTAACACTACACCAATTAGCAGTCTCTAAGAAACAACTAAAGGTGTGACTTAGCTGTGGTGTCAGCAGCAAAGAAAGAGGAGGTGGTGCTAGAGGAATGAACCTATAAGGGGTTGGCTCTCGGCCCATTGGCAGCCTCCAGGGCATGAACTTCCCTCCATTTTGTACTGGGATGTTTCCCTTAATACTGTTTGGAACTGTGTTATGAGTTTATTTAGTAACATTTTTTCATTATAAAGTTTTTACTTCTTTGCTGCTGTGGTTCAGAGTAAAGATTGTTATGCAAAATAGGAGCCTCCTGACTGCCATAGAATTCCATTACAGGGAAAAATAATATAATTCTCACACTGCTTCGAATGGGCAGACATTTTATTATTACTAGTATTCATATTTTTAAACCATCTTTATTGGGAAAATTCTTCCGGTACAATAAAATATAGGGGCCATTTAATAAAAAGTGCATGCAAGGGGCTGCCAACATTAGTACGTGCATGCTGTTGGATACACTGCAGATTATTCTGGTCATTTACAAAGCAAAGTGTAATTGTGAATAGAAAATTAAGCTGAAATAATCTTTAATCTTCGCTTTTACCCCCCTGTTTTGTAATAAATGACCCGCTGCCTGCAATTTACACTTTGCAGGCAGTGTTTTGTTATGGATTCCTAGCAGGTGTATGCGTGAGGCGTGTTTCCTAGGAATCCACTGGTTTTACCTTAGCATTAAAGTCTCATGCTGGCGTAAAACCGACTGCTTTTCCAAGACAGAGGAGGAAACCAAAGCAGAGATGCAAACACCACCTTGATGACCTCCTATTCCTTAGATCCATCACCATTGACTATGAATTGCAGGGATGATCGTAATTGTAGTCCAAAAAATCTGGAGTGCCAAAGGTTGCAGAGCCCTGCCCTGGAGTGTAAAAGTAAGGCATAAAGGGGGCGTCACTAGACAGCATGCCACAAAGACGTGTCTGCCGTGAGCTTTGTGCTGGGGCGCCCGCTTCCTTGAAGTATAACGAGAAAAGCAGCCCGTTCTTTTCCATAAAGCCTCCAATGGTGTCCCAGAGTGTGGAGCACGTCTAGAAGGCGAAACTGTGGAGTGAGAATTCACAGACGAGGTGTTTTCTCTTCCAACACTGTAACGGCTGGGATGGCAAGAGGGCGGCTTACGCACCCGGCTCAGGGACACAGGAATCCTGCAGTGCCAAAACGCTAGAAGCTGTTAGGAGAGAGCACCCCAGCAAGACTTGCTGATCTGCCTGCTAAGCCCTCTGGACTGGCCTGGAAAGCGCAGAAAAACTGAGCTGAGATCCCTTCCCGAACTGTAGCTGGAGCCCGGGAGACAGAGCGACAGCGGCGTCCGCCCGGACAAGAAGGTGACGAGCGGGGGAGCACACACCGACACTCAAGCAGGCTGGGATGGTGGCAACATCCAGGATGGCCATCCCTTGTTCCCACTCAACCTCATCTTACCCATAGCGGGAGCAGATGAATGCAAGCAACTGGCGAGCTCCGGAATCGGAGGCGCCCATGGCCCCGGTGTGGTAATCGATCGGACCAGAGCATCTGGATAATCCACACCTCTACTGATCCCGTGCCCGTCCCTGAGGATTGATTCTCACAGTGCAGCTAACACCGGAGGAGCAGACCTAAAACCCATAGACCTACACCGGCCATTGTCACAGTCTTCTTACAACCTCTAAACAAGCACTCAAACAAGGGCCTGTGAGGCCACTGGACCAGATAAGGGGGTCCACTGAGAATCCCCCACTGGCGGGGGAAGAGGAAAAGACCCACCCTTGGCGGGCATTATCCCTGAAGGTTCTCCCTCAGTGTGAATTCGCCGCACAGTGCACTGTAACGCAACTCCACTAGCATCATATCAGGACACCGGCACATTTTGCAATGACACAGTAATGGAGTTGATGCACTGATGCATGCAGATTTCTGGGTAGGGGGCACAACCCCATATTAGCGACAGTATCTTTGTTCCGAGTGATCAGAGGGCCACCAGATTAGCACTGGGATATCTCCTCCTCACCGGCACATTTCACCACCGGATCCCCTCTGGGAGCACACTCTACCCGCCCTCTGGCACAGATAGGTCCAGCGTCTCGCTGGGGAGTCCCGGAGGCTGCTTCGGAAATCGCCTGAACCTGTGCTTATTGGGTTAACCCTTACTACTCGTGGGGAGTAGCAGACGCCATCCTCAGCAATGCCCAAAGCAGCAGCAAAGGGGAAATCAACAGACATCACATTGTTTTTATCCCATCAGGACTCCAGAAAACTGGTTATGCAGGCAGTGAGGTCTGAGGTCCACTGACCCCCGCCAGGCCCGCTTCTCCTGGTCTCTTCCCTTTCCAGAAAGGACCTAGAAGACATGTTGAAGGGCTTCAAACAAGACATCATGTGCAAGATTAAGCAGGAGATAAAAACCTCTAAGGATTCCTTGGCACAGTCAATCTCGGACCTGAACACTCACCTGCTGGGCCTGGAGGCTCGAGTTAATGACCTGGAGAACACATCATGTGAACAAGCACATGACTACACTGAGCTCACGAAGAGGGTGGAGAGGGATTGAGCAACACCTGAAGGATGTCTGGGCTAAACAGGCGGACCTGGAAAACAGATTGAGAAGGAATAATGTTCGCCTATGAGGGGTGCCATGACAGGTTTCAGACAAAGAACTTCCGGCATACATGAGTGCTCTATTCAGGTCATTGCTCGATCTCCCAGACGTGGAGGAACTCGTCCTAGACAGGACTCATCGCGTCTTTTCCTCTGCCCAACAGAGACGCAACTTGCTCCCGGACGTTCTATCCTGAGTGCATTTCTACCATCCAAAAGTAGAGATCATGGCCGCAGCTAGAAGATCAGAGCCTCTGAACTTCTGGGGGGCAACCCTCACGCTCTTCCAGGACCACTTGCCCAATACTCTAGCAAGCCGCTGGCATCTGCAAAAGGTAACTTCATGGCTACAAGCAAGGAATATCCGGTCCCAGTGGGGGTTGCCCTGTAAATTAGTCTTTGACCATAATCAGGACTATACCATCAACTCGGAAGCCAAGGAGTTAATGCTCGAGACGAACAACGACAACACAGAATCTGGAGAGCTGGTGGCCCCTGTGGGATATATGTTGGGGTTATACCTAATGTTGTGGTATTTTACGGTGATAGTGTAAAGAAACGCACTGGAGGTGGGTGTCTGTACTGCTTCTCTCTATATGGCAGAGGAGAGTCACAGAGGACCCCAGCCAAGATTCTCTATAGGGTAGCTATGGTCGAGCAATCAAGGCCTAGCTTCTCAGGAGGTGATGCGGGATGGTTCTTAAGTACAGTGTAGTCCCAAAGCACCCACAAAGGAATGTCCACACACTGTATTAGTTAAAACACAGTCTTTATATAAATAAGGTTCAATGTTATATACACTATCACGATAATACACTTTGTGCTCCGACAATTCTAAAATGGCAAATATACACAGTTCTAGGTGGTACCACTATTACTCTGATTCCATTAAAATTCATCAACTCTACTTAGTTCAAATAGCAGACGAATCAACACAGTAAAACGATATCAACCATACGCTTAAGAGTAGGACAAGTTGGTTAGACAATGGGGAGAATACTGGGTACCTACCACTAGGCACAGTTCCGTATGAGGATCCCCCCACCTGGGAAACCTGTAAATAAAGATATATCGTACAAGCCCACTCCATATTTTGTCTATTAGCATCTTATCTTCTTCTATAGATCTGCAACCCATATGTACCTTGCGTTGTAGAGTTCTTCCTCGGGGAATCGACGGGCCCTTCTTGAGTGTGCTCCCTTTCAAGCAGGAGACACAGGTCGTCGAACTTCCGAAATGAAGAAAGGGTGAACGTTGTCATTGAGGCAGCAGCTTCAGTCCTTGCGGTGCTCGTAGATGAGTGATCGAAAACGTCCTGTAACAGGGGAGGCGTGCGGTGCACCTCGACAACAATGGTTCATTGCTGCAAAGAGTCAGTGAAGAACTTTGGCTCAGCAAGGGCGTTGAATCGTTGGCGTCTGGTGTTGGCGAACGGGACGTGACCACGGCTGGCTTCAGTAGCTTCGTCAGCGTCTCTGAGGTCTTCTTGTGGCGGCAAACCCACAGGCAGATTCTCCTCGGTCATCGAAGACCTTGACTTTCTCCGGCAGGACGAAAGCGGTCGACGATGATGAACAAGGGAGTCCTTGGATCAAATGTTCTTAGGCAAACTGGAGCACGGCGGCTCCGGTCGGCGATGGGGGTCGGCTGTCCGGTGCTTTTCTTTGTTCTCCTTGGGGGTCCCCTTCTCTGGTCGACAGCCTTTCGTAGGTCTGTCTACCAGGGAGCTTTGGCAAAGATCAGCTGGTGCACAATGGTCCCTCAAAGCTTGGGAAGAGGTCTCCTTACCAAGTCCTCTCT
The DNA here is from genome assembly GCF_040938575.1 of Ambystoma mexicanum. NCBI lineage: Eukaryota > Metazoa > Chordata > Amphibia > Caudata > Ambystomatidae > Ambystoma > Ambystoma mexicanum. The sequence continues at coordinate 1,251,963,922 of NC_090933.1, read as the reverse complement.
TGGATCAGTTCTTGAAGACACAGCAGCTTTCAGATTACATGGAAGGGACCAGCGGTTCACCTTCTTCTTCCGGCTTGGCTTCGAGAGTAAGCATCAAGTATCACCTTCAGCTTCTGGACGATTTCTAGCAGTGAGAGGCCCCCAGATAGACTAGTTGATCTCCCATTCACTCTGCAGAGTCACAATAACTCAGAAGGGCATTCAGGCAGTCAGGCAGCCAATCAGGCGCATGGTGCATTCAGGCCCTTCTTCTCCATCCAGACACTCACAACACAGAATGTGGATTCGGACAAGTACTTTGCCGTTCAGCACTACACACTGCAGTCATACCAGTTTCGGGCAAGGCTGTCTCAGTCATTGTGCCAAACACTAAATAAGAGACACCCATAACACAGAATGCGTATTCTTCCCACACTCCATTTACCCAGGTCCCACCCCACGGGCGTACCCACAACATGCGGTCATTGGGTAGGCCCCAGCCAGTCTGGTCGGCACTTCCCCACACTACCATATATGGAATGTCCACCCAACAGCCAGTCAGGGAGAAGGGACAGAGTCAGGGCTTCCCGGGACTTCGGGAAAAGAAGGTAACAGGTGATAGACAGCAAGAGGCCACAGGGGCCATCTTGTTTCCTATCAGAATCCGCTTATTCCAATGACAGGGCCTGGGCATCCCAAAATGCAGGATGCTCAGGGCACCTGTTAATTCAGCACAGACCTGCCACCAGCCCATACCCTGCTCTGTGGGCCACACACATGTGCCCCAAAACATACACTAGGAGCACAGGGTTATACTCCCATCCATGGGTGCCATAAGGGTATCCCAAGGGTCTGTTCACCAAACCAAATACAGGAAGAGCTGCACCGCCAGGAGTCCCACATGAACTCCTGCGCGGAACACAAGTCAGAACACATGATGAAAAGCAATAAAGGACAAAGATTCAGAGGCCCTGTCCCTCCGATGCATTTCCAGCATCATAGTCGCCCCTCCAGACAGAGGTTAGGGTGCCTAATCTCCCACAAGATAGACATCCTTATCCAGATGGTCAACATACCTTCTGGAAAGGACATCTGCATTATAATGACTCTTGCCTGGTCTATGCTTTATGGTGAAGTCTAGCCCTTGCAGGCTAATGGACCACCTGAACAGTTTCGGTTTTCACCCTTCATCTGCATAAACCACTTCAGGGGCGTATGGTCTGTTTGGACCTTGAAGGTAGACCCCGTAAGGTAGGGCCTAAAACGCCTAAGGCTCCAAACTATACTAAAACATTCCTTTTCAACAGTAGCCCACCTAAGTTCTCTACTCTCGAGTTGTCTACTGATGAATATGATCAGATGTTCTCTTCATTTGTCATCTAACTGGGACGAGACAGCTCCAATTCCCGTGTCGCAGGCGCCAGTTTGAACGATGAAGGGCTTGCTGTAATCAGGCGCACACAACACAGGTGCCCTACGCAGACTTTCCTTCAAGCCATTGAAGGCCCTCTGACAGTCTTCAGTCCAATTAACCTTCCTCAGTTGTTTGGGCGAAGTCAGCGCTGTCAGGGGTGCAGCTATAGTTCCATAGTCTGCCATGAAGTTGCGATAATACCCAGTGAGGTCCAAAAAGGGTCTCACCTGGGTTTGAGTAGTGGGAGTCTCCCAGTCATGTACATCCTGTACCTTACTTGGGAGAGGTTGGATTTGACCCCCTCCTACCTCATGACCAAGATATGTGACTTTCCCCTGAGCTATCTGGCACTTGGTGGCCTTGATAGTGAGGTTAGCCGTTTTCAAGGCATGCAACACTTTATTCAAGTGAATCAAATGCTTCTCCCAAGTGGAACTGTAGACAGTGATATCGTCTAAGTAGGCCACACAAAAGGCCCCCAGCTCACTGAGTGCATGGTTGACTAAACGTTGGAAAGTGGCAGGTGCATTCTTCAACCCAAAAGTCATGACTCTAAACTGGTAGAGCCCCTCAGGTGTTGAAAACGCAATCTTTTCCTTGACATGGTCCGTCGAGCTATTTGCCAATAGCCTGAGGTAAGGTGGAAGGTGCTCACAAATTTGGCAGCATCTATGGTGTCGACAAGCTCATCAGCCCTCAGCAATGGGTGCGCGTCAGATTTGGTAACGGCATTGACTTCTCTGTAGTCCACACAGAACTTCCAATCCTTGGTACCTGCCTGGTAGCTTGCCTTGGGGACAAGGACCACTGGACTGGACCAGGGACTGGTTGAGGGTTCAATAACACCCAGATCCAACATCTTGGCGACCTCAGCCTGGATGTGGTTCTTAACTATATCTGACATACAGTAGCACCTGCGTTTGACAGGCACACTGTCACCAGTGTCAAGTTCATGCCTACACCACCGTGTAAGGCCTGGAGTCAGTGAGAACAGAGAGGCATACTGCTGAAACAAAATCCTGCAGGCTCTCTGCTGCTCTGTTGTCAGATCTGTAGAGAGATGCACTCCCTCCACTGAGCCATCCTGAGGGTTGCTATGCAGCAAATCAGGAAGGGGCTCACTCTCGTCCTCTTCTTGCTCGGAAGCCAGCAAGAGGCATGCGACTTTGGTTCGCTTATGGAAAGGCTTGAGCCTGTTAACATGGAATACCTGAGGGGCTACCCCAGGGACTCCCAAGTCAACCAGATAGTTGACTTCACCCATCTTGGAGATTATCCTGAAGGGTCCAGTCCACTTATATGCCAACGCTCTAGGCTTGGTAGGCTCCATCACAAGGATTTCCTGTCCCGGAGTCTAATCCACTTGCGAGGCTTTAAAGTCATGCCAGTATTTGTTCAATTCCTGGATGGCCTTGAGATTCGCTGTCCCCTCACCCATCATTTTGTCATCCTCCATCTGAGGCCTAACACATAGTCCCCCACTTGCTTGGCAGGACCTGGAGGGGTGGCTTCCAAACCTTCTCAGATCAAGGCAAGGGCCCCCCTCACTGGATGTCCAAAGAGTAACTCAAAGGGGCTGAAACCAACACCCTCTTGAGGTACCTCTCTGTAAGCGAACTGCAGGCATGGCAGGAGGAGATCCCATTTCCTCCTTAGGGGCTCTTCCAAAGCACCTAGCATGCCATTTAGAGTTGTATTAAATCTCTCGAGCAGACCATTGTTCTGGGGATGGTAAGAGGTGGAGAACTTGTATGTAACTCTGCACTCTTTACACATGGTTTTCATGTAACTCGACATGAAGTTGGATCCTCTGTCAGAGACAACCTCCTTAGGGAATCCAACATGGGTAAAAATGCCCAGGAGCGCCCTGGCAACCACCTTGGCCATAACCGTCCGAAGGGGTATAGCCTCAGGGTACCTGGTGGCATGATCAACCAAGACCAGGATGAACCGATGTCCACCTGAGGTGGAAGGGTCCAGCGGACTGACCATGTCGAAGCCCATCCTCTCAAATGGTGTGCCCACCACTGGCAACGGTTGCAGTAGGGCAATAACACTGCCTCCAGTCTTGCCAGACAACTGACAAGTTGGGCAGGTCTTGCAGTGGGACTCTACTTCTTCTCACATCTGGGGCCAGTAGAAATGGGCAGAGAGCCTTTGCTTGGTCTTCTTGGTACCAAGATGACCAGCCAAGGGCACCTCATGCGCCAACTGCAGCAGGAAGTGCCTGTAAACCTGGGGTACCACCAACCTCTTGAGGGCACCGGGTTCAGACTTATTGGGCTCACTAACAAGGAGCTCACCCTCCCAATAAATCCGGAATGTCCTAGGCACTTCTCTCTGTGCCTGGGACGGGGCCTGTTTCCTCAGACCTTCGAGAGAGTGGCACTGTCTCTGACCCTTACAGAAGTCCGCCCAGGAGGGTCCCTCTTCAGCTAACAAGCATTGAAGGTCGAGGTGGTCCTCCAGGTTGAGTATTTCTCCCACAGGAGAGTCTTCTGGCTCTTTTCCCACAGAAGTTGAGGCTTGGGTCCCCACTGGATACAGCCTGGCTGGAGCATGAATCCCAATGGGTGCTGCAGGAACAGCAGGAAGAGAAGGGGTCCCTTTCGGAGAGGCGGTCTTCTTGCTCTTCGTTCTTCATTGTGCCTTGCGTTTCCCCATTAGCGAGGGTACCGGACTCACAGTCGGACCTGGTGTGACCTGTGATCGGGTGACTGCCGCAGCAGTAATGGGTAGACGATCCGCAATCATCCCCAATTCCACCAAATCATTTCCTAACAAAATGTTAGCAGGTACATTGTCCTGAACCAGGACAGGCAGCTTCGCTGTCTTGTCTCCAATCATAATGTTGACTAAGGCTACAGGCGATAATTTGGGAAGCCCACCAGCTAACCTGGTAGTTCGCAGAGGAGCACTTACATAGTCCTCTGGCTTGAGCAGGGTCCTGTCCACCACTGTCATGCTTTCCCCAGTGTCTCTCAAATCAGTAGAAGGCTGGCCATTCAAGAGGACACTTCTCAAAAACCTATGGGTGTTTTGTGGGTTTGTCGCCAGTATTTCCGCGTACTGGTCCCAGGCCCCAAAGGACACTAGGGAAATCTCTACAGGAGCACTGAATGTGATACCTGTAGAGGAGGGGAGGACAGTGGCCTCCACCTCAGGTACGAAGTAGGAGTAGGTCAGGCTGACAGCCTGGACTCCAAGTGCCTTACCCTTACACTTGGGGTCACCCCTTTTGTGATCCAGAGCCCCACAGTCCCAAGTGCCAGGAGTGTGGGGTACAGTACTGGAACCACTGGGACCCTGCTTTGAAGCAGGTAGACCACTACTCTTACTCCCACCCACAACAGACTTATCCCCACTAGGATTTTGGGTCTTAGGAGAGTAAGGTTTTGGTTTACTCGACTGTGATTGCTTTTGGGACTCCTTAGCCTTCTGAGAGGTCCCCTTTTCTTTGGCCTTGTCCTTCCCACTGGTGTCCTTAGCGGACACCCAGTGGGAGACCCACTTGTCAGCCAGCCTGGCCAGCTTAAAGGGATCTAAAATGTTCTGGTCAGCAACATACTGACGCAACTCCGGTGAACAGGCTTCCGAAAAATGCTCAAAAAACGTAAGGTGTGATAATTCAACAAACGTTTTCACTTTGTAACCATCAATCCACCACATCATGTTCACGTGCACAGCACTCACCCAGTCAATCCAAGACACATTCTCTTGTTTCTTAAATTCCCTGAACCTTTTAAGGTATTGGGTAGGTGTCTTGCCAAACCTGGCAATTAAAGCAGACTTCATGCACTCATACTGACTCCTTTCTTCCACACTCAGTTTCAGAATACAGTCATATCCAGTCTGAGGCACTCTGCTTAACAAACACTTAGCCCAATCTCTCTTATCAACATCATGGATTCCACAAGCCATCTCAAACGCTCCAATCCATTAGAGGATATCAAAACCCTCCGCATACACACCCACCAAATCTTTCATAAACTTGGTGGCTGGGGACCTGACACCCTCCAATGGTTTCACAGAAGTCTCCACTCTAGCTTTCTCGAGCTGCATTTTTTCTGGTGCACAGTGCCCCTATCTTTGAGTGCTACTTGTTGTGCCAACTCCTCTTTCTTCAATTCAGCTTCTGTTGCCAACATTCTGTATTGAAAGGCTAACTGTTCCCGTTGTAGCTCCAATTTCAAAAGTTCAATCTTCAGGGCTTCCCCCTGAAGAGCAGTGCTGGGGTTCGGAACAGAGGCAGCAGGATTGGTGGCATTCCCAGAATCAGATTCAGTAACAAACCCAGGTGCTGAGTCCTCATTGGTTGCATTCCCCCCTTCAAGAGCTTCACAATCGTTCTGGTAGTCCACCAGGGCAGCTATCAGCTCAGCCCTAGGTTTATCTACACAATCTAACTCCCTGGCTTCACAAGCACTCTGGAGACCCTCTAAGCTCATCCGAGTCAATTTACCATTCGCAATAGATTCCATTGCTTGTAATGTAGTTATCTTGTACACAACTAAACCTCAATTTAACAAAGTGTAGATATTTTGTAAGTGGCAAGGTTACACCCTGATTCTTAAACCATAAGCATCCCACCGCTACCACCAGTGCAAAGAAATGCACCGGATGGGGGTGTCTGTACTCCTGCTCTCTATATGACAGAGGAGAGGCACAGAGGACCCCAGCCAAGATTCTCTATAGGGTAGCTATGATCGAGCAATGAAAGCCTAGCTTCTCAGGAGGTGATGCGGGCTGGTTCTTAAGTTAAGTACAGTGTAGTCCCCAAGCACCCACAAAAGAATGTCCACACACTGTATCAGTTAAAACACAGTCTTAACATAAATAAGGTTCAATGTTATATACAGTATCACGATAATACACTTTATGCTCCGACAATTCTAAAATGACAAATATACACAGTTCTGGGTGGTACCACTATTATTCTGATTCCATTAAAATACACCAACTGTACTTAGTTCAAATAGCATAGGAATCAACACAGTAAAACGATATCAACCATAGACTTAGGAGTAAGACAAGTGGGTTAGACAATGGGCAGAATACTATGCCCCTACCACTAGGCACAGTTCCGTATGAGGATCCCTCCACCTGGGCAACCTGTAAATAGAGAGATGTCGTACAAGCTCAGTCCATGTATTGTCGATTCGAGTCTTATCTTCTTCTATAGTTCTGCAACCCAAATGTACCTTGCGTTGTAGAGTTCTTCATCATGGAATAGATGGGCTCTTCTTGAGTTGAACTTCCGAGATGAAGAAAGGGTGAACGTTGTCGTTGAGGCAGCAGCTTTGGTCCTTACGGTGCTTGTAGATGAGTGACCGAAAACGTCCTGCAACAGGCGAGGCGTGCGGTGCGCCTCGACGGCGAAGGTTCATTGCCGCAAATTGTCAGTGAAGAACTTTGGCCCAGCAAGGGCGTCGAGTCATTGACGTCTGGCATCAGCAGACGAGACGTAACCACGGCTGGCTTCAGTAGCTTTGTCGGCGTCTCTGGGGTCTTTGGGTGGCGGGAAACCCACCAGCGTATTCTCCTCGGTCGTCGACGACCTTGACTTCTTCCAGCAGGATGAAGATGAACAAGGGAGTCCTTGAATCAAATGTCCTTAGGCACACGGGAGCACGGCCGCTCCGCTTGGCGGCGGCAGTCGTCGACGGTGGACGTCTGTCAGCTGCTTTTCTTCATTCTCCTCGGCAGTCCCCTTCTCCGGTTGGCAGCCTTTCGTAGGTCTGTCTACCAGGGAGCTTTGGCAAAGATCAGCTGGTGCACGATGATCCCTTGTAGCTTGGGAAGAGGTCTCCTTACATATGTCCTCTCTTGGATCAGTTGTTGAAGACACAGCAGCTTTCAGATTACACAGAAGGGACCAGCGGTTCACCTTCTTCTTCCGGCTCGGCTTCGAGAGTAAGCATCAAGTATCAACTTGAGCTTCTGAACGATTTCTAGCAGTGAGAGGCCCCCAGATATACTAGTTGATCTCCCATTCACTCTGCTGGGTCACGTTCAGGAAACCAATGACTCAGAAGGGCATTCAGGCAGTCAGTCAGCCAATCAGGCGCACAGTGCATTTAGGCCATTCTTCTCCATCCAGACACTCACAACACAGAATGTGGATTCGGACAAGTACTCTGCCATTCAGCACTGCACACTGCATTCATACCAGTTTCAGGCAGGGCTGTCTCAGTCATTGTGTCAAACACTAGATGGTCGGCACTTCCCCCACACTATTATATATGGAACTTCCACCCAACAGCCTGTCGGGGAGAAGGGACAGAGTCAAGGAAAAGAAGGTAACAGGCAATAGAAAGCAAGAGGCCACAGGGCCATCTTGATTCCTATCAGGAATCCACTGATTCCAATGACATGGCCTGGGCATCCCAAAATGGAGGACACTCAGAGCACCTGTCAATTCAGCTCAGAGCTGCCACCAGCCCATAACCTACTCTGCGGGCCACACACATGTGCCCAAAAACATACACTAGGAGTACAGGGTCGTACTCCCACCCATGGGTGCCATAAAGGTATCCCAAGGGTCTGTTCACCAAACCAAATACAGGAAGAGCTGCAACGCCAGGAGTCCCACATAAACTCCTGCGCAGAAAACAAGTCAGAACACATGATAAAAAGCAATAAATGACAAGGATTCAGAGGCCCTGTCCCTCCAATGTATTTCCAGCATCGCAGGTAGTATCTATTGTGGTAATTCATTGGGATGTTTCATTTTACATTTGTGAGACTAACTTCAGAATATTGCCTAACAACTGTTTTTCTACCAGGGTACTTCCTCTAACAACATACTGGACTTGGTACACTGTGGAGGGTAACTGATACCTTCCCACCTCACAGCATTTTACTTACAATGCTGCATTATGACCTTGTGGCTGACTTGCAAAACCATAAACAACAAATTGAAAAACCACACATTAATACACTCTCTAACTAGATAGTTAACAGCAGTTATCCCGCTTGGAAACATTTAGCATTGCACACTTGTCTGTGTGTGCAGACCAAATAAAATGACTGACGGCTGCAAAAATGTACCAGAACACAATTGACTTTGTAATGTTGATTTATCATATCAGCTAAATGCACAGTTTACACATGGCAACAGTTATGTGCATGCAGGTTTAACATTGTGAATGTATTACAATGAGGAATGACACGTTTCAAAAACTTAGAATTATACTTTGGGGAAAAAAAGAAACAAAACCGCAAAGACATTAATGTAAATTCAAAATTGCATGCACCTTTAACATTGACAGTATCTAGAATAACATGACCTATTTCTCTGACTGATCAACAGCCACTCCAACCCCGTCACTTTTCACCTATATTTACCCAGATGTATTGGCGATATTCCAGGCACAGCTGGACATGTGAAACCTCTCCTCAGTCTGCTCGCCCCCAGATAAGGACAGCCACTGCACCAGGATGCCTGCCAGCACTGATATCTGTCCTGCAATTCACTGTCCCTCTCAGCACAGTGTACCGGGATGTCTGTCTGCCAGCTCGTCTCAGACCAGCATTCGGGGATGTCTGACCTGACTACACCCACTCACAGCCCTTTTAATAAGTTCTCCCTGTCAGTCAAAAGAAATCCTTCCCCTCAACCAGACCATCTCACGGAAACCCACGTGATTTCATTGTTGGAGAGCAAGAAGATACGTCTCTTCCTGAATTTCCTGCGCACACAATGGCCTTCTTTAGCAACACAGATCTTTGCATATTTCAGATTGCCACAAAAGCTTATGATGCATGTTTAAAAACCTCACTGAAACAGAGCCACATGCAATTTTGGATGCAGGTTATTACCATATAGTCTAATTTGCACTAAATGTTAAGGGATTCAGTTTGTTAACTGGGATTGGATTAAGTTAGTATGTTAATGTATATTAGTATCAGTTTCAGTGCAAGCCAGTCAATTGAAATATCATCCTGAAATAATAAACACTTTTAAACATGTGATCTGCATTTTCTGAACTCTGTGCAATTGCTATCATGTGCGTGGTGGTTGCATTAGCAACCTATGCCTTATGCGTTTCTGCATTTCTGTCTAAGACCCACACTAAAACCCACACTAAAACCACATGAGCATGCTAAACTAATAAGCCCCTGTACTTCAAAGCCCCCCAGCTATTCAGAGCCCCCATCAACTCCTACACTCCTTTTTGTTTTATTTCTGGCACATCACCCAAAATCACTACAGGAAAAAACAAAAAACAAATATTCTAAAACGCTTGTGAAATTAAATGACACCTAAATGAAAATTCAGGTATGATAAACATTATTACACATTTCCAGACTTGAAGAAAATAATTACGACTCTTAAGCAGAAGAATGAACAAGTATATCTTTGAAAAGAAATAAAACAAAAAATCGTATTTCTTTGAATTTTTTTATTTTTTATTATCTTTCAATCACCCGTAACCAGATCTCATTTCTTTTTTTAGTTTTTTATTGGTGATCTGTTTTTAAAAAAAATCTTTTGAATTGTTCTTGGAATTTGTTTTTATTAATTATATTTTTCATGAGATCTTATTTTTTTTTGTATCTTAAGATCACCTTATCTCTTCAACTTTTCAATAGGTGACCCTTTTAAAAAAAATGTAAGCAAATTAAAGCATAAAGTCACACAGGAAACCGTTGTTGGCAGAACTGGATTCCATGGGACCTCCTCCAGGGTCGTCACCGCCACATCTTTTTGGTCATCACCTTCACATTATTTTTTGGTCAGCATCTTCACCCCCTTCTTCAGTCCAGGGGGCTTTCCAGGGGACTCTGATCCAGTGGTATCTTCCAGGGGTCGAGCACTCAAATGATCCGGCGCTGACGAGGAAAACAATTATTTTCTAGAGTAAAAAGAAAAGACACATTAAATATCAAGCACAATAAACCTTTCATTTCCTTTTCCACTGGAGCATCTGAAGTCAAATTTGATTATGCACACAAATACACATTATAGAAATACATGCAATACAACCAAGACAATAAATACACAACAACCACATTGTACCTTCAGATAAGAGCCCCTTTGTACTTCCGTGCACTAGCACTACTTACTCTCAACCATTTGCTATGGTAACCCTATATTTATTTACTCTTTGTTAGTTTCAACCTATTCTAATCTTTTGATCTCATGCTTCGGGTGGGACGGCTTGATCTGATTAACACGAACAAACTGTTTCACTGTCAATTCACTCTCCTTTTTTTCAATTCTGTAGAACACAGGTGAAATCTTCTCTGTAATTTTATATGGCCCTTGCCACGCTGCAAGGAATTTATAATTTGTGTGTTTCCCCTTTCCAAAATTAAATTTAAACACCTGGTCTCCTATTTCATTTTCTTTCACAGATGCCTTCCTATCATAATATGTTTTTGCACCATCAGCAGCCTTTCCGGTGCTCAAATGGAAATGCATGTTATAAGTGCTTCCTCAACTCTTCCACATACTCATGAATTGTGGACACATTTACAAAGACTTGTTCATTTGTTTTGTAAAGTAAGAGCTTTTCTTCCTATCAATATTTCATGGGGGCTGAGATTTGTCTTTTAGGGGGCATCGACCTAAAAGCCATTAGTACCATTGGAAGCTGCAAATCCCAACTAGAACCTGCTTCAGCTACACATTTCTTTAATATATCCACTATTGCCCTCCCCCTGAAGAGGAGGGCTGGTAAGAAATGTGTAATTTTCTTTTCACACCCAGAATTTGCCATATGTTTGTCATTAATGCACTAGTGAAATGACTTCCTCGGTCTGACTGTATCCTTTGAGGTAAATCAAATCCTGCAAAAATATGATTTATAAGCAATATGGCCACCGTTTGCGCACTGCAGTCTGGAGCTGCAATGCACTCTACCCATTTGGACATTAGACAAGTTACTGTTAACATGTACCTATTTCCCCTGGCTCTCTTTACCGGCCCAACACAGTTGATTTGCAAATCAGACCATGGGAGTGTCACACCCCTTTTCATCAATGGTGCCCTATAAGTAGGTGATGCAGGTTGAAACTGTGCACATACTAAACACCCTCTGGTGTAGAGTTCAACATCTTGGGACATGTGTGGCCAATAAGCATAATCTTTTAAAATTGCCAACGTCTTTTGTGAACCTCTGTGTCCTGCAGTTATGGCATCGTGGGCATGATGTAACATCAATCCCCGAAATGACAAGGGCACTACCCATAGTATTTGACCTGTCACAGATTCTCTAATCATCAGTCCATCTTGTAATCTAATTCTCATTTTGTTTTTCAACAACCCCCTCAACTCATCTTTCCCTTTGCAGTCCTCTTCAGGCAGAGGATGCTGTTCTGCATCTAACAAATGGTTATAAAATAGGCCTAAATTCAGGTCCTCTTTTTGCGCTTTGATCAGGTCCTGATCTGGAGTATCATAACTCCATTGTCCCATGGGCTGCTCAATTGCTTTTGGAGTTTTGGAGTGTCTTATCGCATCTACCTGTATTTCACCAAGCAGGTGTTCAATACAAAATAACTCCCCCATTACCGCTCCAATTTTGGCTAATTGATCTGCCTTGTCATTCCCCTTTTTGTCCTCAGCTGGCGTTTTCGCATGACCACGTATTTTCCTCCAATGTATTATCAAATCATTTTCTGACACAAGTTTGTCTATGGTTTGAATCATCTTGCCATGTTTAAGTGTTTTTTTTATTATAGGTGAGCATGCCTTTTACCTTCTAGCCAGGTAAATATTCTACAAAACGATTCCGTGCATAATCAGAATAAGTTACTAGAACTATCTATTTGAGTTTGTTTTCCACTGCTGTAGAGATTTCCTTGTAAATAGCGGCTAATTCTGCCACTTCACTACTTCTAGGACCGATCCTCATACTTACCTTTGGAATGTTGTCACTTTAAACCATATATTTCCTATTCCTACTACAAGCTCTTTTTCTGCATTATTTTCTACATGATATGAGCATCCATCTACATACTCAGTCAGTAAATCCCTACATATTTCTTCATTGAATGCTTTGTGTGGGAATTGCTCAAATTCACTCAAACCTGATTCTAGCTCTGTATCATCCGGTGCACACATGGCTGTGCAATCATGCAAGTCTGCTAGCTCTTGGGGGGCAACAGGGCTCTTTTTTTTTGGACCATATTTCGCTTCTACAGGAAACCTCTGAAGTGCTAATGTCCAGGATGTAATTCTTGACTGGCCCAAATTCCCTTATCTGATTCTCTTACTTTGCAGAAACTGCAGAGGTTAGTGATTTGTTTCAGTAATTGCCCTCTCCCCTTGAACTATGGGACAACAATGTTGTAACGCCCAGACAATAGTCAGAAGTGCTTTTTCGCATTCACTGAACATTCATTTTGCGGCTGCTTGTTGCTATCATCTGTCGAGCTAAACAGAAATCCAAACCTTCAGTATATGTTTCATTTATTGCTTTCAGCTGTGCCTTTGACAGTGTTGATCGCAACAAATTATGGGAGCTTCTCTCTGAAATGAAATGCCCTAAATGGATGTTGGAGATACTAATCCTGCTTCATTTTAATACCACTGCACAAGTCCAACTTGATAATGCAGGCCGACAGTCCTGACCAATCGAGATTTTCAAGGGGGTCAAGCAGGGATGCATGCTTGCCACCTTGTTATTTAAATTTTATTTGGTCCGGTTGATTGGTTGATTGGTAAAAAGTATGAAGCAGATTTTGGTAGAGCTTGGCCATTTTGCTGCTGAACAGTCTGAAGGTCAATCTAAAAAATCCCAAGTAATGTTGTTTGCTTCTAAGACGGTAAATACGGTAAATACGGTAAAGACGGTAAATAGACCTAAAATGGAAATAAATTGGGGTATAATTGAATATGCTGTGCCCTATAAATATCTAGGAGTCCACATGGATAGCAGAATTGGTTACCCCTCATTAATCGAGCGGAAAACATTACGCGCCCGACAAATAATGATGTTAGTTTGTAGTATGCAGGCTTCTCTTTGAAGGGTATTTTGACCTTGTATCAGCAGTGGTTGGGTCCAGTCATAGTATATGGGTTGGAAGCCCTCACGATGAAGAACCTCAATTGGCTCGATAAAATCTAGGGTTATTTCTGGCACCACATTTTTGATTTACCACCTTCATGCCCGATGCAGCACATTAGAGCCAAATTTGGTTTGACATCATTAAAAGCCCTCACTTTACAACTAAGAGGTCTCTTACCCATGAAAGCCTGTAGTCACCCTCTGAGCCATATGCTAAACATTATTGGTGCAAACATAATCCATCTGAACAAAATCGACCATACCAACAGATACGCAAAAATGTGCAGGGAATTATATACTGACTTGGGTTGGTCATGGGATCGCTCACGTTGTGGCTGTTATTGTGCGATTAAACCTGCGTTTTAAAAAAACGAGTAGCGAAAAAAGATTGGGAAAGTAATTTCTCCCACATGAATACCCTTTATAACTATCACTATTTAGACTGGAGCATTCATACGTTACGTTGCCCGCATGAGTATCTACTTTGCTGCCCGAATCATGATGTTCGCAAATTCCGGCTGTTATTGAGAACAAATCAATTGCCGGTCAGAGCCACCCATGGAAGCTTCTCAATGGAAGCTGGAAAAAGGTCAAAGTTTATGTCGGAATTGTAAAGTTGAAGAAAACATAGACAGTCAAGCATATACTAATGGAATGTACAGAACTAACATCTACTTACAATCAGGAATATGAACATTTTGTTCATCGAATTGAATATGCATCATCTATACATTTCTAACATTACTGTCTCAAAACAATGACTGAAGCGATACATATTGCCCTATATAGGGTATGGATGATTGCCCAGACCTTGTTTGCAAAGTAGGACGGGTCTAAATGTAGAAGTATCTTTTGCACATAGCACTTTTCAACAGAACGTATATAATTGTGCTCTGCTAACTTTCTCTTGAAAGCTTGGGTCTTTAGTGTTAACTTGTCGTCTGTATTGATCTACATTATTTATTTTTAAATGTTTTTATTGGCATTTCTTAAATTGACATGGTGCCATCAATGTGCATGATTGCCAACATATAGTATATAACACAAGTATAAGAACATTATAACCGAACAATAGCCAACAGTAACTGCCTCCAAATGTCTTTCATCCTATTAGTTGCATCCCTTTAGAGTAGGATAATTTATTACGCGTTCCTTTAGTTTTTATATTAGGTGCATTTAGAGCTGTGTGAAGTTACCAAAAATAAAACTTCTAACACTAAACAACAACAGTCTACATGTGGAAAGGGCATCTGGCTCAGGTGGGTATGTCACCGATAAAAGTTCCATTTCTCGGGGAGTGAAGGGGATAGTGATCGGGATGACATCGTCTGTGTTTCAGGCTTGAGTTCGGGGGTAGTGAGAGTAGTACAGTTCTTCAGGGGGGTTTATGATCTGCGCTGAAGTGTATGTCTCGCAGGAGGGCCTTCCAAGAGTCAAGGGTGCCACTCGACATGTCTCCTCCATAGGAGACTCCATCCTGCCAGGCTCTGGTTTCGGCTGCGGTCCATCTCTCCAATTCTCTCAACCAGCGCTCATGTCTCGGTCCCCCTGGTGTCTTCCATGCCATGGCTATGGTTCTCTTCGCCAGTATGCATGCGATATCCATCAGCTTTATGACGTGTTTGTATTTGCTTGGCCTAGGGTAAGTCCCTAATAGGCATTCTCCGGGAGTCCACGCATATCTGCTTATTCCGGCATCTGTGCAGGTCTGTCGAACTCTGGACCACAACGCCATTACCTTGGTGCAAGTCCAGAACATGTGGATGAGATCAGCCCCGTCACTCCCACACCATGGGCATGCTGAGGAGGCCTGTTTGTTGAAGGAGGCCACCCTGTGCGGGGTCATGTACGTCCGGTGTAGGACGTTTAGTTGTATCTGGCCAAATCTAGAGTTCCTCGAGACCTTCTTGGGGTATAAGAGTACTCTCTCCCATTCTTTGTCTGTGAGTGCAGTTTCGAGATCCACTTCCCACTTCGCCTTTAGCGCAGGGCTTTTGGGATTAGGTTTGTCATTGAGTCTTTTATACAATCGGGAGACGGGTTTCCAGCCATCTGTAAGGTCATGCATTTCTTGCAACAGTGGGTCCGGGGTGGGTTCCTCTGGCCAGCTGCTCCAGTTTTTCTTGGCGATATGTTTGATACGATGGTACCAGAGAAATTGGCCCCTCGGTAGCCCTTCGTTGGTCTGCAAAGATTCAAAGTCCCTGAACTCGCCATCCTCGAACATATCTCCCCATGTGTAAATTCCAGCGTCCTCCCATCTCCTGGCTATTGAAAGGTCCGTTTGTGTTTTGCATGTGTCAGCCAGGATGGGGTTGTCTGGTGAGTAGGGGTGTTTCGCTTGCATAATGTAGCAAGTTCTGGACCAGATCCGCCTTCCAAGTTCGACAATCATGGGGGCACCAGATTTCTGTTGTAAAGGGTTCCAAAGCGTTTCTCTGGGGAGTACTTCGGAAGACGCTTGCCGTATCAGTCCCAGCTCGGCCGATTGCTCGTCTGAGATCCACTTAGTCACATGGCTGAGTTGTGCCGCAAGATAATACAGCTGGAGATCTGGGAGTTGTATTCCTCCTTCCTTATGCGGTAGGGTTAGGGTGGCTAAGGACAATTTGTGTCTGGTAGGTCCCCACAGGAAGTCTTTGATGAGTGACTCCAGTTTCTTGAAGAATGGCGGTCTAACGTAGTGGCATATGTTGACAAAGAAATATAAGAAACGGGGAAGAACTATCATCTTGATAATTGCTGCTCTTCCTACCATCGCAAGGGGGAGTTTTGACCAAAATTTCATAGATCTGCGGAGATTGGATAATGCTGCTTCAGTATTGTGGTCGTGTGTGATCTCTGGGGTGTGGCCCACATTGATTCCTAAGTACCGGAACTTGTCGATTTGCCACTTCATCCCTATATTCGGGAGTTCTGCCTCATCGAGGCCTCTCAAGCTGGCCAAAGGGAAAGCTGAGGACTTCAGTCTGCTGAATTTGATCCCAGAGTATTTTGCGAAGTTGTCTAGTACTTCCAGTGTGATTGGTGCGTTAGCTTGGGGATCCCTCAGGTATAGCAGTACATCATCCGCGTACAGTGATATTATATTGTGCTCGTTGCCTACCGAGATGCCTGCATCAAAAAACTGTTTCCTGAAGTATATGGCAATCGGCTCCAGACCCAATATATATAGCATGGGCGACAGCGGACACCCTTGTCTGGTGCCCCTCTGTATTTTCCAGGATCCAGACACCATGCGGCCAGTCTTCACTCTTGCTACGGGAGAATTGTAAAGCACTGTGATCCATCTGATGAATCCTTCGCCAAACCCAAACCCTCTTAGTACCTCGATAAGCCACTCCCAGTAGATGGAATCAAAGGCCTTAATGGCGTCGAGCGACAAGATCGCCAGATCCTCTTCGCTCTCACGGGTTTCGGCCATAACATGCTGGAGTCGTCTCAGGTTGGCCGTGGTGTTGCGCCCTGGAACAAAGCCATTCTGATCTTCGTGTACGAGGGACCCGACCACCCTAGCAAGTCTGCAGGCCAGTATGGTGGTAAGAATCTTGCTGTCGTAATTTAACATGGCCAAAGGGCGGTAGGAGTCACAATCGTTGGGTGGTTTGTTTTGTTTAAGCATGGGGATTATTATCGTCTCCTTCATTGTGTTAGGTAAGACCCCATTTTCATAAGCCTCCTGATAAACCCCGTGGAGAATCGGGGTGAGAATGGCTTCATACGTTTTGTAGAATTCGGGCGGAAGGCCGTCGCCTCCTGGGGCCTTGCTGGTAGCCAGTGATCTTATTGCTGCAGCCACGTCTTCAGCCGTAATTTCCAATTCTAATGCTTCTCTTTGTTCGCTGGATATTCTTGGGAGGCCTATCTCATCCAATGTGTCTCTAATATCCTCCCTGGGTATTTGTGTGTCATGGGAGTATAACGTGGAGTAGAATTCGGCAAACGCTTCATTGATACCCAGTTGTGTCCTGTGTCTTATCCCTTTTTCATCGAGTATCTCCGTTGGGAGGTGTTTGGGGCGTTCTCGCTTGCACAGCCAAGCCAGTAGCCTTCCGGGTTTGTCGGACTCCCTGTGGGATCTAGTGGTGTATGTTGCAAAATCAAACTTCTCCAGTCTATCCCAGGAAGCTTGGCATTTCTCACGGGCTTCCTTCAGTCTCCCTTCAGCCTCTGGTGTAGTGATTGAGGTGGATTCCAAGCGTAGGATCTCCTCCTCTTGTGCTTCGAGATCGGCTCTCAGTTGTCTACGAGTGCCCCCAGCTTTGGATATTATTTCTCCTCTGATTACTACCTTCATGGCCTCCCACAATGTGCTCCAGGTGGACACTGAGCCTTTGTTAATATCAATATATTCCTCAAGTTTTTCGGCGAGGTCTTCTTTAAACACAGGGTCAGCGAGGGTCGCCGTGGGCATTCTCCACATAGGGATTGGAGGTCTAGGTCTTTCGATTTGCCATTGCATGACCAGTGGGGAATGGTCAGAGATTGATCTTCCCAAGTACGTCGTGGTTTCAACCAGTGAGGCTTGTTCTCTGTCGACAAACAAGTGGTCGATTCTTGTGTAGACCTTGTGTGGGGCCGAATAGTAGGAGTAGTTCCTTTTTTCGGGATGCTGCTCCCTCCAGATGTCCACCAAGTCAAGGTGTTCCAGTGCGTCTGTCAGGGCAGACGTAGCGGGGTTTCTTGGGTGTGGGGGTGGCGTGGACCTGTCTTTAGAGCCATCTATGACACAATTAAAGTCCCCTCCCCATATGAAGGTCTTATTTCGGTGGGGTGTCATTCGTGAGCACACCGCCTTGAGGTGCGAAGGTATTCCATGTTGTGGGAAATATGAATTGACTAAACAAATTGGAGTCTGTTCAATAGTACCCCACATTATCACGTACCTTCCTTCCTTGTCAGATTCAAATCCTTGTAATTGGAATGGTACATTCGGGTTCACCCAGGTGAGCACTCCCCTCGAGTATTTGGAGTAAGATGATCCTCTCCCGGTCCCAGCCCACTTTTCGATTATTTTAGACATGGCTTCCTCCGTGAGATGTGTCTCTTGCAACATTGCAATCGATATTTTCTTCCTGCGGAGATAGGACTGTATTCGATTCCGCCTCAAGTATGAGCTCATCCCTCTCACATTCCACGTCATTACTTTGAGATGTGACGCCATCGGGGCGGTGTTTCGGGCCCAGCGGGCCACTCTTCGACGGGAGTCTGGATCAATCCTGGTCGTGAGTTATGATACAGCAGGCGGAGGTAGTCCGGTTCCACACCCCCGGAGACATAATGTGCTTCCTTCTTGCCCATTTTCGGCTTCTGTGACATGTAGACTGTGTAACTAACAAAACAATTAACAAAACTCAAACTGGTGCGCCCAGCGATTACATCGTCATGGTGATACTCAGGCGCTCTCAAGCCGTCAGGACCCATCCGGGTATCGGGCGTGAGGTAGGTTAGGCAGGTGGTTAGCCCGACCTAGGTTGTTTGCGGGGGATAGGTCTGTTGCCTGGTGGCGAGGCCGAACGAGGGCCGTTTCTATGTAGCTGACTGTTAGCTGGATTACCTTCCGTGGTCCGGCCACCTGTGGTTAGTGTGTCCCTCCTTGGGGTCTTATCTCATGCGGTCTGGGGAGCGTCCGTCCCTTCTGCGAGGTTGTTATCTTCTAGCCACATATTGGCGGCTGTTGGATTTTCCAGAAATATCGCCCTTCCCTTGTAGATGACCTTCAATCTCGAGGGGTAGAGAAGCATGTATTTCAGGTTTAGCTGTCTCAGCCTCGCTTTCACTGGTACAAATGAGTTTCTTTCTCTCTGAACTTTCTGAGTATAGTCAGGGTAGATAGCGATTTTGGAGTTACCCCGTTCTATTGGGCCTTCCTCTCTGGAATACCTCAGTATGGTCTCCCTGTCCTGAAAATTGAGTATTTTGGCGATTATGGGTCGTGGGTGTGAGCCAGGTGGAGGCCTCTTCTGGAGTGACCTGTGCGCTCTTTCGACTGAGAACCCTTGGGTTAGCTTCGCTGCGCCAATCTCCTGTAGAATCAGAGACTCAGTGTAGGCCGTTGGATTCGGGCCTTCGCTTCCCTCGGGCACTCCCAGTATTCTGATATTTCCCCTTCTGGCCCGACCCTCTGCTTCCTCAGATCTTGTCTCTAATGCCGACACCTTCCTCTCTAGGTCTATGACTTTGGCCTTCAGGGCTACGGTGTCTTCGGTCGTGTCGCAAATGGTTGTCTCAGCGTTTCTCACCCTCTCAGACAAGTTTCTGGCATCTTGGCGTATAAGTTGGATGTCGGATCTGAATTCCTCCATTTTAGTGTCTATGTGTGTTCTTAGCGAAGCTATAGCCTCCATTACTTGGGTATGGTTGTCGGCTGTTTCACTCTCTCTGGCCTGTGCCGGTTCGGGGGTGGGCGGGAGAGTTTGCGTAGATGACTTGGATTTAGTGGAAACATACGAATCCATGGTAGCTGGTTTCCCTTTGTTCCTGGCAGCCATCATCAAGTCGTGAGTTGTCCGACGTGCTGCAGAGGTAAGGCGTACAATTTGTGGGGTGTGCCAGGCTTAGTACGTTAAGACAGGATTATGTCCGACGGCTCAGAGAGTCAGAAGCTGGCTTCCCGTGTCTTGGGCCCGATTGCGTATGCTTGGTTGTCGAGGGTCTATTGGACAGCCACCGGGGCGAGGCCCATAGCATCTACTGGATGCGTCTCAGGGAACGCGTATGGTGGGCGCAACGGGTGATTCCCTCCAGCTCCTCACCTGAACCATCCGCCTCCGCTCGGTGAGGTCGGGTAATCAGAGGTCCGCCGCCTCGCTGCCCTCGGGTCGCTCGTCTCTCCAGTCGCAGTCTCGGTATCCGGGCAAGTGTGTTTGGCGCGGCCGCGACGGGAAGGAGTTCCGGACGGGAGACTCCGGGCCTCACGGACCGCTCCCCCAGTTCCAGGCAGCTCGCGGTCCGCGCCGACCCCAATCCCCTCGGGGTATGATCCTCACAGCAGTCCCTGTTGCGGCGAGGGGGGCTCCGAGTGTTCCAGTACGAGGAGCGCCCTTAGGAGCGGTGGCGGTTGGCTTCGCCTCCGAGGAAGGCTGCATTCATCGGCGATCCGCCATCTTGGATGTCGTCAAGGACGGGTAGGGGGGACCGGTTCGAGTGCGGTCCCTCGCGTCCTGTTGATCCGTTTTTTCAGCGGAACAGCACTGCTTTGTCGGGAGCCGTTTCCTCCTTCCTTGGAGTCGCCTTTCCGTCTCCGAGAGTGTAGGTTAGGTCGGCAACAGGATCTAGAAACGGCGCCTCGGCCGGAGCTCGGCAATTCAGCCTCTGTGCGCCATGAGCTCCAGGCCACGCCCCATTGATCTACATTATGATTATTATCACAGTCTTTACATTTATCCCTATAACATTCTGTTATTGTTATATTTGACTATATTAGATTGTTGACGGGTTTGCTCTAAAGTGAAAAGACATTTTAATTAATTATCTGTATGCTACTAGAAGTTTTTTATATGAAATCGTGAAAATGAATTTCAAACTGTAGCAATTATTAATTGAAAATTGATGTATATTGAATGATTGTCTACCAGATTGGCTGTATGTAATTGTTTTGTATTTATGTAATGAAATTGTATCAGTTGTAAAAGCTCTTTGAGCTATATACAACTATAAGAATAAATAAAATAGAATTCACTGAACTTAGCCTCTACCTGTGACAACGCTTTACTAGCATATGCAATAGATTTGTCATTCACATCATGTTTTTGATATAACACAGCTGACATGCATTGATCAGTAAATACTATTTCTATAAAGAAATCCTGGTTCTTTATTGGATGTGCCAAACATGGTGCCTTCATTAGACACTATTTTAACCTGGCCACTGCCTCATTTTGTTCTTTTTCCCATTTCCAGGTTACACCCTGCTTCAGTAATCTCATTGAAGACTGTGTAGAGGTGGAGTCGAGTACCCACACCCAAACCTCCTTTGCCATGATGCCTATATGTTGGGTGCCAGAACGTGAAACATGTGCATTACTAGTAAGAATACCTATAAAGAGAATCCTGGAAGCAAGATTTCCATTGAGGAAGCCGTACATGCATACATGACAATTTGAATGTAATCCCGAAGAAAGAGGGAAAAGCAAGCGAGAAAGCAGATTGGTGACGTCATGAAAAGCAGAGTTGACGCACTCAGAAGAGATGCAGAAGACGATAGAACATAAAGATTCTATAAGCACTAAGTTCAAGGTATTAAAGATGAGCAACATTTAGGGCTCAAGATGAAGATGTTCATGCTATAGAAATAATGAAGAACGCAAGTAGACAAAGTATTCTTTAAGGCTGGCTATGTAGTGTATAGACTGCGGCAATGCGCACAAATATATATATAGGAAGTATAAGGACTATGGATTATTCCACAATGTGCTTTAGCAGAGCTGGATTCCGAAAGCCGGAAGACGTTTTCAGTGTGTCGCAGTTAGAAATGGAAAACTCAACCATGGAGGTGGATCAAAGAAAGGCTTAGTTGGATCAACACCAAGAAGTTAATGTCATCGTGGACCTGGATTTGCGTACACACAATTACAGAATATGTGAAAGAACAAAACTCCCGTCTCTAGTGAGAGGCGTAAACATTAAAGACGTCAGAGGTTCATCAAATAGTAGTATTTTAAATGCCGTAAGACTCGAAATCATGGTCTACAGTCATGTGGTCAGATGAAAATAGACACTATGATGAACTGTATCAAAATCGAGAAGACAGAGTATGCTATACTCCCTCATATTCTTCAGCACGGAGAACATTTCCAAGTCTAAGTTCAAAGCCTTAATTGACTAGTAGGCTGCACATGTGATGATGGATGCCAGGGCTAATTGGTGGGAGGCTATGGTTATGGCCATCCTACTGGCACCTGGATGCCAGCCTGTGTGCTACTTACGCATGTGTAATATTACAGAGGAATACAAGGGTGCCAACCAATTATAGAGGGACACGTAGTAGAGAGTCCTATAGTTTGTATAACCAACTGGACATTGTGTATTTGATGACGTTTGTAGTGACCTGCACTAGAGGAGGGCTTAGTTGCCCCACATCATGTTAGAGACCCAATCACTTTCCCTGACCAGTATGGAACGTATACCTAGATGTTCCTTGTAAGCCTATCAACATTCCAAAAAGGTTTTTGTAGTTTGCAGCATAGATTGACGTCAATATTGACAAGGTTGTAGTACATAACCTGCTTCTTTTATGTTTGCATTGAGTGCGAGGATTGAGCGAACGTGTTGATTATAACTCCCTGTTTTAGATAATTGACATTAAAACAGTCGCATTTTGCCAACTTCCTGAGTTAGTTTGATTATTGATGTTTGAGTAATATTCTGCATCCCCATCTGTCTCTAAGTATTGCTATCTCGTCTTAAAGGGCTGGGTCAGCTGTCCCAGTTCACGTGGTAGCAGAGCTGAGGGTTAAAAACCCATTGATCTAGTAAGCTTTGCGGATCCCGATAATATCGGACGTCCTCCGCCATTTAACGGGAAGAACTTGAGGCTCCCTGTAGCTAGCAGCGGTTAGTTCAAATAATTTTGCAAGTTCAGGTAGGACGGGTCCCTCGCTTTCAGGCGGAATCCCCTCCCGACATCTACAGGAAGCTGAGCGGACTGAAGGCTGAAGCGGCTGGTTTGTGGAGGAGACGATCCCGAGGGTCGGAAGTCGAAAATGCGAATGGTGAGTAGGCTGAGTGAGGTGGCAAACTGAATAAGTATCGAGGGGGAAAGAGTGATAAAGGGGATATAGTAATGGAGGGTCGATTGGGGTATTTTATTATTTATTTATTTAAGACGATGAGCATCAGAGTGTGAGACGATGAGCGTCACAGTTTAAGGACCCATAGACAAAGAGCATTCTATGAGGTGAAGCCCATTAACATACGTCAAGGACATTTAGAAGGAGCTTGTCCTAAAATCCAAGTGGATATCTACGCTACAAATGACCACGGCATAGTTAAGGAGGACAACTCATACTTGAGTAATTTTTAGGGGGAGACGTAGTCACGAGAAGCGTGGACTAAAGTACATGTGGGCCAGCCAGTCTGTCAGTATTGTGTATCTGCTTATATGTTGCATGAGATATATGTGGTAAGAAAATTAAAGATTGAGAAATAAAGAAAAATAGACTGTGGTGGAAACAATGAGATTTGAAGAAATCTGATTATTTATTTATTAGTTAAACTGATTATCTTCAGTGAATAAGATAGAATGAAGTAAAACGTGATACAGAGGGTTGGAGCTGCGACAATTGGTGCACGCTCATATTGTATTATTTTTCTGGAAAGCATTTATTTGTGTAAAATAACAAAAAGCGGTGATAGCCAATTGTGACTAAGTCATGATGGAGGATATTACCCCGCTCATACATTTGTGCAGACACCTGCCAAGACATGCGCCCAAGCTTAAGCAATACAGTGCAGAATGGTTTAAGGGTACGGCAGATCAAATTATTAGGCCATGGCTAGAAGGGGGATCATTGTCTAAAGCAGTCCTGCAACATATGACAACATATTTGCGTGCATCATATACAGGAAAGAAGTTAGAAAAAAGATTAGCGAGCTTAGAGCTGTGGAAGATGTGCCAGGAGGAACAGGAAGCCACCTGAGGACTGGATGCTTAACCAGTGTAAAAAGTGGGTGAAGAGCCTTCGGCTCCCCCTTCTGCGTCTATAGTAAATGGTGATAGTATGAAAGCTGAAGGATTATATCCGTTAAGGGAGCTTAAGGCAGTGACAGGGTATAGTAACCCAACGTATAAGTCACATGCATGTAGCAGCAATGAGAGTTCCGAAAAGACTCCAGAAAGAGATGTGGTTCCTAAAGTCCCATGGGACAAGGAAAGAAGTGATCAACCAGAATTGTCCCTAGATACAGAGAGAGAAATAAAAAGATGGAAAGGTGATAAAGACAAAGCTGATGAGGTAGTGCTCATACAGAACAAATGGATGGCCAGTCAGATATTGCTCAAACTTGATGGAAAGAGCATTGAGGAAGTAATGCAAGAGGAAGATCAGGATGAACAGGATAAAAAAGACAGGGAACAAGAGAAACAATTGAAAGAGGACAAGGCTAAAAGAAAGGACAGACAAAGAAGTGAACCACTGTATCAAGATGAACAGTTGAAAAAACAAGAAAGAGCAGAAGAACAAAGAATGTACGATAATAGGCAAAGGGCAATCGAAGAACGAAATAAGCTAGAAAAGAAAAGAGAGGAAGAAGAAGATCAGAAATTGAGAGATAGAAAGATACAAAGACAAAGAGATGAAGAAATGTATAGAGAAAACAAGAGAAGAGAGATGAAGAGACAGGAAGAAGAAAGGGTTAGAGAAGACGCTAAAAAACGAAGGGAAGTCGATGAGGGAATGGAACGGAAGAGAAGGCAAAGGGCATGGAACATTGATCGCATAGAGAAATAATTAATGGAACCTAAACCAGTAGTATCAGGGGAAGATATAGAAGAATTCTTCCTGGCACATGAGCCAATACCAGGTCTGTCTAGAACAAATCTAGAAGATGATTTTGGTATCAGAAGCATTGGAGATAAAATTGATAATGTTTATCATGACATGAGGACCAAGAAAGAATCAAAAGGCAAGGAAAAACATTAGCGATTTGAAAGTACGCAGTTGCAAGGCAAAGAGGGAAGCTTGTTAAGCCTCGAGCATAGAGCTTTGTCTTTGGACAGGCTGACTCTGAATAGAAATGAGGAAGAAGAAAGTCACATGAGTTGGGGACAGGATATGTCAGACAAAGATAGATAAACTTTCTGCGGGGAGGAAGGGGCTAGTGCACATGGTCCTGAAGGGTTTTCTCCTATGGACAGAGAAGTAAGATGGTCAGATCCAGATCTACTTAAATCTAAGGCGTCAGAGTTATTGGCGCGATTAGATCAACCTAAAGGGCGATCCCATAGTGAGAGGGGGTACTTACCACCTTATGTGAGTAGACTAAGGTCATTACCAGGAAGAAGACGGTGTGGAACCATTGTCCCTGCTATGGACAGGCAGATTTTGGGATCTCGCAATTCCCATTGTTAGAGAAAGGGGGGGTCAGACCACAGTATATACCATGGCCCCAGATGGATAAGGATAATTTAAGATGTAAACTCACAAGTTTAACTTCGGTGCCAGAAAATGGATCTATGAATTAGAGAAAATGACAGGAGGAAACACATTAGCTATAGGGGACATTAAGGGTTTTTTAGCAGCTATACTTGAAGAAAGAGCTGATGACATTTGGGCAAGAGCAGGATACGCAGGTGTCACTGCTCAGAATACTGCTCATGATAGAGCACCGTTCAATAACTGTAGAGCGGCGGTCTAGAAAGCGCTTCGAGTACAATATCCAGACACGTCAGACATGAGAGCTATAAAGACACGAAAGATGCAGGAAGGAGAGGATCTGTTGATTTATATTCAGAATTTCCAAGAGCAATGGAGCTTGGAAACGCGTGAGCGATGGGGGAAATCTATACCTGTATTCTATCATATATTATGTCAGGGATTGCCACAAAAGGTACAGAGACAGCTCAAGAAGCAGGTGGGTAAGGAAGCAAAATCTTGGGCAGAAATACTGTTGACAATAGCACATCATTGCCGTATAATACAAGAGAAAAGTCAAAAGAAAGAAGAAGGAAGGAAGCTTTAGGAGGCTAAGTTGGTACAGAAAAAGCAATCGAAGTATGCTATAGAAAGGGTGATGTTAACTAGTGGAGATGGGCAGGGTGCACAGCAAGTAACAAGTATGCCACAGGTGAATAACGAATGGCAGTTTTATCAAGGCGGGATAAGAGTTGTACCACGAGGTAGAGGAAACTTCTGTGGAAGAAGAGGCTTCCAGAATAATCAAGGGAACTTTCAGAGTAAGCAAGGTGGGTTTCAGTTCATACAGAATGATAATCAGGGCATGCAGGGAGGGCAGATTCAGAGACTACCTCTGTATGTTGGACATGTGGAATGACAGGACATAAAACGCGAAAATGTGGGAGTCAATGGTACGTACAGAATGGGCAGTTCTCAAGAGGGGGAACCGCTTTCCCGCCTGCATATGGCACACAAAGTAGGGATGGGTTTGCCCAAGTTCAAACAATGTATCAAGCACAAGCGCAGAGAACACAACAGGCTTTGCACCGACATTAAGCACCATTCAGTCCACCACAAGGGCAGTCACAGCATACCCCATGCCGATACAGCAGAGTGCAAACACAGAACAGTTACTGACTCCAAGGATTGGGGGTTTCACCATCGAGGGAGGGAATGCTTTCAGAGGCACAGGAATAAGCATATACCCGCAATAGGACAGATCACTGGAAGACTTGATGTGTTCAGTACTATCCGTAACTCCAAATCCTCAAGCGGAACTAAGGGTTGACGTCACGATAGGAGGCAAATCCTTTTCTTTTATAGTAGACACGGGTGCAACACCGTATGTATACGAAAGGGAAAATGTTTACTCTCGGGTAATGCAAAAGAAAGAGGTGATAGCTGAAAGGTTTAGAATGAATCTTAACCACTGGTATTGGGCAACCCTCCATACCATCGGTCTTCAGCTGCCAAGTCATTACAGAAGGGGAAAGACCATATGCAAATCAGGCTTGGTCCCACCCGAAAAGGGGAAGTCCAGCCCGACCTGCTAGGTCACATCCCTCCTGCACGAGAACACAAGCATCCCCAAACATGTTTCGGCTTTGTTGGGCCTCATCAGTGAGGAGTAGCTTGGGTCTCTAGGCCCAGCAGGCACAGGACCCAGATCTGGGCATACCCGTCCCACTCGGGGTGACAAAGCAAAAACAAAGAGGTGATGGCTGGAAGGTTTAGAATGAATCCTAACTACTGGCATTGATCTGGGCAACCCTCCAGACCATCGTTCTTCACCTGCCAAGCTATTACAGAAGGGAAAAGACCATATGCAAATCAGGCTTGGTCCCACCCCAAAAGGGGCAGTGCAGCGCGACCTGCTAGGTCACATCCCTCCTGCACGAGACCACAAGCATCCCCAAACATGTTTCGGCTTTGTTGGGCCTCATCAGTGAGGAGTAGATTGGGTCTCTAGGCCCAGCAGGCCAGTGGTTAAGATTCATTGTAAACCTTCCAGCCATCACCTCTTTGTTTTTACTCTCAGGTAATGCCATGAATGCTCAAGGTTTCACAGGAGCTACAAGTAGAGTTCCTTTTACTGAAGAATTACCAGTCTCTGCAAGAGAATGTGATATGTCTGTGCCATTGTTGTATTAAAGGCAGACACCAGTTAATATACTGGGTCGATATTTAATGACGAAGTTGAATATGACAATGTATTTTACTGATGAAGGCATAGTGTCGTCAACACCAGGAATACATTATTTAAATGTTAGTGAATTCCTTATGGCATTTAGAGGACAGATGGCCATACGAGGAGTACCGTTAGAACCAGAGGTGTTTCATTATGGGGTATGCATTCTGTTAAAATGGCTGCCTGGTTTAGTAGGTAAGATTATGAGGATTCCTGATGAGTTTCTCTTTAGACCAGAGATTCCCATGGATGAAGAGGGGGGACAGATGTTTCCTTAGAGCTGCAAGCAGCTGTAGTACGAGGGTTTTTGGCTATCCTGGTAGGATTTGACGATAATGGAAGAACATGGAGCACAGTAATTGCTATCGGAGAAGGTTACAGATTAACTGATGTCACTGATGAGGACATGTTTAAGGATGGTAGGTGCTGGAGTGTCTGTGTTCCTGGTTTGTGATTGAGCAACAGATGAAGTGCATGGTATGGTAAGTGCTACACAGCCTTGAGCGAGTTGGGTGTAAGTGCGAGCCTCCAAGGCAGAGGGAGTGCCAAGGCAACATCTGAGAGTAGACAGAAGCTGGGCAATTGAGTGTGGGAGGTCAGGGGCACAGAGGATGCAAAAGTGCCCAGGACACCAATCACAGCAACTTGTGAGATTAGTAGAGGAGAGAAGATGGGAAGCAGATGGCAAAGAGGAAAGTCTTGAGGAGCTTCTGGAATTTAAGGAAATCCTGTTCAAGGTGTAGAGGGAGGAGGAGGCTGTTCCACAGTAGGAAGCCAGGTGAGGAAAGTGATCACCCTCCTGCCCTCTGTTTAACACAGAGTTGGTGCCAGAGGAACGTATCGGTCTGGAGGGAGAGTATTTAGTGAGATAAAGTTGAAGATAGTGAGGTCCCCGGGCCCAGACAGCCTTGTGGATGATGCAGAGGGATTTGAATTTGATCCGTACAGCACCGGGAGCCATGTCAATCCTTGGATATGTCAATCCCTGAAACTCACCATTTGGCCGTGAATCACTGTGAATCATGCATCTATGCCCGCCCCTGCATCGAAATGTAAAATACTGATGGTTAAAAGGAAAATCCCAACAGCAGCTACATTGCTCGCAGCATGTGAGACTAACTCGGTGAACCTTGCAAGGCCTTTGGCAGAGGTGTTCTCCCTCATCAGTGAAATTAGCCCATTTTTGCTACCATCTGGTGCTCCAGTCAGCATGCACCCTTGGATGGGGGGACTGCTGTACATAACACTGATACCCTCATAAAAACTGAAGAGGCCACATATCCGTGCCTGTTCAACGTGCCACAGCAAGGCCACTGTTGAAGACCCCACCCCTCAAGGATGGCTATGGGGGAGGCAACAGGTCACGAATTTGAGATGTCCACTTCCATTATGATGCAGCCCATGTTCCCTTGCCTTTTAGCCATTACTGCCCGGAATAACAGCCCAAACCGATTTCTCCTGAAAACCTTACCTCTAGCACTTTAAAACACTTTATGATGACCGTATCTGATGAGCCCCCATGTTTCATTAAGCCTCTCTCAAGCCAACATTTTGCCAACAGACACCTCATTTCGGGTTATCGCTGGGTGAAGCAACCCCTGAGCAGTGCCGGCCTTAGGGCAGGGTGGGCCGGGCAGCCGCCCGGGCACCATTAGCCCCCCACCATGCCAGCTCGGGGGAGTCTTTCAAGGGCTCCCCCGAGATGGCGTAGTGGGAAAAGGCGCGGCAGGCACCCTTTGTTATTTAATAACAATAGGGTGCTGACGCCCCTCCAGCTGCTGACCAGGGGCGCGCGGCGAGGGGGAGTGGAGGCATGCCAATTCGCCCAGGGTGCTGCTGCCACTAAGGCCGGCCCTGCCCCTGAGCCCGGAAACAGGGGTTATAATGGAAAGGAGGCAAAGGCTGTATCATCAGGGGCAACTAGTGATATCTTGCCTCATAATGGAACACCTCACCTATAATCCCCCCACGTGCAAGTGGAAATTTCTGCAGTCAAATAATGGAATACCTTGTTTATCATCCCTCTATGAGCAAGTGGCAAAACCCACAGTAGCCCAGCCTGTTGAGGGAGGCCCAGCGACCAATGTTTGCCAGTACAGCATTGTTTTAACTGAAATCCTGTCCTTTAAAAATGTAATTACATCTTTGATTGAATTGGTTGGAAGGGGTGTGCACAAGGGGGGGGGGCTATGGAATGGCAAAGGGGAAGAAATGAGGGGCCAAGTGGGTGAAGTTTGTTCATCTGTCAATAAGTTCCAGCAATACTTGTGGCGAAGAGGGTGATATTGAGGATGGGTGGGTGGCGAAGGGGGCGGGGGGAAGAATACTCATAGGAAGAAAGTAAGTACTCATCCCCTGATTGTATCAGCAGGCAATGAGATATTTCCTAAAATAGTTTTAAAGGATTGTGAACATAGGAGTTTTCACCTCCCCTCGCTCCCCGTGTCGCAGTTTACTGGCCCCATGGCCGTTGGGTAGGTTAAAAACAGGCTGGCGACTAAACCCAACAGGCTAACAGCTACCCGGCAGGGGGGTTCAATGTATCTTCATAAGGGGACCCCGGGGGGAAAGCAAAGCGTTTCCCCCCGGGTGTATTTTGGCGCTGCACACGGCCAGCGAGTGGCCGTGGTGGGTAGAGCGCCTCCAGGGAGTATACAAGCTGTCAGGGAAGGTTCGGGAGGCAGGCGACGGTTGGTCTGTGAGATTGAGCAGTCCTGTCGCCTGCTCCCGAGCCCTCCCTGATTTAGGCCTGTTTGGGGGGGTTTATGGTTTTGAGGTAAGGAGGAGAACATGCAGTATTGGGTGGGTTAGTTCTTAAAAAGAAAAAAAAAAGAAAAAAAAATGTATTCCGAGGTACCGTAAATAAGGTACCTCTACTTAAGCTTGTGCAGGGTGGGTTCCGCATTGGCAGGACACAGTAGTTTCTTTGTGTGGGTCGCCGGGTCATCTTTCAGAAGGTTTAATTCCTTCTAATTGTTTTACGGCCCTGTGGGGAATTTATGAGGGCGTTATAAGAGCTGAGGTTTCAGGGCGCTCTCTTGTTAGTTCTCCACATTAGGCGGCTGCGGGCCCATTCTTTGGGGGTAGGGGTGCCATATAATCCTTTTAAGTGCCCCTGTCAGGAGCTGCTAGATTTAGTGTGTTTCTTCATAAGCTGGCCATGCTGGGCTTCAGCACAGTAGCCGGTGCCTGTCAGAAGAGGCAGTGCAGACCCCTTAAAGGGACATGCATGTTTTGCTTTGGTAAGCTTACAACAGCTATAGGGTCTATTTATTTATTTATTTATTCTCTGCGTTCAGTGTGCGCTGGGGTCAAGGTTTTCAGTGATTTCCTCCCCTTTTTTAGGCAGGGCAGTTTTTGGGGCTAATAATAATTTTGGGTTAGTTTAGCCACTCTGTGGTGGTGTTTAGGCAGGGTAGTAAAAAATAAAGAAATAAATACATTTTTCAATAGTGCTTATAAGCCTTATTATCTTTAAATATAAAATAGTACTTCCACTAGTACTATATTGTGGGTGCTGCTGCAAACAATTTTCAGTACATTTATCGGGGTTAGCGCCCCCGGGTAGGTCCTGGCTCGGGAGCATTAGTTTAGACAGGGGTTAGTAGGGGCATATCATTTTATTGCCCGGTCATACCATTGAGCGCACTATGTTGGGTCAGGGAGCCAGCAATAAGACTAGGGTAGATGCAAAGGCTTTGAGGGAGGCACTTGAGATCATCAGCAGGGCATCTAAGGCCCAATTAGAAGGGGCAGTGGTGGAGGTAATTGGCGAGGGGGAAGTAGCTAGGGGTAGGCCTCAGCGTAGAGCAGAGGAGGATGGGGCTCTCGCGGCAGTGGTGGCTTGCACCCCTGCGGCAGGCAGAGGAGAGGTCTGGGAATCCAGGGGCAGGAAGATGAGGAGGGAAATTGATAGGAGAGCATCCAGGGGTGAAGTGTTTTGGGTGGGGAAGGAGACAGGGATGGTTTGCAGAATGAAAGGGAGGAAGTGGGGGATGTCAGGAGTGTCCAAAAAGGGTTAGGACAAGAGGGCAGGGATGGTGGTGCTGATGGGGCACAAAAGGGGGCAACAGAGCAGAGGGGAAAAGGGGGTAAATACCGGAAGAAGAGTGCAGGTGGGAGAAGGAGAGAGAGGTCCCCATCAATTGAAGAGGTTAGGGAGGGGCACGGAACGGCCCCCTGAGGTTAGGAGGAGTGAGGGCGGAGGGTGCTGCGCAGCCCCCGCTGGTCAAGTGGAGGGAGAGGGTTTAAGAACGGCCCTTCCTCGGTCAGCGCAAGGAGAGCCTAGAGGGTGCAGCACGGCCCCTAGTGAGGTGGATTACAGGGTGGAGGACTGCGCGCCTCGCCCGAGAAAAGAGGACCAGGCAGGGGTTTCTGCGGCCCCGCCGAGAAGACGTCAAAAGAGCGGCGGGGCAGACGCCCCGGGCTCACAGGAAGAAGATCGACTCAACTCAAGCATGAGCTCGCATTCACAATGGTATTTAAGGGGTGACGAAGTTGGTTTGGAGGATTGTGTGGGGCAGTGGGAGGAAGAAGGTTATAGGGTTGTAAGGGAAAGGGGGGAGGAGATAAGACGTTTGAGGGGGGAGTGGGAAAGACAGGTGCAGGGCAGTCGAAGGGCAAGAGGTCGGGGGAGCAATTGGCTGGGTGAGTGTGCTGACATGTTTTGTCCCTGCAGTAGGAGCCCCTTAAGAAAAGAGATGAGGAGCATTGGTGTGGACGCCAGACCACAGACGGGCTGTGTGGAAAGAGGTGAGCGGGAAAGGGAATGGTCATCTGCATGGCAGAGAGGGGACACGAGAAGGGGGACGGGAAATTAAGGGTTTGGTCTGCAAGGGGTAAGGAAAGAAGTTGACGTACAGGCCATTGGAGCCTCGGGGGATGAGAAGAGCATTTGCTCAGTGGAGGTTCAAATGGACAAGGTGGTGGAGGCATTGGTGCTCGAGGTGCAAGTTGCAAAAGAAAAGGAAGTTGAAGTGAAAGGCAAGGAGAAAAAACTGCCGCACCTGGGTATCACAAAACCTTTGGGGGCGCACTTGATGGCAGCGACTAAGGAGAAAATTCAGGCGGGGGAATTTGTAGATGTTTTTAAGCTGCTTCATAGGGAAGTGAGAGCAAAGGAGGAGTCTAAGGAAGAAGAGAGGGAACTGGCGTCGCGCCCAAGGGTCCCAGTGACTATCGAGAATTGGACGTCAGCATTTATCATTTATGCCAGCGTATATTGTGAGAAATTCCCAGAGCGATGCGTGGCTCTGCTCAAATATATGGATGTAATTAGGAAGGCTTTCACGAGTTTTGGGGGTTTTGCCTGGGTACGCTATGATGAGGAATTCAGAGCAAGAATGCCGGAGGACAATCAGGCTGTGTGGGGGGAAATAGACATGGATCTTTGGCTGCAATGGATGGCTCCAACGAGGCCTGCCCCGACATTGCACACAGCAAGTGGTCTGCATGTGCCTTACCGACCCTTTATTGGTCGCTCCGCCCCTGAGGGGGTGGGGGGAAGAGGCAGAGGACAGCCCTCAGCAGCATGTTGGGCGTTCAATAAAGAAGGCTGCACGAGGTGGATGTGCAAATTTAAACACGAGTGCAGCAGGTGTGCGGGTCGGCATCCGGTTACAGATTGTTTTCAGGCAGGGGACAGTGGGTCAGGGGAGGAGCGGGGCAAGGAGGTGGGGGGAAGGACCGCATGCCAGGTAAATTGGGGTGTTCTGGTAGGTCGGGCTCAGTTTATCGGAAAAGGAAGGGGTGCACAAGGTTTGATGAGAGGTTTTGGGGCAATCAAAAGGGGGTAGGAGAGGGGTGAGGAGGAAGATGTTTAGGTAGGGCAGGGGAGGGCCGCAGGGGGGATGTAACTGTGGAAATTGTGAAGGGGTGGTGGCCGTCGTTTGGAGGGCATGGACGACGGTGGCGAAGCCCTCATGCTTGCCGCACGACAAGGTGAGTAAGCTTTAGGCTGCATGGACGGAGGTGCGGGAGCGCCTCTGGTGCAGCAGGGGGAAGTGATGAGATGGGTCTGCATGGACAGGGGTGCACTAGGTTCCCTGGTGCAGCTGGGGGAAAAAATGGAGCAACGAAGCAAGGTGCTGGTAGAGGAATTTATATGGAATGGACTGCATGGACGGGGGCGCAGGTTTGGTCCCTGGTGCAGCGGTGGAGAGGAGTAAGGCAGAAAAGGGGCCTGCATGGACGGGGGTGCACTAGGGCCCCTGGTGCAGGTGGGAAACAAGTGATAATTGACGCAAGGAGCTTGAAGATTAGTTATATGGAATGGACTGCATTGACGGGGGTGCAGGTTTGGCCCCTGGTGCAGCGGTGGAGAGGAATAAGGCAGAAAAGGGGCCTGTATGGACGGGGTGCACTAGGGCCCCTGGTGCAGGTGGGAAACAGGTGATAATGGACGCAAGGAGCTTGAAGATTGCTTATATGGAATGGACTGCATGGACGGGGGTGCAGGTTTGGCCCCTGGTGTAGTGGCGAAGAGGAGTAATAAAGAAAAGGGCCTGCATGGATGGGTGGGCACGTGGGCCCCCGGTGCAGGGTGGGCAACGCAGGGCCATTATTAGTAAGGTGAGGGAAGGTGGGGGGCAAGGGTAAGCAGGAGGGTAATAGGTTAGAGGAGAAAGGGGGTCTAAGTGGGATTAGGTGTATTGTTTAAAGGTTAGGCTTAAGGTGCAAAATATAGGGGGACAGTTAGGAGAGGTCCGGGGGTGTTTCCGGAGAGGGATACGGAGATGGCCAGGAAGGATAGTTTACTGAGGAAGCTGTTACTAGTGGTGTGGGAAAGGTTAGGAGGTTGGAACTCATTCATTTAGGAGGGGTGCAGCATCTGAAGGTAGCAGGCTGGGCTATTCAGAGGAGTAAGTGAAAAGTTTGGGATGCTGGAAGTAATGGAGATACAAAGGGTATGTCAGGGACCGGGGCAAACGGGATGTCTTTAAAGAATTTTTCAGTAGGCACCAGGAGAGTTGCATTTATTAGGATGGTGTTGATTTGTAAGTGATTTTGTAATTTCTTTTTCAGATTCTGCTAGGAGGTCGGGTCAGATGTCAAAAATCTGGTTTGTGGGACATTCTATGGTTAAGTGGGCGGGGGAAGAAGCTGAGAAAAGGGTTGTTGGCAGGCACAGGGTTGCAGCTATAAAGATGTTGTGGTAGATGGTCCGGGTTTGGGGGGCTGCGCTGGGATTAGTTGCTTCCTATGGTGGCTGGGGTGAGGGAAAGCTATGGGCCTCCAGATGGGGTGATTATTTCATGGTAGGGAAAATGATCTGGTAAGGGATACAGGTGTGGCTCTTCTTAGGAAAATAAAAAGGGATTTTGTTATGGGTCCGAGAAGTGTGGCCTCAAGCATCCGTAGTGGGGACTAAGTGGTTGCCGCAGAGAGTTTGGAGGGGGGCGAGAAATGAGGGAGCGATAGAGCGGGCAAGGAAGGGGATAAACAGAGAGATGGTAGAATTTTGTGCATCAGTGGCGGTACAGGTTTTGGACCATAAGGAGATAGTTTAGGAAGGACTCATGAAATTTAGAGAGGATGGTGTACACTTGTCGGTATTTGGGAATAATCATTATCTGGCGGACTTGAGCTCTTGGCTGGGAGATTGGTTAAGGAGTTGGAGGTAAGGAGATCTGGGGGAGGTGGGGTGGGGCAGAAAGAACACCTCGGTGGAGGGTTTTTCTGGTGCCGGGGGCATGGCCCCTTTATATGTGGGGGGAGGGAAGCACAATGGAGGAATGGCGCGTGAAAGGATGGGGTGGTGCTGTTTGCACAAGCGGGCCACCCCGGGGGAACAGGTATTGAGCCTGGAGGGGCATGGCCCCGGGGAGAAAGCGGGACGCCTGTAGAAGGGGTAAGGAGACGGTAAGGTCCAAGGGATAGTTAGGGAGGAAGTGGTTTTATTTAATTAATTAACTGTTGGGGGAAAATGAAAATGTTTAATTATTTAATTGGTTGTTTAAAATAGTTCTTTAGTCTGTAAGGCCATGGAGCCAGGTAAGCGTTTAATTGTAAGCTTTGGCCCGTCACATTAAAGCAACCTTTTCCACTTTTAAATGAGTCTGGGGTTTTGTGCAGTAAGCCAAAAAGTTCCCAGATTGGCCCACGAGTCCAGGAAGGCACTTTTAAACAAGTGAACTCGCTGGATTTGGGTAGGGGCTGTTTATTTATAACCCGGGAACAAATAGCCTGCTGCACTAGGATCTAACGTAAGGAAGGAAATGCATTCGATTCTGTTAGAATTGTTATTAGACTTCCGAGAATGGCTGAGGCCAGGGCCTATTGAATTTCAACAAGAGATGTCACCCACAGGCAAATAGCCCAATAGAGCTTAGGTCCTTGCCTTGCAAAACATGTCACTTGGGCCTGTGCTCTCGGGAGCAAATGCTGTCCCTCTGGGATAGGGCTCCATGCAACATTTTTTGTCCCAGAACCCCAAGGCATATGGTGCATTAATACTTTTGAGACATTGTAGTGATCTGTCTCGAATTGCTTTCTGTCTTGTTTTTCCCCTTTATATTGTTTTATATTGATGTTTTATGCTTTGATGTGAAAACCTTTATGGTCATGAAACAAAGCAACAAAGAAAATACAAATCCTGATATAGTTTGAGTCTTTGGTAGTTCATGTATCATTGGTGTGAATAAAACATGTGATTCCAATAACCAATCTCTGTTCATCTAGTCCATCAAACTGTGCATTACCGGTAACTTCGTCCTCTTTCTTTTGCTGGACATAACTTTCACGCCCCAACCGGTAAACGCTAATTGACATCTGGCTTCCTTTCACTGTCTCAGGTACCTGATGGCTTGTTGTCCACATTGGAACCTACAAAAAAATGTATGTCAAATTCTGATCTACCTAGGAGGACAATCGTGACCTCATCCTGCATATAAACACTGTATATCCTAAAAATATAGGCCCTCATTATGAGTTTGGCGGTATTTCGGTGGTCCGTCCGCAAGACAGAATTAGCGTTACCGCTGTGTTGATCAGCGGACTTACTGCTGAATTACAACCTGGCGGGCACGTGCACACCCCAGTAGCAGTGACGTTAATTCCACCTAGTGGAGTTACTGCCGAATCTGACCCAATTTCGGAAATTCTGTTGATATTCAGTGAAATTTCCGTTACCGCTGTGTCTGTCGTCTGAATTTCCGTCTGAATTTCTGTCCTCAGACGTACCACCAACGGAAATTCCATCGGCGGAAGTACATCGCGGCCTATATGGGAAGCACTGCGGTGGCCATTTTGGAAATTACAATCCATCCAAAATCGGCAAAACAGAGTGCCATCCAGGACTACAGACAAGTGGAATCATGTCAGGGTAAAAGGGGAAATCATGGGTGCCGGATTTGAGAATGCAGAAACCTATATTTACCGAGCAAGAGCTCACTGTATTGGCTGAGCAGGTGGTGGCTCACTCGGGTGAGTTGTATGGAGACCAACACTGCCAGACCTCCCAGAAGTGCAAAACCACAATATGGGCAGACATCCGGGACAAGGTGGTGGCCGTAGGAAATGTCCAACGTGATGAGATGGACATGAAAAAGTGGCAGAACGACCTCAAGGCCAGGGTACAGAGCCCGATTGCAATACAACGCAGGGAGAAAACTACCACTGAAGGCGGCACTGTAGAAACACTCCTGCTCACATCCGGGGAAGAGATGGTCGCCTCCAGCATTCACATAGTTGGCATCGAGGGCGTGGGCACTGCAGAGTTTGGAGTCAGAGGACAGGCAGAATCTGGTGAGTACCTGTGTGAAATGTGCGTCCATATATGGACAATCCTGCATGCATGCTGCAAAAAATATAAATCCATCAAAGTGACATGAGCCGCAGCCAGAATATCCAATCCAGGCAAGGTCCAAGTCTACAGTGATTCCAGTCAGAAAAGCAATGACCCCCATACATGGAAGCCAGGCAGGAAGTGGAGGGGATAACATCCAACTAGGTGTCCGGTCAAATGGTCGAAAATAAAAGATCGAATGAACATTTGATCCAAAGTGAAATGGTCGGAAAAAAAAGGTCGAATTTTTTATTTATTTATATATTTTTTTAGTTTTGTTTGGTAAAAAAAAAAATAATATAGAAAAAGAGGGGTTAGGGGGATCCCCCCATAAAAAAAAATAAAAAAAAAAAAATCGACCATTTTTTCGACCATTTGACTCTCGATCAAATGGCATTCGATCATTTGGTTTTCAACCAAATTACCTGCAACCCATCCAACTATCAGTATCGCCATGCAAGGCCCTACCCAATAAATGGTCCCAACACAGTGGCAGAGACAGGATGCACGCTCCCCGCCCGAAGGCTCAATGCACATCCACAGTGTACAGTACAACCCCCCCTTGGCACACGGTGACCACCCATGCACATGCAACACATACAACATGCAACCATTTGACAACAGCATGTGCATGGATTTTAGACATATAGCCCATCAGCAGCAATGCGCCATGGAGACACTCATTGCACACTCCATGCCCGTCATCACGTCAACCTGACTCACCCACAACTCAATGCAGTGCAAACACCTGACTGTTTTACCACAACCAAAGCCTCAATAGTCCTGACGCACATCTGGACTGGACACCCTGTTGTTCAACCCATAGCAGGGTTGCACATCCATAGTAAGCACTGCACCATAGTAAGAAACACTTGTGTACAGGTGCGTTATAAATGCCATATCATATCATATCACCGCATACCTGTCACCTGGTTGCCCCTACCCAATAAATGGTCCCAACACAGTGGCAGAGACAGGATGATGCATGCTCCCCGCCCGAAGCAACAATGTACAGTGATGAAATTGTACAAGTGAAAACCAATGTTGTATCGCCATGCATCTCAGCAACAATGTGTTAATGGACATCTGAATTATAACCCAAAAGGCACTCAAGACACCCAGGAACATACAGATGTTGCGGGACCCTCCAGGACACCAGCACCAACCAGCGCCAGGAAGCACACACTGCCAAACAATTCTGTGAGTGGGATAGTGCCACCCAAAAAAGGCACCTTGTGAGTATGCAATCTACAGGCCCAACGGGCGGTGGAAAGGACACAGCCATGGTGCATCGACAGGACACTGTCACAAAAACAGCACCACAGGCCACAGGGCAACACACAACCACAGCTGGGGTGACTGTGGCCCCTCATGTGAGACACAGTGTTGATGTCAGGACACAATCCCAGAAGGGCAGCCATGTTGTCAGACTCTGCATCTCCCTGTTCAAGTCCACCACATTCCTCTGCCTGCCAGTTCTCCCAGAATCCTCTCCCCTCCATAGCCTCTCCCCATTGCACACCCCGCCTTCCCATCGGGAATTACGCTGTGCCCTCCAGTACCATCATGAGTCCTTCTCCGATGGTCAGGCTGAGGCAGGTCGCCTTTCGGCCCGTCCACTGCAGCATGCCAACCATAGCAGCGGCCATTCACCCCAGCTATTGCCTGGCCCCACAATGCAGGCCATCTGGTATGTCTCGACAGGATGGAGCAGAGGCAGGCTGAGATGCTCTCCATGGCCCGTGAACAATTGGGTAATTCTGAGGCCATGCAGGACTGTATCCAGGGGGCATCAAGGCAGTTGTCCAAATCCATTGACAAGGTGTACAGCAGCACAGAGCGCAGCCAGGCAAGCCAGTGTCTGATGAGCAAGAGGCTGCATGAACTGGCTGAACAGTTGTCATCCTCCCATGATGCCATCCACCTCACCATGGACCATATCCATGGAGCCACACAGGGTAGTGCACAATCCACTACCCCTACTGAGGGTTCATTAGGGAGCACCCCACCAGGCACTCACAGCGATGTGCAGCACATGCCGCAATGGCTGCTGACAAGGGGGACAAGAGGCTGCGCTAGTGGGTTCATGTCCACGGACTAGGTTGTGGGGTGGGAGGTGGAGTTGGGGATCAGGGTTTGGTGTGGGAGGTGGAGTTGGGGATAAGGGTGTGGGGTGGGAGGCAGAGTTGGGGATCAGGGTTTGGTGTGGGAGGTGGAGTTGGGGATAAGGGTGTGGGGTGGGAGGTGGAGTTGGGGATCAGGGTTTGGTGTGGGAGGTGGAGTTGGGGATAAGGGTGTGGGGTGGGAGGCAGAGTTGGGGATCAGGGTTTGGTGTGGGAGGTGGAGTTGGGGATAAGGGTGTGGGGTGGGAGGTGGAGTTGGGGATCAGGGTTTGGTGTGGGAGGTGGAGTTGGGGATAAGGGTGTGGGATGGGAGGCAGAGTTGGGGATCAGGGTTTGGTGTGGGAGGTGGAGTTGGGGATAAGGGTGTGGGGTGGGAGGTGGAGTTGGGGATCAGGGTTTGGTGTGGGAGGTGGAGTTGGGGATAAGGGTGTGGGGTGGGAGGCAGAGTTGGGGATCAGGGTATGTCAGGTTCTGAATAAATCACTGTTTGAAGTTAGCGTTTGTGTAAGATGTTTATTCTATGTGTAAGAAACTCATTGTGGCAACAGTAAAGACAGACACAAGTGATCACAGTTCAAGGGTGTTTATTAAACTGTACAGGTAGGTTGGAAAAACACCTAATCTAAGCCTACATCTAAGATGGGAGCAAGCTACGACCATCAAATAATGATAAGGCAGTCTTAGTGGCGTCTTGTCAAATAAAAGGGCATATGCAAAAAAACCTATTGCCAATCCTTACAACTAAATACAAAAAGTGTGTGGGATAGTGTTCACAAGAAAGAAAAAAGTGTTCGCAAATGATAAATCAGGATGTGGCAGCTGTGGGTCACCCTTGCCCATGTTTTGTGCACGGGACAAGGCAGGACTCCTGAGTACAGCACACTCTCGAACTTTCGCAGCACGAGACGACAGTTCCGTTCTCAGGTATCAGGACCTTCGGTGGTTAAGTCCCTTTTCTATAAAAAGTCTCTTGCCTCAGAGGACCTGATGTGTTAAAGAATGACAAACAAAAGGTTCCTTTCCAATGTACGTTGGCTGATGACTTCACCCCTGGGTTCCCCTCTTCTGAGCTCAGACCCTTCACAAATGTTTGCATCCCTCTGTCAGGTTCACTACGGCATTTACCTGTCTTTGGGTGATGGATTTTCACTTCTGGATCCCCCTCTTCCGGGCTCAGACCCCTCTGGAATGTTAGCCTCCCTCTGTCGGGTTCACGACAGCTTTTTCCAAACGATTTCAACTGTTGCATTCACAAGTTTTAAAGTCTTTTTAAACTATTCACTGTGGACCTCCCTCTGTCAGGTTCACTACAGCTTTTTCCAAACGATTTCAACTGTTGCATTCACAAGTTTTTAAATCTTTTTTAAACAATTCACTGTGGACCTCCCTCTGACAGGTTCACTCGTGTCAACACAATGTTCCTTTTGCTTTCTCACGTTTCAGGATTCATCTCGCTTAACTTTCCAATGATTTGTCGGTGAAAGAATTTCGACTGTACAGAGTATTTTGCTAGACCCCTATATGACCACTTTGACCTTTTCTTGCAGCTTTCCGGTATCGGTAGTTTCAACACTGGGGAAATTAACCAGAGTGTTTCGAATGAGCACCCACATGGTGCTGGGTGTCTCTACAGCTAGTTTTCCCCTTAGGAGTTAACAATTCTTTGATTTCCTCTCAATTTGCCATTTGCAACTTTCGTTCAACACAGTTCGGTTTCTTATCGGTTCTCCCCTTGACTCACCGGCTAACATGAACTACTTGGCTTTTCCTGTCTCTGGAGTCAAGGACGGGACCAGGGTAGCAAGGGTCTCTCCCTCTCCTGATTATCAGTATATGGGGGTTTTGTGTACTGTGGACATCTGCTACAATACACGCTGGCAAGGTCGCTTCTCTCCTTGTCGCCCCTTCGGTCCTCACCGCCTTCCTCTTCCTCTTGAATTTCCATAATGAGATGGCTGTCTTGTTGTGCAGTCTGCCTTGCTCGTATTGTGCTTTCGTGCTCCACCTTTTATCCCTGTGGGGAAGGGAAAGGGCCGTCAGGTGTGTGTGATTCTGGTCAATTGCCTGACTTTGCCTGACCCTTGTGTTGGGACATTTCAGGGAAATGGCTCTGGTGTTAGTCCATTATCTTTCGTGGTGTAAGAAAGTGTTAGTGTCGGAAAGGTGTGGGGTAGATTGTCTGAGTATCCTACGTGGTAGGATGGGGAAAGAGTGTTATAAGAAGGGTGATACTGCATCTCACCCGTCGGGGTCTCACTTCCACTCCCTAAGGACCCCCCATCCAGGTGATCCTCCCTCACTGGTCCACCCCCAGGACCTGGATCCAATAGCGATGCCTATGTCCTGGCCACCTGGATGACAGATCCCCCGGGCTAGTCAGGCAGACACCTTCACGTTTCTCACATATGGTTGAGTACGTTGTGTATTCAGTGACTCATCATTGCCCTCAGTGTTGCATAAGTGCATAGTCAAGGATAACTTTCCCTGAGGTCCTTGCAGGCCATCAGTCCTTCCATCACATCCCAACATATGTCCTGTGCTGACCTGTTTACACCTTCAGAGACATCCTCATCCGCGCTAGGTTATGATTGGGCCTCATCTGGTGGCATTTTAATGTGCCTTAAAGTGCACAAGTAGTGCATCATTGGAGTGATTAATACTATCTTGCCTATTTCATCCAGTTTGTACATGACGGCACCACCTGTGGGGCGTAGGCACCTGAATCTGCCTTTCAGAAATCAAAATGTGCACCCAATGCATGGCCTTGTCCTCCTCTGCGCATCACAGTAGGCTTCCTACTGTGGTTTGCCAGGGTTCCTCACAGGCGTCCTCAGCCATGGTGACTGCGGATGGCCAGCTTCCCATGCAAGACATCAATGGACTGTGTGAGGTCGATGTGACTCATCCAACATGGTACAATCGCAGTCAGTCACATTGCAGGATTCAGCAGTAATCAAGGTATTGTCAGTGTCATGTCATCTGCAAAGCACTTTTCAGTTATGGTGTTGCACTAGATTTTTACTATGGTTATTTTGGGTGGCCTGAAGGTGTTGTGTTGCCTTGCATGGCAGGATACCCTGTGTCATTACATGAGTACTGGCTGTGTACCGGGGTGGGTCAGTCAGTGTACTAGGTCAGTTCTGTGCACTTCTGTCGTTGCGTCATTGGACTTGTAGTGTT
The DNA here is from genome assembly GCF_040938575.1 of Ambystoma mexicanum. NCBI lineage: Eukaryota > Metazoa > Chordata > Amphibia > Caudata > Ambystomatidae > Ambystoma > Ambystoma mexicanum. The sequence goes on along the minus strand of NC_090933.1, from coordinate 1,251,921,121 downwards.
ACACTTTGCTGAACATTATATACCCTTGGTGTGTGATGGTGGTCCTGTGGGTCAGGTATGCCTATTTCTTACCCACGAGCCAGGTGAGCTGTCTTCTGTGTCTCTGCATGAACGCTGGCAGGGTGCTTTTCCTCAGTATCATGGCATCATGTGTAGCCCCAGGGTATCGTGTGCAGCAGTGGGTGATTGTGAGGTCTGTGTCTCATGGCATTTGCATATTAATTGATTGGTACTGTCTCCTGTTCCTGTATGCCTGCTCAGTTGCCTTGAGGGGTACCAATGCCACATGTGTGCAATCCAATGCCGCTATGGTATTGATGAAATGAGCCTGCCTCATTAGCGCATCCTTGACTTGGTCCAGCACCTTAGCAAATGCGGGCTGTGACATCCCCAGCACTGAACCCATGGTGTGCTGGGATTCACCTATGGCACAGATATGTAGGACCAACACCAACTTCAGCAGGGGGTGGGGGGTGGCAGTTCTGATTCTAATGGCACTCTGGAGATCGGCCTGGATCAGGGTGAGCAGGTCTGGCGGTCCAAACTGTAGAAGGCCACTGATTATCTAACTGTTGGTGTACATGGGGGTGGGCGGACACGTGGTATAAGTGCCCCCCTCCCCCACTGCCATGCGTCTCCTGTGCCTTTGTGGTGCCTGTCTCCTTTCCTGCTGGGGTCTTGCTTGCTGCTGTAGCTGTATGTGGCGTGGGGGAAGTGGAGCCCATAATGAATGTCTGCTTGTGGCTACATGTTGTCTGGATGTGTATTGGGGGAAGGTGTGGCCCTTATATACTCCTCCTGAGGTGATTCGGTGCACCTGTGCCTTGATTTCAATTATCTGTCTGCATTTACCTCCACCATTTTGGAGGTATATGCGCTGTGTTTTTGCTTGTAATTCCTCCAATTTCTTGGAGGAAATTCTGGCGATTGCCAACTTGGAGTTCGGCGGAAATCAGTTTATTTTTTTGGGAGGAAATTCCAGTGACGGGCTTGGCCACAGGGCTAATTCTGCCAATTGTTGGAGGATTTACCACTGGAGCTAATTCCACATGAGGAATATCCACAGGTGGAATTAACACCAATTTTCTGCAACTCAGAATTTGGCATAGTGGTAAAGTTGGCTGTAAGAGAAATACCTCCAATTTTACCGCTTACTGCCAAACTCGTAATGAGGCCCATACTACTTATCTAGTAACATTAGTCATTACGATTGCCAGGGTGGGATAATCCTTTGCTGCAGTGTCTTTACTAGAATTATGACTTTCTATAACGTTAGTGTAAAAAGACCAGATGCTCGAATTATGCTTCTTCAAAGCTTACTAACCACCAACAATGCAATTATTTCAATAGGTTTACATCAACCATCACGCTAGGATCACTGGCGTTACCGCCCCAAAAGGCTTACGCAATGCTATGAGCAACTGTGTCACTTCTGCGGGCCTCAGGTTCTCTGCCATGTTCTCATAAACCGTAAGGCATCAAACTGGACAAAGTTTCGGCTGGTCTGGAAAAGCGTCATACAAAGCTGATCTCAAATCAGTCTTCATTCTTTTAGTGATAGCGAATGTCACTCCTGTAGGAGATATTGACTTCCTGGTAATCTCTAGCTCACTCACATCCAACACTCTCTTACATGAAATTAGGCATAACGGAGGTGTCACCTTGGCCACCAGAGCCTTTCTGGATAAATTAGCATTGTCAGGCCATTCCACAAATATTCTCAACACCTTATTGACATCCCATAATTGGGTGTACTTTGGAGCTGAAGGCTTCAGCAACTTTATACCTCTCAGCAATCTACAAATCAATGGATGTTCACCTCCAGCTATGCCCTCAACATGCGGGTGACCGGGCGAAATTGCTGAACAAGCTGTATTGATTGGTCTATAGGCTTTCCTTTGTGCTGCCATTTGTGCAAGGAAGTTTGCTACATGCACCACATCTGTTCCAGTGAAAAGCATGTTCCTTCGGATACACCAGCTATGCCATTGTGTTCATACTGATCTATAAGCCTTCCTGGTTCCTGGGGCCCATGACTCCTCAATGCGGCTTCTACCGAAAGTTCTCGCCTAGCCCAGGATCCCCAGAAATTGCCCATGCCATCAAGCTGAGGTTGTCCCTTTGTATCAACGGGTGGCTGTTGCCCGTCAGTCCTCGAATAATTGTGTCACATCTTGAGAGTACTAATGGCTTGTCAACCACCATCTCCAATAGTGTGGCATGCTTGACCTTCCCAGTCTGGTGTCACAAACACCAATGCAACCTTCTGCCTCTTTGCTTGTGCTAGCATCCTCGAAATCATTGAGAACGGTGGGAATGCATACTTCTTGCCTGGTCCCCAGGCTTGGAGAAACACATCTGTTGCTACCCTTTTTGAATCTGGTCTCCAACTGATAAATTGAGGTAACTGCTTGTTCACTCTCGATGCGAACAAGTCGGTCTGACAAGTTCCCCATCGAGCCATTAGCTCCCAGAATACCTTTGCATCCAGCTTCCAATCACTGGCATCCCTGAGGTATCTGGAGTTCCAGTCTGCAACCTCGTTCTGCCTTCAGGCAAATACTATGCTGTCACTGAAACATTTCTCTGAAGACATAAATGGCAGAAATCCTTTCCAAAGTTTGTCAACAATTTGGATCTCATTCTGCCCAGGTAATTGATATGCCTGACAGCTGAAACGTTGTCCATTTTCAGTTGAAGGCAGCATTGCACACTCTCCTGGGTCAAGCTCTTCACTGCAAAGGACCCTGCTGGCAACTCTAGGCAGTTGGTGTGAAGATAGAGTTCCCGACTCGACCACCTGCACCCCGTTGCCATTTCTCTGCAACAGACTCCCCAACCCCATCGGCTGGCGTCAGACTTATAACGAGGTCCGCGGATGAGCCAAATATAGCTCTCCCATTCCTGGCCTCTATATGCTGGAACCACCACTCTAGCCTCACCCTTGCTTCTTGCGATAGCGGAACCTTCTGCTCGTAAGATAGCCCTTTCCTGAGATGCTGAATCTTCAGTCTCTGCAGGGCCATGTAATGGAGTGGACCCGGGAAAATAGCTTGAATGGGTGACGCCTGGTGTCCCACTTTTCCTGCTAAATCCCTCTGTGATATTGACTCCTTCGCCAGCGTGGCTTGTTTCTCTTTTACGATGGTGTTTACCTTCTGAAGAGGCAAACTTATGGTCCCCTAGATCGTGTCTATCATGAAACCATGAAATTCCATGGATTGATCCGGCTGTATCTGAGATTTCTCCCATTTCACCAAGAACCCTAGACACTGTAGCAGTTTGATTGTAAATGTTACCTGTTCTTGCAGTAGCTGCTTGTCCTGGCAGATTATACATATGTCGTCCAGGTAAATAATGAAACAGATGCACCGTTCTCGCAGCCTGCTTACCAGCGGCTTCATCAGCTTGATGAAACACCAAGGTGCCGACGCTAGTCCGAAGGGCAGGCAGGTGAATTCCCAGGTCGGCCCGACCCAGTGGAACCACAGGAATATACGGTGTGCCGCTGCAATGGGCACTGTTAAATATGAGTCCCTGAGCTCTTTCCTTACAAACCAATCCTTCTGTTGCAATACGTCTCATAGGAGGTGAATCCCCTCCATTTTGAAGTGCCTGTAAACTGTGAACCTGTTCAAAACTTTCAGGTTGATCACTGGCCTCAGCTTGTGTTTGACCTTCACCAGAAACATGTTGCTTATGAACCCATCTCTGGTATCTGTTGATTGAATAACGGCTTTTCGGCTAGATTTCTTATCTCTGCCTCCAGCAACTGTTGGTCCCCCTTCACTGAGTATAATCGGCCTTGGCATTTCTACCTGAACTGGATAGTGATAGAATTACAAATGTAAACCTTAGACTGTATCCAGAGCCCAAGCGTCTCCAGAAATCTCCCTCCAACATTCTATATGTCGAGCTACTCTCCCGCCTACTGCAAGAATGTCTATGCTTCTTGCTTGCAGTCATTGCGCTGCTCATTATCTCACCTGTGTTGCAATGCGGTTGATGCTCGGCATGACACCAGCCTCTTCCTCTGCTTCTGCCCCTTGAGGGGAAGATCAGGTTTGGCTTTCAGTCGTCCTGCTCCTTCCATTGACCTTTGTTGCCGTAGGACCTGTTATGAACATAACGGCTGGCTGAGCGGCCTCTTCAACTGCCAGCCCACCCAAAAATGTGTCTGCCGAAGACCCTCTCTAGGGAGGCCTGGGCCTTGTCTAAAGCGGCGTAAGTGTTAGCAAATCTGCACATCTCTTTAATAAACGAGTCACCAAATAATTTGCCCTTGGCTGCCGCAGCTGCTTCAGATGTTGCCAGCTCGCTCAGTTTAGGGTAACTTTTAACTAGGATGGACCACCTCCTTTCCATCATGATCACACTGTAAGTACCACCTTATATGTGTCTATGGAACAGACAAGGCAGTGATTCAAATGAAAGAGCAATAGCACCAGATTAGCAGGTGTTCTTTGGAAGAGGTTGTCACACATAATATACTAAGAAAACTAACCTGTGAGGTCCTGGACAGAGCCCGGAATGAGTTGCGTAAGGGCGTCTGGTGGGATATGCAATGTAGCCTTGGGGAACAAGAGACAATGAAATGTGTAGAATTGATGATTCTAAACCTGAGTGTAGGATGTTAGTAGGAGGAAGCCTTACCCAGAATTATTCAGTAAGAGAACCAGTAGCGTGGAAAACAAGGACAGAGCTAGAAGTGAGCCGAAGGATATTAGTTTGTGTTAGTATGGGCCTGATTCCCCGGACGAAACAAGGACGCACCTACGACTACTGGAATATAAGTTTTGCAGATACTGCAAAGCGTCCATGGAAGTCCAATACAAAGCTTAACCCAGTCAAACTAAACTATAAACATGCAGGGCTTATTAAACCCACGCTGAATAATGAGTCAACGAAGAAGGCAGCAATAACAGAGAAGGGCAATCCAACATCAATCCAAGGAATGAAAGCAGTCGTCTTCAACAGGCAATCAGATGCAGTACAAAAGGGAATTCCAAAGACAATCCGTAGATGGGCAGCAGGATTCAGAAAATATGCAGAAACAGACACAATCACGGTATCGTACTTATCAGATCCGGAAAGCAGAGTCGGGGACAAGAGCCAAGGCTTGAAAACTGAGGAGAACTGGATACGGGTTTGCAAGACTACCGCAGGCGTACTAACTTCAAGTAGAAGTGCCAGCGTTCAAGGGTTTATTCCATTTAATCTCCCATAGTGATATCTGATGACATTCCGTCGTGCATCAGGGTACCCTGACAACAGAGATGCTTCCGACTTGGAAGGAATCGGAGAATACATTCCTGGTGTTGACGTAGCTGCCATGGCAACCGCCAGGAACTCGAATGAGGCCAGAGAACACTACGCCCTTTGCGTAGTAGACAGCAATTATCCCGAAGTGTGACAAATGGCTCTCTGGGCCCATCCTGTTAGTATCATAGGGTCTATGCTCTCCCCTTTCTCATTCGCTTCATTAGCTAGCTGGTATATGTTAGTAATCGGTCCCACTACATCCTGAAACTTATCTTAGCATGATTTCCAAGATCTATCAAGCCCTTTGTTGATGTCGTTTGAATACCTGTCCATGAAGGTGAGTATTCTTTCATCAATTTCTTGCGTTTCCGCAAGGCCATCTGGCAGATGTCGTCTGCGGCAATCCATGCTTAGTTTGTTTCTGGCTTCCTTGGCCAGCAATGTTCTCAACCTCACCATCAGGTATGCCGCTACTCTAGCTGGTGGTTCCCATTCTGGTGACCGTGGATGAATGAGAGAGTCAGGGTCAAAGTCGCCCCCTTCATCCCCCCCACTCTCCTTGGCCTTTGTTTTCCTGGGATCTCTTTTGTTCTCATCTTCACTGGAAGATGACAGCGTTTCCACCTCTTCCTGACTGGAGTGCTCACACCAGCTTTCCTCATCAGAGCTGGCTGAGGAAATACCTTGCCACCTGCTTTCTTTTACCCTCGGCCTCACTGCTTTTCTCTTGCCACCTTTCTCCTTTCGTGGCGTGCCCGGGCTTGGGGGGGTCTGGGCATCTAGTGCCATGTAGGCCTATGTTCTCCCCCCTTTCTCTCTCCCGGGCTCACCTGACCTGCCCTACTACATGCCTCAGAATCTCAACCAGCCCTTCATGAAGGATAGATGTTGGAATCCATGCCCCAAGCTCGTACTCAGTGCCTTCTGAATGACTTGCCCCATACCAGGCTAAAGCTTTTTCTGGCTTATGTGAGGTCTTCCCTCTTCATTGGATCTGATCAACATCAAATAAAACCAATGGTACTGGAGGAATACTTTACAGGGCTCTTGGGCCTGCACCCATCAGATTATCACAGTATATATATATATATATATATATATATATATATATATATATATATCAAAAACACACAAGCCACCACGCGGTTGTAGCACTACAAAAAACCACATATCAGGCAAGTACAAATAGATCCCAGCACACAAAACCTTGCTACTTTAACATGACATCTTTATTATAACATTTCACAGCACATCATAAAAGACAGAGGCGCAAGAAATCACCTCTGTGACAGCCATAAGGTTGTAAAAAAGTCACTCACCCCAAGGATGGAAAAAGTCACGCATTCCGCCTCAATGCTCAGGCTTCCTCAGACTAATGCAATCCAATTGTGCCGATAACACCATAGAGTTTAAAAAGAAAAGGCAGTTACAAAACGCTACAAAAGTGCAAAACATAATGAAAAGCATACATGGCAATACCTGGTCAGACCAGGCAAAAGGAACCACTCACCCCAATGGGTGGAAAAACGCCACGCGTTCCGCTCGACTCGCGAGCTTCCTCAGGCTTGTAGTTGTTCCCAACTGGTGCATTCTCGTGTTTATATTAACTCATAGGCCATGTCATGTGCTCCTCCCAACTGCTACTTGCGCGTCACGTGATACACAATTCGAATTTGACTGAAAAAGAACTCTATGGTTCAGCATGTCGGGAAATCCGCCATCTTGGAGTGTCTAAGGTCTAATAGACCATAAGTATAAATATATAAAGGGGCGGAGATGCTGTATAGTGCGCCACTAGCCAGGGTGCGAACAGGAACAATGATATCTGAGAGATGGCAACTTAGCAGAGGCACTAGACAGGGGTGCCCCTGGTCTCCGATGTTGCACATTCTGGCTCTGGAGCCCCTGGCACTATACCTGAGGCAGCAATACGATGCAATAGGTATTGAGGTTGGGGGGGAACGGCACCTGATATCTCTATATGCAGATGATTTGTTATTATACTTGAGATACCCGGAAGAAAATCTTTCGTATATTCTGGAGGTGATGGAAAGGTATGCGAGGTTGTCCAGTATAGCGGTGAATCCCCAAAAATCTAGCATTTTCCCGCTGGGCAGTTACAAGGGAATCCCTGTGGAAAGGTTGCCGGTGTTGCAGGTGCCGTGGACTGTGGGCTTCTTCCGCTACCTTGGAATAGATGTGTACCATACGGCGGAGGAGGAACTCAGGCGTAATACCGAGATGGCAGTTGGGAAAATCCGCAAATGTATGAGGTTTTGGGAGAAATTGCCCTTAGCGATGATGGGGCGGGGAGCGATGCTTAAGATGGTGGTTCTACCTAGGCTCCTACATTATTTTAGCAATATTCCACATATGATTCCCAAGAGGTTTTTTGTTCAACTAAATGGTATGTGTTGAGACTTTCTGTGGCATGGTACCTGGAATAGAGTAGCGCTCTGGAAGTTGCAGAACTTTCACGAAAAAGGGGGCGTCAAGCTACCTAATTTTAAGGCCTATTATATAGCAAGTCAATTACAGTTTGTGGCCAAATGGCTCTCCGATGAAGCGACCCCTGAATTTAGATTGTTTGGGCAGGACTGTGCCCAGTTTTACCTGAAAGAAATTATCTGGTTGCCTGAGTCAGAAATAAAGGAGTGCCCGGGGATGATGAGGCTTGGGTGGAAAATGTGGCGACGAGCATGTATAATGATGGGGGACCCGTTCCCGTGTTCCCCGCAGGTACCTCTGGTTGCTTTGGCGGGAGGAGATGAGCAACTGAGGGTGATTATCAGAACCTATTGGGAGTCGGTTGGGCTAGTAACGTTGGGAGATATATTGCAGGAGGGGACCATCAGGGAGTTTGAAGGACTTGGAGAGGAGGCAGGACTACACAGGGGCCAGTATGTTACGTATCACAGGTTGGTGCGGAAGATTCGGATAACGTGGCCTGAGACAGTGTTGGCGGAGGAAGTGGACGCCATTATGGGGATGATATATGACACAGCTGAAGGGGGGCATGAGATCTCTAGATTGTATGAGATGGTAATGGCTAAAGTTGGAAAAGAATTGACACATTTGAGATTGGATTGGGAAACAGAGGTGGGAGCCCAAATGGAGGATGGGATGTGGGAGCGGGCCCTGGGATACCTTAAGAAAGTATCTAGGAATGCCAGATTGCAGCAAATACAGCTGTACGTAACGCATAGAGCGTATATGACCCCGCTGAGGATATCTAAATTCAAGAATGCTGGGAGACAGGCGTGCCCTAAGTGTGATGAGGAGAATGCTGATATGACACACATGTTTTGGTCATGCCCAGTGATCAAGTGTTTCTGGAGAGAAGTCGCACAAAAGCTAGCAGAGAAAGGGGTCACGCTCGCCGTAGATACGGCTTGGGCCTGCCTGTTGGGAGGGTTTCCTAGGCCACGGAAAATGAAGCATGTTGGGAAACTGAAAGACTTGGCGTACGTGCTTGCAAAGCGAAGGATAGCTATGGGATGGAAAAAGTGTCATAAGCCACGGGTGGAGGTGTGGTGGAAGGAATTACAGAAATGGGCGGAGGCTGAAACGGTGGTGTGGCAGGAGGCAAGTAGCATGTCTTGGGAGGAAGAAGTGGGTACCCTGATGGCATGGAAAGCATTGATATCTGGACTATTTGGAAAAATTTAAGTTAGATCCAGAGGAATCTGATGAAAATGACGCCCTGCCGTGTGCAGCAGATACTGAGTGTGAAGGACAAACAGGCTCGTGAAGGGGGTGGGAACAGGGGGGCAGTGAACAAAAACTAATTGATGTTAATGTAATGATTGTGGATTGCACTGCGCGTTTGGTTTGTATTGTTGGTTGTATTGAAAAACTAATAAAATTCTTTAAAACAAAAAAACTATAAATATATAAAGGTCAAATACTAGTAAATTATTTTAAAACTAGACTAGCGTGCATAGACAGCAGAAACAATGGGAGTTAAACATGACATGCCTGAGCGAGAAAGAGATATACCAAACTTAATAACGACATCTCGTGCCAGTGCGCAATTACAATATTTGTTGCCTCACCGCGCGAGAAACATTCTCCGCGGTGCGGCAAACAATCCGCATGAAGGGTGAGTACAGAAAAAATAGATACAGCAGTTACAGCCCAATGTCAATAATGCCTGCCCGCACAATGCATAAAAAGAGGGGAACCTTCATCAGTGTAGCAAGTGTACTTAATAAATTAATGGTTTGAAGCAGTGCATGTTGGAACTGCTAGTCCCTAACTCGCCAGGAAAGTGCAAGTGCATATTTTGGAGACTAAAGAGATGTCAGACTGAAATGTAAGCGCCTTTCATCCCATATGGAGTAATACAGTACTATAGATGGATAATCACTCAGTGCATTAATAAAATGCTAGTGCAAGATTGAAGTATCATGATTTGAATTAATCAGACAAGTGTCCAAATAGATAACTTCATCTAAAAAAGTTATATTGCTAATCTGAGAGCACTGTAATTTGACAGAATTAGGTTATAGAATTATCTCTGTCTCTAAGGATACCTAGTATTCTGAGAGCACTGTAACTTGACAAAATAACATACAGGATTCTCTCTCTCTCTAGGGAAACCCAATACATCTATACACACTGTCTCCCTGTTTTCCAACATTGTGCAAACGGCATATTAAAACTAAGCAGTATCTCCATGAGTGATCAATAATTCAATCTTTCAAATAAATGAGCATCCTACTTGTCATATAAAGTGACATGTGCAGTCGTTTCATTCATAATGTGCAAAGTGATACATATGTATATGAATTCATAGAAACATGACTAAAAAGAAGTATCAGGTCACTACATGTTAACCCGGCTTAAAGTCAGTCTAAAACAATATCCATGTGTTCTATCCACATAAGAGACTAATCTGAACACACTATAATATTACTTTCTAAAATGTAAAGTGTGCAAAAGGAAAGTATAACTCAGATAGCAGACATTGCACTGAAATATAGAACAATCAAAATGACTGATATAAAACGCTTCTAGCACCTAATTAGTCATATAGGAAGACATATAACTCTGAGTCCACATTTAAACCATTAGGTTTTAAGGTGTGAACCCTACAGATTAGCTTGGCTTCTAGTTGGCACAACTTAAGTTCCTTGTTGCCCAACCTATTGTGTTGTGGTATATGTGCTAAACCCACAAAACTCATCTCTGATGTATTTTTAATGTGTTTTTCGCCAAAATGTAGGGCTAAAGGGTATGTCTGATCTCCATTTTGTATGTCTCTGTAGTGTTGTAAAATACGCTGTTTCAGCAGGCCAATAGTAGATCCTATGTAATGTAACCCACAGCTGCATGTTATTGCATAAACCACAACCTTTGTAAGACAAGTTATTTTGTGCTTGTACTTCCATTCTTGCCCATTGGCACTGATTGGAGAATTTCCCGAGACGTGATTGCACATTTTACATTTGCCACATTTTTTGAAACCTACATATTCATGTTTATTAGGAAACCAGCTCGAGGAGGCAACCTCGGTTATTGCAGCGCTCGGTGCCAGTATATTTTTCAATGTTGGAGCTTTGCGAAAAATGTCTCACTGGGTCTCTGCTCCAATACTTTACACAGGTCTCTATCTGTAGTTAATATGTTCCAATGTCTGTGCATGATAGCCCTGATGTGTTTAGCTTGCTGGTTGTAGCCTGTTATAAATCTTACCATTTCATTTTTTGATTTAGGGTGAGGTTTAAAGAGATCTCTTCTCAATTGTTTTTCAGCTTTAACGAAGCATTCTGTCACTGTACTTTTCAAATATCCTCTGTTCACAAATCTGTTACCAATATTTTTTGCTTCTTTTTGGAAATCTGCCTCATTACTACATACTCTTTTCGCCCTCAGTAATTCTCCATAGGGTATAGATGTTTTGAGAGCTGTAGGGTGGTGACTGCGAGCATGGAGCGTGGAGTTGGAACTGGTGTGCTTCCTATACAGGGTGGTGATTAGTTGGTTTTGATCAATTTGTAAGAAAACATCCATAAATACCAATATGTTTTTACTGATGGTGCTAGTTAGCTTCAAATTTAATGCATTGGAATTCAAAATAATGATGTACTTCTCTAATTCTTTTTCAGTTCCATCCCATGTCAGGAATAAATCATCGATAAATCGATGCCACATCACTATGTGTTTTGTGAACTCTTCCAGCTCCTCACTCCATGCTAATGTCATTTCCCACCAACCCATATAAAGATTGGCGTACGTAGGCGCCATGCAGGGACCCCATTGCTGTGCCCTGGGTTTGTCTATAAATTACATCATTATAGAGGAAAAAATTGTGTTCAGGCAGAATTTCAACATTTCCAGCAACATCTTATTGTGCTGGCGGTAGCTTACAGATCTGCTGTCCAGAAAGTGACGGCATGCATTCAATCCATGTTGGTGCTGTATAGATGTATAAAGGGACACTACATCCAAGGGGACAAGAAAATAATTAGGATCCCAATTGACCTCATTTAATTTTAACAGGAGGTCTGATGTGTCCCGAATGTATGAATTTAGGCTTAGCAAAAATGGCTGGAGGAAATGATCAAGGAATTTAGAGGTGTTTTCCAGGAGACTACCAATAGAGGACACTATTGGGCATCCTGGAGGATCGGTTAAGGTCTTGTGAATTTTAGGGTTGAAATAGATCAGCAGAGTTATTGGGTGAGCATTCTTCAAGAAGTGATATTCATCATCGTTTAACAATTCTTCTTCACACCAATGGAATAGCAATTCATAGTATTCTCTATTGGTGATTCCCAAAATCGATTTGTCTGCTAGTTCATAACAAGAGATGTCACTAAGTTGTCTGTTTGCTTCTTTGACATAGCTAGTACTGTCCCTGACAACTATACTCCCTCCTTTATCTGAGGGTCGGATGCCTATGTTATGATCATTTTTCAATGTTTCCAGAGCTTCTATTTGTGTGGGACTAAGGTTTTTAGATCCCATGTTGACAGAGCTGGACAGTCCTTTAAGATCTTTCATCACCAGTTTTTCAAAAACATCTATTGGCTGCATTCTATATTCGGGCAGAAAGCTGATTTTGGCTTGAATTTACTAAAACAACTCATATTGGTATTGATACCATATCGTTCCGCCAGCATATTGTCATCCATTATTTCTGTGTGAACATCCACAGAATTGAGGTTAGAATGCAGTTCATCTATACAGAATAAGGTGGCCAAGTCTTTCTCTGATAGAATAGAGGCAATTTCTGTATCCGAATCTTTTTTCTGTGTTTTGTGCCCAACTTGTGTGGAGAAAAACTTGGTGAGCTTCAGTTTTCGTGTAAATGTGAAGAGATCAATTCTGGCAGATGTGTAGTCGCAGGCGTAGGTTGGGCTATAAGATAGTCCTAATGATAGGACTGATATTTCCTTCTGGGTGAGGCTTCTAGCTGAAATATTGAATATTTTTAACAGTTGTTCATATTCTTGCCTCTCAGTCTCCCCCTCTGTTTGTTCCCAGATCTTGTTGCCCTTCCAATTTGATCTTCCCAGCTTTGCACGGCTGCCCCGCCTGGTTGTCCTCTTCCCGTCTTTCCTCTTGATCCTCTTCCTCGACCGGCTGATTGGCCTCGTCCTCTTTTGTCCATTCTGCTGTCCATGTGGAGCAGCTTGAATTCGTCTAGAAAGTTCAGCTTTTTTGCTGATTGTGCTCCTTCAGAATCTGAAAGATCAATTTCCGAAATGCTGGGATCCTCTACAGATGCTTCATTTGGTCTTGTTGGGGGATTTTTCTGTTCCATCCTTGCTTTTATGCGCCCATCGAATCTCTTGGCAAACGTGTATATTCTTCCTTGCTCGTAATCTAGCCTGTCTCTTTTAAATTCGAGCTGCTTCCTTGTTTAATTCTCCTTCGAATCTTTCTAGATTCTCTTCCAGTCTCTTCATACGCTTTTTGAATTCATCCCCATCTTCTGAGGCAAATAGTAGTTCTTCCATGGTTTCTATTTATTTCATTAGTTTAATTCTATCTAATTTAGCGTATTTTATCAGGCTTTCAATCATTCGAAATGAGCAAGTGTTTGTATGGGTTGTCCATTCTTCTATTAATTGCGGATCCATATCTTCAAATGTGGGTAGTGTAAGAATTCTTAATCCCCTTGGTATCCGCTGTGCTTCTAAATACATCTGTAGAGTCATGGCTTCCCACCATTTAGAGATCTCCTTTTTCTTTATCCTTTCCAATTTGTCAAATTTCTGCTGCACTGTAAGACTTGCTGGTAAGCAATTTTCATTAGTAATGCCAGTTGTAGTCTTATCTTGATCAAACTGGATTAGCGCCGCCGCCATCCATTTTGCCTCTACCTGGTCTGCCATTTCTTAAGTTCCACTAGCAATTAGTGGTACTCACGGCGTATGCTATAGTATTGCACTAAAAACATAGTAAATAACTGGGTGGTAAGAAAGATGATAGTCGAATGAATGTCTTAGTCTTATCCTGCTCTACACACAGACTTCTGTGGTGGCTCTCCCAGGTGGTCTATCCCTCAATAATGTAAAAGAGATTAGCAAAAAATGGCTCTCTCTTTATAGTTGCAACATTAGAGGGACGCTCAACCGTGATTGTTATGGTACTGAGAATGTCACTGTATGTTATACAATTGTATATCATGGGAGGCGGCTGCAGTCACCTAATAATTGTGTCAGCCCCTAGACTGCGCTCTGCCTCATTATTGAGCTGGTGCTGTTGGGCTAAAGCGGGCTGAGACCTAAAAATTGCAAAAAGGTGTCAGGAAAAAGATACAGGTAGGCAGATGAATAACACCTCCAGCTTTAACCAAAGCTTGCCCAAGCACTCACAACCATTTACTAAGTTTAAAAATGATTTCCTTTTATTTATCAAAAGTAGTGCAAAACATAATAAAAAGCATACATGTCAATACCTGGTCAGACCGGGCAAAAGGCACCACTCATCCCAACGGGTGGAAAAATGCCACGCGTTCCGCTCAACTCGCGAGCTTCCTCAGGCTTGTAGTTGTTCCCAACTGGTGTAGTCTCATGTTTATATTAACTCATAGGCCATGTCATGTGCTCCTCCTAACTGCTACTTGCACGTCACGTGATACACAATTCGAATTTTACTGAAAAAGAACTCTATGGTTCAGCATGTCGGGAAATCCGCCATCTTGGAGTTTCTAAGGTCTAATAGACCATAAATATAAATATATAAAGGTCAAATACTAGTAAATTATTTTAAATCTAGACTAGCGCGCGTAGACAGTAGAAACAAGGGGAGTTAAACATGACATGCCTGAGTGAGAAAGAGATATACCAAACTTAATAACGAGATCTCGCGCCAGTGCGCAATTATAATATTTGTTGCCTCACCACGCGAGAAACATTCTCTGCGGTGTGGCAAACAATCCGCATGAAGGGGTGAGTGCAGAAAAAACAGATACACCGGTTACAACCCAATGTCAATAATGCCTGCCCGCACAATGCATAAAAAGAGGGGAACCTTCATCAGTGTAGCAAGTGTACTTAATAAATTACGGGTTTGAAGCAGTGCATGTTGGAACTGCTAGTCCCTAACTCGCCAGGAAAGTGCAAGTGCATATTTTGGAGACTAAAGCGATGTCAGACAGAAATGTAAGCGCCTTTCATCCCATATGGAGTAATGCAGTACTATAGATGGATAATCACTCAGTGCATTAACAAAAATGCTGGCGGAACGATATGGTATCAATACCAATATGAGTTGTTTTAGTAAATTCGAGCCAAAATCAGCTTTCTGCCCGAATATAGAATGCAGCCCAATAGATGTTTTTGAAAAAATGGTGATGAAAGATCTTAAAGGCCTATCCAGCTCTGTCAACATGGGATCTAAAAACCTTAGTGCCACACAAATAGAAGCGCTGGAAACATTGAAAAATGATCATAACATAGTCATTCGACCCTCGGATAAAGGAGGGAGTATAGTTGTCAGGGACAGTACCAGCTATGTCAAAGAAGCAAACAGACAACTTAGTGACATCTCTTGTTATGAACTAGCGGACAAATCGATTTTGGGAATCACCATAGAGAATACTATGAATTGCTGTTCCATTGGTGTGAAGAAGAATTTTAAACGATGATGAATATCACTTCTTGAAGAATGCTCACCCAATAATTCCGCTGATCTATTTCAATCCTAAAATTCACAAGACCTTAACAGATCCTCCAGGATGCCCAATAGTGTCCTCTATTGGTAGTCTCCTGGAAAACACCTCTAAATTCCTTGATCATTTCCTCCAGCCATTGGTGCTAAGCCTAAATTCATACATTCGGGACACATCAGACCTCCTGTTAAAATGAAATGAGGTCAATTGGGAGCCTAATTATTTTCTTGTCTCCTTGGATGTAGTGTCCCTTTATACGTCTATACAGCAACAACATGGTTTGAATGCATGCCGTCACTTTCTGGACAGCAGATCTGTAAGCTAACGCCAGCACAATAAGATGGTGCTGGAAATGTTGAAATTCTGCCTGGAACACAATCTTTTCCTCTACAATGATGTAATTTATAGACAAACCCAGGGCACAGCAATGGGGTCCTGCATTGCGCCTACGTACGCCAATCTTTATATGGGTTGGTGGGAAACGACATTAGCATGGAGTGAGGAGCTGGAAGAGTTCACCAAACACATAGTGATGTGGCATCGATTTATCGATGATTTATTCCTGATATGGGATGGAACTGAAAAAGAATTAGATCTTGCACTAGCATTTTATTAATGCACTGAGTGATTATCCATCTATAGTACTGTATTACTCCATATGGGATGAAAGGCGCTTACATTTCTGTCTGACATCGCTTTAGTCTCCAAAATATGCACTTGCACTTTCCTGGCGAGTTAGGGACTAGCAGTTCCAACATGCACTGCTTCAAACCCGTAATTTATTAAGTACACTTGCTACACTGATGAAGGTTCCCCTCTTTTTATGCATTGATACGGGCAGGCATTATTGACATTGGGTTGTAACCGCTGTATCTGTTTTTTCTGCACTCACCCCTTCATGTGGCATTGTTTGCCACACCGCATCAAGTGTAGCTAACACATAAGTCTTTTCCCAAGGTACGAAATATTGTAATTGTGCACTGGCGCGAGATCTCGTTATTAAGTTTGGTATATCTCTTTCTCGCTCAGGCATGTCATGTTTAACTCCCCTTGTTTCTACTGTCTACGCACGCTAGTCTAGATTTAAAATAATTTACTAGTATTTGACCTTTATATATTTATACTTATGGTCTATTAGACCTTAGACACTCCAAGATGGCGGATTTCCTGACATGCTGAACCATAGAGTTCTTTTTCAGTAAAATTCGAATTGTGTATCACGTGACGTGCAAGTAGCAGTTGGGAGGAGCATATGACATGGCCTATGAGTTAATATAAACATGAGAATACACCTGTTGGGAACAACTACAAGCCTAAGAAAGCTCGCGAGTCGAGCGGAACGCGTGGCGCTTTTCCACCTGTTGGGGTGAGTGGTGCCTTTTGCCTGGTCTGACCAGGTATTGCCATGTATGCTTTTTATTATGTTTTGCACTACTTTTGATAAATAAAAGGAAATCATTTTTAAACTTAGTAAATGGTCGTGAGTGCTTGGGCAAGTTTTGGTTAAAGCTGGAGGTGTTATTCATCTGCCTACCTGTATCTTTTTCCTGACACCTTTTTGCAATATATATATATATATATATATATATATATATATATATATATATATATATATATATATATACATTGACTTTTTCTCTACTGCCCGCGCTGTAAAAACTGGGGTACCCCAAGGCGCCTGCCTCTCTGCTCTCCTTTTCAACCTCTATCTGACCACTTTACCAGGAATCATCAGCGCGCACAGCCTCACCTGCTAAAACTACGCCGATGATACTCAAATTATCCTAAGAATTCCCAAAACAAGCACCAACCAACCCACCTCCCGACCTTGAAGCTTGTCTCTGTGATACTCTGTGATATTGACTGATGGATGACAAGTAATCACCTCCTCTTGAACCCTGATAAAACTGAAATCATGGTGTGCGGCAATACTGCCCTTAACCCGCAAGTAGGGCCATCTTCAAATCCCTATGCATTACCTACCGAGCAGTGCAAAAGACCAGCCTGACGTACCTACAAGGAAGATAAAACCCTACCTCCCATTGTGTACCCTAAGATCAAGCTCTGCCCTCTTACTGGTAATTCCATCCTCCAATTCTGCCAGGATTGGAGGATCCGCCTTCTCAACCTTGGCCCCACCCAACTCTATGGAACTCACTCCCCCTCACATTCGACACACCCAAGACTACATGGCCTTCCGTAAACCTCTAAAAACCTGTCTCTTTCCGTAATGTAATGCTGATTAAGACCTTGAAGGCTGAGCCCTTTCCACGCGATTTGGCTGTTGCGAGCGGGGCACGTGATTTCGCTGGGGTGCTGACGAAGTACGCGCAGGCCTTTCCACGTGATTTGGCTGTTGCGAGCGGGGTACGCAGTTTTGCTGGGGTCTGGATGGGGGGTACGCGTGGGCCTTTTCATGCGATTTGGCTGTTGCAAGTGGGATACGCGATTTCGATGGGGTGCGGACGGGGTACACACAGCCCTTTCCACGCGATTTGGCTGTTGCGAGCGGGGTACTTGATTTTCACTGGGCTGCGGATAGGGTACTCAGCAGCTGTGCCCATTGACTCAGACGCGGCACCAGTATCCTCGCTCCCAGAAGATGACAGTGCCTGGGAGGAGGAATGGGCCTTACGTCTACACCCGGTGGAGGCATCCATGCTGCCGGGCTCCACAGCGCCATCTCCACCCTCTTCTTCCATCGTCACTATGGATAGGGAAACATAGAACACATACATCAGGGTACTGGACATATGTGTGTTTGTCACAATGCAAAAGTACAGAATTGCCACTGTCAAAGGTCACAACCATCATCCCCGTCCACTACACACATGGCAGTGACATTCACACACATGCACAATCATGTCCGTCATTCACACCAGACATTCACATCCTTGGACAAGGCACTTCCAGCACATCCAAATTGTGCACGCACCATATACGCATCATGGCACATACACATCTCACTCCCACACATCACCTGACAGTCATGAAGCAGGCCATGGATCATCATGTCAGAGAGCACTTGAGGCGAAATTGGCAGCATGACGCAATCACACATACAAAAGCAAAGAGTCACAAACATCCTGGAGTGTTCACCACTCACACACGCACTTCTCATACACATGCACATGTACACCATGCATGTCCATGATGTTGCCGAATGCACACATGTGTCACATCTCTGGCATGACACAATCCACACACAAGGATCCAAACATGTGCACGTTGTGGCATCCATGCGTGCATCACGCATTTCCACACAGACTCCATTGATGTCGCACATGCATCAATGAACTCACATGCAGCTGTGGCTGGGACATGCACATAGACATCTGTACAGTAGGCATGCATTTCAGACATAAGAGCAGGGTGCACACACCAACCACACATCTACATGCACATGCACCATGGTGGACAAGAACACATGCACACTTACCAGTCGACTCCGGACGGAGCTCCAACTCCAAGACCTAGGTGTGCAGCGCTGGGTTGAGGCGCTCCATGACCCTCTTTTCATCGGTGGTCAACCAGCCGCAGCGCCCCACTCGGACAGCCCCAGGCTTGAGGAGGCGCCGGGCATTGTTGAAGGTCCTGGACCTGAAGTCCTCACAGCGCTTATGGACATGTCGGTAGTCACGGGGTGCCACCCCCTCCACGTTGATGGCACCCACAATGTCCACCCAGATCTTCCTCCTTTCTTCCTTGCTGACTTGCGATGGTCCAGGGAAGAGGGCATCATAATGCCCCAGGACTTGCTACACCAGGATGCCAACTTCTGTGGAATAGAAGCTGACAGCTCTCTGCCTCTCTGCCGGGGGGTTGCCACTTACCTCAGATGGTGTGATGTCAGACATGGCAACCCCCGATGCAGGTGTGGGTGGGCAAGGTGGTCCTGGGGCTGGGCTGTGGAGCAGTGGTATGACAGTCGAGAGCCTTCAGGATCAGCAGAGGTGGTCACAACGACAGGATCACTGGCAATGGCTTCAGAGCAGGCACCAAAATGCTGGGCACGTGGGCAGCAAGCACACAGAGTGGGCTAGCAGCAGCAGATGGTTCATAGGATGCAGCTTGGGGCAGTTGGAAGCAGGTAAATGGCCTTGTAGGCAGGAGCGTGGGTCTTCTGTGTTCTTTCGCCTGGCCAGCTGGAAACAGAGTGACTCCGCACATGCAGAAACAGCACGTTAGCGTGTAATCAGAGGAAAGGCCCTAAGCGCGTAAGTTACATGACGCACAATGAAGGTTATGCGCTGCCATTCAGTATCTCGGGGTAAAGGTTTGCATAGGACAAAGGTGCACTGTACGTACTTTTCGTGTGGACGGACGTGTAAACATCATATTTTTGTGGGTTCACATGTGAATAGTTCACTACTGTGACGTACCTCTTGTTTTGGCGGGAGAGTTGCCTATGCGTACACGTGTGTGTGATTTATTTTCAATGTAGAGGCAGACGGTGAGTCGTGCACACATTTTTCCCACTGTGGTTGCCCCTGTGTGTCGCGTACCCCATTTTCGGGGTAATAATAGCCTATGTGTTCCTCGCGTATGCATTTTTTGTGTTGCTGGGTGCCACAACATACTGCAGGACGTTTTTTACTCACACATGGGCTACCGAGGGGTCGCGTACACGTTGATTTTTGTTTTTGGGGTGCCTGAGCGTAGCACAACCCATTATTTTTTCACCAGGGGTGACATAGAGCCTTGCTGGAGCACAGTGGTAAGGTTCCCATCACATACCCTGCCCCCTCACTCCAATTGCCCAGGACAATTGTTGGCTGCACCTCCCATTATGCTAGTCCATCAATGCCATGACTAGGAGGGCAACAAGTGGGAAGGGAGGCAACGGTGAGCGACCTGCCAGACGTGTCCAAGGTGGCCGACGTGGCCAGGGTGGCCGAGGTGGCCAAGGTGAGCGACATAGCCAGGGTGGCCATGGTGGCCAAGGTGGCCAAGGTGGGGGACGTGGCCAGGGTGGCCAAGATGCCCAAGGTGGGTGATGTGGCCAGGGTGGCCAAGGTGGCCAAGGTGGTCCATGTGGGCAAGGTGTCCAGGCCCATGCAGGGAGTACTATGCCCCCTACCCAACCGGGGCAAGGAGATGCAGTTGCTGCTGACATCCCCAGCACCCATGGTCCCGGACAAGCAGTGCCATCTGCTGTCCTGAGCAGCCAGGGTGTGGAAGCCGCAGGGGCAGCTACGGCTACCACCACCTAGGCTCAGGGTCAGCCAGCCTGGACTGTAGTTGTCTTGGCCCAGGCACAGGGTGACTCACTGGCCGATTTCCATGTCCAAAAGGACAAGACACATGCGCCGCAGGGTCCTGGCTACCGATACCTGCAAGCCAACTTTCTGTAGTTACATTAGTGGCTGATTCCATAGGCCTGTCCACCTGTACTCCAGCCCCTACTGACCAGAGCGGTACACGCCACTCAGGGTCTGCACCACCTTGCAAGAGGCAGAAGCGTGCTCCAGCGGTACAGGCTGAGACCCAAGACACGGCACAGCAGTCCCACACGTCGAGAAAGAGGAGTTTCTGTGATGAGGAACTGGACATGCTCCTGGACTACGTGTTGGAACATGGCCGTGGCATGCTGGTGCAGGCAGGGAGCACACATACGCCTGCTCAGCATATAGTCCACTGGCAGTGCCGCGCGGACCGTATTAGCTCCCTGGGCTATGAGAGGTGCACAGCTGGTGATGTTGTCAAGCGTTGGAATGACCTCTGACGCTGAGCAAAAGACAAGCTGGCTACCAAGTTTGCATCTACTCTGCTGACTGGCGGTGGGTCACCACCAGAGGACAATGAACTCACTGGACAAACGGAGATCAGTAGTGATTTCATTGCAGTGGAGCAGATCCAAGGCGTGGGACACCTGCCAATGTATGAGCCAATGTCCGGTGAGTGGTGATGCGTGTATGTTGCTTGGGTGATGTGTCATGATTGTCATGATTGTCTGCCAGTTCAGGCTACGTTGACTGCCATGTGTGACCCATGTGATGTTGGACTGATACGTGCTTGTTGTCATGCAGACTGCATTCAAAGCATGTGCTGCACAAAGAGGCAATCCTCATCACCACACCTGCTCCCTCCTTCCATGTCACACTCTGTCCAGCCTCTCTTGGCCCTATTCTTGCTCCAACCTGTGGTCGCGGATAGCCTATGATGCTCTTTCACTCAACACTTGCCTTCTATCGTCACATGACTGACGTCTCTGTGAGGTCACCCTGCAAGCTGCTCCTCCTCAGAGGCATTCTTCCTTTCCTCTCCATCCCCCAGCAGCTCATTGTCTCCGGAGGACTGGTAATTCCTATGATGGACCACTGCAACAGGCTTTACCAGGATTTCTGTGATTCTACACTCTCCCCTCTGCAACTCTGCCAGACCTGGACTGTGTGAAAAGTCCTTTAGGCTTGGTGCAAGGTATCTCCCTAGGACTCTGATGATGGCACAGGCTCACAGTAGCTATGAGTGTTCATTTTTGAACCCTGTGCATTCTCAGCAACTCCCTATGGGTTCTGGGCCAGCAATTCATTCGACTCCATCTCCAGTATTTACTTTCTTCTCATTGTCTTTGATCAATCCCTTTCAGGCTCCTTCAGGGTCAGTTGCTCCTCATGGGAATTAGTTTGTGGTTCATGTCTGTGTTGAGCTGGGTCCTCCCTCTGTACAGACTCCCTGCTTCTATGTAACTGGAGGTGTAGCTTCTCTGGGTCTGGAGGCACTTCTGATGCTTCCTCATGTGTTGTGCTTTCTGTCCTTCTCTCCCCTGATTTAGTCCCAGATGAATGAGAGAATGTACTTGCCACCTGGCCACACTGTCTACTGCAACACGGTCCTCTGTGCAACCATTTTAACCCATGCACTGCCTCCTAGGCATCCCCCGCCCTTGGAGGTGGGGTTTACTGTATCCCTACAACCCACTACCAACACTTTGCACACAATGACTGGACTTTCACTGCCATCAGGCCACGACATTGACATTACTGCTTCTGTGTTTTTATTCATAGTTGAGGCCGTACCCATGTACTGTACTGCACCCACACACTTCTAAACCATGTTCTCCCATTCAACATGCCTATTCACTTGCGTGATGTTAATGTGACCTAGCATTATTGAATCCGTGTGCCTACCTTCACTGTATTACAACACCCTAGCATTGTTGCGCCCTGTGATATGTGTGTTTTCTAATAGTGAATTCCATGAAATGTCATCTGACATGCATTGTACATGGGTCATGGACAGTAGTATTCAACTTCCATCTGAGGCTGGTTAACAGTTCTGCTACGTGCCATCTGTGTGTTGGCATCAGTCATGTTTGTAGAAGGACTATGCCAGTCACATGCGTGTGACAAGCATTCATGTCTGCTTTCATGCTCCCCTTCCATTTCATTGACACTGCGTACGCGCCTGAGTTTGTTTCATGAGTGACATGGTAGGTTCATGTGTTGGCTGACAACATTGTAATACCTATGTGTGTGGCCTATGCTATTAACATGTGTATTCATGTTTTTTTTTATTTTGTGCAGGTGATGAGGCACTGGTTGCAGTGGAGGAGGAAGTGGAGGAGGAGGAGATGGTTGAGGAGGAAATGTATTCTGAGCCCCAACTAGGCACCAGTGGAGGATGTGGTGGGGTAGTCCATGAACATCCATTGGTGGTACAGACCATCCTGGCCAGGGGTATCTCTGAGTACACCTCTGAGGAAGCATATGCCTCTGATGCTGAGTCGGACATAGAACCCTCTTTGCTGTTGCAGGTGAGTGATTCTACTGTGGATGCTGTTCTGTCTCACCTGCAGGGGGGGTAGATACCTCACAGGGCCAGTCAGTGTTGTTATGTCTATCTGTGGTGATTACAGCTGCATGGTCACGCTCCACAGTATTGGGTTCTGTTCCTTTGGCAGCAGATCAAGGGAGGAATGCAGTTGTGCAGCCACAGGCAGCGTCAGCGCAGCAAGGGCCAGGTATCCTTGGGTCCGGCAGGTGTGGGGTCCAGCAACGCGGTGGCCGTGTGCCACCCAGAAATACTGTGTGGGAGCAATCCATGAATGCTATTGCACAGCAACAGGGGGCATCATGTGAGATGTTGGCTCAGACCATGGATAGGGTAGCCAATTCCATGCTCCTCCCTGAAAGACAAATGGAGCTCCAGCAGCAGGCATTGTAGTCCACACGCCGCTCGCACAGGCTGGACATGTTGGCCAGCAACAGGGACTGATGGGCTGAACTGAGGGCTCTGTGCACAGCCATAGCTGTTGTGGCTGAAGCCCACAGGGCTGCCCTGAGGGAAGAGAATACCTCCCTCAGACCTACTCTAGCTGCACTTGAGTTGGCTCGCAGTAGACGGGCAGAACAGCAGATGGAGCAGGTGAGGCACAGCGTCTCTGTTGAACTCTGTGCAACCCGTGAAGCCTTGCAATCGGAGATCCATGCATCCAGTGAGGTCTTGCAGGCGAAACTCTGTGCATCACGTGAGGTGCTGCATGTGGACCTCTGGACCATCATGATGCGGAATCAAACCTTTCAGGCCCGCATGGTCACTGCCATTGAGGATCAAACCAGGGCTATACATGGTCAACCCTTAAAATGCACACCTTCTCATGCTACACCAGACGGTAACAACAGCATCGACAGCTCTCCCACTCTATGCTAGCTGTGCAGGCCATGATCCCATGGAGGGGTTTTTTCTTTTATTTATTTTTTAGTGTTTAGGTGCACCCTGCACCTCCTCCCTCCTGGGTGACACCTCCCCCCCGGTCCACCATGGGCAATTTTGATTTTGATTTTTGTTTATTTTTTGTCTTTTGTGCATTCATGTGACAGTGTGTTGCTTTATGTGGCGTCCAAAGGCATCCACTGTGTGTTCCGGATGGGCCCATACAGGCTTGTCTTGTGTTGGTACACTCCTTGTTTGTGCCTTAGGGTCCAGACTCATACGCCACTCCTGCTTCCCCTTTCCATGGCCGTGCAAAGAGGGCAGCGTGTGAAAGTAACTTACACAGAGGCATTGGGCTTCCATCCTTTCTGTGGCCAGTCTGAAGTCCAACCTGTTTATACACCCCTAGTGGGGATTCATATTTGTTTGTCCAGTGCATGGTTAGCATACCTTTTTGTTTGCACATTGGTAAGTGTGCATTTTTTCATGTTACATCTTCATGTATTACCTTGACTGTCTCCATTATTGATGCCCTTCCTGCTGTATGCGTTACCCTGCCCCCTTCAGCTAGCAGAGACACACGCAAGCTAGAAAGGATCCATGTGGTGGGTTTGACACATTGAGGCACTTGTGCTATTGTGATTGGTCACTGTCTGACATTGTCACTGTTGGGTCCTGTGTTTATGATCATTTATGCTGGAAAATGGATGTTCCTGTGTAAGATTTTATTTTGATGTGTCAGAGTGAGTTATTTCTGACATAGTTCCATTTGTCAAAGTGCACTTTGTGACAGTAGTGTTATGTGTTGGGCATTTATTTGTCACTTTTGACATTGTATGCCATGGCATGGTGTGGAAATCGGGGGACATCAAGTTTGGGAGTGTTTAGGTGACATACCAGGATTTAGATGTGCTGTTTTGCATAGGGTTAGTGGCATATTGCATCTTCAATGTGTCCCTTTTGTTAACACAGGATTGGCTTAGTTTAAGTAGCTAGGGATGCACGCAATGTAGCACTTCCGAGGACACATTTGCAGGGTGGTAAGGTTGTGACAGTTGATTGTCCCTTTGTCATTTGTGTGCACTCGGCAGGGGTGGGATTTTAGGTGAAAAATTGCACCACAGGCTGGGTACGGGCTGCTTCGCCACATGCCCTTTACCCTCCCATGCGCAGCAGGCATGCATGTGGTTGGGGATGTGGGGGCACCACCATGTCCACCAGTGTTGCAACGTTGTGCAGGGCACATGCTGCCACAATGATCCTGCACACTACTGGTGGTGCATATAGTACCTGTCCACCGGAGTGGTCAAGGGAGCGGAAGCATGACTTTAGCACTTCGAATGTGCGCTCCACTATGGCCCTAGTTGCAATATGGGCTGCGTTGTATCTTACCCAGGATGGTGTGGTGGGGTTTCGTATTGGCGTCATCATGTAGGTGCTCAGAGGGTAGGCACTGTCCCCTGGGGAGGTGAGAATGGTTGTCATTAGTTGGCTTGGTCTATTTTTTCTGTGTCTAATAGGCATGCATGTGCACAGGCATTTATACTCACCAATGAGCCATGTGTTGCCATGCCTTCCAGCTTCTAGCTCCTGGTGTAGGGGTGACATTCTGAATATGAAAACATCATGGGTGGACCCAGGATAGTTGGCATATACAGAGTTAATGATTCTCTTGGCATCACATACAACCTGCATGTTGATGGAATGCCAGTGCTTGCGATTCCGATAGATGTGCTCTGTGGCCCTAGGTAGACGTAGGGCCACATGGGTGCAATCAATGGCACCAAGCACTTTGGGGAAGTGTGCCACCCCATAAAATTCCTGGACCACGGCCTGCCTTTCTGCGAGTGTTCTGGGCATGCATTTGTGCCTATGGCCTGAGGGGCATGCAGTCATGATTGGCAACACCTGGTGTAGGCAGCATGACTGTGTGGGCTGTGAAACACTCCCAACTATGGCAGTTGTCAGTTGAAATGACCCAGTGGCGAAATAATGTAGTACATTGAGCACCTTTTCCAAGTGGCTCAGTGCTTGGGAGCACAGGGTGGGTGATGTGAGGTCATCCTCCCACTCAGTGACCAGGTCTAGGATGATATGAGGTGGAAACCTATACCTGCCATAGACCTGGTCATCAGGCATCCCAAAAAGACTGGTCATGGGTAAAAGAAATACGGGGTCTGGCTATTCTCCTCCTCCTCCTTCGGCGGTGTCCCACGATCACTGCTGCGAGGAATGGTACATTAATCGTAGCTGTATACGCGTGTTTATTTTTTGCGCACACTTTTATGCATTGGTTTTGGTGTGCGGGTACGTTTACAACAGCTTTCACGTGGCATAGGTGTTTCTGGATTAGCATGTCTTTTCCTGCGTGCCGGTGACCCCTGTTTGATTCCATGAATATGTGTTGTTAGCACGTGTGTGGGCGTTGCTAGTATTTTACTGTGGTACTTCCCCCACAACGCCTACATTTACGCTTGTTGTTCCCCGTTCCATGTGTTCCGCCCCCTTTTTAGGTGTGTGCGCTGGATGATGTGCCCCTCCACTGGGAATCTCACGCAAGGCGTTCGTGGTATCGCAGTGACATGTTGTTCCCGTGTGGATTCAACACAGGTCTCAGGTAAGCCACGCGCAATGTGTTCCATGACTCGGTAAACAGGGGCTTGCACACCTTTTGCAACCATGCTCCTTGTTTTCGGTGCAGATTTATTCCATGAATCGGGCCCATAATGTAATGGGGTTACATTTCCTTGTGAAGCGTAAAGAGGTTGAAACCCTGGTGAGAAGGGAAAAGGTGGATGTTATTATGTTACAAGAAACACACATAAAGAAGGTAGACAAATTTGTTATGAGATGACGGCAGTTCTCCCAGGCTTTCCAATCCAATGTGGTAGGGAAGACCTGAGGGGTCTGGATAGTGTTCAGAGACGCATTGAGGGCTAAGGAGATATGGGCTCAGGTGGGGGGGAGGGAGGTATCTCTTTGTAATAGAACAGTTGGGTCATAAACTAGTTACCAATTCTGGGCATAAAATATTATTTTGTTACGTGGTAACAAAACTGGAGAGCTTTGCAGAGGGTGAGATCCTACTGACAGGAGATTTCAATTTGACGTGGGACCCCGACAAATATAGGAGTGCAGGAGTTGGGAGGGGATCAGTACCCCTGTACGGGCGTTGAAATACAGCTTTGATAATTTGACGTTACGAGATGTCTGGCGGATCAGGAGGAGAGAGGAGAAGGGTTATATGTGTTTCTCACATGTCTATCAATCCCAGTCAAGAATAGATTATGGGTGGTATAGGCTAGGCTCATGGGAGAGGTGAGGGAAATGGAGCTTGGATCAATATCGTTATCCGATCATGCCCCACTGCTGGTGGCGATCAAGCCACAGGGACTAGGCAGTGGGTTGTGGGCTTGAACATTCCCAGGGGAATCGTTGAATTACGGTGAGATGGCAGAGGTGATTGGGAACAAAATAGATGGGTATTTTGGGCTAATGATAATCAAGATGTCTCAAAGGAGGGGGTATGGGATGCCTTCAAGGCAGTGATGCATGGGGAACTCATTGCGCTACGTGCTCACAGGGAGAAACAGCAAATGGTTATGGAACAAGATCTGGAGGCTCAATTAAGGGTTATCCGATATGCTACAGCTAAACATAGGATGCAGGTATTTCATAAAAAAACTAAAGGAAGTCCAGAGTCAGTTAGACCTACTTTGCACCCGTAGAGCGGATAGAGCTTTCTTAGCAACCAAGCAAAGGTATTCTCTGTGGGACAACAGAGTGGACAAGCTGTTGGCCTGGCAATTGAAGGTATCAGAGGCAGCTAGGATAGTCCACCATATTGTATGGCCCAATGGTTCGATTGTCACAGAATCAGAGGCCATAACAGAGTAATTTGCTAAATTTTATGAATCATTATAAACGTTGGGGCACCCGGACCGACGGGCAGTAGAACGATATGTTTTAGACATATCAATGCGTAAGTTAACGTCTATGGATAGGGAAGGGCTGGAAAGGAGCATAAGGGAAGAGGAGGTGTAGGCAGTTATCAGTGCATTACCCACTAATGAAGCGCCGGGGCTTGGTGAGTTCCTGGCAGCATTTTACAAGACGTATGCTAAGAAATTGGCCCCAAGACTGACAGGGCTATTTAACTTGTTGGGGGCTAAAGGAGTGGTAACGTCTATGACAGAAGCGAAAGTGGTGGTGTTAGGGAAACCAGGGAAGGATTTGTCCAGATGCGGGTCGTACCGGCCTATAGCATTAAAGAATGTAGATGCAACAGTATACATAGGGGTTCTTGCGGCGACGCTGGCGCCTCTTCTTCTGGATTTAATTGAAATGGATCAATCTGGTTTTATTATGGGGAGACAGACCTTGAACAACACTAAGAGAATTATTCATTTGATAGAAAAGGTTAACGCAAAACAGATCCTATCGATACTGGTGTCGCTAGATGCTGAAAAAGCCTTTGACCGTGTGGAGTGGCCCATTTTGTTTGTAACCATGAAGCACATGGGGATGGGAATAAAGTTCATACAGATGGTACAGGCAAACTATTAGGATCCCATGATGCACTTATCGGTTAACAAACAGTTATCCTGTAAAATAAAAGTAGTTGGGGTACAAGGCAGGGGTGTCTTTTGTCACCATTTCTTCATGCAATGTATTTAGAACCATTCTTGGTGAAACTCAGACAGCAATCATTGATACAGGGCATCCCTTTTGGGGGGAGGAACATAAGATAGCTGCCTTTACCGACGACATGCTGATAACATTGACGTACCCCGAGACGTCAATACCGGCACTGTTGGCGGCGGAATGGACAGAAATAAAACTAGTAGCAGGACTTAAGGTGAACATGGGAAAGTCAGAGCTGTCTATCTTTATATTCACAGTTTGTGCTGGCAGTGAATAGCATTAGATATTTAGGGGTTAATATAGCGAATGCAATGCCGCAGATGTACGATAACAACTATCCCAGATACTTCATCAAGTGAAGGAAGACTTGGGAAAATGGTCCCCACTTCATATCTCATGGCTGGGTAGAGTGGCCACCATTAAGATGGTAACGCTTCCAAGGGTACTGTATTACTTCCAGGCGCTCCCGATACCTGTCCTGAGGTTATTTTTCGTGACACTGAATAAAATGGTTTTGAGATTTCTATGGCCAAATAAAACCCTGAGGGTAGCATTATGCATATTGATGAGTCCTAGAGACAAAGGTGGGGTTGGACTCCTAAACTTTATTAAATACTATGAGGCTGCACAGTTGAGAGTACTGAGGGAATGGTTTACTAGAGATTTCTCTAAACCATGGGCAAGGATGGATAGGGCGGTGGCGGGGGTCCTCTGGCTACATAAGCGAGATAGACTCCGGAATACATGGAGTAGCCAGGTATTCGCAGTGGTGTGTGATATATGGGACCGCCTACTTGAGAAGAAATGTCTGGCCACGCGCCCTTCTCCCTTCACCCTGCTATATGAGAATCTGCAGTTCCAACCAGGGTATATACAAGGAGCATTTAGACAATCGTGAAAGGTGGGGTGTACGAAGCTGCAGGATGCGATGTAGGGGTCAGAGATTTGCACTTATATGGAATATAAACAGAGTATGGGGCTATCTGAAAAGGATAGAATGGAATATTATCAGATGCAGCATTGGATGGCTAGCTCAGGGGGAAAGGGTGCTGCGGGGAGAGAACTGGCGAAGTTTGAAAAAGGTATTACTACACATTCTGGTGATAAACAGTTGGTGTCTAAGCAGTACTCGATTCTGATGTAATGGAACTCTGGCCAAACATGGGAATGTATGCATAAATAGAAAAAGACATTGGGGATTGTTATTCGAAGTGAACATTGGGAACATCTGTGGGCAAATATCCCAAAGTTGACGAGATCAATTCAGATCAGGGAAGCTTGGTATAAAATGATGCTCCATTGGCACTACACCCCGGAAAGGTTGCATAAAATGTACCCGGTAGCCCCAGAGAAGTGCTGGAGGGAATGTGGTATGAGAGGGGGCTGGAAACATATCTGGTGGGAGTGCTCGGCTATGGCTGTATTTTGGGAAGAAGACACAGCCCAAATAAAGACAATGATAACTCTTGATGCATAATTGACACCAAAGGAATGGATGTATGGGATGTTAGATCCAGGGGTCCACCCTGGGCACATAGTAAAGCCTTAATGTTAATAGTAATAGCGGCATGGCTAGTTATTGCGAAATGGTGGAAACAGAGAAGGTCGCCAACAATAAAAGACTGGTTGTTTAAACTGTGAGGTTTCATGGCAATGGGATGGATGACGTATAACTTGCAAGGGCAAGCCTGTACATTTCAACAAGATTGTCGATGGTTCTGGACTTCCTCAAAGGGGATTATGTATGCCAGTGGTGCCCACACAATTTGAGGATATTGGACATTATGTAAGCATGTGTAATCCCTTAGTCTACCAGAGATGTTGAAAGAATTGAGACCACTGCTTCTGTTGTTGGGCGGAGGGCATTGGGTTGGCGGAGATTTTGCTTTCTTATTAAATGCCAATACAAATATGTAAAAAAACAAAAAACTCCCAGAGAGCCTGCACTCCCACCTCCCCATTGTCATTAAAGAAAAAATAGTCTGTGATTTATGTCAATAAAGACTGGAGAACATCACTATCCTTTAGTACAAAATCGTTGCAGTGCCACTCTCCCAGGGGTCTCTATCTATGATCTCTCCCCACTACAATCTTAACCATATTGTGGTCCGAGCATGGCACTGGAATGACACATGAATTTCTGACTTGGGTTTTCACCTTGATATCTACCAGCATCAGATCGATCCGGTAGTAACAGTTGTGGACAGGTGAAAAAAAAGGTAAACTGTTTATCTCTCTCTCCCCCCTCCACTAGGCTGTCCGTAAGGCCCATTTCCTGGTTGATTCTCCTAAATCTCCTGGAGGTCGCCTTGCCTGCGATGTCTCCCGTCCCCTCACCCATTCTCTTACAGTCTCTAACCGGGTCCAGGACCACTTGAAAGTCCCCTGCCACCATCAGTCGGCCCTCTACAAAAATCTGCAGTTCATCTTTTACACCATCCCAAAAAACTTCCTGGCCCGCATTGGGTCCGTAGAGAGAGCACACTGTGATCCTTTGACCATTCAGGCAACCCTTTATGAAAAAGGAAACGCCCCCTCCCCCCTGGTACCATTAGACCTCATCCACCACCAGGCCCAGCTGGGCCAAAAGAAAGATTGCCACCCCTTCTTTTTTCTCCAGGCCTGAGGCCACAAAAACCTCCCAGCTGCCCAGATCCCATGCACCGCCCCCTCTGCCTTTGTGTCTCTTGTACCATCAGGAGATGCAGTTTGGCTCTCTGGAATTGCCTCATGGTCAAAGATCTCTTGGTAGGTGAGTTTATCCCTCTAACATTGAGGGAGCCAATCACGAGTTCACATATCGAAGTCATGGCTCCGTACCCGTGGCTCACACTCGTACATCTCCCCCTTAGAAACTCCGAACAACACAGCTGGACAACTTGCGCCCCATGAAGGGACCACCCCCAAACAACTAAACAATTAACCAATATTGGCAAACCCCTGTGGCTTAGCCTCAGCATTCCCATCCCCTCCCCCTCAGTGTTCCCCCACCATCCACCCGGGATACAATCCTGACCATTCCTCCACCTCCATCCAGGAAAGAATCATCAAAAAGGTCCCGAAACAACAGGACTCCTTTCCACAACTCCTCACCATGTCTGAGCCCCCCACTCATTACTTGCAATCAAAAACCATCATCACCCCCCTCCCTCTGCAGGAATACCCTCACCCCCTCTCCACCAATCGGCATTTAATCATGGGCCACAGGGACCCGATGGACCCCAAGGCAGGGTATTAAGCGTTTTATAATTGCAGGCACCCGACATCTTGCATCTATTTCGGGCACCTGCCGGCTGAGCCGACGATCTCCAGAGCATGCTGCCCGGAGCCAGGAGTCCCCCATGAGTTCTTCAAAGTTGAGGGAGAATGGGAAACCCCAGCAGTAGCGAACCCCCTTCTCCATCAGCCATCTGGTAAGTGGTACACACATTCTTTTCCTTGTAAGGATGGGAGCCAATAGATCCTGGAAGATGGAGACCTCAGCTCCACCATATTCATTCGAGCCTGTCTTCCTGGTCCTCTCAAGGATCCTCATTCTCTGTTCTGAGTAGTGGAAGCGCGCCAACACCAAGCCGGGACCTCTGCACCCTCTACCTGCTTGGTGGGCGCGATCAAAGGTGGGTTCATCCATAGCAGCATCTCAAAACAGCTTGCAGAGTACCTCTCGATTGGCACTCCTAATGTCACCCTCTGTTTCCCTCTCCCTTTCTGGATAGCTGAAAAAACATAGGGTGTTGCAGCGTTCCCTGTTTTCTATTTCATCCGGTTTGAGGGTGGTCTCTGCCGCCCTCCTTTCCAGTTCCGACAACCTCACGCCTGTTTGGAGATCTAGGGTGTCCACTGACAACTGTTTGGCCTCCAGCCCTTGAATCTTATCTTTCACTGATAGGAGTCGCTGATTCATTTTGTCCAGCCTCTGGTCAAGGGCTGATCTGATGCCCCTGATCTCCTCCATGTGTGCTACAATGTCTGACTTCGTGGCTGCTGGGTTCACTTCCATGTTGGTCCCAGGGGGAACCGACCCCCCCGGCCCAGACCCGACCCCCCGACCCACTTACTGGAACCTCTGTAGGGACTCTCTCCAGCTCATGGACCAGGGTGCAAGGTGTGCTGACCCTCTCTCCTTGGATAAACACAGATCTCCCTCAGGGTCTCTGTTCGTCCCCACCAGCAAGAGGTTATCTCCGGTTGGGAGTGTCCTCCTTCCTCAGATCTCCAAGTCACTCCATCAACTTGTGAAAATGCATTTATTTCAGGTTAGCCTTAAGCCTCCCTATTTTGTTTCATGCTCTCACTCTGTCTTGCAAAATCTCCTATTTGGAGCTGCATGAAATCACCGCATAATACTGAGTTTGCTGTTGCAAAGGAATTAGCTCATTATTATTACAGCCTTGGCTTGCACAAGCGCGATCAAAATTTTGCATTCTGTTCTGTTTGTAACAGGAAAGGGTTACCCTAAACACACTGTAAGAACATGCTGCTGCGTAAGTAACCCTGGGTTATAAGAACAAAAGATAATGTTGGTAGGAATGTTTCCCTCTCAGTACAAACAGTCTGCACTTTCGCGCCTAGAAACACTTCTGTACAGGCGCGTTATAAATGACTTATCATCTCACATACAGAGCATGGAATCACTGACAGAAATGTATGTATGTATGTTTCACAGAAAACCCTATACGTAGCATGGAGATGTGAACTGTCTGTCATCTATGACATCACACTCGCAGCA
The DNA here is from genome assembly GCF_040938575.1 of Ambystoma mexicanum. Lineage (NCBI taxonomy): Eukaryota > Metazoa > Chordata > Amphibia > Caudata > Ambystomatidae > Ambystoma > Ambystoma mexicanum. The sequence goes on along the minus strand of NC_090933.1, from coordinate 1,251,887,705 downwards.
GAACTCATGTAAACTGGAGCGCATAAAAGGATGTCATTTTCTTTCTGTAAATTGCTCACTTCTGCACAGCTGTTGCTGGGTAGAACATGTGTCCACTTTTGTTGTTTGTACTCCTATCTGTGTCTGTTGGTCTCCTACCTTGTTTACAGTACAGTTAGCAGATTTTGGTTTTATAATTGGCGCCCAACATCGGGTTTCTCGAGGATGTTCCATCGTATTTTCAAGGACAGAGTGACCGTGTTGGGACCATTGAGTATCAGGGACCCCTGCCAAATCTGAGACAAGGTTTCTCGCAGCTGTTACCAATGATCCACATCAGTCTCTCTGCCCAGCGATCATTTCAGCGAGGGTTCTGGACCACAGCAGTGCGTCTATGTTTCGCCCTTTTGGAGACCCCCAGCCACGGATTTTGTTTGATGGGGGATGTTTGATTGAAATCAGGTGAGTTTGTTTAGATTTCGTCATAAAAAAATATATTTTGCAAAATATTATTCCCAGGTGATGAATACCATTTTGTGTAAAATGCCTACATTCAGTAAAATGTGTACTTGTTGGGCAATGTTGTGCTGTTATAGAAAACAAATCGCTGGGTTACAATATGCACAGCCTGACCCACCTGAATGTTCTCCCTCATGTGGAATGTTCATGAAATACGGGTTAGGAGCAATAGTTTTTAGTAGACTTTGGCATCGCCAGATCAGACATGTACTGCATCTGCAATGGCCGGATTATGGTTTGTTTGAACTAAAAAGGATACAGCATTTAGAGTCTGTTTTATTGCAGAAAAAGGCTAGGCCCGCTGCTTTTGATGCGGTTAGGGATTGGCGCAAAGAGGCAACCCAGCGCATCAAATGTAGTCAGAAGCAAACTTGCAAACATATGGCCCAAAAAGCAAAGGCTTTAGTTCATGACCAAAAGCAACAGGAAGACTGTGATAGGGCGACATATAGAGCAAAACAGTTAGACTTATGCAAAATATACCCATCCAAATAGCTGCACACAGTTGATAAATTAATTGATGCACTATTGAGAGAAAGACGAGAATGTCCAACTGCTCCACCTCCCTATGCGAAAGCGGTGCCTCACCCAGTAACGCATGTACCCGGCACAGTCTCTTGGCCTGCTGCACCTCCCACACCGGAGCTGCTTAAAGCTGCGCAACCTAGCTCTCCTAGCACTTCCAAATCCAATATCCCCTATTGCAACATTCACACCCACTTAGTGATCAGAGAGCTGGGCTTCATAGCGCACTGACAGAGAATAAAAAAGCAATGTTAGAAGTAACAGCAGAAGACTATATACTGAAAGGGACTGAATTAGCTGTCTCACATATGTTGACAGACTACCATACCCATGAACGGAAATATTTGTTAGAACGCATGGGAAAAACATTTGCCCGAGAATGGTGCAAACTCACTGATACCACAGTACCCAGAGAATTGCAACATTTAAATGATTCAGCATGCACCATCAATACACTAGAAGACGCACTTCAGCACCTATCTGAGCTGTTTTCACATAAAGAGAAACTGCATGAACTACAGATAGGAAAGCTAGATGCTTTAGGAATATATTGTCTTTTAATAAACAACACATTCATTCAGAAAAGCACTGTCCCTAAACACAGTGAAGAAAGTGCAGAGAAACGCATCAACTTTAGAGACTATCTCATATTGATTTCTAATCCATCTGATTCCCCTATAGAGATCCATGACACATTTAGGCAATGCTCCCCATCCATTCAGAAACGGGTATTACAAATAATGGCTGAATACCTACAAGAAGAATACATTAAAAAGAAATTGTGTTGTACGGCAGATGTTATGAAAATATATAAGTGTACTTTCACAAATGACACTGCACTCACTTCCCTGTCTCTCAACTTAGCTTTACTGCTCAATAATAGGATTGATAAGACCACCGCTCAGATGCCCATGAGAGAGGTGTCTCCGACCTTTGTCCCACAAGAAGTTAACACAACTAAGCTATCCATCCCAGACATAAGGAAGAGCCCCAACAGGTTCTATAAAGAAGTACAGTCAGTCTTGCCTTTATTGTTTTTACCTTACAAGATATATATATTTGTTATTTCCTGTCATTTTACCTTCCTATTTATGAAAGCAAATCAGGAACATAGATGATAACGGGGCAACATGGCCATTTCGAGGGGATAGTGTCCTCTGACGTATTCCACATCTTTGACATTGATTACCGCAGCACAGGTCAAAAGGTCAAATCAATGTCAAAGATGTAGAATACGTCAGAGGAGCATCCCATCGAAAGAACGTTACCAGGTAAGAAAGTAACTTGTTGAACTCATGGATGCCGAAATACAGAGAAAAGCAGTAAGAAACCTCCAGAGAAAATAGTTGCATTACCTAACGCCATCCTTGCTAAACTTAAAGGAATAATGCGCTCAGAAATATTATTGTCCCGAGGGTTCGGGCATGTGTTTTTAAGCATACCTTGATCGATCGTACAAACATTGGCCATTTTGTCATAATCTTATCCGTTGCCGCATCAACCAAGCAGGGCTGCCCTTGCGGCACTAAATCACAGCCCCCGACCCTGACCCTGACATCACTAGACAAGTACCGCCCATTTCACAATGCCAAAGCACGTCTTGTGTCAACATTCTCTGCCCCTCAGCTAATGATGTTTCGGCATGGAAATGGCAGGACGCCTCTTTCCTCAATAAGTATAAACAGACCGCTTCACAACAGACAACATCAGATTTTCTTTTCCATTCCTCTCACTGTATTTCTTTGAGTATTCTGTGCCTCGTTTCTGTGCTCTGGTCAGCTACCTTCGTTGCTTACAGCCCATACGAACAGATGCCAGTACCATTACTATAAATCATTTTCGTTTGTTTCCCCCACAATGGCAACAATACATCCCTACCAGTATGAGCCGGAGTATTCCGAGGCGGAATTACTCCAAAGAGAAAGATGCAGAAACGATGGGGCTTCAGGGGACAGTTGGGAGGATGGATCAACAGATGAAGAGCCTGGTCCTAGTCGCATGGACGGCGTTTCCACCTGGTGTACCTGCAATCATGCGCGCTAATGCCAACTGAGGAGGAGAACTGCTGCTGCCGAGAAAACTCTGAATGCTTGTCCTACATATTGCGAGGCGAGCCACGGCCGCAAGGCGTTACCGAGCTGCCAGACCTCAGGGCAGCCTGCCCCACACAGTATGTGTTGAGGATTTTGATGCTGCTTATGCACGAACTTCGTGCAACAGTTCGCCCTCGGAATCCAAGTAATGAGTAAGTGTACTCTGGTTATGATGGCACTTAGGCCACTAATATTTCAAGGTTGTCGCCTATAATGTAGTAATTTCATTATATCACTGTCAAACCAATTTTGTCTTGCAGTTCTCTAGTAATATACGTATAATAGTCATTCAATATTGTACAGTGTGTAGGTAGCATTTGTACTGGCAACAATGCCATTGCATACAAGAATTGTCATTGGCAACTAATGTTTAATACACTTATCTTGGTCATTTAAAAACAGTTTGCATCTTTCTCGTTCACAGGTGGTACAGGCTGGTGGCCTATCGTTCATACACATGGTGGCTTCATGGGAGGCTTGGACACCGCGCTCGACGAGTAATATCCGCCTGTGTCGTTGGTGCCATTAGAGACACATTCCCCAGTGACACGGTCAATACAGGGGATTTTCCCTCACTGTGCTGCAACCTGAACTTTATAATGTGTAGTACATTTGTGCCATAAAATTAAGAAACAAAATAAAGCATAACAGAACTTTTATCAATGGTTGTTTCAGTTTTTCAGTGAATCAAGTGTGTCTCCATTCAGCAGTGTTCCGGCCCTTGTCTGCACGCCTCAGGCCCATCCATCCCCTCCATTATCAAAGGCAGTTTGCACCAGTGGATATGCGCTGCCAAAGGGGGCTGGCAGGGGCAGGAACGGCCAAGGTGCCAAACACCATGTACACTTCAAAGGTATCTTACGCCCAGAGGCCATTGTATTTGTATGTTTTATTCACTTATAATGCGTACCAGACCCGAGGGTAAGAGGGCGCAGCAGTACAGGATATATGTGAAGCTTAGGTTGCACAGTTACATGAATACAAATAATACAAATAATATATACAGGTAGTGGCAGTGATACAGTACATTATATACATGATATTGTACAGGATACAAGTAAAATGTCAGGCGGGTGGTAAGGGAAGGATGCACTAGCTAGTTAATCGATTGTTTCAGGTGTTTGATGTAGTTAGATCTGAATTTAAAGTAGGATTTCTCTTCACATATAGTGTGAGGCAATGAGTTCCAAACTTGGGCTGCCCGGATGGGGAAGCTGGTACCTCCAGCCATAGCCAGGGATAGTAGGGGTCCAGCTGCCTCGTGGAGCCAGGACTCTGTGATGTCGAGGAACTCCAGCTTATTAGATAGTATAAGTTCACAAATGTTGGTGGCATGTGCCGTTAGGGATCTGGCATTTATTAGTCCGCCTTTGAGCAGATGGGTTGCTATGGTAGTTGTGCTTTGTTTGGTTTTGAGAGAGGAAGTTAGGGAAGTCTTGGTTTTGCTAATAACAATACTAGCTGGTTGAATAGAGGTTATTTTGCTAGTGCTAGGGAGGGATCTGGTCAGAGCACATGTCCTCCTCAGATCTCATGTCTCCAGGCTGGATCCCCTGAAGCAGGCCGCGCCCCTGCAATCCACATTAGACCACGACATATACACGTCATTCATTCACATACACACCCTCTTTTCTAATTCTTTATAAATTACTTGATATTTATCATGTGAGCATCTTTGAGCACTGCAAGTCAACTTGTGAACAAGCTACCCGAGAACTTCTGTGACCACTGCGAGTCAGCTCGTTGTCGTGATACCTGTGGCCATCTCCCTGTTCTCCTGCCACTAACTACCCTGCTTGCTGAATCTAACTGTTTGTTGGCCAAGGTAAGGGCATGTCTCCTAATCATATCTCCTTGATCTCTTGATTTCTATCTATTTCGAACGAATGTACCCACTAGGGTTATGTTCATTTGTCTCATTGCCATTGACTTGAGTTTAATTTGTTATGTTATTGATATATCAATTGTCATCAGTGTCAATTGGCATCAAATTGCATCCTTAGCGGAACATGTCTATAATATAAGCATGTTTCCTTTTGATCCACAATAGTACATTCAAGGGATGAGTAACAGGTTCTGATTTTCGTCACATCAAAGAATTGTTTATAAATGTTAACCTATAATACAGCCACCCACCCTACACTGGTTTTGCTGTGGTGACCAAAACATACCTTGAATAGAAGAATGTATGATATAATTCCTTCTTTCACACGTTTTTATGCAAAGTAGTTTTCGAATAATATTGACCTTTGCCCAGTGGTCAGAAAATGAGTTTAATGTGACCGGCGAAACCAGGAAAGTGTTTTTGGACCATTGCTACAATGCGACTACTCCACCAGATGAAGATGAAACTGAATGTATTGAAGATGCTTTTAAATTAGTCGCAGAACACTTGACATAATCCACACCCACCAAAAAACAGTTTTCTCCGATTCAGGTTCAAGTAACAGACACTGAAATGACAGAGACTGAAACATCAATACAATTGACCGAGAAACTAGACAAAGATCTCGACTACAATATGTCCAGTTTGGCTGATATGTCAACCACAGTTCAGTCAGAAACAGCATTAATGCAGGATGACAGTGTAATAAAGGAGGCCAAATACATAGTATTCGACAGCATCTTGATGGAGATTATAAAGATGCTGAAATGTGTGCATTCAGTGAGAGGGGAAATATGTGGGAAGCCATTGGTGAATGTGACTCGTCTATCACAAGGCAGTAACCTCAAAATACATTCCACGTGTGAAATGCTCCATGAAAAATGTTCATGGTCCACTCAACTGATGCTGGGGAAATTGACAGCTGACAATCTACTCTGTCCAACAACTTTACTTTTCAGTGGCTCGAGTTTCATTAAGTTGTCCAGTTTCTGTCAATTTGCGGGACTCCATTTCATTTCTAAAACGCAGTACTACAAATATCAACATCAATATCTATTCCCTGCCATTAGTAAAGCTTGGAAAATTGAACAATTGTCTATTCAAAGTACATTCTTTGAAAAACGGTACAGGCTAGCTGGCGATGGACAGTGTGACAGCCCCAGATTTTCAGCAAAGTACTGCACATACCACTTTCAGTACATGGAAAGTAAAAAAAATTGTGAGTTTGGTGGTCATGCAGGTGTCTGAATGTAAATCCTCAGTGACAATGGAGAAATTTGGTTTTATAAAATCACTGGAAGATCTACAATCGAGGGGAATGCAAATCAACCTCATAGCCACTGATAGACACATTTCAATAGCCAAGACAATAAGAGAGCACTTTCTAAATATTCGCCATCAATTTGATGTATGGCACGTTTCCAAATCCATCAATAAACGAATCTCAGCTGCAGGGAAAAAAAATGTTCTGAAAGTATTTCAGAGTGGTCCCAGTCTTTCAGCAACCATCTCTGGTGGAGCTCCAAAACTTGTGATGGGTCTGTGGAAATTCTACTAGGAAAATGGCGGTCACTAATGCACCACTGTTCCAACGTTCACTCTTGGACGGAAAACCAACATTTCCACCAATGTGAACATGGCCCTTTGTCGCCGGAGCAGAAACGGAAGAAGAAGTGGTTGATTCCATCTTCACCTCCACACAAAGCCCTTGAGAAGATTGTGTTTGATAAAACTCTATCAATAGATCTGAAGGGACTCACAGAATTCTGTCACATGGGAGATTTGGAGGTGTTCCACAATATTTCCCTAAAGTACAGGCCAAAGAGATTGCATTTCATCATTGAAGGGATGAAATATAGGACATTACTAGCGGTATTAGCACACAACGAGAATGTAGGCCGTGAACAATCGAGGACTGCGGGAAATTTTGGGATACTTCGCTACACTATGGCCTTTACGAAAAGAAGCATAAAATGGGTGGTGGTGTCAGTATATGAGGAAATGGAATTCGATTTTGTGAAAGATCTTATTATTAATGTTTTGGAGTTGCAAAATCACGGAATTGTGCGTGATTTTGTTCCGAGTAAACATACATTGCCACAAAACTTTGCTAACGCGCCCTGTCCACCTAAAGCAGAGCTTGTGGAACAGTTCAAATCCAGGTACAAATGATTACCATCTTTTTTTTGATCAACAATGTTTTTATGAAGTGTCCAAATAAAGCATCCAATTTTTCTTTTAAAATGTATCCTCTTTGTCCTTGTTTTTCAACCAGTACTATTTTTACGATTGCCATACAATGTAACGCTCAACAAAATGGATAACAGTGTAAACGAAACTTTGCGGTTCGGCAGTTGCCTTACCATACAGTTGCCCAAATAGCTGAATAACTGTTCGTCCCACAAAAGGGATGAGACCTAGGCTACATAAGATACCAAAGACTTGGTTACCTCCCCAAAATATCCAGTACACCTTGAAAACAACTATCAGGATGTTTTTGTAAAGACTAAACTCTGGTTCACTATTTACAGTTTCACGTTCCATATGTTTTTTTTACCATAATTGCTGTAAAATTACTCCGCTTTTATGTGCATGCATTAGCAAATCTATGAACTTGAATTGTGGCTTCAGTCTGCTCTCCATTTGTTCTATTTTCAATATGTCTGCTAATTTTTAGGCAAATGTTGTTCAAAAAAACTATTAAACACTATGGGAAACTGAACCCATATCCTTTGTGACATCAGCTGAATAAATAAGCTAATAGTCACCTGTGATATTCTTTTTGTATTCTTACCCCTACTAACCATGAGTATACAGTTCCTTTGATACTTAGCATGCAAAATGTTATAACCTTTGCAGCAAATAAAAATGTAAAGGGTAATTGATGTAAATGTATATGGCAGGATGCCACCCCTTTGTTTCAAACTACATAAGAGACACGGCGCGCAAGAAGTACTGACTGTGAACAAAACAGCGCATCAAAGTGCATTGTTGGTGAGTAAAAGAAGCACTCTGACCAATATATTCATGGGGGCATGTGTTGGGGGTCATTTCTAATGTAAGGAAGGGGTGGGTCGGTGGAGCCCCCGGCCAACATACATTATACGTGAAAGTGGCATCCTGATCTTGCACTCGCGGTGGGCGCCTCCTTTGCCAATCTGCTGCCATGGGGAAGGATGGCGCGACATAAGCAGAGGTGGGGCTATTGCTAGACACACTTTGACTCCATTTTGTGTACCCTCAACTCCAATTTTGGAGTAGGGCGCATTCTGTCATTGCCAAGTTTCCCCTACCCCTCAGCAGCGCCACGAACAGTGAGCAAGGACAGCCCCCACATTTTTCCTCCTGTGCCCGTGCTTCACAATTCCACTTCTCATGGATGCGGTGAGCCAAGATGGTGAAAACTAAAAATGTATCTCCATTCTGAGTGAAGGTCACCAGCATTGAATTTTTGCTTGCGAGCTGAGGAAGCCCACGCATCGTACACACAGTATAAGGTTCAATTGTTTTTTGACCTTGAGAGAAAGGGACCATTGAGAAAGGAATTGAATTAAAGGAGGGGTCTAATAACGTAAGATATGATAAGGTTTTCCATTCCAGAACTGGACTAAGGAACATGTAAGTTCAGTTTATGAAAATTTTTTGATGTGAACGTGAGTCTGCGTTACGGTCTGCGTTACGCCAAGAGAATGGAATTGCCGAATATAATGTAAGTTTGACTTTTGACGATCTTATACCCAAACGAGCATTTTATCATTAGCTGACCGTTATTGCTGGGTTACATTGCACTCGTTTGTTCTGTGTGGCATAATTCAATGAAACGTAAGTACAACCTTTGTGTGTACTGGTCTTTCTACCGGGCACATGGGCAGTCCAGCATCGAGATGCATGTAGAGCACCACTCAGTTCCCCCAGGTTCAACGGTAATATTACATTAAAATGCCATCTATGTGCACCTCGAATTGTAGCGTCAGCTTCCGCATCCCATTTAGAGCTGAACCTGCTCCATAGCACTATCCTCGGAAGCAAATTGTTCAGTACTTTCCACGTTGTTTTCTCTCTGTTCACATTGTTTCATGTCTATGCTAATTGTTAGTTTTAACTCAATGCCGAATTAATAAGTAAAATGATAAATTGTAATAAAGATCGGCTACTGAGATACATTTCTATTATGTTTTCCAAACAGGTACATCCTGCCATTCTGCGATTGTCATCGATTCCAGATACCAACTGATGGGTTTTTCAACCGGCAGCTGCAGATACATATAAATAACTGGATATATTTGACTCTTCTTTGGGATGATGGGCAAGGGCCGGTATGCCCTTTTGCGGCCCCAGTGTTTACGAGCAACATAACATCCTTTACGGTGGTCTAGCGCCAAGTTGATGCACAAGCCTTGTAATTCACTGTGTGACCAAAGCACTTCTTTTACCCAAAACAAACACCTTGTGTACCCAAATGGAACACCGCGTGACTCACGATAAACATTTGCAGATCGAAAACAAAGAAAAAAAATTCCAATTTGATTGAATATAGCAATAGCCGGATGTTCTCGGAGCGTTTATTGTGAAATAAAAGTACTTTCCAAATTGTACAGTCTTGCTGTTTCCTTTTAAAGTACAGTTTTATGATCCGAATTGTGACGCACTGTGTTGTGAGACAATGTGTGTTGATTTACGGGTTCTGCGTCACATCACGTAGGTGATAACTGGGTGCGTTTGGCTACGCTGCCCAGTAACGTCATGGAGAAAGGCAGAGAATATCACTAGGTTTGGTGATGTCAGGCCGAGGGGTGAGGGTATGATTTAGTGCCGCAAGGGCAGTCCTGCTTGGGCGATACAGCAACGGATAAGATTATCACAAAATGGCTGCGCCCTGTTGCTTGATTTCGCATGTGTACAAAAGTAGAAAACTACATTAAGGTGCATAGGAAATGTTTGTACGATCGATCAACATATGCTTAAAAACACATGCCCGAACCCTCGGGACAATAATATTTCTGAGCGCACTATTCCTTTAAGACTTTAGTACCAGAAAAAAGGATTATATGGGACAAATTAACAGCCTGCATGCAAGGGAAATCTGAGGGGGCAACAGAGTAGTTCAATAAATTTGAGCAGGTATTTTCTGACTACATCAGACCAGATTTGAGCACTGGATCGGGAAAGAGATTGTTTGTTGACAAGTTTGTACATGCTCTCTTGCCCGTAATTCAGTCTCATATCACACCTTCAGAGAGTGTCTGGCAAACAAAGATGCCGCCTTCTGAAATACCGCTGATGGCTCAGTATTATGAGAACAGAGTTAACACTGAGAAGGAAAGGATAGAAAAGAAAAAACGGGGATCTGAAGACCAGGGTGTTGTTACAGCTGGTAGCTAGGGGACCGCAAGGATTTGCCCCAAATCAGGTTATGTCACACACTGGGATAGTGAATGAGATGAGAACCAATGCGCCTACTGTAAGCAGGAAGGCCACTGGAGGGCACAATGCCCAATACTCCAGCAGAAGGGAAACAATATATACGTGAGACGAGGAAGAGGACATAGTAATGTCATGCAAGGACCGAAAAGAAGCCAGTTTTCTCACCCTCGGCATTTCAGCAATAATACAGCAAATACAGACACGCAACAACTGATTAAGGCCGCCAACATTTTCGATAACACTCCCTAAAAGAGATATTTTTCCAAGAACTACATATCTAACGACATATTCTTTGGCTAGGACAGCCCAAAAAAGGGTATGGAACCTACCCCTATCCGTGTCAATCAAAAAGGACCCTACGAAGTTGGGTTAGGTCACACACATTTCTAGTTGATACTTGTACACAGAAGTGTTCCATTGATCACCTATTGGTTCCAGATATCCCTCTGTCAGGGCAACAAAATATTTCTGCAGGGTTCACTGGCACACCTGTAATAAGTCTGGCCTCCAAACCGTTACCTACTTCTCTGAAACCATTCACTTTCTATTGACAACTAACTGTGGTGAAAAATTATTAGGTTTGAATTTACTGAAGAAATTAGATGTTGTTATTTACTGCTTACACGAAGATGTATATTTGACTATTTCACAGCAGCACACTTCTACATCTCAGTTGTTAGCACTCCCACTACCCAGTGAATTGCATAGTGTACCCACTCATTTATGGACCCTTAGCGATAACGACGTGGAAAGACTCGATGTTGAACCAGTACCCATCCAGTTAAAACAAAATGTCACATTATCGTGCATAACGCAATACAAGGTTTCAGTGGACAGAGAATCTGCACTGAAAATAATAATTGGAGATCTTGTACATCTAGGTGCCATTGAACGGATTACGGGTAGCACTTGTAACATTCCTGTACTTCCTGTGTACAAAAAGGGTGTCAACGCTCTGCCTTACCGTTTTGTAATTGACTTGCGAGCTATCAATAAAATTGTCCACAATTTCCCATTGTACCTGACATCACGACTATTTTGACTATGATTCCAGCCTGGTAGATTTAAAGAACGCATTTTTTAGCATACTGTGACATGTTGACTGTAGATACTTATTTGCCTTTACTCTGCGAGGTCTACCATTTACATTAACTACAATACCCCAAGGATACACTGAAAGCCCAAGCATTTATAGTAGGGAACTCAAGGAACAACTGGACAATTTAGGATTATCTTAATCTTGCACATTGAGACAGTACATTGACAACCTACTTATTGCCGCAGATTGTGAGGAACCTTGCAAGGAGGGCGCTGTGTTTTTGTTAACACACTTGCCTAACAATGGCTACAAGGCTTCTTTAAAGAAATTCCAATATTGTCAACAGAAGGGTGCCTATTTAGGATACCTCCTGTCTAAGGAGGGTAGGCGTCTTGCACCAGAAAGAATACAGACTATCTCTGACATGGCGGTTCCAAACACACAAACTGAAGTTAGAACTTTTATCGGGATGACTTCCTATTGCAGGCAATGGATTCTGAATTTCTACCTTTTTATTAAGCCATTGTTAGCACTAACGAAGAAAGATGTGGCTCTACCTCTAGCTTGGGATACAGCTTGTCAAGATGCTTTTGATATGCTCAAGACTGCTCTGTGTTCCGCATCAGTATTAGGCACACCAAATTACATTAAGGAGTTTGTGTTATTTGTGCATGAAAGCTTTGGCTGTTTTAATGCAGGAACATGGGCGAAAGAACAGGCTGTGCAGCTTTTTTTCCTCCATGTTGGACCCTTGCATGCGCTTTGCCAAAATGTCTGAAAGCTGTGGCTGCTGCCGCATCAGTAAAACAGAACGAAGGCATGGTTTTTGGTCACTCCTTAACCGTCATGGTGCCTCACTCAGTAGATGTACTATTGAACAGAACGCAAACACGGCATCTCACATCTGCTCGCCTCACTATTTACAAGCTCATGTTGTTTGCACCTCACATCAAAAGTAAATGATGTACCACGTTAAACCCAGCTGAACTGTTACCTCCCTAAAGGAGAATAGCATTCCTGATACCAATCATGATTGCATTTTTATCACTGAAAATGAAACAAAAGGAAGAATCGATTTGACTGACACACCTCTGCCATCCTCAGATGGAGAAATATTTTGTGATAGCTCTTGCTTTAAACTTCCGGATGGCACTTCTACTGCTGCATATGCAATCACAACACTAGATACAGTGGTACAAACTAGGAGGATGCCTTACAACTCTACCAAAGCCACAGAAATAATTGCCCTGACTCGAGCTTGTGAGGTATTTCAAGGGGTGAAAGTAAATATTTATATGGACAGCCAGTACACCTTTGGTGTAGCTCACAATTTTGGGAAACTATGGGCTGCAAGGGGATTTCTGCCATCCCATGGCACCAAGATTCAGCTTAGTCCCTTGATAGTGCAGCTTCTATCAGCACTAGCATTACCTGCACAGCTAGCAATAATGAAATGCGCAGCCCACCAGAAAGTCACTGACAGTATTGGGAAAAGCAATGCTTTCGCAGACCGAATTGCCAAACCAACAGCCACAGACTTACAGTCTGGAATTTACATATTAGGTCCTGCTAAATGGGTCGCTGAGAGTGGGATTATGGAAGAGGGCTTTGGCAGTGTACAAGAGATTCAGGCCGGGGCCACAGTCGAGGAAATCAAAGAGCGGGGATCGGGACTAGCCTGCGTAGATGAGGTAGGTTGCTGGATTGACCATGACAAACAGAGATGGATGCTACCTAATGCATATGTACAAGCTTTAGTGACCATGGCCCATGTCCCAGACCACATAAGCACAACAGGCATTTGTAAACACCTAGACCCAGTATGGAGGAACTCCAACATATCCAAAACAGCAGACTGACTGGTCAAGAATTGTATGATCTGTTTATAGCATAACAGTGGGAAAGGAACACCAGTACCTAAGGGCAGCTTTGGTCTACCTTCCATGCCCTTTGAAGTAATAAACTTTGATTTCCTTGATATGTAAAGATGTCAGAATGTTAAATACCTTCTAGTGGTAGTTTGTGCATTTAGCAAATGGGTCAAAGCTTTCCCTCTGAAAGACAGCACTGCAATGTCAACAGAAAAAGTAATGCTTAAAGAATACTTTCCCTGTTTTGGTTTACCAAGGGTAATCTGGTCAGATAATAGTTCACACTTTATAGCATCAGTCACCAAGCATGTGTGTGAGGGATTACAGATAAGAAAGAAATGTCATTCCGCTAACCATCCCCAATCGACAGGATTAGTTGGGAGACTCAACAGTACCCTAAGGAACAAGCTAGCAAAGATATGTGCACACAGCCAGCTAAAATGGCCTGAAACCCTACCATTGGCCTTAATGTCAATGAGAACTACAGCCCAAGCATAAACAGGTCTGTCCCCGTATGAGATTGTGATGGGGAGACCTTCTAATGTGTGAAAATTACCCAGACCGAATAAATTGTCAGAGATTGAGTATCCATTATTGGTAACTTATTTTAACTAGTTGATTCAAAACTTGCGTTTCATTCACTAACAGGTGCGAGAAGCGTTGCTTGATCGATACGTGGGTTCTAGCCACACCATTCAGCCTGCCGACTACGTTCTGGTGAAAGACTTCCAGTGGAAATCCAGCCTTGAACCATGTTGTAAGTTGAAACTCCAGGTCCTATTGGCCACCCAGACTGCTGTGCGTGTAGACGGAAAGAAGCACTGGATACATGCAGCACATCAGAAACAAGTACCTTTACCTTTGCCCTATGGCAGATGGGTAAAAGAGGGCGTAGCTGGTTAGGAAACATGAATATATTCCTCAGCATGTACCTTTCAGTGACGGAGAATACACTAACCGAAATTTGAAGCAGCCAGACGTTTCACCTTTGCTAACCACCGACACATTGTTTAAGGATCACTCTGTGCTTGGGGTGTCCAGATACAGGGCCTCATTACACGGATGGCGGTAAGGATTTACCGGTACCGGTTAAATACCGGTAAATCCTTACCGCCTTACTACGAGGTCCCATTGCGGGTTGGGGGATTTAACGCCTGCTTTTTGCAGGTGTTAAAAACCAACCCGCAAAGGGACCCAGGGAGCTAATTACGGTACCGCAATTTGCGGTACCATAATTAGCGCCTTCCCCATTCCCATTATGCCCTGTGGGGCAAAAATGGGAATGGGGAAGGGCAATGGTGGAAGGGGGAATTACCGCCCCGCCAACCTTGGAATGGGGCGGTAATTCCCCTTTCCGCCAAGGCGGTGCCGGTATTTTACCAGCATGAACCATGGCGCTAATAGCGCCATGGTTCTCCGCCATCCGTGTAATGAGGCCCACAATCTTAGACCACAGAAATAGCTAGGTAAGGACTTCTTGTGAGTAGGAAAATGTGGTATTTTTTAAGTACTGCACCTACAAGAAGCCAACAATATTCCCTCCATATCCCTCAAAGACGTCTGAAGGTAGAGGGGGGCAGGGAAAAGAAGACTCTGAGCAAGATAGGCCACGTGGTCAGGTGTCATGCACGGATGAACTTATAAAGCCTATATGAGTTTGGTTTGTTAACGGACACTGAAAGACTATGCATCTGTTTGGGGTACGCAGAAGCGATGAAACTGAATGTTTTGCCACTGGAATGACCAGGTCCAAAGGATTGTGGTCAGATAAAAGTGATTATAGCTATTGTGGCATGTATCGTAGTTATATTAATACCTGTTTCTGGATTCTGGAGAGCTCAAATTTGTTTTTACCTCACTATTGCCTATGGTCAGCTATGTCCCCTTTCTATGTACACAAATACACAATTCGTCCCCTTGATCTTGAACACAGAGAGGGATATCTCAATAACATCTTCATAAGAATAATGAATGATGCTCATGCAATACTGAACAAAACCAATTGTTGGCTATGTTCCCACCTTCCACAACACGGTGAGAAAGGGTTACGATGGTACAAAAATCCTCGCCCCTTTTCCACTGCTTGCTATGCATCCTTCAGGGCCATGTTTTTTGGTAGATGGAATGACAGTAGCAGAGGTAACTTTGATGGGACAAATATAAATATGTTAGATCAGCATGTGCTACTACCTTTGGGATGCTCTGTGTTTGCTAACAGGAGAACTACCAACAATTTCTCTACCAAACATTCTAGGCCATATCAATCAATGATATTGTTTCAAATGCCACCCGTAAGGAATAGGGAAGCAACTCCTCCAGCATACCAGCATACACAATTAACAATAATCCTGCCATGGTACCATTTTGTCTAAGTAAGGAAGGTTCTAGGTACATGGGTACATATGACAAAAGTATGAATACTGCAGTTTTGGTAAACGAAGCAAGCAAGACCGTTGTACATTGGTGGATCAATTTACTTTGTCTGTGGGAAGCAAGCATATCAATGGTTACTTAAAGATTGTAAAAGAACATGTTACTTAGGGATACTGTTGCCAGGGGTTTACTTGACATCAACTTTAGAAATATTGACACACCGTCCTAGGAGGGATTTCGATGATGATACAACTCGTCAAATATTAGGGGATGTGTCAAAAGCGATAGTTCCCTTTTGGGGCCCGGCGAAAACTCCGAAGACATTAGAAGGTTGGCCCGGGTGTTAGAAAGAATGATTAATGAGACAACCGATGTACTATTAAATATGACATTAGAACATAGAGTTATAAGGCTGGTTGCACTTCAAAATAGGATGGTACTAGACACCATGTTGTCTGAAAGAGGAGCGGTTTGCAAAATGGACGGGTCGTCTTGCTGCATTTACATAGCAGATTCCTCCCCTACTGTGTTTCAGGCTATGAAGAGGTCAAACACATTGGGGTCTGACATTCACGTTAACGAAGGTAGCTGGGACATCGGTACTTGGGCTTGGAATCTTTTTACCACATGGGGTTGGAAAATACTTTCTGTGCTTGCTCTGATCGATGTTGCCATACTTGCTGTTGTTTATGCATACAATGCTTACCTACTTTAGGATCTATCCTATGGCAGTGCTGTTCAAGATCTCTGAAATACTTACAGCCCGAACGCTTTGCCCATGGGAATGTGACAAATGAACTAATTATACAGGATATGGAAATTCTGAAATGTATGAATATCGATTACAAGCATTTGATGATGTATAAAATAATGGTTTAGCCCAGTGTGAGAAACCTGAAGGTGTCTCTCTGACTAGTCCCTGGGGATCTGCCAGGTGGCCAGGACATGGATCCAGTTCCTGGGGTTGGACCAGTGAGGGAGGATCACCTGGATGGGGGGCCCTCAGGGAGTGGAAGTGGGACAACGACGGGTGAGATGCAGAATCCCCCTTCTTAGGACCCCTTATCCTATGCTACCATGTAGGATACTCAGGAACTCTACGCCCTCTTTTCCGACACGAACACTTTCGCACACCACGAAAGACAATGGACTAACACCAGAGCTGTTTACCTGGCATGTCACAGCACAAGGGTCAGGCAAAGTCAGGCAATTGACCACACACACCTGACGGCCCTTTCCCTTCCCCATAGAGAAAAAAAGGTACAAGGTGGAGCATGAGAGCACACTACAAGCAAGGCAGACTACACAATGAGACAGCTATCCCAGTACGGCAATTCAAAAGGAGGAGAAAGGCAGCGAGAACCAAAGGGGCGACAAGGAGAGAAGCAACCTTGCACTTTCTGACCCAGACCTGCAAAGCCTCCATGAAAGGAATCGTAAGACAGTGAACAATAGCCAGCGTGTATTGCAGCAGATGTGAACAGTACACAAAGCCCTCCTCCACTGATAACCAAGCCAGAGAGACATGCTTGCTACCATGGTACCATCCTTGACTCCAGAGACAAGAAAAGCCAAGCGTTTCATCAAAGCTGGTGAGTCGAGGGGAGAAGCGATTAGAAACCAAACTGTGTTGAACGAAAATTGCAAATTACAAATTAAGTGAAAATAAAAGAACTGTTAACTGCTCAGGCGAAAACCAGATGCAAAGGGGTCCGGCACCACGTGGGTACTTAAAGGCGAGACTCTGGTTAATTCCCATATTGTTGAAACTACCGATACCAGAAGGCCTTTGAAAAGCCACAAGTGTCAAAGTGGTCACACAGGGGTCTAGCAAAATCCTCTGTACAGTCGAAAGTCTTTGACCGACACGTGATTGGAAACCTATGGGAGATGAATCTTGCATAGTGAGAAAGGAGACGGAACATTGTGTTGGCAAGAGTGAACCCGACGGAGGGATGCCGACAGAAAGGATCAAAGCATAATGCCCAATGAACATTGAGGTGACAACAGTGAACCCGACGGAGGGATGTCGACAGTGGATTGTTTAAAAAGACATTAAGACTTGTGAAAGCGAAAGGTGAAATTGTTTTGAAATAAAAGCCGTAGTGAACCCGACGGAGGGAGGCAAACATTTGAGAAGGGTCTGAGCCTGGAAGAGTGGCATCCAAGAGTGAAAAGCTATCAACCAATAACATGTGACTATAGCAGATTAAATCTCTTTGAAATACAAGCCATAGTGAACCGGACGGAGGGAGGCTGACATTTGAGAGGGGTCTGAGCCTGGAAGACGGAGGCCCGGGGTGAAGAATCATCACCCTAAGTGAAATCAGAAAGGAACTTTTGTTTGTTATTTTGCACATATCAGGCCCTCAGAAGCAAGAAACGTAATCACCGAAGGTCCTGATATCGCTATGAACTTTTATGGATCTGAGCCCGGAAGAGGGGGATCCAGGGTTGAAAAGTCATCACCCAACATACATGCGGAAAGGAACTTTTTGTTTGTTGTTTTAAACACATCAGGTCCTCAGGGGCAAGAGACTTTTTGTAGAAAAGAGACTTAACCACTGAACGTCCTGATACTTGAGAACGGAACTGTAGTCTTGTGCTGGGAAAGCTCGAGCGTGTGCTGTGCTCAGGAATCTCATCTTGTCCTGTGCTCAAAACATGGGGGAGAGAGACCCCGGCTACCACATCCTGACTTATCATTTGTGAATACTTCTTTCTTTCTTGTGAATACTATCCCACACTCTTTTTGTATTTAATGGTAAGGATTACAATAGGTTTTTTAGTATAGGCTCTTTTATTTGACAAGACGCCACTAGGACTGCTTTATTATTATTTGATGGTCGTAGCTTGCTCCCATCTTAGATTTAGGTTTAGATTAGGTGTTTTTCCAACCTACCTTTACAGTTTACTAAACACTCTTGAACTGTGATCACTTGTATCTGCCTTTACTGTTGCCACCAGACGTTCCTTACATATGGTGTCAGGCATGGGATATGATTCAACTGATAAAAATTGAAACCCATGCTAATAATCGTAGTACCACCAGAAGGGGAAAATAAAATAGTTGTTCTCCTAGATTCTGACCATGTATCCACATCACAAGAAGTGTTGTCCTCTCAATTGCTTGTCCCACCTAGTCAACAGGATCTTTTCTTTGAAACGCAAGTATTGCTAGATACTCTTGGTCTCTCCCATTAAAACATACAGCCTTGGGACCGAATAATCCTCAAGTTCGACCTGTGTTTTCTTTTATCAGACCTAGTGCTCTGAATACCCATCCCCCCAAGCCTTTTTTTCTGGTTCCCAGTCTTCATCCGTTGAGGGACCATCAAGGTTAAAAATTAATTTTCCCCAGCCCGCTCCTTCGACAGACTTAGAATCAGAGGATTCCGGGGATTTTGAAACCTTATCCGAGGGAATCGAGAGTTGTTTCTTTTCTGATTGGGATACCACAGAAAGAACCCTTACATCCCTGGAAGAAATGGCCGACCTAGCCAATGACATCGCCCAATTAGCAGCCCATCAGATATAGGTCGAAAATAGAGTCCAAGAAAATGTAAGAAAATTAATTGAATTACAAACAAGGATCTCACTACCACAGGGTGTACTACAACGATATCTTGAAGGCAAAGATTTAAGAAATGTTTTCTTAAACTTCGAATGCCTGGCTTTTTTTTGGAACTTTCTTTATTAATTTTACAACAATGAAATAGTGAGACATTACAAGACCGTGCACCAGTCACGAGACCCTTTATCCCCCCTCCCCCTTTCGGAACGATCTCCGCTTAATGTCGGGTTCAGTTTCATATCAGTTCTAGTGTTGTTGTTATTCGGCACTCATGGCTGCTATTGAAGTGTTTAGTTGCTCGCAACAGTTTTGTGTTGGAGGTGAAGACTGCAAGCTCGAGTCGTCATCTGCGTTTAACAGGTATGCAATATAGAGGCCCCAGATATCGGGGGGGCGTGCGTGGAGGGGCAGAGTTCATAGGTAGTTCGTTTCGGTGTCTTGACAGTAGGTGACATCTTGGAGCCATTGCTTTAGTGTTGGTGGCGGTCCTCAGCCCCAGTTGCAAGCTATTCGTCTGCGTGCCAGTACCAAAAGTAGGTTCGCCAGTTTTCTGGTATGTTCCGGTAGTTGGTTGGTTAGACCTAACATAGTCAGTGTTGGGTTAGGTTCTAGTTGCACTCCAATTATAGCTGAGATTTTCTCTAGGACTGCTGTCCAGAACGCTCCTATTTCGGGGCACGACCATGCCAGGTGGACAAAGTCGGCTTCCGGGTGCCCACAGCGAGAGCAGGAGGCGGATATTGTTGTCCTCTGGGCGTGAAGCCTTGCTGGAGTGTGGTAGACCTGATGGACAAAGTTGAAGTGAATTTGTTTGTACCTTGTGTTTATTGTGAGTCGTAGAATGTATGCCCAATCTTCGTCGAGTATCGTAGTGTTCAGAGCTCTTTCCCATCTTGTTTGGGCTTTTAAGCAGCGAGTGAGTTTTTCTGTTAGCAAGGCCTTGTAGATATTTGACACCAGGCGGCCATCACCTTGGGCTTGAATCACTCTGTGGAGCAGTGGCCAGGTCGGTGGTTGGAGCGGGAACGTGGCAAAGCTAGACTGCATGGCGTGTCGGGTTCGGTAGTACATGAAAACGTCGAGGGCGTTGCTTCCACCTTTGTCTCGAGCTTCCTGAATCGAGAGGAACGAACTGTTCGGAAACAGGTCACCTAGTGAGTGGATTTGCAGTTTCTTGGTCCAGAGCTGGAAAACCTTTTCAGATGTTATGAGTATCCCTGGGATACTTCTCACCGGAAGGAGGGGGGATTATCTGGTTTGGATTCCGTTCCTTTTGGCGATTTATTTCCAAATTGTGTGTGTCGTGACCATTGTGTTCATCGGCGTTGAGGGCGTCGGTGGTTCGTTAAGTATGACTGCGCAGAGAAGATAGGGTGTTGCTAGAGCTCTTTCGATTTGCACATGTGGCCGGATGAAGTGTGTTGCATACCAATGGCTCAGGAACTGTGCTTGCGCTGCCCAGTAGTAACTTTCTATATCGGGTAAAGCCAGTCCGCCTTGCGTTATGAGCAGGATCATAGTGCTGTGTGCTATTCGGGCAACCTTGCCAGCCCAGATAAGGTTGAGGAGGATGGATTTGATTTGTCGTAAGAATTTTTGCGTGAGTAGTAGGGGGATGTTTGTAAAGAGATAAAGTAGTTTAGGGAGGATCACCATTTTCGCTAGGGACACTCTGCCCCAAAGTGTGAGGGGAAGCGTTTTCCATCGTTTGGATAGTGTCAAGTGTCTTCTCATAGTTGTCTTGCATGATGTCAGTGTTGGCTCTGGACATGAGGATCCCTAGATATCGGACCTTCGAGTGTTGCCAGTGGAAGCCGTAGTCATCCTGAAATTCTTTGGTTGATTCTGTGAGAGGGAAAATTATCGATTTTGCATTATTGATTTTTAGTCCTGAAAAGTTGCCAAATTTATGGACTGCTCGCATCACCGGATTCAGGTCGTCATATGGGTCAAGAAGGAAGAGTGCTATGTCGTCGGCATAGAGTGAAACCACCATTTTGTGTGGGCCGAAGGCGAGACCTCTATGCAGATGATAAAGCCTTAGGTCGGACGCAAGGGGTTCCATGACCAGGGCGAAGAGCAATGCTGACAGTGGCCAGCCCTGCCTGGTCCCTCTGCGTAAAAGGATTTCGGAGGAAGATTTGTTGCCAAGTTTGATTTTAGATGTTGGGTATTTGTAGAGAAGTCCTATCATTTGGATGAATCGTTTGTCGAGGCCCATTCGTTCTCATATTGCAAATAGGAAGGGCCATTCCACAGAATCAAACGCCTTCTCGGCGTCGAGAAGTACTGCCACCGCTTGGTTTTCTGGGTTGAAGGTCTCCATCGCTCCAAACATTCTTCTGAGGCCGAATGATGTATTTCTACCTGGAACGAATCCTGCTTGATCCGCCAGAACCATTGCGGGCATGAGTGGCATCAACATCCTGGTTAGGATCTTTGCAAAAATTTTGTTATCCAGATTAATTAGTGATATGGGCCTGTAGGAGGCGCAATCATCCTTGGGTTTACCTGTTTTGTGTAGGAGAGTGATATTCGCCGTGTAAAGAGTTGGTGGAAGTTGGTCCTTGGCTATGGCTTCTTCGAAGACTTGGAGCAGGAGTGGGGCAAGAATGTATGCGAAGAATTTGTAAAATTCACCTGTTAGGCCGTCTGGTCCTGGGGCTTTGGTGCTCGGTAATTCTTTAATGACTTCTAGGATCTCTGCTGAGGTGATGGGTGCGTTCAATGGCTCGCGTAGCTCGGCGCTCGTCCAATATAGTTCGGTTGTATTGAGGTATTCTGTTATTTCGGCGGGCTCCCTGGAATAATTGGAGTTATATAAGTTTTGGTAAAACTTGTGGAATGTTTCCAGTATGTCGTCTTCAGAGTATACGAGGGTTCCCGACGTGTCCCGCACTGCCTCGACTGTCGTGGGTTTTCGTTCCACGGTGATTAGTCTTGCAAGTAGCGCACGGGGTCGTTGCCCCTCGCCATAGTGGCAGATTTTGTGGTGGGTTGCTAGGAATTTGGCTTCTCTGTCTGCTAGTGATCTGAAGGATTACAATTCTGCCCTGAGAGCGGCTAGCGAGCCGGGAGTATTTGTAACTGTAGCTGATTGCTCAAGTATTTTGAGGCGATTTTCACATGTGCTTAGCTCTTCCCTTAGCCTCTTTAGGATTCCATTTTCTTTTGCTAGGCACACTCCTCTGATAAAACATTTCAGTGTCTCCCAGAGTGTTCCCGGCGAAGCTACAGTGCCTTGGTTTGTCTCAAGAAATGCGCTCAGTTCAGAACACAGTTCTTCGGCAAAGAGTTGATCTTGGAGGGCTCTGGGCTTGAATTTCCATTGGGCCCTGGTGAAGGCGCTCCGAGATGTCGTGCACACTAAGGTGACCGCTGAGTGGTCTGAGATGGACCTGGGTAGGATTTGGCATTCACCCCATTGGAGTCTGCTATGTGCCAACACTAAGATCTAATCAAGTCTCGAGCTGGATTTGCGTACCCAGGAATAAAAGGTGAACTCTTGAGAGTCACGGTGTTTGCTTCTCCATATATCGATGAGATTGTGTGCTTTGCATATTTCGGTTATTTGCATACTCGCCTTGGAGCGAGAAGCGGTTTTTTTGTGTGTTTTATCTGTACGAGGATCGAGCGGGGTGTTCACATCGCCACCCCATATTATTGTGGCTTCCCTGTTTGATGCGATGTGGGTCTGGACCCAGTCGAAATTGTTGGAACCGTCGATGTTGGGGCCGTAGGAGTTGGTCATGATTATTTCTTCCCCGTCTATGGTTCTTTGAACGACCAGTGTTCTCCCTTCGGAGTCGCTCTGGGTCCAAATTAGTCTGAAGTTTGTTGATTTGCTGATGAGTATGGCGACTCCTCTTGCATATGATGAAAACGAGGCGCAGTATCTGTGGCATCCCCACGTTTTCGCCCAGTGGTTTTCTGAGTTTGATCGTAGATGCGTCTCTTGTATGAGAGCCACATCAACGTTGTGGCGTCGGAGGTAGTGTAGTAGCTTCCTGGTTTTAGAGGGCTGGTTGCCTCCTTTAATGTTCCATGTAGCTAGTTTGAATTTTGCTTAGAGTTGCTGCGATGTTTCTGCTGCTGTGTCACTGTTTGGTGGTTTTGAGTGCTTAAGGCTGCTGTTTTAGAGTGTATGTTGATCCGACAAGGATATTCGTAAGTCCAGGGTGGAGACATTGTTCTCGGTTGGGTTCGGGTGGGGCTGGTTTTGGCCCGGTCGGTGCACGTCTAAAACGCTTGGCTTGTTTCTTCTGGGGACACTTTCCCCAACTTGTGTCCCATCTCCCCTTTTTCCCTCCCCGTCGGGCAACCCCCAACCCGCCCGAATGTGACCCCCCCCAAGTAACATTGTGAACAGTGCTGTGCATGGGGCGCTGGTGCCCTCCAAGAACACCTATCCCGAGGTGTGTATAACTGGCTTTTGCTCATTTCCCGATCTCCTAAGTCGAGCTGAATGTGGGGTGCTTTTCAAGGCGGATCGCCCCCATTCCTCACTCTCCCTTGTGGTCTAGGCATTTCACGTAATGGGCGACATCCGATATTATCGAGAAAGATGTTGGCTTCTTCTGGTGACGAGAAGAATTGCGTTTTTTCAGCACGGAGGATGCGTAATTTAGCATTGAATATTGAATTTGCTCCTCTCGGAGGCGGCGTTTAACTCCACCGAAGGCTCTTCGGGACGTTTGCACCGCTGGTGAAAAATTGGGGAATATTTGGATTTTGTCCCTGGCCAACCTGAGTATTAGATCGCGGTCTCCGAAATTCAGCAGTTTGGCAATTATGGGGCGAGGTGCCGATCCTGGAATCGGGCGGATGGTTGAGATCCTGTGAGCTCTTTCAACCACAAACATTGGCGAGAAGGTGGTTGTTCCAAAGATATCTTTGCATAATTGTTCCACGAAGTCTTCCATTTTTGCAGGATTTTGTTGCTCTCTGATCCCCACCAGTCTAATATTGTTGCGGCAACTGCGCCCTTCCAAGTCTTCGTTTTTGGCGACAATTTCTTTTACTTGGCGTTCTAATGATGACACTTTGGAGGACAGGGACGTGGAGTTGTCATCCAGATCGGAGACCCTCTGTTCAACGGCGTTGAGCCTCTCGCCGTGCTTATCAAGAGGGTGTTGTATTAAGTCGACTTTGGGTGAGAGGGTGTCAATTTTGCCATCAAGGTTGCCTATGCCTGTTTTGAGAACGAGCAGTATTTCTCGTATGTCGAGAGATTGGGGGGGCATTGGCTCGATTTCTTGTTCCATGCTTGGTGATGGCGCTATCTCTCGATTCGACTGCTTGGGAGTTTTAGCTATGGCCCCGGTTTCAAACATCAATTTTCGCTGCGATTTGTCCGTTTTGCCCATGCTGGTATGGATTCCCGACTTTGTTGGGTGTGGCGGGAAAGGGCCCACTCGTCTGGCTTGGGTGTGTGGCGCTGTGGTCGACAAGTCCCGATGTTGGGTTACAGAATAACAGCAGAGGCCCTCCACGAGGTTGCCGCTGCCGAGGAGTTGTCGGAGCGCGGCGTGGTCCCCAGCGAAGAGTTTTCCCGCTATGTCCTTTGGTGGCTTGACCGCGCTCGGGCCCTCCACCGGCAGGGCGTTTTGGAGATGGTGGGGCCCGGCCGTGTAGATCTAGAAGGCTGGAGAGTTTGTGAGTTTTAAAGCACTTTCACTGCCAGGCCCGGACGGCCTGGGTGGGGCAGCCGCGTGGGCCTCCCGCCTGATCGTGTGCTAGAGATGGGCCTGTGGTTGGGGCCGTTAGCAGTTCAAGGAGTCGGAGGCCTGCGGAATGCCTCTCCCACAGGGTCGGGCAAGAGACCCAGTGCGGGGCGGCCGGGGGGCGTCTCTCCTACCTGGTGCCGATGGTGTGTTCAGATGCGTTCCCTCACTCTCCGGCTGGGTCTGGAGGGCTCTGTAGGCTGGATGCAAGCGTCAGCGCCCCGACCGGCCCGAAGGCCGATGGCACAGGTGGAACGGGCGGGTTCTTAGCTGGCCCTGCAGTTCTCGGGCCATGGATTTCGGGCCTGTCACGGGCGCCACCTCCAAGGGGCCCAGGCGCCGCTCACCCCGCCTGGCAGCCCGCTCCTTGATTGAATCCGGGGACGGTCGCTCGGGTGAGGATGATGCAAGAGGGTCAGACACCCTGCCGCTGAGGCGCCGCTGAGGCACCGCTGAGGCGCCGCCGCGGCCTCACCCCTGTCGCCGTTGTGTTGACCAGGATAATGGCGGACGGCGATGAAGTTGGTATCTGCCAGCCGTTAGAGACTTGGGGTATGTTATCGAGGCGGGATCGGTGCGGAGTTCTCTAGTGAGCAGCCATCTTGGATGGCTCTCTAGCGCCCTCTCAAACTTCGAATGCCTGGCTGAACAACTGGCATGGGAAGAGAACTTGAAAAGATGCTATTTGAGTCACTTGTTGAAAGGCAAACTCCAAACTTCCTATCAACTACTTAACCTTGCACAGGGAGCCACCTTTCTATCCATCAAGCAAGGGTTGTTAAAAAGAGTGGAGCAGACCTGCACATTTTATCTGTAGAAATTACAGCCCATTAGGTTGAACCCGGGGGAAATCCCTTTAGAGCTAGTTGAATGTATTAAAAACCAGGTGGTCCTATGGATTAATAACAAGTCATTTGAAGAACTGACAGAGAATATTCTCTTAGAACAATTCACAAATTCCTTACCCCCCTTTTTTGCAAAAATCTGTTCTTCAGTTAAATCGTCCTACTCTAGTCACAGCCACTGAGACTCCACAAAACCACTTAGATGCAGCTAAACACTTCCATTTGGCCCATTGATGGGAAGAATGGAAAGATCATAAGACCATTAATCAAACTCAACCTCAGGGAATAGATAAACAAGCAGGGCGTCATAGGATTAAGGAAGGAATACCACGAGAGAGAGTAGAAATCAGGAAAATTGATCCCAAGGCTAAGGATGAAAGTAGAAAGGAGGAGTTAAAGGGACGCAAGACCACCTCCTCTGATCTGTTTTTTTCTGTAAAGAAACAGGGCATCTTGCTAGAAACTGTCCAAAGAATATAAAAGATGAAGCTATGGAAATAGGCTGTTTGAAGGGCGACGTATGGGAAGAACTTGAGGAAGAGCTAGAGACCTTTACCATTTGTTTGTGCCATACTCCTACCGAGTTCACTTATGAAAAGGCTTGGGTGAATGGAGTGCAAGTAAGGACCTTGATCGACTCAGGGAGTGAGCAAACCGCTATACGGAGTAGATTTAGTTACAACAAAATATATGGACGACGCATCCCTAGTTAAAGTGACATGTGTACATGGAGATAATGTAGTAGACCCTAAAATACCAGTACACATTGAAATTTGAGGCAAACCCTGCTGCATACCATCAGCCATAATTCCCTGGCTCCCCAAAGAAGTTATTCTGGGGCGGTACTTCCCCATCTTCTCTACTCTCTTGCAGAAATCTCCATCCCCCTTCAGAGATTTTCTACCCCAGAGATCCTGGCAGATGAACTACTACTGCCAAAACTCTTGAATATGGGACTGGGAAAACACTGTGCCCATAAACCCAAAACAGCCCTTAAAACCCAATTCATAGGTTGTTGCAGAGAGACAGGTAAAACCACTCCACCTCTATTCACATCGTTCACAACTGATCATAGGAATATGCAGGAGTTCATAGATATCTTTCATCCCTGTTCTCTTCCAGGTTTCAACAAAGGGACCCTGGACAAAGTACAGGTATATCCACCTTGCGTAGGGGAAGGGTATGTGAGAAACCTGAAGGTGTCTCCCTGACTAGTCTCTGGGGATCTGTCATCCAGGTGGCCAGGACACAGCCATCGCTATTGGATCCTGTTGCCTGGGTGGACCAGTGAGGGAGATGATGGGTGAGACACGGAATCTCCCTTCTTATGACACCTTTTCCCCAAACCACCATGTTGCATACCCAGAAACCTTACCCTCCCCTTTTTCCGACACAAACACGTTTGCACACCATGAAAGACAACAGACTAACAACAGAGTCATTTACCTGACATGTCCCAGCACAAGGGTCAGGCAAAGTCAGGCAATTGACCAGAATCACACACACCTGATGGCCCTTTCCCTTCCCCACAGGGAAAAAATGTGTAGCACGAAAGCATACTATGAGCAAGGCAGACTGTACGATGAGACAGCTATCCCAGTGCAGCAAGTCAAAAGAAGGAGAAAGGTGGCAAGAACCGAAGGGGCGACAAGGAGAGAAGCAACCATGCTCTTTCTGACCCAGAACCGCGAAGCCTCAGTGAAAGGAATCGTAAGACCGTGAACAATAGCAAGCGTGTATTGCTGGAGATGTCAATGGTACATGAAGCCCTTCTACGCTGATAAGCCAGGGAGAGACGCTTGCTACCAGAGACAAGAAAAGCGAAGTGGTTCATCACAGTCAAGTGTGAACCCGACAGAGGGATGCCGACAGAAAGGGGTGAAGCATGATGCCCTGATGAACATTGTGGTGACAAGAGTGAACCCAATGGAGGGATGTCCACAGTGGATTTTTAAAAAGACATTAAGAGGGGGCATGGCTCAGAGCCGCCATGACTGGTACGGCTTCCTAGGAGCTCCGGTACGGCCCGAGGCGCCAACACAATCTCCGCCGCTTCCAGACTCCGTTATGGATAGAAAATAGCAGAGCCCGCTCATGAATCTTTCTGCATCTATCATCTGAACAGGTTCCCGCCTCGAGCCCGATTTAGCTCAGATCGGCTCGTTCTTCTTTTTGGGACCCGATCGAATCCAAGATGGCGGCATCGATGTGGTCGACAAAGGCCTACCCATGGGGGGGGGAGCAGGCGCATTCATGTGACTGAAGCCGCCTAACAATCCCAGCTCGACCCCCCGCCCTGTCGGACCTTTGTTTCCATGCACCTTCTTATCGAGACTGGCAGTCGCAGCCCCTGACCCCCTGGGCAGCATTCGCCACGCTACAGCCGCAACGGACTCATTGTGAAGCACCCCAGTACCGGCTGTCAGCCCACTGCAGAGGGACACCCGCTCCGGCCCCCTCATCATGGCCCCGCGGCCCGGGCAGCCTCCTTCTTCCTCCCGGCACGAGGACCGCAGCCCCCGCTGTCTTCCCCCAACCTCCCGCACCTGTGAGCGTTGGACTCGGGCCTGGCGCCCGCCAGGGGCCCTGAACTGAGGAAGACACATCACGCTAGCCACCAGCGAAGCGCCACCACGCCATCCGGGTCCCGGCTCGGCGCCCGACTCCGCGGGGGAGGGCCGCTCGGGAGGCCCTTCACCCTGCAGCATCCGGGGCCCCCCATCGGCACACATCTTGCTGTGAAGGCAGGGGGAGGCATATCGATCCTGGGACATCTCCGCTCCGGCCTCCGCATGTGATCTCCGGAATCCCGTGTTTCCTCCTCCCTCTTCCCTGCTCGAGGACTGCAGCGCTCGCGGCTCCATTCCATCAGCGAGCGCTGGCCGCAGGACGCAGGTCCCAACATCATCCGGGGCCCCGAGCAGAGGGAGAGAAACCACGCTGAGCCCACCCAGCGAAGCACTACTTCACCGTCCTGGTCCCGATCCGGCACCCTGATCCACATTTGACCGTTCCACAGGAGGCCCCTCATCCCGTAGTATCCAACAACCCTCAACTGCGGCTATGGACCCGGAGCTGAGGTCTTCTGGCCCGCTACATTGGCCCACGGCATCATTCGCTTCCCGGAGCCCCCAGTGCCTCAACTCTCATCGCCACCTCCGCCATAGCAGAACACACGAGGTAAGGAGCGGGGTGGAGCAAGTGGAGCTGCCGAGGCCACAGCCTATATTCCCAAGCTATCCGGGCTCCGGCCTACCTCGCCCACTGGACTCTCCCGGATCGATTGCACCGATCCCAACCACCTCTCGGGGACTCAGCCACTCTACTCACCACTTCTCCCCCTCCATCTCCACGGGCCCATAATAGCAAGTCCAGAGGCTCCTCGGGCCCATCCGGGAACAGAAATCTTCCGCTCATCTCGGCCCCCATACTGCTGTCCTCCTGACTCCGGGTTCTGCTCGGTCTAGCACGCTGCCGGAGTTCCCGAACTCTGCTTTTGCAAAGACACACCAAAAGCTCCCTTCTGGATAAACTTTATCGTAGAGGCCCGACTGCATCAGCATGTCCAAACACAACAAAGCATCCAAGCAAGAGGACATTGTCTCCCTGATGGCAATCTCAGGAGCCGATAGATCAAAAAAGGGGGACTCTCCAGAAGAACCCACCAACAGCACCACAACTACAGCTCCCACGCCACATCCAGATCCCTCCCAACTGGTCACAAAAACCGACCTACAAGACCTCCTAAAAGCCCTAACTAAAGAAATACACAAAAGCGCAGAAGAGGTCACAACACAAAGAAAATCACGATCTTGGATAAGCGGGTGGGCAAAATAGAACACCGAACGGCCGAACTGGAATCTGAGGTCTGCGACCAAAGATTCGAAGGGGAACTGGACAGGGACCGGATTGCAGCCTTGGAGGCGAAATGTAACCTCCTAGAAGCTAAACAGGAAGATGCCGAAAATCGCTCCCGGAGGAATAATATCCGCCTGAGAGGCATATCTACCTCCATCACGGACACAGACTTAAAACTCTACGTCTCCGATCTCTTCAGGTTCGTAATCATCCTCCCGGATACCTCTCCCCTGGAGCTGGACCGAATACATAGAACATCCCTGAGACGGGAATCCAACTTTCCTCCAGATGTCCTGGTCAGGGTCCACTTCTTTCAGCTAAAAGAAGAAATCATGCGGGAGGCAAGACAATTGCGACAGATAACTTTCCGTGGCGCCACAATATCTTTCTATCAGGACTTGGCGCCCTCCACGCTACAGAAACGAAAAATCATGCAACCATTAACGGAATGGCTACGCGAGAAACATACTCTATACCAATTGGGATTCCCTGCCTCGGTCAGATTCAAATGGAACGGATCTCAGAAGCAAATCAGCACACTGAAAGAAGCAACGAAATTCATGGGCCTGGGGGGCTCGGAGTGTGAGTCCAGCTCTGAAGAACCGAATCATCCTCAGCAGGACACACCCTCAACAGGGGAATGGGCAAAGGTGGGCAGGCGTCGCAGACTCAGAGGCCCCATGAAGAAAGATAACAAACCGGGATGACCAACCATCAACATCCTGGCAACTCCGGCTTACAGCGTGCCGCCTTTGCGGCCCGCCATGCATGAGATGAGGGACCCCGCTTGATCTATACGAGCCTGTATCACGATCCCAGGTGGGATGCAGTCCACGAAGAACACCGCATGCAGTCTCACCGACAGGGCGGGAGCACCGCCCGAGCTCCAGCATATTTCTTATCAGCGGCCCAGTTGCTCATTATTAGGCGCTTTGGGGCCACCAGTTCCCCGGTGGCAGTGGGATGACAGTTCTCCTACATGTTCTTGTTTTTGGGGGAGTGGGGGGGCAATCGGGTTCTAATGACCACAGGCCATGGAGGGGGGTTCTTACCCTCTCGGACACCGGCCTTGCATTCAAGACAGCAGGACAACGTAACAACATCAACATCTCAACGAGCTCAAAGCAACAATCGCCCTTCAGCATCAGACTCTCGATCCCGATGGGGGATCATGGACAGTGACACATCTATCACCAAGTATAAAAACCAATGTCTGCAGCCAATGACATAATAATCCTCACCTGGAATGTCCAAGGCCTAAATTCACCACGCAAACGTAAATCGGTGGAACATAGACTGGGTCAATTGTCAGGAGATATTATACTACTCCAAGAAACCCACCTGCTGCAAGAAGATGAAGGCCGGGTTAGATTTAACAGATACCAAAAAAGATATTTTGCTTCTTCGGGGCTAAAGAAAAGGGGAGTGGCAATCCTCCTAAGCGACAAAATCACACTGTCAAAGATTACCATAAAAAGGGATCCAGAGGGGCGCTTCCTCCTCCTAAAGGGCCTTCTTGAAGAACTCCCGATCACCATTGCCTCAATCTATGGCCCTAACGCAGCTCAAGCTAAGTTCATAACAAACCTAACGTCCACCATCACAGCATTCCGTGAAGGGCACCTCATCATGGGTGGGGATTTCAATAGCATACCAAACCCACATATGGATAAGACTCTTCCCCCCCACAAACGCAGACTTTACGCATGC
This sequence comes from Ambystoma mexicanum, assembly GCF_040938575.1. Classification (NCBI taxonomy): domain Eukaryota; kingdom Metazoa; phylum Chordata; class Amphibia; order Caudata; family Ambystomatidae; genus Ambystoma; species Ambystoma mexicanum. Next base: position 1,251,856,287 of record NC_090933.1, on the reverse strand, counting down.
CCTGGCTATAGCCAAGCTGCTCAGAGAAACTGAAACGGTCGATACCTGGAGGCTATTCAATGACAACGCGAGAGTCTACACCCATTACTCCTCGGTCCACAAAGGATTCTCAAGAATAGACCTCATACTAATCTCCGGAGTCATATTCCCCTGTCTTAACAAAGCAGAAATTCACACTGGGATGATATCGGATCACGCCCCAGTCTCGACTACTCTAACCATCTCAGGCCAAAAGCATCCTGTTCAAAGACATTGGAAGATCAATGACTCACTGTTATTAGATATATGTATCAGAACAGAAACCGAAGAAACCATCTCCAACTACTTCAAGAAAACACGATTGAGGATTCTCCCATCAATACCATCTGGGATGCCATGAAAGCTGTGGTCAGAGGTACGCTAATCAGCGCAGGAACAGAACAGAGAAGAATTTCAAACATTATGTCAGCCAGGCTGGAGGACAAAGTAAAACAACTGGAGAATGAATTGAAATTACACTGCTCCAGGAAAACAGAGAGGAAAGCGAAAACTGCACTGGAAATGCATTGTGCCGATCGCACGGCCAAATCATTAGCGTTTACAAGGCAATTTTACTACAGCAGAAGTAATAAGGCAAATAAGGTGCTAGCGCAAAAACTAAAAAAGCTCTGCTCCCGGAACAACATCCTGAAACTAAGGAGGGAAGACGGCAACTTGCACTACACTGAGGCAGAGAAAATCGAAATACTACTCAAGCACCACAAATCTATCATGACAGGGGAACCCACCACACTGGACAATCTGCCAGATTACCTGCGCACAACGCCCTCCATCGACCCGTCCCAGCTGGAAGCCCTAAAATCTCACATCACGAGCGAAGAAATCATGGAAGTGATAAAAAAACTCAAGAACACCGCCCGTGCCCTGACGGCCTATCAGCGTACTTCTTTAAAAAATTTGTCAGAATCCTAGCACCACATATGGCAGCCCTATTCAACTCGTTCCTATTCTCGAAATCAGTCACTGGCTCAATGGCAGAATCGCTCACGGTTTTGCTGCACAAACCCGGGAAAGACCACGATCTGGCCACCTCCTACCGTCCAATCTCACTCCTTAACAACAACGGTAAAATCTTCGACAAAGTACTGGCTACTAGGTTGGGCCCAATCCTACCATCCCTGATCGATCGAGACCAAACAGGCTTTATACCAGGGAGAGCGACCCATGATAACATTAGAAGAACGATAAATATCATTGAGAGCGCCCATAGACTAAAAGTGAGAATGGCGGTTATCTCTCTAGATGCTCAAAAAGCCTTCGATATGGTTGACTGGGGATATATTCGGGCAGTTCTCAAGCACCTCGGCTTCCGCCCAAACTTTATCACCTGGGTAATGGCCAACTACCAGTCTCCCACCACGCAATTACGAGTCAATGGCTCCAGGTCAGAGATGATCCATATATCCAGGGGCACCAGACAGGGTTGTCCACTCTCACCTCTAATATTCGCTCTATCCATGGAGCCCTTCGCAGCAAAAATCAGGCAAAACCCGAGAATTAGGGGGTACTCGTGGGAAACCAAGAATACAAAATAGCATTATATGCTGCTGATGTTTTAATAACTGCATCAAATCTAGCAGAATCCTTGGGCGCCCTATGGGAAGAGATCACGGCATTCGGGACACTATCAGGGTTCAGGGTAAATCTCAATAAATCGGCCGCACTCGCAGTCAACCTAACTAAACAAGAAAAAGCCTCCCTCTGCCCCCTCATGCCGATCCCATGGTCATCAGGCCCAATCACTTACCTCGGGGTCCAGATCCCCAATGACCCATTACGCTTATACTTCAGCAACTTCCCGCGCCTGAATAGAGAGCTCCAGTAGGATCTTAAAAGATGGAAACCGCAGGAGATCTCCTGGTTCGGGCGAATTACCGCCATCAAAATGAACCTACTCCCTAGATGGCTATATCACTGCACAGCACTAGCAATTCAGATCCCCGGCCCAGCACTAATGGCGCTACAAAAGAAAATTCAAGAATTTGTATGGGGGGGGAGAAGCCCCGCATCAGTAAATGAATAATGGTGAGAGGGAAAGCACAAGGGGGGTTGGGAGTCCCTGACTTGGTCAGATATACCCTGGCGTCGCAGCTATCCCACGCCTTCGCTTGGGTCCAAGAATCAGACCCACAGAAATGGACGAATCTCGAAGAAGCCTGGTGCCCTGTCCCTCCCCCTGCTCTACCACACCTGCCCAACCTACAAGCCCTAGCCACAAGCAACCCACTAATCGCGACTAATACTACAGCTCGATGCTGGAAGGCTGCGGCCCGCAGATGGGGTGTTCGCTGCTCACTGGTTCCCCTAACCCCCATCTGGAATAACCCAGAATTCTCTCCAGGCTTGTCACAGAACTTCCGATCATGGAAGGAGGGCGGCTTACAAATAACCAGCGATTTCCTTGAGGCAGGTACACCCATCTCATTTGAAAGATGCAAAGTTAAATTCGGGGTGAACGAGCGAGAGGGATTCCGCTATGCCCAAATCCGACATTGGCTATCCCACAGAGCGACTAGAGAGAAATGCTCCAGAGAACTAACTGCATTGGAATTATCTCTCACAACCCCCACTAACAAAGGCAGAACCTTGACTCTCTACCGACTCCTAGATAGGGCTGATTCCTCTACAAAAGAAAGGTACATGCTTGAATGGGAAAAGGACCTGGGCAAAGAAATCGATATTGAAAACTGGGGAGAAATTCGGACTAGGCTGCATAAAAGTTCGCAATGTATCACAAACAGGGAGGGGGGCTATAAACTTTGCTATAGGTATTACATATCCCCCGCTCAAATTAACAAAGCCAACCCAAACTTCCCTGGATCATGCTGGCGCGGGTGTGCGACGCCAGGCTCATTATTTCACATGGTCTGGACTTGCCTGAAAGCCGAACGATACTGGAGAGAGGTAATTAAACATATCAAAGACATCTCTGGCCTATCCATTCCCTGGGACCCCGGAATCATTCTACTGGGCGATACTGGCGAGGGCGCTCTCCCACTCTCGGGCCATATCCCCCAGCTATGCTCTCACCTACTCCTAGCGGCGAAAATTGCAATGGCGAGGGTTTAAAAAGACAAAGATGGGCCCTCGGTGGCACTCTAGTGGGCGAAATGCTGGGACATAGCGGTCGGCGAAAAAATCACAGCAATCCGCTCTGGCTCTCTGAACAGGACCTTAAATATATGGGACCCATTCATGGACTATGCCGCCAGATATCCAGCCCTCACCAGAAGGCCCCCATTAACCAGATGGCTCCAAATGAACCCACTTCACTAACCCTCAGCCGCGGACTACAACAATCCAGCCCACCGAAGCCCCCCTCAGCAAACACGGGCAGTCCGGCCCTCGAATGCGAACATTCACTGCTCCTACCAAGAGACATTGGCACTCAATTTGATTTACGATTGTTGATCTGTTGTTCTGGTAACTAATGTACTGCTCACCTATGAAAACCCAATAAAATATTGTTATGAAAAAAAAAGACATTAAGACTTGTGAATGCGAAAGGTGAAATTGTTTTGAAATAAAAGCCATAGTGAACCCGACGGAGGGAGGCAATCATTCGAGAAGGGTCTTAGCCCGGAAGAGGGGGATCCAGGGGTGAAAAGCTATCACCCAATGACACGTGAATCTAGCGGATTAAATCTTTTTGAAATACAAGCCTTAGTGAAGTCGACGGAGGGAGGCTGACATTCCAGAGGGGTCTGAGCCCGGAAGAGGGAGACCCAGGGGTGGAGAATCATCACCCTAAGAGAAATCAAAAAGGAACTTTTGTTTGTTATTTTGAATATATCAGATCCTCGTAAGCAAGAAACGTAAACGCAGAAGGTCCTTATATCGCTACGAACTTTTGTGGATCTGAGCCCGGAAGCTGGGGATCCAGGGGTGAAAAGTCATCACCCAACATACATGCGGAAAGGAACTTTTTGTTTGTTATTGTTGAACACATCAGGTCCTCAGGGGCAAGATACTTTTTTAGCAGAGACTTAACCACTGAAGTTCCTGATACTTGAGAACAGAACTGTAGTCTCATGCTGGGAAAGCTAAAGTGTATGGTGTGCTCCGGAGACCTGCCTTGTCCCCTTCTCAAAATGTAGGGTGGGGAGACCCCCGGCTACCTCATTTGTGAACACTTCTTTCTTTCTTGTGAACCATATCCCACACTATTTTTGTATTTAGTTGTAGGGTTTGGCAATAATTGTTTTAGTATAGGCCCTTTTATTTGACAAGATACCACTAGGACTGCCTCATAATTATTTTATGGTCGTATATTGCTTCCATCTTAGATTTAGGTTTATATTAGGCATTTTGCCAACCTACTTATACAGTTTAATAAACAACCTTGAACTGTGATCACTTGTGTCTATCTTTACTGTTGCCATCATGAGTTCCTTACATTAGGCTAAGAGGAGGGTGAGTGAAAATGCATTTATTTCAGGTTAGCCATAAGCTCACCTATTTTGTTTCATGCTCTCACACCATCTTGTAAAATCTCCTATTTGGAACTACGAGAAATCACTGCACAAGAGTACTGAGTTTGCTGTTGCAAACAATTGAGCTCATTGTTATTACAGCCTTGGTTTGCACAAGCACGATCAAAATGTTGTCGGCTGTTCTGTTTGTACCAGGAAAGGGTTACCGTAAGCAAACTGTAAGAACATGCGCAAGTAACCCTCAGTTATAAAAATAAAAGATAATGTTGGTAGGAATGTTTCCCTTGCGGTACGAACAGTGTGTTGTCTTGCAAAGTCAGAAAGTTAGCACGTAAAGAGCATGGAATCACTCACTGAAATGTATGTATGTATGTTTCACAGAAAACCCTATAGCTAGCATGAAACTGTAAACTGTCTATGGCCCTCATTACGACCCTTGCGGAAATCGGAAAACGATGGCGGAAATGCAATACCGCCATCGAATAGCGCTCGGTGCGACTATGACCCGTCACCGCAAAGTACGAAGCCATTAGCGACACCGTAGTGAACGCCAACGCTAACTGCACCAAGCACGCGCGCGCGCGCCATGCGAAACCGCAAACACCACCATGGCGCAACGGTACGCCAATTCTGACCCTAGCGGACATGTACCTAACGCCATCAGGCATGGCGTAATGTACCATTCCGCCATGGTGAGAAGTACGGCATCGCGAATCAACCGTAAACGGCCCCACTGAGTGCCTGTACACCGCTCCCTGCCCACAAAGTACAACTCCCCGTAGGTGCAATGAAGCCACAATGCAACCATTGAAATGTACAAGTCACCCATGCATGGCAACGAACAAAAGAAACACAAGAGGGGCCAATGGGAGCTGCAGGGCACAGATGGCACGAATACAGAAGCCATCCCAATGGACATGACCACAGTCCCCCACCAAGAAACGCACGCAAACACAGGCACCTGTGACCAGCCATATTCCGAGAATCACATCATTCCACCAGTCCACCTGGCTGACCGGCATCTGTTACACAAAACCCAATCCCCCGCCCCTGAGCATGACAACATTCAAACTGTCATATTGGCAGCCCCCATCCCTGACCTCACGGGCTTAGTAGGCAAACGCGCCCAGTACAGTACCACGCAACTAAACTCCGAAGCTGGAACCCAATGCAGATCTCCTCACAATACATCGCCCCCCAAATAGGCATATGCCACATCACTTGCAAAGAAAAACGCTACACGGGCCAAATCAGAATAGAAATTTAATGCACATCAAAGTCACCAAGCCCATACAGCCATCAGGCCATGAACTCCTAAACACCAATCACCATTGTGGGCTGCATCCGCAAGAAATGACCAGCCACTACTTGTGTGTCGTCCTGTTCCCTCATGGTACACAGAGCCACATTCACATACGAAAAGGCAACATGGAAGCGCACAGAACCGCAGGGCCGTCCCAATGGGGAGGCACTAGTCCAGCTGAAAGGCCGAAATGTTGCTCCGAGCCACCAGTACTGCGTAAGGGCATGTGGGCCATTGGCGATCGTCCCATAAGATCGTAATGCTGCTCCACTGATTAACACGAAGCAGCAGGTGTCGGGAGTAAAACCCATCTGCAGGAGTGGCATACAGATGGCAGTGGCAAAAGGGGAGGAGATACCTGTCAACCAAAAGAAAAGAAAAAGAACAGAATGGCCATCAGAACTACATTCCAACAACTCACTTCAATGATCACACGAAATCCACAGCCATATGCATGCTAGCCCACTCCAAAGGATCATCACCACCCCAAAACCACTTGCGACTCCTAACCATCTATATCGAGGTGCAAACACCATCACAAACGAGTGTACCTGTGCATGCGTCTGTCAAAACAGAATCCATCAGATGGGAATGTTAATGTGCATGGACACAAGTGTCTGAGGGCGTGTCGAGACAGGGAGGGCTCAACAAGGCCAGATAGACGATGGTCCCACCATGGCAGCCCTGCATCACATAGCGTAGGGGAGGCGGATAGATCCCAAGAAGCCCTGTACATGGCAAACTCTGTATCAATCACCTGCCCATGCATCCATTCATCATTCCCTCATCCCGGAATCAAAACGCCTGAATAATTACTCACATAACATTAGAAACATCCATTGAGTCTGTGCGTTATGCAGCCTGCAAAATCCACAGTGCCCCAGCCCGTAATTCCAGTGTTGTGAAGTAACATGTATGTGGGAACGGCCGGCCTCATCGCCCACGTAGCAATTGCGCATCCCAAACTATTCATATCAATCATTGCTTCCTCGCCATGGGCCCTGTCTCAAGGACATTGAACAACAGAACGTTATATTTGCAGTCAGACCTGTGGGCATCTCCTCGCTGCTAGCTGGAAACCGAAAGCGCCGCCCTTGGAATTCCACATTTGCAACATCACGCCGAAAAGGCATCTGTGGCCGTTTGAAATCACTAATTATTCCATCGAGTGCGGCTGTGTGTGAAAATGGCAACTGCCTTCACCCACAAATGGGACGCCCCGCCCGTCATTGCAACTCGGTAAAGTGATGCATGAGGGCCCACCGTTACTCGAGTACTACGTTCCACTGACCCTTCACAAGTCTGTTCGCGACTGCACAGATAGTATGTGCAACAATGGGACCACAGCAGAATGAACATGTCAACCAATGTTACACGGCCATCGGATACAAATACATGATTGCAATAGCAAGATGCCATTCCCAGATTTGCAGCGTTGTGCGCGGGACGTGCTCGGCCAAAGGGGAGAGCAGCTTGCACAGGTGGAATTAATCACCACAGGTGGAGGCCATACAGCCTGAAAACACATAAATTGCACAGCCAGTCTCCTCCCACAACCACACCGAAATGCTACCGGCAGGACTCGCGATGTTGGCCCTGGGGGACCTGATAGCACTGCAACTACTCCAACTCCAAGAAGAAGACGAACACCAACTGCTACCGGCCGCACGAAGGAGACGCAGGAGGAGGAGGAGGCCAAGGCAGGGCCAGCAAGGGCCGCCAGCACAGCCACTACCACCACGCAGGCAGCCCGCAATCCCACGCCTCCGAGCACATCCGTTCAACCTCACTGATGAGCAGATCCACACCCTCTACCGTCTGGACCGGGACACCATAGCCGCCATTGTGGACATGACACAGGCTGACCTTGTCAGCATGATAGATAGCCCAACCGCCATCCCACCCCTACTGAAGGTGGTGTCTGTACTCCACTTCCTGGCCACAGGCACCTACCAGCACACAGTCGGACAGTTGCATGGCATTTCTCAGCCACTGTTCTCACGGACACTATTGCAAGTGCTCGATGCCCTCCTGCAGCACGCAGACGACTACATCTCTCTACCACGCTCGGAGCAGGAAATTACCAACACAAAAGTGGGATTCCATGCACTTGCCGGCATACCGGGTTGCATTGGTGCCATCGACTGCACCCATGTGGAATTGGTCGTCCCACATGCCATGGAGGCCCAGTACCGCAACAGAAAACAATTTCATTCCCTGAATGTACAAATGGTGTGTGACTCCAACAGGATCATTACACATTGTTGTGCCCGATTCCCTGGATCAACCCATGATTCTATGGTCTTGAGGAACTCTACAATACCACGCTACATGGAGCGACACGCAGGGAACAGATCCTGGCTACTCGGTGAGTCTCATTACATGCATGATTATGTGGGGAATGTGATTTGGCAATGACCTGGCAGGAAGGGGGGGGGTGTGCGTACGTAGCAATGGCATTCCACATCATACGTTTCTCGTCCACATACAGGTGATGCTGGATATCCACTGAAGAGATGGCTCCTCACACCAGTCCGGAACCCACGGGACCAGCATGAGGAGGACTACAACCATGCCCACTCACGTACCCGTGTAGTCATTGAACAGGCATTCGGCCTACTGAAGACTCGTTTCCGCTGCCTCAGCAGGTCTGGCGGGGCACTCCTGTACCGCCATGAGAAGGTTGCAAAGATGGTCATGGCATGTGTCATGCTCCACAACATGTGCGTACGTAGAAATGTGCCCATGCCCCCTGACGCAGAACTGCAAGCACATGATGATGGTCATGATGAGGGTGGGGATGTGGCAGCACCTCATGGAGTCTGCGAGGCACCGGAGGCCCGTGACATTCGTCAGCATCTCATTGATGTATGCTTCTAGCACTCACGCCTGGTGGCTGATACATGGACACGGGACTCGTGGCACTGTGCGTGTCTGGGACATGCACAATATGGACTGTACGATGTATGATGGCCTAGTACACAGAAATCAATGTCCACACATCTCATTGGTTGATCGTGCACTTTTTATGGCATATGTGATGTCATGTTGAACACCCTATCGACCCGCCACCCAAGTGAGCCCAACACACCCCCTCCACCCTCCTACCTCCCCCACGAACCCCAGTGTCCAAAGATGCTCATTGTCAGTGGGCTGTCGCTATTGCAAGCCCCCTCTGCGGGTATCAGGGGCACCCCTGCCTGTGGAGCGCAGGTTCCTTCCAGATCTACGTTGGGGGCTGCCCTGGACGGAACTTGCAACGGATGATGTGTCTGCCTGCTCACGTCCATGCATGTCCCTAAGGGTTTGCGAGAGCTCAGTGAGCACACGGCGCACTGCGGCAAGTTCGGCACATACGTCTTTGGACGTCGCATGCAGTTCCCCCCTCAGGCTCTCGGTGCTTCTCTCCATTTGGACTCTCAGGCTCTCGGTGCTACTCTCCATTTGTGCCCTCAGCGTCTCTGTGCCTCTCTCCATTTCTGCCCTAAGTGTCTCAGTTGATGTTTCTATGTCTGCCTTAGTGCCCCCACATTCATCGGCATGGTCCTTGAGGAGCGTGGCCATTTGCTGCTGTTGCACGATTAACTGGTCGAGGGACTGTTGCCTCTGCTGGGCCATGCCCATTTGCGGGGGTGTCACAGAGGGGCTGTTGTCCTCATGTTGCCTTGCCACAGGGCTTGGGGGGGATGGCCAGTCGTTGTCTTGTGGGTGCCCCTGCGTGGTATCCTCATGTTGTACGGGATGGGACAGACAGGGGGATTGGGACAGGTCATGGATGGATCTGACTTCGACATCCCCGTTTTCTGTGTCGGAGCATGCTGCCATCAATGGGGTGTCACCTATGGTGCTGCTGCCACCAGAGGCAGTGCCTTCTGTGGCATCCATTGGGGGGACCTGTGGTGGTGGTGTTGTGGGCATGCTGGCTGCTGGGGTGCCTGTTGATGTTCCCTCCTCTGTGCTGCCACCTGATTTGTGCTGCTGCCGTGTCTTGATGCGTGCAGCTGAGGTGGAGGGTCTCTGGCCGTTGGTCTTGGCCCTCTTTGCAGGTGTGCTGGTAGGGGTGTCCTGTAGCTCGTCGTTTGGATCGGACCCTGTGGTGGAGTAAAGGAGGGCGAGGGTTAATGATGGGTCTGTGGGAATTGGAATGGCATTGTATCACATGCTCTGGGGTGGTACCTGAGGGTGATTTGGGTCGGGTCCTTGGAGGTGCTTTGATTTGTGTGTGGAGTGAGGGTGCAGTTGTTTGGCAGCCTGCAGTTAGGGTGTGCCTGCTGCACGTGTAGTGCGTGTATTAGGGGTTTTTAATTATTTATGTATTTATTGTGGGTTTTAACGTGCGCTATCAGGCCGATGTGTGTGGCCGTTCTCCTGGACATGTGTTTCTGTTGCACTATGTGGACGCATGGTACTTCACATGGATGGACTGTGTGGATTTGGCATTGTTTTATCTGGTACACCTACCTGAATCTTCGGATGTCTGCACTCCTTTCTCCATCCCTCCGACTCCCTCTATGCTCTCCATTCCGATGGTGGAGGCACAGATTTCTTCCCAGGGGGTCAACTTGATGGGTGATTCAGGACCTCCCCCGGTGGCTGTGGCAATGTTGCGGTTGGCAGAGAGTATGCTGCGGACGCGTATCCGCAGGTCGTCCCATCGCTTGCGGCATTGCTGTGGGGTGCGGGGTGCGGTCCCCACCGCACTTACCCGCTGTGCCACCAGAGCCCATATGGTCTTCTTGTTTGCAAGTGCCGTTCTGGTCATTTGCGTGGAGAAGACGACGGCAGCATTCTCCTGGAGGGTCTCTGTTAGCACGGTGAGTTCCTCGCGGGAGAAGTGGACCTGCCGCTTGCGGTCGCACGCTTTCTTCGCTACTTTTCCCATTTGTCTTGGTTTCGCTAGGGTGGGTGACGGGTTGGGGTGTGTTTCAGGGTAGTGATTTTAGTGGTTGTGTGGTTTTAGTGGTTTTATAGGTGTACGCCGGGATGTTTCCCGTTCCGGGCCCATGTTTTAACTTCCGTTTCCGTATATTTCCGGTCACCGTACTTTCCGGTAGGCGCACACTGCGGTGACCGCTAAGAGGGGTGGCGGTATTGCACCTAGGGCGCCGTACGGCGGCGGTGTGGGCCGTTTTGGGGTCATTTCCGCCATCGCGGACTTTGCACTTCCGCCGTGGCGTGGTGCTCGTGCCCGATGGGTCGGAATGGGCCGCACTTTGCTCCTTTGTGCAATGGCGGAAACGCTATTTACGCTGTGGCGCTCCGGTCAGTCGCTTTCCGCAAGGGTCGTAATGAGGGCCTATGTCATCTATAACATCACACTTGGAGGGGGCATGGCTATACGCCATGCAGTAGGACGTGTTTCTCCAGGAGCTCCTGTTGATCCGATATGATCCGGTAAAGAAGCAGCAGTTGCAACGTGTGTCTGTGCACAGAAATAGAATGCCAAATACATGAAGTGCTGGTGCAGCTCTATGAGCAAGCTGCAGTGCAGTTATGAAGAAATAGAACGTAAAAAGCTAAGGAAGTTGAAGATCCAGAACGACACGGGAGAAACAAGATGGCTGGCGCCACCGAACCATGGATTGCATAACATCTGAGCGAGCGGCACGGAAGGTCTGTTATAGGAGGCTGGTAGAAGCTTGTGAACAGCTTAGTAATTAAAAGCAGACCCGCGGCAAGGACGACCAATACCAGTCAAGATGCTGCATTCAGTAAGCGCCGCAGCAGCAACAATGTCCAGGCCATAACAATAAGCATACAGCTGAGAAGTGGGGTGAGCGTCGAAAAACGGGTGCCCTGCATGAGAGAGGAGCGCTCTCGGGAAGACTGCATCGCCGGCAACGAGAAGAGACATCCCTCAGTGAGTGCCGTATGAAGAGCAGGCGGTACAACAAGTACGGAAGATTTGGAGAGTGATGCCACTCACTGGGGAAGTGCCGAGACTGAAGCTGGGAACGCACCGGTGCCTGCATTAGCCACCGCAACCCCAAACATTGGAGTGTGGAGGGAGTGGAGGAAAGAGAAACTAAGAAGCCCAGCTGGAGCCGAAGTCGCGCGACCGGGATATGTCTAAAAGCTTGAGCCGGCGATGCGGGATACATCGTATCAGCGCCTGAGACTGTGGACATGGGAACTGAATGTCGCAAGTGCTAAATAATCCAGTGACGTGTTTACATCAAAGCGGCTGGGGGCAGGCTGGCCGCATGTTGTTGATGCCACAGGAAGAACAACTCTGCAGAGACTGGGCGAAGCATTACAGTAGCAGGCAAAGAAATACAAGAGAATGTCTGCCCGTAATGTGAAATTGACACAGAATACTGCAAATGGAATGCTCACATACAGATAAAAAGCTGAAGCACAACAAGGTCTGATCATTGTATGGAAGGACTACCTTGAAAGTTGGAAAACATGAAGCACTCGCTGGAGGACAAGACCTTTCTAGGGCCAGCACAGCATAGGTGCGCAGTGACAAAATTGAAGCAGGACATGCTGCAGAAGAGGATAATTGCAAGGAAGCTGGCCCGGCAGTGAGTACCCTGGCAAAGGAGCAGATGCACTGACCAACTAAAGTGCAATGTGCAACGCCACGGAGGAGGAAAGCAAAGGAACTAAGCCCCAGACAGGAGCTGCTAGGTGGCAAACCTTACAGCGACAATAGTCCCTTGCCAGAAGACACACCTCCTACAATAGAGAGGCTCGGCAGAGGACATTCTGGCATAAAGCGAGGGCAGATGATGTTGTGTCTCCAACCGAATTTAGCAAAGACACCTCCCAGCCTCTCTGCCTCCTCTGTTTACCGGGAAGACCCGGAAGGCAGCACCATCGGGGGCGCTGAACCAAGGCTTGAGCGCTGGACTGAGGAAGTGCGAGGGCCCTCACTGATAAACCAAGAGCACGCAGAGCCGAAAGGCCAGTGAGTAAAAGGTGCAGATCCTGCAAAGGATAGACCCGCACACCATGGAATAGGTGTAAACGGCAGGAGTCGCCACCGGAAGTCCAGCACCAGCGAAATTAGAGTCAAGGGCTGACACTAGAATCAATACATAACTGATGAGTAGACGCAACCTTGGGCAGCAGACGGGCAGAGCCGGGGACGGCCAGCACAATGGCTCTTAAGGGGAGCAAAGTTAAAGGCAAGCAGCCAACAATGGACATTTTCACTAAACCGCAGCAGTCCCCAACCACGCCTGCACAAGCCATGGCTACCATGCCGGAAGAGACGACCTCGCCAAGGGACGACCACCTGATCCACTTGATCCTCGCAGCCATCACGGAACTGAAATCCTCGTGGGGGACTGCGATGGCAGATCTGAAAGCAGCATTGGAAACTAAAATCGACGCAATAGGGATAGAGGTCAACCTCATGAGACAGGATGTAAGAGCGTTGGTGGAAATGACGAGTGGCTTAGAGAGCGCCGTGAAATCCAACACGGAGGTCAGCACCACCAATGCTAAGGAGGTCCACATATTGAAACACAAGTGTCCAACCTGGAAAATCGAGCGAAGGAGGCGGAAGGGCGTGCAAGGCGCAACAACATACGCGTGGTGGGCCTACCGGAAGGAGGCCTGGATCCTACGGATTACGTGGAGACCATGATAATCCAGGAAATTGGGGCTAGCAAGCTCTCCCAGGGGTTTGCGATAGAATGGGTGCACAGGCCCCAGACAAAGAGGCCTCAACCGGGGGCTCCTCCCCGCGCAATCACAGCAAAGATATTCAATTACAGAGACAGGGAAAACATCCTGGAATTTTTTCGGAAAGGTGGAACAATAACGCGGGCATCGGCGACTGTTACCGCATACCCGGATTACACCATGCTGGTGCAGAGACAGCGCTACAGCTATGTGGCAGTGAAGAGAAGACTGCGAACTGCCGGTTTCAAATACATGCTTTTGTACCCTGCAAAACCTAAGGTCCTACACAAAGGCAAAACACACTTCTTCGACACCCCGGAGGAGGCGGCATGCTGGATGGATGCCCAGAGCTGCCCAGAGTCTGGAGACGGTCGGGAACGAGAAGGACAGGATAAGTGACCCGGCCCCATGCTGATGTTGCGGGGGGTAGTGTAATTGTAGCAATGACGAATGAAGGGGGTGCAAGGGACGTGTTAGAGAAGCGCGAATGCTAATTACTAACACAATCAAAAGGTGGACTTGTTGGACTGGAATATAGAAATGTGCATATTAAATATGAGCAGTAAGAGCACTGTGATCTAGAGCCAACATAAGAGATGCTGGAAACAGATGACCTATCCCCAGTAGGTAGAGTAGTTGAATCGCCGGTAGGTACTGGCAACAGCCAAGAAAAGAAATAGATGCGGGGGTGCCTGAGATCCAGGGATGGAGCTGGGCATCATTTGGGATGGGGGAGGGAATGTAGGGAGTTGGAGATTGAGTTGGGGCAGGGAAGGGAGGGGGAGGGAGGGAAGTTGGGGAAGTTGTGGTGTTAATGGGTAGGGGAAGTTTAAGTAGGGGAACGAGCTTACAAACACGAGCGTCAGCGCTCCAGATGGAGGTTGAAGACATATGGAGGGGGGGCAGGATGTGGCCAGAATATGGGGGACCTTAATGTAATGTCTTGGAATGTCAGGGCCTTAATAGCTACCTAAAAAGGAACAAGGTCATGATGTATTTAAAAAGGCAGAAAATAGATATAGCCCTAATACAGGAAACTCACCTTACAAAAGGGAAACTAGAGGTGATCCAGAAGAAATGGAGGGGGACTGTCATCGGCGCAACATACTCGGCGTATGCCAGAGAGGTGATTACTTGGGTAGCGCCACTTGTCCCATTTCAGTTAATACAGTCCACGGTTGATGATGATGGGAGGATGGTGGCAATACGGGGGCTGGTGGAAAATAAAGAAATACGCATTATAAATACATATGCCCCGAATCAGGACACAGTGACATACTTCAAGACCCTATACAACAAATTGAGCTTGCATCTGGGGAGGCGGTGATCTGGGGCGGGGACTTTAACTGCAAATTAAACCCGAAGGTAGACAGGTCAGATGAGAAGCAAGACAGGCCCGCCCCTGCTGCCAGGGCCCTGCAGACCCTGCTGATAGAATTTAGGCTGGAAGATACATGGAGAGTGCACCATCCACAAGGCAGACTATATTCGCATTACTCTCCGCCTCAGAATTTGGACACAAGACTAGACTACATGTTTGTCACACAGGAGGTGATGGTTGAAATCGTTCAGACAGAATACAAGGCGAGGGTCCTATCGGACCACTAGCCTTTGGTTCTAACATGGCAATACCGACCTCCAAGGGCCAGGATCCCAACGTGCCGATTTAGAGCTGAAGCACTGAAGCACTGAAAGATATGATGTTTAGGGAGGACCTAAGAGAAGAAATTGTAAGTTATTTTGAGACCAATACACGAAGTGTTGAGTCGTCCGGTACACTATGGGAAGCTTTCAAAGTGGTGGTGAGAGGGATAGCCCTAGCCAAGTTCAAAGGGCTGCAGGGAGACATATTAAGGGAACTGCGGAAGGCAGAAACCAAGCTAGAAATAGTCTTGGGCAGCGGAGGAAGCACTAAGGAAGATGCCGAAATAATAAGCCGGCTGCAACAGGAGTGTGCAGGACATTGGGAAAGATTATGTAATTTGAACTACAGAAAGTATGTAGAGAGGCAGCACACGGGTGGAGACAAGCCAGGGAGGATGTTGGCATGGTTGTACAAAGGTGAGACCCCCAGACCTGTGATCAAAGTTCTAATGGGGGAGGATGGGCAATTGGTGGACACCCAAGAGGGCGTTAACCGAGAGTTCTTTGAATTCTATCAAAGATTGTATGGGGACAAAGAAGGGAGCGATAGCAGGGAGATAATGGATATACTAGAGGACATAGGCATTCCACAGAAAAGCATAGAGGAGCAAGAGGACCTAGATGCCCCAATTACAACTGGGGTGCTCCCCCAGCTGCTAGAAATGCTAAATGAGGCATTTGAAACAGGGCAACTACCAAAATCCCTGAGAGAAGCAATTATTATCCCACTCTCCAAAAGCAATAAGCCAGGCAAGGACTGTGAATCGTTTAGACCACTATCAATGCTGAACCAAGATAGCAAAATGCTTACGGCGGTATTCGCAAATAGAATGAAACAGATCATTACCAAATTAATACACCATTACCAAACAGGATATGTCCCGTGCAGGAAAATATCAGACAACCTCAGACGGCTTCACCGGGTTATAGAGCATAAAAAAGGAGACACAGGTGAAATGGTAATCGTATCGCTGGATGCAATAAAAGCCTTTGACTCTGTCAAAAGGCCCTGGCTAATTGCAGCCCTGACTAAATGCAGGATAGGGCCGGGATACCTCAAATGGGTTAAACTACTGTATAGTGCACCGTTAGCCAGAGTCAAAACAGGGGCGGTCATTTCGGAAAGGTGGCAACTGAGTAGAGATACTAGAGAAGGATGCCTCTGGTCTCCGATGCTGTACATTTTAGCACTGGAGCCCCTGGCGATACACCTTTGGCAGCAGTATGAGCTGATAGGGATTAGCATAAAAGAGGAGCCGTATTTAGTCTCCCTATATGCAGACGATATGCTGCTGTACTTACGATATCCTGAAGAAAACCTCCAATATATCCTGGAAGTGATGGAGCGATTTTCGTCGCTATCTGGTATAGCAGTGAACCTCAGAAAATCGTGCATATTCCCTCTGGGGAGGTATATAGGAATCCCACGTGACAAATTACCAATTTTGCAAATACCATGGGAGACAAATATGTTTAGATTACTGGGGATAGACATTTATCACACGGTAGAGGCAGAACACCAGCATAACAGGGAAAAAGCGGTAAAGAATATCGAAAACAGTATGAGGTTCTGGATTAAGCTCCCCTTGGCAATGATGGGAAGAGGGGCGCTGCTGAAGATGGTTGTATTGCCGAGATTATTACATTTTTTCGGAAACATACCATACTTGATAATGAGGAGATTTTTTATTAAGCTACACAGCATATGCAGGGACTTTCTGTGGCACAGGACTAGGAACAGAATCGCCGTCTGGAAGTGGCAGGACATGCATGATAAAGGGGGAATTAAACTACCAAACTATGAGATCTACTACCTAGCCAGTCAATTACAATATGTGGCCAAATGGTTATCAGAAGATCCGACCTCAGAATCAAGATTGTTGAGACTGGAGTGTGCCCCGTACTTCCTGAAAGAAATAAAATGGATGCCCAAAATAGAGGTGAAAGAGAGCTCAGAGATGTTGGTACTGCGATGGAAGGTATGGCGCAGAGCTTGCCAGCTCATGGAGAACCCAACCCCGTGTTCTCCACAAGTGCCGTTGGTCGAATTGACGGGAGGGGATGGACAATTAATGAAGGCGATCAGGAGGCACTGGGAACCGGTCTGATTTGTAACAGTAGGAGACATATGGCAAGAAGGAGAGATTAAGGTACTCGGGGCGCTGGTGGAGAAAGCAGGGTTGCATCCCAGGCAATATATCACATATAACAGAATGATGCGGCGGATCAGAGGGACATGGGGCCTCATTACGAGTTGGGTCCAAAGGGATTACCGGCACCTGTAAGGACACTGGTGCCAGTAATTCCTTTGCGCCCTATTCCGAGTTCCCTTAGCGGGTCGCTTCCTTAACGCCTGGTTTTACCAGGCGTTATGGATGGGACCCGTTAAGGGAATTCAGAGCCAATAATGGTACCGCAATTTGCGGTACCGTTATTAGCGCCTTCCCCCTTCCCATTGAGCCCTATGGGGGCTCAAACGGGAATGGAGAATGGCTTTTTCAATGGGGACTTACCGGTCCCGCAAAGGTCGGAATAGACCGGTAAATCCCCTTTGAACCAGATCGCACTTGATACCGGTATGGGAGGTAGTCTTGGTGCAAATAGTGCCATGATTACCTCCATACTCGGAATGAGGCTCTTGGTCGGAAATACCACTAGTAGAGCCACCTGATGCTACTATATAATCTATATACGATATAGCAGAAGAAGGACATGAGATATCCCGACTATACGAGCTATTGATGTCCAAAGTGGGGAAAGAAGTGGCACAATTAAGATATGACTGGGAAGAAGAGGCTGGGGTACTCATGAGTGATGGGATGTGGGAGAGGGCCCAAGGATACCATAAGAAAGTATCTAGGAATGCGAAGCAGCAGCAAAAACGGCTATATATAACCCACAGGGCATAAATGACACCCCAGAGGATAGCTACATTTAAAAACGCAGAACGACAATCATGCCCCAAATGCCGGGAATAAAATGTGGGGAAAACGCATATGTTTTGGGCATGTCCTGAAATTGGGAAATTCTGGGAAGAAGTAGGGATCAATATAGATGTTGAATCAATATGGGCATGCTTGATAGGAGGATTCCCGAGGCCACGCCAATTGAAACATGTAAGTAAATTAAAGGACTTGGCACACATATTTACCAAGCGTAGAAAAGCCATGGGTTGGAAGGCATGCAACAGACCCAGGATAGAAGTCTGGTGGGCAGACCTTCAGAAATGGACTGAAGCTAAAACAGCAGTGTGGCAGGAAGCGGGTAATAGAGGAGGGGAGGAAGAGGCAGAAACCCTGACAACCTGGAAACATTTAGTGGCCACGTTATACGGGCCCCCCATGACTGGTCGAGCGACCAGGGCCCTGATGAGGACATAGGAAATGAAACCCCTTTGGAAGAAGAAGATACAGACCGCGAAGTGGAGTAGGCTCAAACGGGGGGGAGGGAAAAGGGTAGGCAGTAGACACTGAATGATAAATGCAAATTTTGAAACATGAGAACATGTACTGCAAGGTTTTGTTGTATGTTGTTTGTTTGTGATAAAACTAATAAAAATTGTTTTTTAAAAAAAAATCTATAACATCACACTTGCAGCAGAACTCATGTAAACTGGAGTGCATAAAAGGATGTCATTTTCTTTCTGTAAATTGCTCACTTCTGCACAGCTATTGCGAAGTAGAACCTGAGTCCGCTTGAAGCGAATAAACCTTTGGTGTTTAAACTCACATCCCTGTCTGTTGGTCTCCTATCTTGTTTGCAGTACTGTTACCAGATTTGGTTTTACAAACTCTCCTCTCCTGATGTGTCTCAGACTACAGGGCGAGGCCCCCCGAAGCGGGCCCGGGCTGGCAGCTTGCTTCACACTCCAGTATCTTCATGTGAGGCGGGCGTCTCCGCTGTGCCCCCACAGCTGTTGCCGACTCCTGCGTTCCAGTGGCCCAGGAGGTGGTCACCAACTCCCACAGCCTGAGTCTGCACGCCCGACGCAGCAGGATGGGGCACCCCTTAACCTTCTCCCTATGAGCAGCAGTGTCAGCGTCCCCCAGTTGTGGCAGCATGTCCCCCACCTCTGCCGTTCTATGTCACCACCTGCTCCAAGTGAGGAGTGTTGGACCGCTACCTCATGGTTAACAGGACTCACTGCTAACCTCAGTCCATTCTCCTGCTGTGACTCAGATGTCAAGGCGCGTCCCCCAGCCTCAGCCAGTCCGATAGCACAGCGAGTAGGGTGCCCGCTTTGACATCTGTGCAGAGCCTGCTGACGCAGGTTCAAATCCTGACAGGGCAAATCTCAGCCTTTCATCCTTCCGAGGTTGATAAATGAGCAGCACACACTTTGGGTACTAATAAGCAGCGCGCAGACACCTGAGGGTTCGTAGCGCCATATAAATGCTAAATAATAATAATAATTATTATTATTATTATCCCCATGTCCCTCACTCCAACCTTCACACTGGAAAGCCTCTGGGGCACACGATCCACCAGGGTTGTCGGTCAACAGTGGCAGCATCCCGTTGTCCTATCCTTTATTTGTCCCTCAGTTGCCTTCACATCCTGCTTTTTAAATATATGGCCACCCGCTCCACAGTTCACCCTCACCAACTCTTACTTGGGGGGCCTTTCATACACCCTGCGGGCCACTCTGTCCTGCCGCTGCCTCTCATGCACTGGCGCTATTGCGGGCTCTTCAGGGCTGCTCCTGGGGGGGGGGGAGTCTCTGTTGCCCCGTATCCATACAGGGCCACATCCCAGGCCCGCCTCCAGCAGGATCCTTCACCCCATGTGTGCCAGCCCTGCGGGCGAGGTCCACCTGTGTCTGGCAACCTCGCATTGGACTCTACCGGTCTCCGTCCCAGGCCGAATCTGCACCCCCCCACCGTGCCGTCTTCACCCACGGCTAGCTCCGGCTCTAGACCAGCAATCATCTCATCAAATTTGGATCGGGGGAGCCTCGATGATTCCGCTCCAGGGTTCAAACGTCGGATCTGTGCCATGGGGGGGTAAAGGGAGACTGAGTTCCCCTTTGTGTTCCTCGGTCTGGGAGCATGAGGATTAGCCAGTCATCCTCTATGCACCCCCTGGTGGCCTCAATTAGAACGTTTGATGAGTAAGATGCGACCCTCCTGAGGTATTGTATTTTAACCTCTGAAGGGCCCTCTAGTGGAGTGGTCCTGGGAATATGGCTTGAATCGAAGAAGTGTTATGCTCACCTGGTCTCTGCGGGGACGTTGGGGCACGGTTGGAGCCCTCCCTGGACTTGGCTCCCTTGGATCGGGTCTCTCCACCAGCTGCTGGGAAGTCAACTGCTCTGGATGCTGGACTGCCCCTGAGGGAATACAAGAGGCAATGAGAATGTGGCGGTGGTATCGTGATTTCCCTCGAACCCTTTGTTCCAGAACGAGATGAGCAAGCGTTTGCCCATGGAAGCTCACCTGGTTTCTCGTAATGATGAGCTCTCTGTCCTGCTTCTTATTAGCAGGGGCGCCTTGGGTGGACCTAGTTGCCTCACTGATTCGTGGGTGTGGTGGCCCAGACTGGCTGCAACAAACCACTTAGAAGGTAAGTGTTCTTTGCAATAATTATTGTCCGAGTTCTTATTACAGTGTCTTTTTGCCGTGATTATAGTTCGTAATTCTTGCAATGTCTTTTCTCTCCACCATAGATGTGAAGATGTCTGCACGGAGTTGTGGTGTTTAGAGTGAGTCCAATGATGCCTAAGAGGATAATGAAGCCTTAAAGGTAGCTGGTAAGTTGGCTTTCAGGGTTGAATGCTAGGCTCAGGTGTGGCGCGGCCAAGCATTAGTTATTTATGTAACTTCTAACCTTGTGTGTTCTTTTCTCTTGCAGGGAAGGCCTGGCGGCATCGAGCGGAGAACGACTGTTCGAAGGCCAGTCCGCAGTTGCAGAATGGAGGTTTTGTGAAGATGAAGAATGGAAGATAAGTACCCGCATAGCTGGACGTCCGGAACTGGTGAGGAAGCGCTTCAACTCCGATCACTATGGAATCAGGTCAAATCTGATGCGCTGCAGGCGATGGAGTGCAGGAGACAGATGTGCTTTCAGCGATGGTGTAGCTGGAGTCAGGTAAGATGCGCTTTCAGCGATGGTGTAGCTGGAGTCAGGTAACGTGCGCTTTCAGCGATGGTGTAGCTGGAGTCAGGTAAAGTGTGCTTTCAGCGATGGTGTAGCTGGATGCAGGAGGATGCACATTCAGTGACGGTGTAGCTGTAGTCAGAAGGAGGCGCATTGAGGTGCTAAACTGTAAAACAGGTAAGGACGGCGGTAAGCGTTACACTGCTTAAGGCAGACTAGCGCGAAGCGCCAGTATGCGGGTGGGTTGGCCTTAAATAGGCTGGGCCCAGCCCCTCCCTTTGGCCCCGCCTTGTGGCTCCTACTTGCCACTCCCAGAGTTTCTTGCACGCGCTCCCCAATGTTCCTCTATGGCCACGCCCAGCCTGGATGCACGTGCCTTAGGCACAAAGTGTGCAAAGTACACTTTTTCATGATTTTTCACAAAAGGTAGCAGGCGCTCCTCTCCAGAGAGAACATGGCATGATAACCTGTTCTAAGATGAGAGATTGCAGCACACGCTTTTTGCTCACTGTACCTTTCACAGATGGGAAATATCCATTTGCATATCAGTCTTTGTCCCACCCACATGGGCAGTCCAGCACCGAAATGCCAGGCAATTCCTCTCTGAACAAGAGTACCGACAGCAACCCCATACACGTGTTTCAGCCTTGTTGGGCCTCATCAGTGAGGTGAAGCTGTGCCTCTCTGAGTACAGTGAGCAGGGAGACCACGTCTGGTTGCTCCCAGGTAACTTAGGGTGACCAACCCTAAGTTCCTTACAAATATTTCAGAAAAGGTAGCAGGCGCTCCTCTCCAGAGAGAACATGGCATGATAACCTGTTCTAAGATGAGAGATTGCAGCACACGCTTTTTGCTCACTGTACCTTTCACAGATGGGAAATATCCATTTGCATATCAGTCTTTGTCCCACCCACATGGGCAGTCCAGCACCGAATTGCTATGGCAATTCCTCTCTGAACAAGAGTACCGACAGCAACCCCATACACATGTTTCATGAGCCTGGTGCCAGAGGTGGCAAGACTGGGTCCATTTGGACCCCGTGGGTGATAAAGACATAGGTCCTTGTCCAGTGGCCATGACAACACTCCCCCTCAAGGCCCCTCTCACAGGCGTTATTCTCCCTGGTCCTGGTTTGGCAGGGTTATTATGATGGAACCGTCTGATAAGTCGAGGTGCATGGATAAATTCAACAGGTTTCCATGTGCGATCTTGATGTCCGTAACCTTCCAAGTCGATCAAGTAGTACAGTTTTGATCATACTATCTTAGAGTCCAGAATGTTTTTAACCTCATACTCAGGTTCTACTTCGATAATCTCAGGTTCAGGTTTTTTTTATCCTAGTCTCCAGTTTCACAGGTTTTAAGAGGGAGATGTGGAATACTGGATGGATCCACATATTGGTGGGTAGATCTAATTTTACAGCGGCGGGATTTATGATTGCTTTGATGGTGTAAGGTCCCAGGTATCTTGGACGGAAGACGTGAGGTCCCTTCAATGGTATATTCTTGGATGCCAACAATACTTTATCGCCAACTTGGTAATGCGGGGCTTCCCTTCTATGCCTGTCAGCAATCTTTTTTCTGTTGTTCCTTGGCTTTGCTTGGTTGCTTCCTTAAGAGTTCAAAGGAGGACGTCCAAGGGTGTCGACCATTCATGGTATAGAATGGGGTTTGTCAGGTACTAGTGTGGATGGAGTTATTGTAGACAAATTCAGTCAACCAGAGAATGTTTTTCCAAGACCCTTCCGTCTGCTGCAAGATGCATCTCAGGTACTGCCCTAGCGTCTGATTGGTAACTTTCAGTTTGACCATCAGTTTGGGGATGGTGACTTGTGGAAAGGTGAAGATCGGCTTTGCGCTATCTTACAACAACTCCTCCAGAAAACTGAGACAAATTGAGTTCCACTATCTGAAATCAGAACCGAGGGGAAGCCATGTAGTTTGATTATTTGTTCTAAGAATACAGTGGCCAGAGTTGCAGTAGTTGGAAGCTAGTTTAGTGGAATAAAATGTGCCATTTTGGAGAATAAATCTACTATTATTCGAATTGTGTTGAAGCCGTCATAGAGTGGCAGATCGGTAATGAAGTCCATAGATAGCGTATGCCATGGTGCTGGTGGTATAACCAACGGACGCAATAACCCTGCGGGACTTAGCTTTTGAGATTTTTGTTGTGCGCAAACACCGCAGGTTTTAATAAATTGGACCACGTCCTTTCTCCAAGTTGGCCACCAATAGCTCTTCCAGATTTTGGCCCGTGTTTTATTAATTCCGGGATGTCCCTCCACTAATGAATCGTGATAATTTGCTATAATGTTGTTTTGAATTTCTTTGTCTTGAATATATAATCTTCCCTGAAAATAAGGTAAATTATCCCTGATGGAGTACTGGTCCCCTTTAGCCAACCATTCTTGTTGGGCTGTTTGGTCCATTTGAGATTCGCGGTCGAACTTCGTCTTCCCAGCAGGCGGTTACTGTGATCTGGTTTTGAATCCGCTCTTCGGGAATGATGGGTACTGGCTCAGATGGTATAAACGCGTCCTTGTCCTCACCCATGCGGGACAGAGCGTCTGCTTTTCCGTTACGCACTCCCGGTCTGTAAGTGATAACAAAATTGTACTCTGTGAAGAAAAGTGCCCAGCAAAGCTGACGTGAAGAGTGGGCCTTAGCAGATTTTAATTATTGCAGATTACGGTGGTCTGTGATAACCGTGACTGTATGTCTTGCTCCTATAAGGTAGTGTCTCCAGGTTTTAAGAGCTCCTGTAATTGCTAGTAGCTCCTTATCAGTTGTGGCATAGTTCATCTCTGGTGCAGTAAATTTACAGGACCAAAATGCTATGGGGTGTAATTGCCCCATGTCCGGGTCCTTTTTTGATAATACCTTCCCCATGGCCACGGGCAGGTCAGGTTGCGGGTGTCGAAGAACTAGTGCTGAGGTGAAGGCCAGTTTTAATTCCTGGAAGGCCTTTTCAGCTTCGGGGGACCAGGAAAACGTTTTATTCTTTCTTAGTAGAGACGTGATTGGATGAACGATCTGAGAAAACCCCAGGATAAACCGCCTGTAAAAGTTGGCAAAGCCGAGCACGCTTTGCACTCCCTTGGTCGATGTTGGGGATAGCCATTGAAGAATAGCTTCCACTTGGCGAGTGTCCATGTGAACACCTCGCGGAGTAAGCATGAAGCCCAGAAACTCAACTTCCGTAACATGGAAGAAGCATTTTTCCAATTTGCCAAACAGTCGATGCTTACTAAGCTTTTCCAGAACTGCTCTTACATGACCAACATGATCTTCCTTGGATGCTGAGTAGATAAGAATGCCGTCAATATAAACGAGGACACAGACGGCCAACAATTCATAAAGTACATCGTTCATGAAGAAATGGGATGTCACTGGTGCGTTGCATAACCCAAAGGCCATAACCTGATACTCGAAGAGACCGTATTTGGTTTGGAATGCTGTCTTCCATTCATCGCCCTGTTTAACTCTTACCAAATAGTAAGCTCCTCTTAGGTCCAATTTTGTATAGATTTGAGCATTCTTCACCTGATCGAGCAACTCAGGGATGAGTGGTAGAGGGTATCTATTCTTAACGGTGATCTGATTCAATGCCCTATAATCTATACAAGTTCGGATGTCCCCTTCCTTCTTTGCAACAAAGAAGAGAGCGTTGGAGGCTGGAGACTTGGATGGGCGGATGAATCAGTTGTCTAGGTACTGATCTAGGTACGTCCTCAGATGCAGATTCTCTTGCTCAGTCAGAGCGTAAATTCGACTTCTCAGGATTTGGGCTCCTGGAACCAGGTTGATTTGGCAGTTGTAAGGTCGGTGTGGAGGCAGGGTGTTTGCTTGTTCCTTTTGGAACACATCCAAATAGTCCTGATATTCAGAAGGTAATGAACCAGAAATTCCTAGGATGGGTTTCACCTTGAGTTGTAGATTCCTCACGTCCCTGTGGTAGCAACTCTTTGCACATTCTTGAGGAAAAGTCAGCTCCCTTGTGCACCAGTCAATCCTTGGGTTATGGGTTTCTAGCCACGGCATTCCTAGGATCATTTGGAACTGGGGGCCTCAATAAGATCGAAGAAAATGTCCTCCCGATGACCATCCTGACACATCAGCATCACCTTGTCAGTATGTTGCATTATTGGGCTGGAAGACAACTGAGAGCCATCCACTGCAGTGACGTTTTCCGATTGTAGTTTTTGCTGAAGTGGAAGGCCTATCCGTGTGGCCAAATTCTGATCAATGTAATTTCCTACTGCTCCACTATCAAAGTAGGCTTCTAGAGCATGTACTTTTAATGGTTGTTGGTGGTGGATCAATAGTACCGGATGACCAGGTGTGAGGTCTGTACAACTTTCTTTAGTCCGCTCGTCAAGTGGACCCCTACACTTGCCGGGCGTCTGAGTTTTCCTACTTCTGTTCATTCTCTTCGTTGCCGTTGTCTGTGGCACCTACTATTTTCTTAGAGGGTTTTATGGGGTAATCTCAGAGGAAATATTCAGCTTTTCCGCAATATAAACAGAGTTGTTGTTGTCTCCTTTTTTCCCTTTCAGCCTTGGAAATAGGGTCTCGTAATCCCCCAATCTGCATGGGTTCAGTGGATTCATAAGTTCTGGTTTGGTTGTCTCGAGGTCGCATGTAAACTGACCTCCCTTCAGTTTGTGTGCAGTCCATTTTTCGCTCCTGTAACCTATGGTCCAATTGCACCGTCAGAGTGATGTATTCCACATAACACTCGGGAAGATTGACCACTTGAGCTAGCACATCTTTTAACTCACCACGCAGCCCCCGGTAAAACTGTTTGTTTCTTTTCTCCTCAGGCCAATTAGTCTGTACTACAAGATTATTAAAGGTGGCAATATAAGTCAACAAATCGTGGCTTCCTTGTCTGAGACACAACAATTCGTTATCTAAGCCTTGTCCTTGGGTGTGTCTGGCAAACAATTTTCCCAATTCCTGTTGGAATTCCCCAAAGTCTCGAAATAAGGGATCATCCTGGATTACTAATGGTATGGATCAGTCAGCTGCGCTGCCTCCCAAATATGAAAGTACAAAGGCAACTTTTGTGCTATCGTTAGGGAAGGCCCCAGGTCGACACAAAAAGTGGAGGCAGCACTGGTTCATGAATATGGCATATTTGTTAGGGTCGCCAGTGAAACGCTCTGGCGGGGCCAGTGTAACTGCCCCTGGAAGCACCACTTGCACTGGTGGTGATTGTTGCAGCAACAGAGTTGGTGCAATTCCGGTTAATGGAACCTGCCCTGCGTGTGTCTGAAGCATTTGTCTTGCCAAATCATCAGTCCGTTCACGGGTTACAATAAGGTCTCTCTTCAAGGCATTGGTCTCTTGCCTAGAGGCATGCACTTCAGCCCGCAGCTCCCCCAGTAATTGGGCCAACTGGTCAGTTTCCAAGGTGTCCATGATGCCCAGGCAGAGATTCTGAGAGGCTTCACGTTCTGTTACGCTCACCTGTCTCTGCAGGGACGTTGGGGCATGGTTGGAGCCCTCCCTGGACTTGGCTCCCTCGGATCGGTTCTCTCCACCAGCTGCTGCGAACTCAACTGCTCTGGATGCTGGTACTGCCCCTGAGGGAATACGAGAGGCAATGAGAATGGTGCAGTGGTATTGTGATTTCCCTCTAACCCTTTGTTCCAGAACGAGATGAGCAATCGTTTACCCATGTAAGCTCAGCTGGTTTCTCGTAATGATGAGCTCTCCGTCCTGCTTCTTATTGGCAGGGGCGCCTTGAGTGGACCTAGTTGCTTCACTGGTCCGTGGTTGTGACGGCCCAGACTGGCTGCGACCAACCACTTAGAAGGTAAGTGTTCTTTGCAATAATTATTGTCCGAGTTCTCATTACAGTGGCCCTCATTACAATACCGGCGCTAAACCATGGCGCTATTAGCACCATGGTTGGTGCTGGTATCGTAACGTGTCCGCCATGGTGAAATGGGGAAATACCGCCCCATTCCAAGGTTGGCGAGGCGGTATTTCCCCATTTCACCATGGCCCTTCCCCATTCCCATTTTTGCCCCATAAGGCATAATGGGAATGACGAAGGCGCTAAGTACGGTACCGCAAATTGCGGTGCCATAATTACCGCCAAGGTCCCTTTGCGGGTCCCTACTTTAAGGGCTGGTCTAGACCAGCCATTAAGGTCGGGTCCCGCAAAGGGACCTCGTAATTAGGCGCTAATGGGTTAACGGTGCCACAGCCTTTTACAGCGCCGTTAACCTATAAGCGCCAGGGTTGTAATGAGGCCCAGTGTCTTTTTGCCATGTTTATAGTTCGTAATTCTTGCAATGTCTATTCTCTCCACTATAGATGTGAAGATGGCTGCACAGAGTCACAGTGTTTAGAGCGAGTCCAATGATGCCGAAGAGGATAATGAAGCCTTAATAGTACCTGGTAAGTTGGCTTTCAGGGTTGAACACTAGGCTCAGGTGTGGCGCAGCCAAGCATTAGTTATTTATGCAACTTCTAACATTGTGTGTTCTTTTCTCTTGCAGGGAAGGCCTGGCGGCATCGAGCGGAGAATGACTGTTTGAAGGCCAGTCTGCGGTTGCAGGATGGAGGTTCTGTGAAGATGAAGAATGGAAGATATGCTCCCGTGTAGCTGGACAGCCGGAACTGGTGAGGAAGCGATCCAACTCCGATGACTATGGAATCAGGTACGATGCGATGCGCTGCAGGCGATGGAGTGCAGGACACAGGTAAAATGTGCTTTCAGCGATGGTGTAGCTGGAGTCGGGTAAGATGCGCTTTCAGCGATGGTGTAGCTGGAGTCAGGTAAGGTGCGCTTTCAGCGATGGTGTGGCTGGAGTCAGGTAAGGTGCGCTTTCAGCAATGGAGTCACTGGATGCAGGAGGATGCGCGTTACACGACGGTATAGCTGTAGTCAGAAGGATGCGCATCGAGGTGCTGAGCTGGAAAACAGGTAAGGACGGCTGTAAGCGTTACGCGGCTTAAGGCAGACTAACGCGAAGCACCAGTATGCGGGCGGGTTGGCCTTAAATAGGCTGGCACCGGCCCCTCCCTTTGGGCCCGCCTTGTGGCTCCACCTTGCCACTCCCAGAGGTTCTTGCACATGCTCCCCAATGTTCCTCTATGGCCACGCCCAGCCTGGATGCACCTGCCTTAGGCACAAAGTGTGCAAAGCACACTTTTTCATGAGCCTGGTGCCAGAGGTGCCAGGATGGGGCCAATTTGGACCCTGTGGGTGATAAAGACATAGGCCCTTGTCCAGTGGCCATGACAAGAAGCCAGACAACCCACCAATCTGTCAATTTTCTGAAAGACACCTCCTCCTTTGCCAGAGTGTGTCAGATCTGTTTCTTGATGTCGTTTACCTTGGAAATTGGCAGGCTGAGAGGCCTCCGGGCTGTGTCTACTACAAAACCCAGGAATTCCAAGGCTTGATTTGGTTGTACCCTGGATTTCTCCCAGATTATTATAAACCCTAGATGCTGGAATAATTCTATGGTGGTCTGTACTTGTACCTGGAGCATCTCCTTGTCCTGACACATTATGCAGATGTTGTCCAAGGAATATTATGCTGATGCCCCGTTCTCTGAGATGGGTTTCCACCAGTTTCATTAACTTGGTAAAACACCAAGGTGCTGATGCCAGGTCGCAGGATAGGCAACAGAATTCCCATGTTGCCTCCCCTAGATAAATCTCAGGAATCTGGTGTTCTGCAGCGATGGGCACCGTCAGGTATGCATCCTTGAGGTCTATGCTGGCAAGCCAGCTTCCCTATAATAAAATATCCCTTAGGACGTGAATCCCCTCCATTTTGAAATGTCTTTAAAACACAAATTCATTCAACCCTTTCAGGTTGATGATCGGTCTCAACTTGTGTTTTCCTCTTACCAGGAACATATTGCTTATGAATTGTGAGAAACCTGAAGTTGTCTCCCTGACTAGTCCCCAGGGATCTGTCACCCAGGTGGCTAGGACACGGCCATCGCTATTGGATCCAGTTCCTGGGAGTGGACCAGTGCAGGAGGATCACCTGGATGAGGTGTCCTGGGGGAGTGGAAGCTGGACACCGACGGGCGAGATGCAGTACCCCCTTCCCTATAACACATTTTCCCCATCCTACCCAGTAGGATATTCACAAGTCCTATCCCCCCTTTTCCAACACAAACACTTTCATACACCGAGAAACAGATTACGGACCAACACCAGGGACGTTTACCTGACATGTCCGAACGCAAGGGTCAGGCAGAGTCAGGCAATTAACCATAACTATACACACCTGACAGCCGTTTCCTCTCCCCACAGGGATAAAGGGCAGAGCACAAAAGTACACTTCGATCAAGACCGAACACATGAGGAAGCAGCTATTCCTGACTGGCAGTTGAAACGGAGGAGGAAGGCAAAGAGACCTGGAGGGACGAACAGGAGGGAATTACCTGTGCCCTATTCACCACTGACCTGCAAAACCTCCGTAAGGAAAATCGTAAGATCGAGAAGTCCAGTTTGTGTGTGGTGTGACAGGTGTCAGCGGCACAAAGGGCCCTCTCGCCTTGATAGTCAAAGCGGGGAGAAGCGCTTGCCGCCGTGGTGCGGTTCTTGACTCCCGAGACTAGAAACTCCAACAGTTTAGCACAGCCGGAGAGTCAGAGAAGACAGATAGTAAAACCGAACTGTGCTGGGCACAATGTTGCAGGGGTCAACCCTGTTGAACAAAGAACTTGTGTATTTTAACTTTAAAGCGACCCTATCAAAAGGTACAGAAGCAGAGTGGTCAGGGGTCACGGTGGCGCTCATTCGAAGGACTCTGACTGAAGCATGTTTGGGGCTGAGTTGTTGGTTGAAACTAAGAAGACCAAGAGGCCTTAGGAGAGGCTAGTGTAAAGCGTCGAAGTGGTCCTACAAGGGTCAAGCAAAACCCCTCGTACACTCGAACGTCTTTGACACATGAGAGAAAACGGATTGAACTGTGAATTTGGAAGACTGAGGATGGATCAATGGATCTGGGTCGAAATCGTCACCCGCAGCATCGTCATCCTTATCCAACTTCTTTTTCTTTGGCACTTCCTGGCCTTCATCATCTGAGGATGAAATTCAAAATACCTCCTCTTCATCCTTCTAATCGTCATGCCCCTCATAAGAGCTAGTGGATTACCATTCCTGCCACCTGCTAGGCTTAACTCCGGCTCTCACTTTCCTTTTCTTGCCACTTTTCTTCTTTTGTGGCGTGCCCTGGGGGTCTGGGCCGTCTGTGCCCTGCGGGCTGCTTTTCTTCCCCCTTTTACTCTCCTTTGTTGCCTTATCCCTTTAGGCTCTTGTAAGCCTTAGGAAACCTATAACCAGTCCTCCATCAGCGTAATATGCTGTGGGTCCTGCCCCAAACTAGCACCCAGAGCCTTCTGCAGCACCTGGGTCATGCCTGGGTGTAATCTCTTCTGGCTAACACCAGCCTTCCCTTCATCATTGAAGGAACTCATAATTAAATCACATGGAGGTTATATTTGGTACTAAATAGGATACTTGGGCCTGTCACCCATCAAAATATATATATATTTTTTCTTCAGAGAGACCAGACGCTGATCATTTAACACAGGTTTTACCTACGACTGCGCCCATCAGATTATTCAGCTGTTATAGCTCTTACAGCCTGCAGGGGCACTATGTGTACACCACGCACTATCGACTGATTGATGTGCTCCGGAGAAAGTTTGATCTGCTCCAGAGAGAATGAGTCTGCACCGCAAGTTAATTTACTTCTTTTAAAGACAAATGTCTGCTCAATAATGATCACGGACGATAGAGAGGAAGCGCCAGAAGTACTTGGTCCCGTTGCGCTCCTCTCTTCTGTGACTGTGCTGCCCCCTCTGTTTTACTTGAGCCGCTATGGTCATCGGAGCTCCAGCCTCATCGCAGCTGCAGCAATGCTAAACTGACGGCTCCTCACGGATATGCTCTGCTACTCGCCATAAACGCTGCGCATGCTGCCCAATACAATGACAACACAGTAAATTCAGATTTTCAACACATTCGTTCAGAAAGTTATAATTCTATTAAAAACTTCCAATGCTGTAATGTTTGAAGATCTTTTACATGGCAACAGACATAGAAGCATAGAGAGCTTGGCAGAAATGGCCTTCCTGGATAAATCCTGGTTGTACGGCCATGAAAAGAATAATTTCAATACTGTCAACATCCCAGAGTTGATTGTATTTTTCCGAGGGGGTCGGGACATTTTCACTCCTCTTCACAGTCTGCAAATCAATGGGTGTTCACCTATAGCAACCCCTTCAATTCTCGGGTGTCCTGCTAATATAGCGGACCTTGCAGTATTTATTGTCATATATGCTTTCCCCTGGGCTGCCATCTGGGCTAAGAAATTGGCTATGTGGACCACATCTGTTCCATTGGGATGAATGTCCCTCTCCATACACCATTCCAGTTAGCCCATGCAGATTTATAAGCCATGTGCATTTGCGGTGCCCAGGATTCATTAATGATGAGCTCAGTCTCATTCGATACTCCTGGCCTAACCCAAACTCCCCTGAAATCGCCCATGCGATCAGGTTTGGCTTTTCTTTTCCTCACTAGTGGATGGTTGAGTCTTCTGGGATCCCGTATGATGAGCTTGTGTTTGGGTAGAGCCACTGGGTCGTGATAGGATAGTTCCAGAAGGGTGGGGAATCACACTTGGCCCCTCCAGTGTGGAGTAATCAGAACTAGGGAGGCTTTCTGCTTCCTCACTTGGGCTAGCATCCTTGTAATCATGGATAAGGGAGAATGCACAGTTGATTTGCTGACCCTTGCTTGAAGGAAAGCGTCTATTGCTTCCGCTCCTGGGTCCAGCCTCCAACTGAAGAACAGAGGTCGTTGGCTGTTCAATCTCAATGCAAAGAGATCGATTTGGCATGAGCCCCATCGAACCATCAAGTCTCTGAATACCTCTTTGCCCAGCTTCCAATTGCTGGTGTCTCTGAGATACCTGGATTTCCAGTCAGCCACTTCGTTCTGACGGCCTGGTAAGTACTCTGCTGTCACTGAAACTTGCCTCTGAAGACAATGGTCCCAGAATACCTTCGCCATTTCTGCCAACCACCTGGACCCCCCCAGCCTGTTTATATATCTGTCTGCTGACACATTGTCCATCTTGAGAAGAAACACAACATTATGCTCTCTCCTGAGTCCAGCATCTCACCGCAAAGGACCCTGATAGAAATTCCAGACAGTTGATGTGTAGAGCTGTCTCTTGTTCCAACCACCTGTCCCCTGTCGACAGGCTCCCGCATGAGGCCCCTCAGCCCCATCTGCTGGTGTCTGATTCAATGATCAGGTCCGTGGTCCATGATCAGCCAAATATAGATAGCTCTCCCGTTCCAGGCATCCATTTGATGCAGCCACCATTTGAACTCCTCCCTTACTTCCTGGGAGATTGTAACGCTTGATTCTTAAGATGCACCGCTCCTGAGGTGTCATATCTTTAATCATTGTAGGGCTCTGTGATGTAGAGGCCCTAGGAATAGAGCTTGGATCAATGACGGCAATCGTGCTACCAACCTTGCAATGTCTCTCAGCGATATCTCTCTCCTTGATAAAGAATGTCTTATCTGTTTCTTGATGTTGTTTACTTCGGTAATCAGTAAGCTGAGAGATCCCTGTATTGGGTCTACTACGAAACCCAGAAATTCCATGATTCATTCTGGCTGTACTTTTGATGCATCCCAATTTATCAGGAAGCCTATATTCTGCAGTACTACGTATAGCTAGCCTATAGGGAACGTAGCATAACATGGACAATGTAGAAACCGCATTATAAGGTTTAGGAAAATTACTGCAGGCCTCAAGCCACAGAGCATAGGATGAGGAGAAGCGGAATCAGGCTGCACAGAGAGCAAGACGTGCAAAGACAGGCTCACAGCCAGGGTCAGAGATACAAGGCCATATTCCAATCTCCAGGTGACAAGGGGACCAGCTGCAGAAAAGTGGAATAAATCCTCCTAAATATGAGCCAAGGAGCTCAAACTTGTGGTCTCTAAACACGTGGTACAGCCAAACAAGACAATGGGCAGTCATCCGTGGTGGGAAAGAGGAGCCGATCCCAGCAAGCCAGACAAAGACTGCCACAAGTGTTGCAACATAAGAACATATTCTCATAGGAAAAGGTGGTACACACAAGTTACAATACAGACACATGGTCGTTCACATCACCTTGAAGGGGTGCACAGCAAGCGGGGAACTCGATCGAGTCCCACCAGGCCTGGGGACATCAGCACTAACCAATCACAGCTCAGAATTCCAGGGGTGGTTGGCAAGGGCCATGAACCAATGGTAAGCCCACTACTCTGCAACCATGTAATAGATAGTTTCTTGGGGATGGGACAGGCCAGCCAACTGACGTGCAAGAGACAGTAGAATAACAGCTATAGTTGACCGTATAGGTTATTGAACTCTCAATGCCTAATCCCTCATGCTGATAGGTTTTTTGGAGAATGGCCCAAGTGATGACTTAGAGTCATACAAAACCAGCCTGCACGCCATGGAACTTAGAGATATACGGGAGACTACCTGTATTCTTGTATTGATCCTTGTTGGTTTTGCAAGAAACCAAAGCTTGTACTTGCCGTCTGTCTGACTCCTCTGCTTATTCTGAAGAGAGCTGGGCCCTCCAAGTCTGCAGACCCCCGGCCTTGCTCTGGCATACCTGGGAGTCCCACCGAACAAAATTTATAAGGAAATAAAAGCATACATACCAGCATTCTGGCACCTTTGAGGGAGATTTCATCAGAGAAATCGGGAGACATAAAGTTTCCCATAGGAATGAATTGGGGCTACAATTATTGTAGGTAGGAGAACATGAAAAACAGCAACATTTTTCACTGAAAAATCGGGAGTCTCCCTCCTAAATCCAGAGGGTTGGCATGTATGTGAAAGTGTACTTAACTCGCTGTCTTGCAGCAAAGAAAGAGGAAGTGATGGAGGATGTTCAGTGTGTTGATGGACATGGATTGTGTGGATTGGCTATAGTGGCATGTGACCAGTTCAGAGACTAATAATATTGGGACTACCAAAGACTCTTTCCTGACTGGGAGTTGTAGTTTGAGCTTTCCATGCCCTGAAACTGATCTGATCTGTCAAGGTTTTTCTGAAAGGTATGTTAAAGAAACCGCATATTGTGAAATCCCCACGTAAAACGAGCATGTGGAAATTTGTTTTGCAAAGGCAGTGAACTAATACTTTTTAAAGCTGAAAATGTGGAATCATCCCAGATACTTGCACAAAAACAGTATGTTATGGGTGGAACTGGGGTGTTTAAGTGTATGTTATATTTATTTACTAATGGCTTGATTTCTGTGAAAGAAAGTTAGGAAGGAAAAAATGTGTGTTTTAAAACAGCAGAATAAAGGTCCTGGGCAGGAAATTCAAAGGCACTAAACCTTCCTGGAATGGAATCTCCTCCACAAACTATGAAAAGGCCAGGGCGTGAGAATTCACAACCTTGTTACACTGACTGGCATTTCCCCAGCAAGGGACAATGGACCAAGGGGAATCAGCACTTCACACAAAAGTGTGAATTCCTTCTGACACCTCTCCTCAGCTGCATCTGCCAGAATCAAAGGGTGCTATGGTAACCTTGCTTCCCAGAAGTGGGCATGATGTCTGGGAACATTTTAAGGACCGCCCTCCAGTGACAGATGCCATTCATTTCATTTAAAAGGCTTTTTATATTAAAGCATTTATTTCAGTAACCTAAAGAAGCAGCAATGTGAAATTATGACTGTTTTAATATAATTTGTGTACCATTACAAGGAGACTATCTGGGTCTTCTTGACATGTGGTGGGCGCGAACAACAGTAAAAAGAAATTTCTGGAAAAAGCATGCATGACACAGTTAGGAAAGTTAAATGGAAATATGCCCGACATTAATAGGCTTCTGTGTATCCATTTGTAGACTTTTAGGGGAAATATTTTCCATAGAAATTGCGAAAGATTGCCAGAAGGACAAAACAGCATCGTACAAACTTCGGAGTTGTAAAATATGGGGTCTGCCTATTTAATTTTCAAGAGAATAACAATTTTAAATATAATGTAAATATAAGGGTTTTGTCTCATAACTGATTTTGGCAAAAGTAACTGTGGTAGAACAAAGTACATCATAAAAAAAACACACACTAAAACTGATGTTCCTTCCCTGGTTCCAATCTGCTTACAGGGAGGCAGCGATATCCACAGCCTGACCTATCCAATCTTAGAGGTATGTCCAGTTTAGTACTGCCCACATAGGAAAACTCCTCTGATGACATCGTGTTTATAAAAGGAGGAAGCTTAGGGAGAGTTAGGACATTCAAAATCTGACTTTCAAAAATCCAACTCGCAAACTCCAGAGTTCCAGACATTCAACATTCACCCTGCACGATTCCAGACTCCCGTGCCAGGCCAGGGGTAGCTGATCCAGATCCATGCAATACCTCCTATCCAGCAGAACCTTCTATCCAGCAGAACCTTCTATCTAGGCAGAACCACCATCCAGAATGAAACCCTACAAAAATCCCAATAATTCAGGGAGAAAGGGGAAAAGGTTGCAGACCCTTTGTGAGAACCCTGTGACCAGACCTGTA
The DNA here is from genome assembly GCF_040938575.1 of Ambystoma mexicanum. Classification (NCBI taxonomy): domain Eukaryota; kingdom Metazoa; phylum Chordata; class Amphibia; order Caudata; family Ambystomatidae; genus Ambystoma; species Ambystoma mexicanum. Next base: position 1,251,820,544 of record NC_090933.1, on the reverse strand, counting down.
CTTGCCCAGCAGATGCACCAGCTGTCCACTGAGACCAGAACGAGGTTGCCTCGCTTTGTCCCTAGAGGAGAGCCGCTGCTGCACAGTGACCAGACCCTTGTCCCGCTGTCTAGAGATCCGGTTAGCTATCCAAACTACCCAATTCAAGTGCTTTTGTAAGTATCATCCCAACCCAATATCAAAACGCTGCATACACCATTCTGTTACCTTGCCATTTGTACAACCCTATTGTCATTTGTGCAACCCTATAAGAAACCCTATAAGAAATTCTATAAGTATCCTAGTAAGTTCTTAAATTGTCAGAATCCTCTGTGTATCCTGTCCTTAGGAAAATCCATGTTAATCTCCATTTGTTAGCACAATTCTTTCCAAATCATTTCAGTCTGTTGTATAAGTCCTTAGTACTATTTGGAATAAATTAATTAATTCCTGTATAAAGAGGCACACGGCGTGAATGGGTTAACATTGCAAATTAAACTTCTCGCGGGCAGTGTCCTTCTTTCAGAATCTAGCCACTAAAAAAGAAAATAGTCTCAGTAGAACCTGTCATTTTCCTCTTAAGACCGATTTTGCCCATGTAACTGCTTTCATTATAAAATTTGATGTACTTTTTCTACAAAGAATCCCATACTGTCCCCATCAAGAGTCACCCATTCACTTTAGTATCATACCTGTTATATGCCTTTGTACCTTAGCATTAAAACCATTTCCGAGTATGTCTGTTTAGCTCATTTCTGAAGTTGTTCGCCTATTTTTAACCTGTAAAAACTAAGAAATTGCAATTTTGCCACGCGTGATTCTTGCTGCACTGTTTTTCCTTCACAAAGTCAATTTTCGTAACTGTATGCCCGTTGTTTAGCAACTTTCCCTTGTAGCTTGTAAGTTTTCCTGCTTCTTTAGTACAGCCACACACATTCTTGTCTTATCCGTTCAACGGCACATGTAAAATAACCATTCAGTATTTCGAGTGCCATTTTGCTCATTTTTCAAGGGAGCTCAATCCGATTTTTTGCCTCCCATTCAGGGGTGGTAGGTCAGATTTTCATTCGGATTGTTGCATAGTATACCTGACTCCTTGCTACTCCTCTCCACCCACACGGAACCTGGTTAACAGGGGTTTGAGGGAGTGTTGCAGTGGGAATGCTTAACTGTATTGCTATTTGAAAATACTACCAGAAAAGTAATCTTGCTTTCATTCAATTGTGCAGTGTGTATCTGATGTTAGACAGTTAGACTAAGTGTATCCTATCATTTTACAGTGTAATTATCACCTCATTGGTGATTGCTGCCCTATATGGAATGTGTTTGATTTTTATTCAAAATTAAAAATAAATAAATGTTTCATTATTACACACTGCCCTGGTTCATGGTCCATTGCGACACGGGGGGTTTGTTAAGGGGGGTGTAAGATGGGTTGGCTGCCTTCTCAAAAATTGAATCTGAATGTATAAACTTGAAAGCGTTTTCATTGAGCGCCACATCCCTGGGCAGTAGAAGAAGTCCTGGTCTCGAGTGTGCTGCATCTTTAAAATCCTTAACACAGTGGGGGCTCATTGCTGGGATTTCCACCCATGACAGCTTAACACAGCATGCTAACCCAGGAAAGGTAGTGATTCTTTTTGTGGTTAGAAAACGGTGTTACACTGTAAAAGTGCCATCCCAAAACTTAGACCTTAAGTATCAGGCCTGTTTGTAAACATAAAGTAAAATCAACCCTGAACTAGACAAAAAGTAACAGAATACAGGTTTACCTGTATATATATTATATAACAAATATATATATTATAAAAATATTTTAATAAAGGAAGAACACTCTTCATAATGACCACAGTGGAGATAAACATGGGTAGGCAGCATCTTCTGCATACACTATTCGTTAGAGGAGAATGGGCAGAGAAGGAACAGGAAGCCTGGCTGTCCAGCATGATGCAACAGGTCAACTTCATGAGCATGGATATGTGGCGGGATAATGGCCTGTTACATCAATCCTTAAGTGAGTTGTATATGACTACAAGTATTAAAGAGGAACAGATTAAAATGGTCTGACTCACAGCCTATATATATATCTCCACATGGGAGTTATGGAGGAAAATTATGAAGAAAATTGAACCCTTGCACAAAACCAGTCTGGGCTCTTAAACCAAATCCAGACTGAATTAAAACTAGTAGAACTAGTAGAAGAGAAATTGAAAAAGAGCCAAGATACTGAGGCAAAATTTGAAAACTACATCAGACAGTTAAAAGAGGACTTGGCTGAACAACAACAAAATAATTCAGACCAAGAGGCCCAATTAGATGCATTAAAAGTGGAGTGTCAGGAAAAGATTGACTCAGTCAACAGAAATTGAATCAACAACTAAAATATAACAGAGCCTGTTCCGAGCAGATAACCACTTTACTAAAACAGGTTGAGAAATTGGAAGAGGACAGTATTAAATGAATTAGTAAGGAAATCCACTTCCAAACAGAACTGGAACAAGAACACCAGACTTTAAGTGCCATCAAACAACAGCGGGATGGCCTGGCTGAACAGAGGGGCGCCCTGTATCAAGAAAAAGATGCTCTCTGTCGGGAAGTGAGCAACCTAAAAACAGACCTACAGAAAAGAGAGTTAGACCTCTAGGAACTGAACAAACTAAAAGTAGAACATGAAAAATTATTGGGGCACACAAGACGAGTAGAAGGTGATCTAGAAGAGAACACCCAAGCAAAAAATGTGCAAAATCAGGAGATGAATCTCCTGCAACAAAAACGGTCTCAGTGTTCCCAGACCATACAGGCAGCACAAAAAGATAATGAGGCCCTCTGTAATGAGAACAGGGGACTGCAGAGCAAGTTGGCAGCTCAAGAACAGGTAATAGAGGTAAGTCAAGCCCTGATAGCAGAGCAAAAGGCTCAGGCCTTAGACTACCATCAGGAAATAGGGGCTGAGAGGGAGAATATGTTAGAAAAAGAGTATGCTAAGCGAAATCAAAACCTGAGGGACCCTGAACAAGTAGAGAGGGACAGGGCCACCCCTGGGGCCACAAAACCATTTACCGCCTTGTATGTACTAGGTACTGCTAACTTCATGCCCACTGGTTCACAAGAACCGGGAATCATGAGGCACCCAGACTCTAGTAGGCCCAGCATGATTGAACCGGCAGGCCACCGCTCATCAGAGATTGTGGGCGGGCGCCCTTGTACAGATTCCAAAATATTATGGCCAATATATCTGATCAGGAAGACTCCTATGAGGAGAACCTCAGGGCAAGGAGCTAGACCTGCAGAAGCATCATCTACAAAGGGACCACTTGGTTTGCTTTGCAGAACAAAAAGAGTGTGAATTGAGGCTCCCAAAGAGCATTCTAAAAACCTCCACCCAATCAGGGCAGGGGGGGTGTTATCTGTTTATCTGATATCGGTCAACCGTTCAATGTTAACTGGAAATAGTAAGATCTCACCTTAGCAGACAGTTGAATACCAATGGAAGAGCCAATGCCGGAGTTGAGGATTCCCCCGACCAACCTGCCCCTCCGTACCCGGAACCTAAAAACCAGGGAGAAAGGCCAGGACCGTCAGGGAAACCCTCTGGGGAAGAAAACCCTGGATGTGTTCGGGTACCAGCGGATCTGGATAGTCGTGCTAGAGAAACAAAGGGTGGTGAGTAGACCTCTTATGGGAAATGGGAAATTATGACTGAGTAACAGTAAAGTTAGAAAAGGAGTCCCTCACCTCTAGGAGTGTTTCTAATGAGAAACAGAGGTGATCCCCGTAGACAGGAACTGGAGTATATGGAAGACAGGATCCCTAAAACAGACAGAGGGGTAAGTAAGGATGCTTCCGGGAGAAGTAGTTGGCTAGAGATCGATGGATGGAACTCACTTTAGGCTGGTTATGGAGAGAAGTAATACCCAGGAGGACAAAGCGGAACTAAGAGGGTGAACAGGAACCGGGTTGTCTGGAGAAAGCAATCGAGGAGCATGAGCGAACAGGAAACCCCGCTGAGAGGACCTGAACAGAAAGGAAGAACAAAGTTACTGATACAAGTTGAAGGGAAAGGGCAGGAAGAGAGACAAGATAATGGTAACACCTAGAAACGAACTGACGGAGCGCCTGCAACAACAGCAGCGACGCAAAGGAAACTCGATCTCTGTTCCATATAAGGAATCACGTGAGCGATCCCCGGCGTCTCTTGCGGACGTGCAGAGACTGTACTGCTGCTCTCCGCCCAGGCAGTATAACGGCCCTCCATCTTGCAAGTACACAATCTGATCAATCCCCATAAGCGGCTACGGGGCCAAAGGGACCAACGGCCAATATGTGTAACAGTATGCCCCCTTCTCCTGGGGAGCGACCCCGGCTTCCCCGGATGTAGCCGGAAAAAACATTGTACCAACCGGGGTGCGTGAACCCTAGAAGCCGGTTCCCATATCCTTTCAGTAGGAGAATACCCTTTCCAATCCACTAGAAATTGTAATCGACCCCTTCGATACCGGGAATCACAGATGTTGCCTACCTCAAATTCAGGACCTGTGAAAGTCGGGACAGGGGGTGGTGGAACCTTACCAAACTGCAGAAAACGATCTTGCACTGCCAATTTGATCTGTGATAGATGGAACACAGGATGTATACATGACCAAGAAGAGGGTAATGCAAGTTTGACTGCTGCTGAGCCCACCAGGGATATCACTTTAAAAGGTCCGAAGAATCTGGGAGAAAGCTTAGATGGAACTAAATTACGGGGCAGAACCGAGATGCCAACCAATCTGAATCCCCCACGGTTAGTGCCGGAGTGTCCCGGCGATGACGATCTGCATACCTCTTGACCCGGTCTTGAACTGTTTGTAGTGACAGTTTCGCGAGTCTATGACCTTCGTGTATTTCTGAGAGGAGGTTATCTACCCCAGGACAGCTGGAAGAAGAAGTAGTAACTGAGGGAACAAATGAAGGGTGATATCCATATGAACAATGAAAGGGACTGGTTTGCAGGGCGGAGTGTCTAGCATTATTATAGGCAAACTCCGCAAAAGCTAGTAATTCCGCCCAATTGTCTTGGACAGCCGACACAAAGCATCTTAAGTATCCCTCCAGGGTCTGATTCAGGCGTTCATTTTGTCCCTTAGTCTGGGGATGATATCCCGAGCTGAGGGCTTGTTTAATCCCTAAAGCTTGACAGACCTTTTGCCAAAAGAGTGAAGTGTATTGGGATACCCTGTCTGATACGATAGTATCCAGGAGACCGTGTCGGGAAAATATTTCAGAGAGAAAGATTCTGGCCATCTGTGCAGCTCCAGGCAGCTTGAGTAATGGTGTAAAATGAGCCATTTTGGTGAAGTAGTCTATGGTGACCATGATGGTGGTATTTTTGCCAGAGGGAGGAAGGTCTACTATAAAATCTGTAGAAATAATTTTCCATGGTCTATCAGGAATAGGCATCCGTGTTAATAATCCCAAAGGTGGTACTCATGGAGTCTTGGATTGTGAGCACACTACACATGCTGCTACATAATCTTGAACATCCTCTCTGATATCTGGCCACCAAAAATGACGTAGAATTAAATCCAAGGTAGATTGAAAGCCTCGATGTCCTGCCGCTCGAGAGTCATGCCACATTTGTAAAACTTCTTGCTGTAACAAAGGGGTTGGAACCAGGACTTGGTGTCCGTGAAAGTAGTCGTCGGTTTCCCTGGTAAAATGATGGGTAGAGGCGATTCTATCGCATAGCTGTTTGTTATGAGAGGTAGCGGATATTAGCTCTTGGAGAAAATCAGTAAGTAGAGCGACAAATCTTGCGTTGGGAAACAATTGCTCCGGACAGAACCGAGTAGTAGGAGATTCTTTGCGGGAAAGGGCATCTGCCCTTAAGTTGTGTTTTCCGGGAAGGAAAGTGAATTCTATCCGGAATGGTAGAAAAAAGTGCACCCAACGGGCTTGTCGGCTGTTGGTAATATGGGCATGTTGCAGTACTCTGAGATTTTGATGTTCCGTACGGACCTCCACCGGAAACGGCAATCCCAACAATAAATGCCTCCATTCTTCGAAAGCTCTCTTTATAGCTAACAGCTCTTTCTCAAGAACTAAATAGTTCTGTTCTGAAGCATTGAAGGTTTTTGAGAGATATGCCACTGGTCTTTCATCTCCCTGGTCTGTGAGTTGGAGTAGACCCGCGCCTAAAGCATGTTGGGAAGCATCTGTCTCCACAATAAATTGTTTGGACTGATTTGGAGTGGTCAGGATGGAAGCAGATGTGAACATTTTCTTCAAAGTCTTGAACGCTGTTTGTGCCGGTTCATCCCAGGAGAATGGAACCCCTTTTTTCAAGAGTCGAATAATAGGCAAAAAGATCTCCAAAAAACGGGGAATAGATTTCCTATAAAAGTTTGCGAACCCCAAGAATCTCTGGATTTCCTTAATACTGGATGGAGTAGGCCATTCTAATAAAGCTGAAACTTTTTTAGGATTCATAGATATGCCCTGAGCAGATAGTACAAATCCTAAATAAGTCACTTGATCTTAATGAAATTTGCACTTCGTGGCTTTGCAATATAAATGGTTGGACTGGAGACGATCAAGAACGATGGTCACATGTTTAATGTGGTTTTCTCCCTCACCTCTGGGAGTGCCTCTAATGAGAAACAGAGTCGATCCCCGTAGACAGGAACTGGAGTATATGGAAGACAGGATCCCTAAAACAGACAGAGGGGTAAGTAAGGATGCTTCCGGGAGAAGTAGTTGGCTAGAGATCGATGGATGGAACTCACTTTAGGCTGTTTATGGAGAGAAGTAATTCCCAGGAGGACAAAGCGGAACTAAGAGGGTGAACAGGAACCTGGTCGTCTGGAGAAAGCAATCGAGGAGCATGAGCGAAGAGGAAACCCCGCTGAAAGGACCTGAACAGAAAGTAAGAACGAAGTTACTGATACAAGTTGAAGCGAAAGGGCAGGAAGAGAAGACAAGATGATGGTAGCACCTAGAAACAAACTCACGGAGCGCCTGCAACACAGTAGCGACGCAAAGGAAACTCGATCTCTGTTCCGTATAAGGAATCACGTGAGCGATCCCCGGCGTCTCCTGTGGACGTACAGAGACTGTACCGCTGCTCTCGCTCAGGCAGTACAACGGCCCTCCATCTTGGAAGTACACAATCTGATCAATCAATCTGCATAAGCGGCTACGGGGCCAAAGGGACCAAAGGCCAATATGTGTAACAGGGTGTTCTCCACCAGCCCTGGAAGCAGAGAGGAGTCAGAAGATCACTCTCCTGTGCGAAAGAGGGAGTCCAAGGGGAGTGACCCAGAGAGCCCAATGTACAACAGGCGAGAAGGAACTAGGCCCCACCATTCTGAGAGCAACTCATAAGCTCAAAGAATCAGGGAGCGCCTAGAAGATAAAGAGGGGACCTCAAACAGTAGCAGCTCCGAGTCTGAGGGCGAATGGACTCAGGTGAAGCAGAAAAAGAAGGCCAATAAACAAAAGAGAGCTCTCGTGAAAGACCCCATTAGGCAGATTAAGGCTATTAGGAATTTCATGACCCTATATCACAGAAATTAAATATATTCTGTCTGGGAGCATCTGGAGCTATATGAACAGATGATGGACTATTTCAACATCAAAAATAACCAAAGTTACATAGAATATGCCAAATGGACGTTCTCTCTGGAGTACTCCAGCTTCTTTGCGGGGCTGGAAGTCCAGAACCATTCAAGTTGGTCTACCTATAAGGCGGCCATCTTGAAGCACTTTTCTGCCCACAGAAACCCGCAGGGGGCTCGCAAAGCGGCCTAAAATCTGGAGTGCGGAGAGGATCAGGCCCCAAGAGAATTTGTGCAGGAGCTAAAACGCGCCTTTGAGCAATCTACCAGGTGGGTGCGCACGAATAGTAGACAATTTATTACCATCTATTGTCATGCGCTCCTAAAAATATATAATGACATGGCTGGTAAGGGATTTTCATGACAACAGGACCCTGGACTGGGTAATAGAGCAGGCTACTCGGATCTATGAGGTCCAAAAACCTGCAGAAAGTAAATACCAAACAAAAAACTCCAAACCAACCAACAACCCCAATGCTGCTAAGGTGGCAGGGGTGAAAGTTGCCCCCATTTTGGACCTAGAAATGGTGGGGCCTAAAAACACACTTTCCCAAAACCACCCAAATTAGAGCCAAAGAAAGCCTTCTGATCGATCAGCAGCAGGTGGTAATCAGGTATGTAACCCCACCAATGTGGGGGTAAATTCCCTCAATAACCTCTAACTCTGCTAATTATATCAGTCCCAGGTATAAGGGCAATAGACCTATCCTGGGTTACGTATGGACTCCCCCTGCCAAGGTGGGGGATCCAACCAGGTGATTACTGCCCCAGGAAACTTCCCTCATGAGGGCAATAATCCTCCAAATTCTGGGTTAAGTTTCTTCCCCCGGTACCTTCCAAACCCCAACCTACCAGACAACCTTCCTTTCTCTCCCTGCTTTCAGGAGTCCAGACCACCCAATCCGGGAGAGGGGAGGCCAAGCGTGGAGGGTGACCACGGGAATTCCCAATACCCAGGGTACTCCGGGAGAAGGGAGAGTTACCCTTCCCGAGAACAACCTAGATTTGAGCAAAGACCCCCGTACCACCCGGACCGGGTGTCCCAACTGGAGCACCAGGTCTAGAACCTCACTCAGGATCTGAGTCGCATGTTGAGGGCTCAGCAGAACCCTCAGATGAACAAGTCTGCTCAGAACCCCTCCAACCAAGGGTCTGGCACCCCGGAAACCATGACGGGGAGAGAACTCCGACAACCCACTGGTTCCACAGGAGGAGGCACGGGAGGAAGGGGGTTGCAAAGCCCTAGAGGAAGCTTCCTTCCTCGCCCGTGAAAAGTCCCTGGACATCCCAGAACTGGAATTAAAATCTCTTGCGCCCGAAAATCTGCAACCCAGGGAACAGAGATTGAGGAGGAGAAACAAAGAAATCAAAAAGACACATTTTGTGGAGGAAGTCCGTGTCCTCCAGTTTGAAGGGGAAGAATCCTTGGAGGATTCTGGGAAGAAAATCTTCTCCTTCAAGGACAGGGCAATTCCTTCCAAAGAGAAATGGGTCCCAAGAGACCAGAACTTAAACTGGGTAGGTGTGGGGACTTATTCAGAATGGCCCATCACTGAACCCCAGAATTGTCATCCAGAAAACAAAATATTGATGGAGGGATCCTCCCCACAAACTGGTTCTAGTGACTGCCACCAGGGAAAAGAAGGCAGCACAGAACTAAGGCAAAAAAGGGATCTCGAAATCCCACCTATTTCAGGATGCCAAATTTTTGTTACAGATTCCCAGACTACGGCACGGAAAACTGTCCAAAACGCCACAGTGTCGGAGTCCAAAATAAAGAAATTGACCGCCCGGCTCGCTGAAAATGCTCATTACCTTTGCCCATTGGAGGAGAAGGAAGGTATATTCTACGCTCCCGTCCGAGTGCAAGGGCAATATGCATGTTTAGCACTGGTGGACACTGGATCCCAACCCACACTTCTGTCAAAAGGGGCCTTTGAGCAGCTAAATTCAGGAAAGGGGGAGATACACCAAGTTCCCTCTCACCGCTCTTCCTGGACAACTCCAGAACTTCGACGGGAATGAGATTCCCTCGAGGGAAGTTTGTTTCTGGAAATTAAAATTGGGCGACATAAGGTGGAGCACCCGGTCATAGTGATGACTCCAGAGGGGACCCCATGTCTTTTAGGGAATGACATCCTTTGCAGGTTATCTCCCCTAATAGACTGTGTGAACAAGGTCCTCTGGACTCAGACTAAGAGGCCAATTAAAATAAAACATTTCCAAAATAATCAAATACCTGACATTACAGTAATTGCTGTAGGACAACAAACTGATGATGGGAACTCCTCTCCATTCTTGAAAATCAACCTTCCTTCCAGTTTCAAGTGGCATTCCACACTGGAAGGAAATACCTTGAAATTTTATACCAATTCCCAATGTGAAAATCCAAATTCTATAGTCAAAAGTGATGAAAATCCAGTTCAAAGCTTGGTTGACATTCAGAAAATAAGAGAAAAGTTGTTCCTTCCCATTCATTTAAATGAGGTGAAGGAGCCTCTTCTCGCCATAGTGTCCCTGAACAACGGAAAGAGCTTCATCAGCGAAGCCGTGTTCAGGAAACTTCCAAAAGATCCAACCATTCCAACATATAAATTGATTGATAAGTGGGAAATGGGCCTGCAGACTCTCAATTTCAAACATCTCCTGTCTAACAGGTGTATGCTCAAAATGTCCATAGGTGACAAAAGCATAGAGCATAATTGTTGGGTCATGCGAGATGTCCCTGTTGCGTTTTATTTAGGCAGGGACATTCTCAATCCGTTTGCAATTAATTTGGACCTTATAAATTACAAGGCCTGGTCCAGACTGGGGGACAATCCCATAGGTTTTGATGATTTTGAAAAGGCGTTTAGGTCAGCTCAATTGCTGCCGTATGCGGTTGAAGTTCAAATTGTTGAGGAGGTCACCATCCCAGGACAGACCCGACAATTCCCACTTGACTTAAAAATTAAAAGAGGACAGAAACTACAAAATCCAGACCCATATGTACACCTCAATGCCCATCTTCAACACCAGGGGTGGGGTTAAATCCAACAAATAGTTAATGTAGAACACAACACCATTCCAATAGTGGTGGATAACAGCGACCTCAGCAGTATCACTCTGGGCTCAGGCACCATTTTTGGAGTGGCGGTTGATGACCAGTATTTTGCCATGGATCTAGGAAATGAACTGATAGAACCAATCCCCAATGATTGCTATGACAATAGCAATGACGATGACATACCGCCAGAAAGGATCTTCACCCGGCAAGGGAGGAATTTCCTGGTGTACTCTTCCTGCCCTTACGTGGGGGGGAGAGAGGTGACCTGTGACATCATGAAGGATGAGGTGATCTTCCAGGTCCACAATGACAGCCTCTCCTACCTGGAACCCTCTGCCCAGGTCAACACTTTAACCAGAGACCTCTCCACCCAGCTGGAGGAGGCCGCTGAGATTGTGAAACCCGAAGTCTTTCCAGGCTTCAGGCAAATGGTTGAAGAGCGGGTCAACCTCGCTGATGCCTATGAGACTGAGGAACAAAAGCAAAAGTTGAAACAGGTGTTCTTAGATATCCTGGATATCTTTGCTATGGACTCATACGACTGTGGTCGCACCGAGATACATACTACCTCAATTCCCAATGACCCCGGGATGACTCCTGTATTAGTGAAACAATATTGTTTGTCTAGCTCTGTGGAGTCCCTGACAGAAATTATCAAAATCTAGAGTCCTGTGGGATAATCTGTCCAGTCCACAGCACCTTTAATGATCCAGTGCTGGGGATTTTAAAACCAAATGGCCAATGGAGACTTTGTGCAAACCTTAGGGAGCTGAACAAACGGGTCCACATGTCCAGATGGCTTCTTCCCTACATTGACCAGGGGCTGGCCCAGATCCAGGGGTCAAAGGTGTACACCGTCATTGACCTTACAAATGGATACTGGACCGTGCCCGTCAGTAGGGAAGACCAGTACAAGCTGGCCTTTACCTCCGGGGGGCAGCAGTACACATGGACCCGGACTCCCTTCGGATACATAAACTCCGGTAACAAATTCAACATCTTCCTACACAAGGCCATTCCCGTCTTGGGTTAAAGGGGTAACCTGGCCTAAGTGGATGATGTCCTGATTAAAAGCTCAACTGTGGAGGAACACATAGCGGAAATCTGCTATGTTCCGACCCAGTTGTGGGTTGCCGGAGCAAAACTGTCCTTCCAAAAGCACAGTGGTGTAGGACCCATGTCAACTTCTTGGGACATGAAATCACCCCTGAGGGTTTCTGTCGCCAGGTGAAGAAAGTGGAATCCCTACTAAAAATGACAGACCCCACAAATCTGCGTGAGCTAAGAATCCTCCTTGGACTAACTAAATATAGTAGGCAGTTCATGGAGGATTACGCAGAGGTCACAAGACCCCTGGTCCATCTGTTGAAGGGGGCTCAAGTGTGAGTGGGGCCAAGGCAGTAAAGCAACTCAAAAGAAGTCTCTCACAAACACCTTGTCTAGCTTACCCTGTCAAAACAAGGAGTTCTTCTTGGAGACAGGGTTTTCGAATGCATGCTTAACAGCAGTATTGTACCAAAAGCATGAAAAGGTCAATAAAGTAATCTCCTATGCAAGTATGACTTTATCCTCTGTGGAGAAAAATTCAACGATTGTGATAAGGCACTCCTGGCAATGGTGTGGGCATTGAAAAATGACTGCCCGTTCATCCAGGGGGAGCACATCATAGTGAAGACCCCACACCAGCATTTGCAATACCTCCAAAGTTTCAGAATCCCGGCAGGAAATGTGAGTAATTCCAGAATTACTTCCTGGATTCTGTCCATGCAAGGCTTTCCTGTGGAAGTCAGATATGGCCAAAATAAGAGTCCCTTCGCGCAAGGTTTGGGTGACTTGCATGATTGTGCCAGAGAAAACTGTCTCGAGGAAGAAAGTCTCAAAACCCAAGCCACATGGAGGCGTACCTGAATTCCCCACGCAAAGTCTATGAAGAAGACAAGTGCGAGGGGATGCCCACAGTTTATGTGGACGGGTGCTCCTACCATGTTGACAACAATGGGGAAAAGGAACTGGTGTGAATGATGCCCCAGAGCCCTACCTGGGTACAAAATCTGTCCCCGCAGTAGTCAGGTGGCAGAGTTGATCCATGAACTGGTCATAATCACTGATTCAGATTATGTCCAGAACGGATTCGTGGAGCACCTGATCAATTGGAGAACCAGAGGCATGCTATGTGCTAAAAATAAACCACTTAAACATGGTAAGTTCATACAAAATATTTATGATCATGTCATCTCTAATGGGATGACAATCTATTGGAAAAAGATTAAGGGTCATTCTAGAATAGATGGGCCAGACAAAACTGGAAACAACTTTGCTGATCAGTTGGCCAAAACCAGAGCCATCCAGGGAGATCTCCTTGAGATTGAGTCTCTGTTGGGGGAAATACAGGTCACTGCTGTCACCAGGTCCCAGACAAATGCTCACAATGAACTCTCAATTGCCCAGTGGAGGAAGGAGACCCCAGATGCCGATTTAATCACGGCACAAAAAGGGGATCCAATTATTGGGAAATTTTAGCAACACATTGAGGACCCTGAGAACTGATTACATTGGGAATGAGGACCTCATGGTGTTGATGAAGTGTCCCAAAATGTTCCGAATCCAAGACGGTTTGTTGGTAAGGAGATCCATCTCTGGATGTGACCAGTGGGTGGTACCTACCTCATTCCGAAGCCTAAGCTTCGGTTTTAGTGAAACACCGCCATGTTCATCCATATTCAGGTTGTACACCAGCAACTGGGGGCATTCCTCACTGACTGGCATGTTGTGTCAAGCACAATATGTGAGGAGCAGAGAAATCCATTTCAGGCAATACGACCTGCGTTCACTCTTACAACAAATTAACCCCTGCAAAGGACTTCAAAAAGAAAGCCTTTTCTCCCTGGCTATGCGTCAATTACAAAAGAAAACTATTTCCAGCATCTTTCCATGCAATGAAACTGATCTGATTTGTCAAGGCTTTTCTGAAAATGTGTGTTAAAGAAACAGCATATTGTGAAATCCCCATGTAAAATGAGCATGTGGAAATTCGTTTTGCAAAGGCAGTGAACTAATACTTTTTAATGCTGAAAATGTGAAGTCATCCCAAATACTTGCACAAAAACAGTATGTTATGGGTGGAACTGAGTGATTTAAGTGTATATCATATTTCTTTACTAAAGACTAAAGAAATAAATGTGTGTTTTAAAACAGCAGAATAAAGGGACCTGGGCAGGAAAGTCAAAGGCACTAAATCTTCCTGAAAAGGAATCTCCTCTACAAACTATGAAAGGGTCAAGGTGTGAGAATTTGTGACCTCGTTAGACTAACTGGAATTTCCCCAGCAAGGGACAATGGACCAAGGGGAATCAGCACTTCAGAGAAAAGTATGAATTCCTTGTGACACCTCGCCTCAGTTGCATCTGCCAGAATCAAAGGGTGCTATTTCATTTAAAAGACTTTTTATATTAAAGCATTTATTTCAGTAACCTAAAGAAGCAGTAATGTGAAATTATGACTGTTTTAATGTAATTTGTGCACCATTAAAAGGAGACTATGTGTGTCTTCTGGACATGTGGTGGGCGTGAACGACAGTAAAAAGACATTTCTGGAAAAAGCATACATGACACAGTTATGAAAGTTAAATGGAAATATGCCCAACATCAATAGGCTTCTGTGTATCCATTTGTAGATTTTTAGGGGAAATATTTTCCATAGAAATTGCAAAAGATTGCCAGAAGGACAAAAGAGCATCGTACAAACTTGGCAGTTGGAACGGCATAATCCTTGTAAAATATGGGGTCTGCCTATTTGATTTTCAAGAGAATAAAAATTGTAAATATAAGAGTTTTGTCTCATAACTGATTTTGGAAAAAGTAACTGTGGTAGAACAAAGCACATTATAAAAACACACACATACTAAAGCTGATGACACTTCCCTGGTTCCAATCTTCTTACAGGGAGGCGGTGACATCCAAAGCCTGACCTATCTGATCTTAGAGGTATGTCTAGCTTAGTTCTGCCCACATAGTAAAAAGCCTCTGATGTCATCCGGTTTATAAAAGGAGGAAGCTTAAGTAGAGTCAGGACATTCAAAATCTGACATTCAAAAATCCAATCCGTAAACTCCAGAGATCCAGACATTCAACATTCACCGTGCAAGATTCCAGACTCCAGTGCCAGGCTAGGGGTAGCTGATCCAGATCCATACAGTACCTCCTATCCAGGCAGAACCACCATCCAGACCCTATTATAAAGGGTACAATAAAAACCCTAAACCCTACAATAAATCCCAATAATAAAGGAGGAAAGGTTGCGGACCCTTTGGGAGAACCCCATGACCAGACCTGTCCTTGCCCAGCAGATGCACCCGCTGTCAACTGAGACCAGACCCCGGTTGCCTCGCTGTGTCCCTAGAGGAGAGCCGCAGCTGTGCAGTGACCAGACCCTGGTCCCGCTGTCCAGAGACCCAGTTAGCTGTCTAAAATACCCAATTCAAGTGCTTTTGTAAGTATCACCCCTGCCCAATATCAAAACACTGCATACACCATTCTGTTTCTTTGCCATTTGTCCAACCCTATAATAAACCCTAAAGGAAATCCTATAAGTATCCTAGTAAATTCTTAAATTGTCAGAATCCTCTGTGTATCCTGTCCTTAGGAAAATCTGTGTTAATCTCCATGTGTTAGCGCAATTCTTTCCAGATCATTTCAATCCGTTGTATACGTCCTTAGTACTATTTGGAATGAATTAATTAATTCCCATATAAAGAGGCACACGGCGTGAATGGGTTAACATTCCAAATTAACCTTCTCGCGGGCATTGTCCTTCTTTCAGAATATAGCCATAAAAAAAATAGTTTCAGTAGAACCTGTCATATTCCTCTTAAAACCGATTTTGCCCGTGTAACTGCTTTCATTATAAAATTAGATGCATTTTACCTACAAAGAATCCCATACTGTCCCCATCAAGATTCACCCTTTCACTTTAGTATCATACCTGTTATGTGCCTTTGTACTTTAGCATTAAAACCAATTTCCGATTATGTCTGTTTAGCTCATTTCTGAAGTTGTTTGCCTATTTTTAACCTGTGAAAATTAAGAAATAGCAATTTTGCCACGTGTGATTCTTGCTGCACTGTTTTTCCTTCACAAAGTCAATTTTCTGAACTGTATGCCCGTTGTTTAGCAACTTGCCTTGTAGCGTGTAGGTTTTCCTGCTTCTTTAGTACAGCCACACACATTCTTGTCTTATCCGTTCAACTGCACATGGAAAATAACCATTCAGTATTTCAGAGTGCCATTTTGCTCATGTTTCAAGGGAGCTCAATCCGATTTTGGCCTGGTAGGTCGGATTTTCATTCTGATTGTTGCATATTATACCTGACTCCTTGCTAATCCTCTCCACCCACATATAAATTGGTTAACAGGGGTTCGAGGGAGTGTTGCAGGGGGAATACTTAACTGTGGTGCTATATGAAAATACTACCCGAAAAGTAATCTTGCTTTCATTCAATTGTGCAGTGTGTATCAGATGGTAGAAGGTTAAATTAAGTGTATGCTATAATTTACTGTGTAATTATCACCACATTGGTGATTGCTGCACTATATTGAATGTGTTTGATTTTTATTCAAAATTAAAAATAAATAAATTTTTCATTATTACACACCAGCCTGGTTCATGGTCCATTGTGACACTGGGTGTACGTTAAGGGGGGTGTGAGACGGGTTGACTGCCTTCTCAAAAACGAAATCGGAATTTATAAAATTGAAAGCGTTTTTATTAAGCGCCTCATCCCTGACCAGTAGAAGGAGTCCTGGTCTAAAGTGTGCCGCATCTTTAAAATCCTTAATAACTACCAAAGACTCTGCCTAAAGTTGGACTTGTAGTCTGATCTTTGGTACTGTGTTTTGTTATTGGTTTTTGTTAAAGCTGCTTGAGAAGTAAAGTAAAAGAGAAAGCATAATCCGAGCCTCCGGTCTTGACATACTCCGGTCTTGACATAGAATTCAGATTTTCCATACATATGTTACAGAAAGTGTTAATTCTATTAAAGACACAGGGCCTCAGTACGAGTTTGGAGGTTGCCTCCAAACTCGGGTCCCGCTCTGTGGTCCCTGAATGGGGAAATACCGGGCCATTCTGACTTTGGAGGGCCTGGTATTTCCCCATTCAGGGAACCCGGACCCTGACCATCCCCATTCCCATTTGAGCCCCCATAGGGCTAAATGGGAATGGGGAGCATGCTAACAACGGGCCCGTTAATGATGGGCCCATTGTTAGCATGCTGGTCCCCTCGCAGTACCCGCAAAGGATGACTGGCCTAACCAGACATCCAGAGCGGGTCTCGCGAGAGGACCTCGTAATGAGGCAGTATAGGGTTAACGGCACCGGCACCTTTACTGGTGCTGTTAATCCCTTACCACCTCACTTGTAATGAGGCCTACAGAAGCAAAGGATTATGCTTTCTCATAACTTTACTGTTCGAGCAGCATCATTAAACAATAACAATAACTCAGAAATGCAAATAAAACTACAAGTACCAACAGTTCAAAGTCTTTTTGTAGTTCATCTGTTATTGGACTTTTAATAAACACGTGACCTTAACTACCAATCATCATATTCCATAGTCCATCCCTATACATCCAGTCAACCATGATGATTCCTCCTCTTTCTTTGTCTGGTCCTCTGTAAACTGTAGCATCCCAACCGGTCGACGCTGTAAACTGGTCCCTTAGTCTGACCTCATGTTCCTGTTGATTTATTATCCGCCATAGAACCTGAAACACAAATCATATTTCAGACTTCTGTTCCGAGGGTGAGTAATCGACATGAGTAGAAAAAACCATGCCATATTCGTTTTGACAACATATGATTGAACATTATTATCATCACTGAATACATTTCATTAACAGTTAATGACATGTGGAGCGGATGAGTGTATGTGGTGGTATGAGTGTGTGGAGTGGACGAGTGTGTGGAGCGGATGAACGCATGGAACGAATGAGTCTATGGAGCGGATGGGTATGTAGAGCGGATGAGTATGCTGAATGAATGAGTATGCTGAACGGATGAGTACGTAGAGCGGATGAATAGTACATAGAGCGGACGAGTAGTACGTTGAGCGGATGAGTATGTTGAGCGGATGAGTGTGTGGACCTGATGAGTGTGTGGACCTGATGAGTGTGTGGACCAGATGAGTGTGTAGATCAGATGAGCGTACTGAGCGGATGAGCATACAGAACGGATGTGTATACAGAGCGTACGAGTATACAGAGCGGATGAGTGCATAGGCAGACAAGAGTACATGCGCGGGGTAGACTGGAGTGCATGCGCGGTGAGGACAGGAGTGCATGCGTATGGAATACATGAGAGCATGCGTGGGGCACACTGGAGAATGAAGGATAGACTAGAGCACACAAGGTGAACTATAGTGCATGAGTGTGTCGAGCAGACAGGAGTGTGTAGGGCAATCTTGAATTTATTTATTTATTTATTTTATTTATTACATTTATATAGCGCGCAGGCAGCCCAGGAGCATTGTGGCACTGTTACTTGTAAGGAGACTTAGTTACAATGGGTACAGTTGCGCCTTGGGTTACAGTGAGGCGGTGACCTGTGATCAGATATCGGTGGTATCATACAACATAATACATCATGCATGATATTCATGAGGGCTTGGTCGTGTGGTGTTGGTTAGGTGAACAGGGTAGTTTTCATGGCTTTACGAAAAGCAGTCAGTGAGGGTTCAGAGCGCAGGGAGGCAGGAAGGGTGTTCCAGTGTAAGGCAGCGAGGTACGGGAAGCTGGAGCCCCCTGCTCTGGCTCTTTTTACCCTGGGTACTGAGAGCATGTTGGCATAGGGTGGCCTAGTGGGTCTTGTGGAGGAGACCAGGTGGATCCTCTGGGATAGGTACTCTGGGGCGGTGAGATGGATGCATTTGTGGGTGATGCTTAGCGCTTTGAATAAGATCCTTTCCTTTATGGGGAGCCAGTGGGAAGCTTTTCTAACAGCGGTGATGTGCTCTCTCTTGGCAATACCTTGTGCAGCACGTAGGGCACTGTTCTGTATTACTTGAAGCTTCTCAAGATTTTTGTTGGAGGTCCCTAGGAAAAGAACATTGCAGTAATCCAGCCGTGAGCCAGTTATGGCCCTGGCTATGTTAGTGCATATGTCTTTTGACAGATAAGGTCTGATTGCGTTGAGGAGTTTTGCATGGTAAGCAGCAGAGGAGGCGATGGCGTTTACTTGTCTGGTCATGGATAGGTTGGAGTCTAAGTAGACGCCTAGTGTTTTTACCATGTCTAGTACTGGGATTCTGATTGAGTCAATGGTAAAGTGACTAAACTGGGCGTTAGGTTTCTTGAGGGTGTCAGGGGAGCCTACAAGTAGGAGCTCAGTTTTGTCAGAGTTAAGGCAGAGGCCGTTGATAGCCATCCACATTTGGATTGTGTTGTAGATGTTGTTGAGAGTAGCACAGTCCGTGTCATAGTCGCCTGTCAGCGTGAGAAGGATCTGGGTATCGTCGGCGTAATTGGTGTAAGAGATGCCCATGGCGTCAAGGATGAGGAAGAGGGGGCGGGTGAAGATGTTATAAAGGGTAGGGGAGAGGCAGGAGCCTTGGGGCACCCCACATAGCATGATGGTGGGTGACGCAGTGGCTAGGTCAGAGAAGACCTGCATGGTCCTGCCTTGGAGGAAGGAGGTGATCCATGTGGTGGCTTCTTGTGAGAAGTTGGCTGTGGAGGAGAGGTGGTGGCAGAGGATGTCGTGATCTACAAGATCACGCTTGAACGCCTGAAATGAACAAAAATGCATAGAATGGACATGACCGCACAGAATTGTGTGACGTACATAATATGCTATGGAATACAGGGAACATTTGAAAGAGCATACATCATACAACACCCCACGCTTACTCTCTCCTTTACACCACCACTCAACTAGAACACAGAGATACTATGCAACCATTCGGTGTTCTCCTATCAACATCTCCCGCTTACTCCCCATCACTCTAAGTAAACACTGCTGGTTTCACACCCCCCAGCCAGGCGTTCTCCTCAGGCCTAACGCAGCCACACTCGGTCTGGATAAACCCGGCCAGAGCGAACACATACTCCTGATCTCTCAACCACCACACCTACCGCTAAGAAGCAGCTACCACTCGAATTCCGCATCAGCTGCACACATACCTGGTGCGCACTCGCATCTTTGGACTCTCTCGACTCTCTCTACTGACACGAACTTCGGTTCCCAAGGGCGTTCAACCTACCAGCGCCTTCTGACCATACCAATGGTATATAAGGCGCTATATAAATGCAAAATAACAATAACAATAACAACATCGATTACTGGGTGGGATAATCCTTTGCCTCTGTGTGTGTCTTTAATAGAATTATGACTTTCTGTAACATATGTATGGAAAATCTGAATTCTATGTCAAGACACAGAGGCTTGCATTATATTTGTTCATAACTTACTTAACATCAATGTTGCCACTTTTTCCAGTGGCTTAAAATAAAATGTTTTAAACATTGATTCTTTCGACCAGTCTGCTGCCTTCATGATGTCTTCCAGTCTAGCCCCTGCCTGAAATGCCTTAGAGGCCATTGCGCCTCTCACTGAGTGTGCTCCATACCAATCTGTATCTACTCCCGCTTCGGCCATACCTCACCTGATCCATCTAGCTAGTGTGGCTGGCGCCACTGCCCCAAAAGGTTTCCTTGTGGCTATAAATAGCTGATTCACCCCAGGGGGTCTCATTTCCTTAATCATGGACTCATAAATTGCAATACATCTCACTGGACATAATTTGGGTTCATCTGGGAATGCCTCATAAGGTATTGATCTCAACCAAGTTCTGGTCCTTTTCACTAAATCAACCATTATTCCCTGAGGGGATAGGTTCTTCATATTGATGTCTAGTGCTCTGACGTCTGAAATCCTCTTGCACGACAATAAACATAAAAACATAGCTAACTTGGCTGACAACGCCTTCCTTGTCAGCTCTTCATTATCTGCCCATGATATAAATATTCTCAGTACCTTATCTGCGTCCCATACCTGTTCATATTTTTCTTTAGGTGGTCTAATTATTATACCTTCTTTCAAAACTCTGAAAATCAGAGGTTGTTCTCCTGCTGTTATCCCCTCTATTCTCCGATGTCCCACAGAAATAGCTGGGCGGGCTGTGTGTTGATTGTCCTGTATGCCTTGCCCTGAGCTGCTAACTGTCTCAGATAATTGGTTATGTGAACTACATCTGTTCCAGTGGGATGCATGTTCCTTTCCATACAACAATTGTGCCAGCCGGACCAGGCTGATCTGTATGCCTTCGTGCTCCCAGGTGCCCAGGCTTCATCAATAATCTGTTCAGCCTCTTCCGATAGTCCTGGCCTAGTCTAGAATCCCCTGAAATTGCCCATGCAATGTACTTGAGGCTGCCTGTCCTCACCAGTGGGTGACCCCCCACCGTGGAGTCTATCACTATTAGATCTAACCTAGGTAGCGCTATCGGGTTGTCGTATGCCATCTCCAGTAGGTCTGGGAACCATGCTTAACCCCTCCAGTCTGGCATAATCAATACCATGGACACTCGTTGCCTCCTCACTCGCGCCAGACTCCTGGCGATCATCACGAATTGAGGGAAGGCATATTCCTTGCTAGTACCCCACTGTTGCAGAAATGCGTCTATTGCTTCTGCTTCTGGGTCTGGTCCCTAACTGAAGAAACAAGAAATCTATCTGTTCAACCTCGATGCAAATAGGTCTGTCGGACCCCATCTCTCCATCAGTGTCTGAAAGACCCTTTCGTCCAGCTTTCAATCGCTGGCGTCCCTGTGGAATCTGGAATTCCAGTCTGCTACCTCGTTCTGACGGCCTGGTAAATATTCTGCCCTCACTGATATCCTTCTCTGCAGGCAAAGGTGTCAAAATTCCTTTGCTAGCACCGCTAACATCCTTGACTTTGTGCCTCCTAGTCTGTTTATGTAACTGACTGCTGACACGTTGTCCATCTTGAAGAGCACACAGCATTGTGCTCTCTCTTGTGTCCAACATTTCACCGCAAAGGATCCTGCTGGGAGTTCCAGGTAATTTATGTGAAGATTCAATTCTTCTTCCGACCATATGCCCCCCGTCGACAGATCTCCGCATCTGGCTCCCAATCCCCACCTGCTGGCATTGGATTCTATCACTAGGTCCGGGAAGGAGCCAAATATTGCCCTTCCATTCCAGGCATTCATCTGGTGTAACCTCCATTCCAGTTCTTCCTTCACTTCTACAGAGGGGTATCCTTTGTTCGTAGGATGCGCCGTTCCTGAGATGTTGTATTTTGAAATTTTAAAGGGGCCTGTAATGTAGTGGACCCAGGAATATCGCCTGATGTTGATGCAAGGCGTCCCACTAATCTCGCTAACTCTCTCATAAATGTTGTCTCTGCTGTTAATCTGTTCCTTATCTCTTTCTTGATGTCGTGCACTTTGCTCAGAGGATATTTATCGTTCCCCTGACTGTGTCTATCCTAAAGCCCAGGAATTCCATTCTCTGTTCTGCCTGTAGGATTGATTTTTCCCAGTTTATAATAAACCCTAGCTGTTGAAGGAGGTCTAATGTGACTTCCACCTGTTCTTTGATCAGCACTTTTTCCTGGCACATTATATAAATGTCGTCCAGGTAAATTATAATTCTTATCCCTGTTGCTCTGAGATATGTCACTACTGGTTTAATCACTTTCGTGAAGCACCATGGGGCTGATGCTAGTCCGAAAGAAGGCAAGTGACCTCCCAAATTTGATATTGCCACCGAAATCTCAGAAATCTTTGTTGCTGTATTACCATAAGTGTGGTCAGGTAAGCATCCTTGAGATCTATCCTTACTAGCCAATCCCCTTGCTTTAGTAGGTCTCTCAGGTGGTGAATGCCCTCCATCTTGAAATGTTTGTATATTATAAAGGCATTTAGTTCTCTTAGATTTATAATCAGTCTCGTTCTGTGACAGCCTCTCACTAAGAACATGTTGCTTATATAGCTGTCCCTCATTTATGTAGCTTGCCTTATAGCGTCTTTCCATGCCAGATCTCTTATTTCTGTGTCTAGTGACTCTTTATCTGTTGTGCTGAGTACTAGTGCCTTTGGCCATTTCTCTTGTTGTGGCAAGCATTGCCAATCTATGTGAAAACCCTGTATGGTGTCCAACACCCAAGCATCTGTATAAATCGTTCGTCATTTCTCTAGAAACTTTGCTACTCTCCCCCCTTCTGTGGGAGTCTGATTCTGTGTCATCTGCACTTGCTGATGTTGGTTATCTGTGTGCCTCCAACCTCGTCCTCTTCCATTTGAACGGAAGAACAGGTTTGGTTTCCTTTCCTCTTGTTTCCAATGGTATCTGTCGGCTTGGAACCTGTTGTTTGCAAAGCGGCTGGCGGAGTGGCCCCTGCCTCTGTGCAGCCCCGCCAAAAACCTGTCTGCCGAATACTCTATTTAATGAAGCCTGAGCTTTATCAATCGCTGCATATGAATTTGCGAACTTTGTCAGTTCCTTTATAAACGCATCTCTGGAGAGTTTCCCTTTCGCGGATTCTGCCGCCTCTGATGTGGCTAGCTCGCTGAGCTTAGGATCTATCTTGACCAGGAATGATTTCCTCCTTTCTGCCATGATGGCACTATTGGCATTGTCCATTAAGCAGATTACTCAACTCATTCTTTAGTTTTGCCCCCTCAGCCATCTCCATTATCTTTGTAATAGCCCAATCACGTCTAGAATTTTGTCCTGGCATGAGCGCCAGGACCTATCTAAACCTTTTTTAATATCTTTGACATACCTCCTCATGAATGTGACAGTCATTAATGTCTGGGGTCTCTGCAATTCCCTCCGGCAGATGTGGCTTAGGGCACTCTGCCCTTAGTTTATTTCTGGCTTCTTTTGCCAGCAGTGTTCTGCGCCTTTTCTTTATGTATGCTGCTGTTTTAGCCGGCAGATCCCATTCTGAGGAACATGGATGGTCAAATTAGTCCCCGGATTCCTCTTCCTTATCCTCCATTTTCTTTTTCTTGGAAGCTCTATTCCTTTCCTCTTCTTCCGAGGATATAATCTCGACCTCTTCTTCTGATGATTGGGTGCCCCAATCATCCCTATGGTATCCCTCTGAACTATCAGAGGTTTCATCTCGCCATTTGAGCTCTTTGTCTTTTTGGCTTAACCGCCTTTTTCTTGACTTTTCTGTTCAGTGGCGAGCACGGGGCGGAGGGGTCCTGGGCTTTTTGGTCTTGCTAGATTTCCTTCTTCCCCCTTTCTCAATTGCTTG
Source organism: Ambystoma mexicanum (assembly GCF_040938575.1). Taxonomy (NCBI): domain Eukaryota; kingdom Metazoa; phylum Chordata; class Amphibia; order Caudata; family Ambystomatidae; genus Ambystoma; species Ambystoma mexicanum. The sequence goes on along the minus strand of NC_090933.1, from coordinate 1,251,796,640 downwards.
AGCACCTGTTCCTCTAAGCTCCTCCATTCCTTTTGAAAACTTTAACCAGTCTTCAATGATCGCCAGCTTTTACGAGCTGTGCCCCATACTGTGCCCCTGGGCCTGATGCAATATTTCCCCCCATGCCGGGTTGTATCCTCTTCTGGCTACCTTGGGCTCTCCCCTCTTCACTTGAGCTGGACATTATTTTATTTGATGATTTTGAGGAACTTTTTTGTACAGATATCATGTACTTGGACCTTCGCGACCTATTTTGAAAATGCTCCTTGTACTTTTTGATTCCTCCCTTAATGTATTTCTTTATTATATTGACGTTTGCCGCACGAGTGTAGGCCAACACGGAGACACTGAGTTCCTCTACTCCGTCCGAGAATCTTGGAAAACAAAGCACACCTGTGCCTGCACTTCTTTGCGCTGTGCACTGCACTTCTCAGGAACCCGACGCTTGGAGCACGAGAAATAGAATTTGCAGGTGGGATTGAACCCAGGACTTTCTAAAATCAGACTATACAGAGGGTGAATCACAATCTTACAAAGGCCCGGATTTGAAAAAGGCAAGGTATAGACGCCGAAACACGTGTCTTCCACAAAGGGCTAAACCTTTAACAAAATAAAAACAAATTAACCAGAGACTTGTTTTGGAATCATCCTTTCACGTATTTTGGCGCAAAGAAGTGCAGGCACAGGTGTGCGTTTTTTTCCATTATTTTATTTGAGTGGAGGCAGGTGTGACACTGATATTTAAATTAGATATCTTGGGCCTGTACCCATCTTCAGTATATTTTCATAGCAGATATATAATTATTTAGCGCTCAGGACGTTTGTATCTCTGTAAAACCTTGCCTTTTGTCTGCTTTACCTTCTTTAGCCACTAGGCGGCGTTGTTCTCTGGTTGCCGTTAGCTAACGCTTGGTCTATTTCTCACAGGCTTGTTTCCTGCTGTCAGGAAACCCTGTACGCACTGATCGCGCGTGCTTATTTTCGTTGATCACCTCACTGATCGATCGCTGAGTAGGTCTGCTAATCTGTCGTTGAATACTTTATCTCCTTAGAATGAGCCGTACGCTCTGAAATACTGTCACTGGCATGTCATGGAAGTTGTAAACGAGGAGCACCTGAACTTTAATAAGTCACTGTTGTACTCCTCGCACTTCCGTGACTGCAGTGCCCCCTCTTACCTAATGCGGTCGCCGGAACAATCTGTCCCCCCATGCCCGCCCGGATAAATTCAAAACAACATAAGTTCTTTAAGATCTGCGGATATGCAACGCCACAGTAAGTAAATGCTGCACATTACCCTCTTATCTCCCGACTGTTCCATTTACAATGAAAACATGTACATTCTAACCTTCGTAAAGTAGATAATATTGAAAAGTACTTAACTGGCTGCCCGAGCAGCAAAGAGGAGGAATCTTCATGGTAGATTGCTTATATGGGTATGGACTATGGAATATGATGATTGGTTGTTGAGGTCACGTGTTTATTAAAAGTCCAATAATAGATTGATTACAAATCGACTACAAAGTTGACAAATCGACTAGAAAGGGTGTTCTCGCCATCAGCAGCAGCAGACCCTATTCCGATCATATGCGGAGTGCCACAGGGTTACTTTGTCTCACCCACAATGTATAACTTATTTACTAAGACCCTTTTCGATTATCTGGACTATCTTGGTATCACCTACACCAACTATGCAGATGATACCCAGATTCTCATATCACTTACTGGGGATTATGACAAGGATTTGGTCTTGGTAAATAAAATCTATCTCATCATCCAGGTATGGATGGCTATGCCTGAATGATGACAAAACCAAACTTATCATTCTGGGAACCACTATCAAGCTCAATAAACTTGGCCACAAATACACCTCTTTAAACATTGATGGCAATAATATTAAAGTTGATAAAGAGGTAAAAACACTAGGTTTTTACCTAGATGCCACCCTCACCTTTGCCAAACAGGTCAACTCCTTGGCCTTTGCTTCTGCATACACATGCAATTTAATTAGAACAGGTAAACCATTCCCATCTAAGAATAGCTGTACCATTCTGGCCAGAGCCTTCATTCTATCGAAATCGGACTATTGTAACTCCCTATACGTAGGTGATAATAAGTACATTATCGACAAAATTCAAATTCTCCAGAACAATGCACCCAGAGCGGCTCTGGGCATAGCTAGAAAAGAGCACATCTCTGAGGTAAGACAGAATAACTGGCTCACTGACAGTGACAACATTTTGCTAAAAATTGCCTCTCTAACACACAAGTGCCTCAACAATGCTGCACCTAGCTATCTCATGGAAATAATCAATAGAAGATAGAAGATCCTCTAGTCGCCCTACCAGGACTGCAAACACAAACTGCCTAGTGGTAGCTAGGTTCAAACTGACCAAAGTTGGAGGGAGCAGTTTCCCAGTTAAAGCTGCTCAGACTTGGAACCCCACCCGCCCCCTTGAGGGCGGACCAACCTTATCTGAACTTCAGACATAATATCATTAACTGTCTTAAAGAAAATACCATTAGCGTACCTAGCTAGTATCCTAGTGCCTTGACCCTGCACTGTAAATAGTTTTTTTTTTTTTATTTCTTTTATTAATTTTATGCAAACAAAGCAACAAAAACCAAACAAGCAGCATAATCATAATAGTTCCATTACACATCAAGTTATCTTAATCATTGCTCCCCTTATCCCTCCCTCCCCCCGTGAGCCTATTTGTCAATCTCATTCAATGTTTGGCACATGCGGCCGGGTTTCGTTCTCTTCGGAGTCTGTTGGATCTGATATTACTCCAATCAATTCTGCTATTAGCGTTTTCCAAGCCAACAGGGTGCCCGCCTCCCCTTCATCAGCCCGGCTACTCACTTCTTGCCATGCCACCGTTTCAGCCTCCGCCCATTTCTGCAAGTCCTTCCACCATACATCCACCTTAGGTTTGTGGCATTTCTTCCACCCCATGGCGATCCTACGTTTCGCAAGCACATACGCCAGATTTCTCAGTTTCTCAATATGCTTGGGTTTCCGTGGCCTAGGGAACCCGCCCAGTAAGCAGGCCCAGGCTGTGTCTGGGACAAGAGTAACCCCTTTATCAGCCAGTTTCTGCGCCATTTCTTCCCAGTAACACCTAATAATCGGGCACGACCAAAACATGTGTCATGTCAGCGTTTTCCAGGTCACATATAGGACACACTTGTCTTCCAGCGTTTCGGAACTTAGATATCCTCAAGGGGGTCATGTATGCCCTATGCGTTACGTACAGCTGTATTTGTTTTAATCTGGCATTTCTAGACACTTTTTTATGGTAGCCCAGGTCATGCTCCCACACCCCGTCCTCCATCGGGGCCCCCACTTCCACCTCCCAGTCCAGTCTCAGATGTGTCAAATCTTTCCCCGCCTTAGCCATCACCATCTCATACAGTCTCGAAATCTCATGACCTCCTTCGGATATATCATATATTTGCTCCCAAAACTGCATCTGGTTCTTCTATCAAAACTGCCTCTGGCCAGGTGTTCTTAATCATCCGCACCAATCTAATGTACGTGACATATTGGCCCGTGTGTAGCACCGCCTCTTCGTTGAGTTCTATAAACTCCTTAATGGATCCCTCTTGCCAAACATCGGCTAGCGTTGCCAGCCCCACCGATTCCCAGTAGGTCCTAACAATCGCCCTCAGCTGATCATCCCCTCCTGTCAAAGCAACCAGCGGTATCTGCGGGAGGCACGGGCATGGGACTTCCATCAAACGACAAGCCCTACGCCAAATTTTCCATCCAAGCCTCAACATCGCAGGACGCCCCCTCATTTCAGTATCGGACAGCCAGATAATTCCTTTCAAATAAAACGGGGTGCAGTCCTGTCCAAGCACCCTGTGCTCAGGGGTCACTTCATCAGAAAGCCACTTGGCCACATACTGTAACTGTCCCGCCAAATAATAAACCTCAAAACGAGGCAGTCTGATACCTCCTTTTTCATAAAAGTTCTGCAGTTTCCAAAACGCTACTCTATTTCGAGTACCGTACCACCGGAAATCCCTACACATGCTATTCAATTTACTAAAAAACTTCTTGGGTATTATGTATGGGATATTACTAAAGTAATGCAGGAGCCTGGGCAAAACTACCATCTTAAGCATGGCCCCCCGCCCCATCATCGCCAAGGGCAATCTTGCCCAGAACTGCATGCTGTTTCTAATTTTCTCGACGGCTACTTCCGTTTTGTGTCTGTGTTCTTCTTGCACCGTGTGATATACATCTACGCCCAAATAGCAAAAAGAGCTAGTTGCCCATGGTACCTGTAGCACCGGTAGTGTATCTACAGGGGTCCCCTTATAGCTACCTAGCGGGAATATGACAGACTTTTGGGGGTTCACTGAGATGCCCGACAACTCTGCATACCTTTCCATCACTTCAAGTATGTATAAGAGATTTTCTTCTGGGTATTGCAAGTACAGTAACAAATCATCCGCGTACAAAGATATCAAGTGTCGTTTCCCTCCTACCTCAATGCCAATCGCATCATACTGTGCCCTAAGGCATATTGCCAGAGGCTCCAGGGCTAAGATGTAAAGCATCGGGGACCAGGGGCACCCTTGTCTGGTGACTCTGCCAAGTTGCCCTCTTTCGGATATCACCGCTCCCGTTCGGACCCTGGCAAGCGGCTCACTATACAACATCTTAGCCCACCTGATATAGCCCGGCCCCATTCCATACCCTTCCAAAGCAGCCAATAGCCATGACCACTTGACCGAATCAAAAGCTTTAACTGCATCTAGAGACACTATCGCCATCTCACCCTCGTTCTTACTACCCCATTCGACCACCGGGTGAAGTCGCCTATGGTTGTGTGTTATGTTTCTGCTCGGGGCATAACCCGTTTGATCAGGTTGTATGAGTCTACCAATCACTTTCTGCAATCGATTTGCTAGGACAGCCGTAAGAATCTTGCTGTCCTGATTTAGCATCGACAAAGGCCTTTAGGAACCACATCTATGCTCCGGTTTATTGGGCTTGGGCAGCGGTATTATGATCGCCTCTCTGAGTGACTCAGGCAACCGTCCTATCTCAAACGCTTCATTAAGCATGTCCAGCATTGGGGGGGAGGATTTCCTCTCTGTATACTTTATAGAATTTGCTGGGGAACCCATCTGCTCCCGGGGTCTTACAGGTAGGCAACTGCTTCACAACCTCTTCTAACTCCTCCAACGTGATTGGCTCATCTAACTCCTCCCTCTCTTCTTCACTTATCTTGGGCAGCCCTTTGTCTTCTAACGTTTCGATTATCTTGCACTGGTCACCCATCTCATCATCTCCGTACAGCACTTTGTAATATTCCACAAATTCTTTGTTAACCCCCACTTGCGTGGCCACCTCATCTCCGTCCTCCCTAATAATGGTCCTGATCGGAGGCCTAGGAGTCTCGCTTTTGTATAGCCAGGCCAAAAGGCGGCCTGTCTTGTCTCCCCCCGCGTGCTGTCTCTCGACATATTTCCTATAATTGAGATTGCAGAGTCTTTCCCAAAGCCCTGCACATTGTTGCTGTAGTTGGAGTACCAGCTCCGTGTCTACGTCACCGCTCTTCAATGCTGTTTCTAGCTCAGTTTACGCCTTCTGCAGGTCAGCTAAGACCCCACCCTGTAACCATCTTGACTTAGCAATGGCCGCCCCCCGCATCACCACCTTAAAAGCTTCCCATAATGTGCCCTGCAGGTCCAGCCATGTGACAACATCCTCCGGGGTATCAAAAAACAGCACTTTGTTCTTATGTAGCACCTTCAATCGTGCCGGATACAGCAGCATATATTTGACTCCCGCCGCCCTCAGCCTTCTTTTGACGGCGACGTAACTATACCTCTGCCTTTGCACCAGTATCGTATAGTCCGGGTATGCTGTGATGTTGTTGGACGCTCTCTCTATCGTGCCGCCCTTACGAAAATATTCGAGGATCTTTTCTCTGTCCCTGTAATTCAGGATCTTCGCGATGATCGGTCTTGGCGGGGCCCCCGGCCGGGGTTTCCTCATTAGGGCGCGGTGCGCCCTCTCCACCGTAAATCCCTGCGAAAGATTCCCCGCTCCGATCCCTTGTAGGATCATGTTTTCAACATAGTTTGTGGGGTCTTGGCCTTCTTCCCCCTCCGGAAGGCCAAGCATACGAATGTTGTTCCTCCTCGCCCTACCTTCTGCCTCTTCCACACGAATTTCCAGTTTGGCGACCTGTTGTTTTAAGACATGAATCTCTTTCGCATTGCTCGTGCTAACATCGGATTTCATCTTCACCCCACTTTCTAGACCGCTGGTCCTTTCTGCAAGCGCCCTAACATCTTGACGTAGCAGGGTGAGTTCCGTACCTACAGCCTCAATCTTATTCTCTAGAGCTGTGCGTAGGTCCGCCATTGCCAAGTCCTCCAGGATCTGGTGCTTGTCCTCTTCGGGGGCGTCTTCCGCAGGGGTCACGACCATGCTCTGCACCGATGTTGAGGGGGTCCGTTGCGTTTTCGTGAAAGTCTCCATCGTGGGTTGCTTAGTCTTGACTCTCAACCCTTTCGCCGACATGGCGCTGCCCTCCGCTCCTGTACGCCTCCGCCTTAGTGCAGCTGTTACACTGTCCTCGGTCCGACAATGGTCTGGGTCCCAGGTCTCCTAACTCACATTCGAGATGGCACTTCGAATTGTCTTACAGGTGGGCTATGGCCTCACACTCCCCATTCAACTTGCGTAGGCCTCGTTGCCCAAGCATCCATTGTTATCTCCTCCTGCAGTCAGATCGCCGAGGCTCCATTAGCGTATGCCAGGCCGGGCACTCTCATGGCGCTAGTTCAAACACTCTGCCATATTTCCCTATTGTACTATTCCTCCAGGCAATTTACCGCAGCCATGTCCCGCAGTTCAGGGAAGTCAGTTTCGTTTCTCCTCGGAGGCCTCTCCTTTGTTAGCCGCCATCTTGGTGCCGAGGACTATGAACTTCTCCAGCGAACTTCACTTGGCCTGCGGCTTCCGACGCCTGATCCCCAAAGTTCTAGGCGCTCGTTGCAGTTTCAACAGGTAACTTTGGCAAAAATAGAGTCGGATCATCAGGAGCTCCTCACGCAGCACGTCCTATTCCATGGCCAGTTAGCCACGCCCCCACTGTAAATAGTTATTACTAAATCAGTAGATGCTGAACCTCAACCTGTATATTATGTAATGTTGTATTGATTCTGATTGTATGTATATACCTTTCAAATAGCTGACTGATGCTACTAAATCAGTAGATGCTGAACTTCAACCTGTATATTATGTAATGTTCATAGCTCTCAACTCACATGCTTTTGGCAGGTGTCACCCGCCTTCTAAACAGCTGACTCACCCGCCAAGCCTCCTGCATGCCCATTCATTTCAATGGGCCTCTCACCCGCCAAAAATAAAATTGGGTGTTTTCACCCGCCTTTGTGACACAAATGGTTGAGAGCTATGAATGTTGGTTTATGGTCTTTGCATCCAATTCCTTGCATCAACATGCATTTGCATCAAATTTTTTCCATCGAAAAAATGTACATCTAATGCATTTCTTTTGGGGGGGTTGCCCCCAACCCGGAAATTTTTTAGATGAAAACATTTTGATGGAATGGCATTAGATGCAATGACTAGATACCTGTAATTTTGTATTGGTTCTGATTGTATGTATATACCTCTCAAAAAGCTGACTGATGCTATCCTTCAGCAATTGCCTGTCCTTCTGTCTTTCTAAATATGTAACCTCAAGCTGAAAGTATTCATGTATTCTCTATGCTCTGCTACCCCTGGGTCTGGCACTCATTACAAATAAACAAACAAACAAAACGACTGTAAATTGTTGGGACTTGTAGTTTTATTAGCTTTTCTGAGTTATTGTTATTCTTTAATGATGCTGCTGGAACAGTAAAGTTATGTGAAAGCATAAGAGCCTCCCTGTCTTGACATAGAACCCACATTTACTTGCTGATACAGTTTTTATATTTTACGTTCCTTTGGATATCTGTTCATCACCACTTATATTGCAATATAAAGTATTTTTTAAACCTGTTTACTCAGGTATTTGTACTTGGCACTAAAATCAATAAAAAACGAGTTTCAAAAAGAAAAAAAAACATGGGTAGGTCTCTCTCTAGTAGAACAGTCCGACAGCTGTAGTCCTCCCTTTATGTTTTCCAGTCTCCTGGTCTTTTCTCTATGTTCAAGATCGTCGGGCCTTGGTGTCTTTTCTTTATGTCCATGATAGTCCAGCAGCGCTGTTCCGCTGTCCCTTTTCGGTGTCTATGACAGAGCCCGTCCTGTCCGCTACGTTTGCTGGAGTCCTCCGTGTTACTACGAGAGAAAAGCGCGCGCCGTTTATCCGGTATTTGGAGTTGTTCCTGAGGCGGCTGGAATATGGCGGAGAAGGAGTCGTTGCGCAGGCAGATCGAGCTATTGCAGGGTGAGCCAGGAAGGGGCGGGGCTATGGGGAGGGCGGGACCAGACAGACCGGTGGCAGCATGGGCAGCATAGCCCCGGGTCCAGACCTCCTGTCAACTTGAACTTGTTGGTTCCTTCGTGCCTGTTCTACTCCATCCACTCGTTCTTTCACGCCTTCTCTCCACGCAGTGACCTGCCTGCTCTACCCATATGGCTGCTCGTTCTTCACCCGTTTCCTTGCCTAATATCCCTTCTGCTGCTCACTGATTCGTGTTATTCTTCTCAAACACCCCACTTAATACCTCCCGGGCTAACCTCATTATTCTATTCATTCCTCTCCCTGTCTGCAAGATGCACCCCGTTATTCTCAAATAGCCCCTCTGTCTGGCCCATGCAGCTCTCTCTGATATCCTAATTACACCGCCACCTGCCCCACTGCATGAATCCCTCGCCTGCACCATCTGACCGAGCACACCTCTTCTGGGCGGCTCCATAATGCACCTCCTATGTTCTCCCTATCACTCCCCTGCCTGCCGCTCCTTTCTACTTCTGTTTGATGCTGCACTTCCCATTAACCTGCTCAAATCCACACTATTCATGCTAGCCACCTGCCTGTCCCATCATCAGCCTGTTTGCTTACCACACATACCAGCTCGATCTACTCTTTACTTCATCATACCCCCCTCTCCTCCCTATATACATATATGATCAATTGCCCCTGCATTACTGTTATGATGTAAGAAGGTTGTCCCGCTGGCCGTCTCTGAATGCCATTGGAATGCTGGTGTGTGGTGTGACTGACAGCTCAGGAGAATGTTGATGAGTGCTTGAGTATGCATGTTCTGAATGTGTCAGTTGGGGTCCTGAGCTGGAGTGCTAAAGGATGGCCGGTGGGTAAGAGGAAATGGACCATATGCTTACTATACATATGTATAATAAAACGTACATGGACTTCTTCACCATGATGCTCACAGCTGGGCTACCATTAATGCGTACCAGGTTACAACACTTCCTTATATTACCACTTGTCTTCCCATTGTAGCGCCTATTTGCCCATGCTCCGTCCACCCTTACACTGCTGGGTCTCCCCCTCCTTTCTTCTTGCCACGTACCTTCAACTGCCCCTGTTTTCTCCAGCTCCTACTTTTCCTGACAGACTTTGCCCCATGCCTACCTACTTCACCCCACCTCTTGACTGCTACTCACAGCACCTCTCGTTTTATCCCACTCCACCCCTTCACTTGCTCTGTCTCAGTCAGTCCATGAAATCCAGTTATGATACAGGTTCTCTGGATCCCCCTAGACTTCAGACCTAACAATACATGTATGTGCTTTCATTCACCCTGACTATCCTTCTTACAGTATATCCTGGTTCAATTGAAACATATTAATAACTTTGCTTTTTAGTTTTTGCAGTTTGGTAGAACTTAATCAGTGCTTAAAAACATAAACTATCGCATTGGAATACAAATAAGAGGTGAAGATCTCTCTCTGCGGCAGGGGCCTCCCTCTGGAACAGCCTTCCTGCCTCCCTTAAACTTGAGGAGAACCATCTTCGGTTCCGGAAGCACCTACAAACCTTCCTCTTTGCTTCTGCTTTCTCTCTCCCTCTGCCCTGCTAATTCTTCATTGAAACTGCACTGAACCTGCACCTGGGCCACTCTCACCGACCTCGGTCCTTGGCCCAGCCACTCTCCACTTGCACTGCCTCCCTGGCAACCCCTGCACTGCGGGACTGTCTCTGCATCCCTTACAGCCCCCCCCCCTCCCAGCACTTGTCTGCACTTACCTTGCACTTGCCACCAGCTGGCCCTATTTATTATTATTTTTATTCTACTTACCCTGTTCAGCACTTCCCCCTCTCCCCTTCCCCTTGCACTTTTTCCCTTCCCCCTACCCCTGCACTTGCGCGATCTGAATGACACCTGGCCTAGCGGGATCGTTGTCTGTCTCCCCCCCCCCTGTTCCCCCCTCCCTGCCTCGTCGCGCCTTGAAACACTTGTGTATAGGCGCGTTACAAATGCCATATCATATCATATCATAATGTGAGGAGGAAACGCAGATGGGGGGGTGTTTGGCTATTTACCCGCTAATTGATTGCCTTGCTCATCCCTAAGGCCATCCCCACGCACTACATGCCTCACCCTGCCCAAAACACACACCCCTTTGGGATCTTTTTGAGCTAGCTATATCAAAAAGTAACCTCAAATTTTGTGCTGTGCATAACCTCTAAGTGTTCTTTCAAAGCAAAAGAACCGATAACCTGTGACTAGCACTATGCTTAACTTGAAATATTCCTTTAGCTTTAATTATATATGATCATAATCAAGCTTTTGAAAATCTATTTGGTTGTCTTACATACTTTATTCTCCACGTAATGTCAATATTCCTTTGCCAACACATGTTTTGTGCTCAGGACATTCAATAAGGCATTTAACTAAATTAACAATACACTCCTTCCTTGGTATATATTTTCAGTTTTTGAGTTTTTATTCAATCATAAAGCGCCTTTCTAATAATCTTTGATGTTGATATTCTATTTGTTTCCTTTGGCTGATCCTTGTGTTTATTAATTTCCAATAAGTGTGTATATTAGTTTTTTTGGCCTGGTCTTTGTCTGGTTCGCCGGTTGAAGTCTTTATGTATTATGAGGTTCCGTTTCCAAAGAACATTGTTCTTAACAAGTAGACCTTCTGAGTCAGTTTTGATTAATTGTATTTTCATTTCGTCTATTCATTTGTGCTACTCATAGCCCCTGATCTTTGTCCGTTTTTCTTATGTAGAACATCTCCATTTAGGCGGATTCAGCTTTTGACCGTGTGTGCCAAAGCGAACACATGCTCAAACGCTGACTCCCTCCTATCCCAGAGATCTTCAACCTTTGACTGTCCAGATGAGCACTCACATCTACCCATGCCAGTGAGTCGTAGTAAACAACATCTGGCGAGCGCAGGTTGCAGACGTTGCCCTACACTGAGGTGGCTCATGCTACGTGAGGCACAGCACCAATGGTCAAACGGACAGCACAAAAGAATAGAGGAAATGAAAATACAAACTATCAAGAATAGCTGTGAAGGCCTACCAGTTGAGTGCAGCAGTCTTTTGGAAGGGTACCCAATAATAAATGAAGACTTCAACCAGAGAACCAGGCAAAACAGATAAACCTACTTTAAAATAAAATCAATAACACGGGAAAACGGATGAGCTTCAGGGAAGTTTATTACATCAAATATTAAGAGTGCTTTTTGTCTGTATACAATCCCTAAAATATATTGTACGCACCAAGGGGATGTATTATTACTTTATTTGAATGCCCTGATTGAGTACAAAATACGTGTTGGCATAGGCACATTGCTTAGCAAAGACATTATGTGGAGAACATAATGTATTGATAAGAGTACCATATAGATTTGCAGAGGTTTGATTTGTTACAGCTGAAATGGTGATTAAAATCTAAAGGAAGACGGATTACTAGCTAACCATAGTGTGAGTTGTAAGTAATAAAACGAGGGTTATCAATTCTTTTGTAATTGTTGTTTGGATATGGAATGTAATGTTGAAACCGATAGCTTCCCCAAAACAATCTGTTTTCCAAGGTCTGCTCAGATGTCAAGTTTCAACCCATCTTTTCAAATATAGTAGTCGTTTTAGAATGAATGGCTTAACTGCAGAGTACATTCGCAACTGGTGTAATAAAAGTCTTAACAAAGTGTGCCTTCAGCCACTTCATTTATAAGCGGAATGTTTCTTCCCATCTGTTCCTTGCACTGAAGTCTTGTCAAAACAAGCATAGGCTAAGCCAACAGTGTTTCTTGTGTGTACCTATTAGATAGCCATTTTCTAGCATATGCCCATGTCCTTGTATCATTTTCCAGCTGTTGCTATGTAGTACCATTATGACAGTGCCTGGAAAATTCCTATACAAAAGCTGCAAATGTTGGCTTTTCCAAAGCTTCTTGCTATATGATTTGTAGTATTCTGCCCCTTTTCTGTGTGTGTGTGGTGTTAATGTGTTTGGTAGAGGGTGAGGTGTATAGTGTCCTGTCTTCCCTCTTCCTTTGCCTCTTGTCTCTGTACATATGTCAGAGTGAGAATGGAATGTATGCATGGTATGGAAGGTTCCTTCCAATGGGTTCATTGAGTTACAGTTGGAAGAGCTAAGTGGGTAGTGGGGACCGGTGGGTCATAAGCCCTTTCCTCACAACCTTTATAGCATGTTTTCTCAACATCTGAACAATGCATCTCTGCTGTACTCCAAACAGCTGAAAAACCATTCACTTCTGCAAGTGCAATTCTTCACCATAATGCCATCATGATGTCCCTCCTACACCTACTGTAACCCCATGTAAAAACACCCAGTAAGTTGTGCATTTGTAAAGTTATATTAGGATAGCTCAGCGGCAGCGTGCGCGTCTTGGAAGCAAGACGACACAAAGCAACAACAGGCTCGATCCCCGGGTCCACGCTTAAAAACCTCTGGGTGTTTAAGCGCGTTATAAATACGCAACTAAGACAAAAAAAAAAAAAAAAACACAATTACGCAACTAAGAAAAAAACAAACAATCTCTGTAACAGCGCCTCGATGCCTGCGGGCTGTGTGAGCGCTTTATAAATGTTAAATAAATAAATAAAACATATTCTCGTGCCTCAGCGTGTGTGTGCGGTTTGCTTGCATCACGCGTCCCTGACTGCTTGGTCCCTCCCAATGCGTGGTCCCTATCGCGTGTGCCTCGTGCCCCCCCTTCTCCAGCCACCTCCACCCATGCGCCCTCTTTGCTCTTCCTCATTGACTGCCTGTTTTGCATTGTATTGCTTGGTGTTCTGCTGCATTCTTCCTTCTTCTAGGTTTACATTTGTTGACTACTTTGCTCTTGTGTATATTGTTCTGTGTTCTGCTGTGCTCCACCCTCCTCTAGGTTCTCTTTTTAATGACTGCTCTGTTCCTGATGTCCATGTAACCTGACTTGCTTACCGGACTGCCTTGTTTTCTGCCTGCTCTTCCATCTGAGCTCTTGTCTACTTAGTCAATCGCCCCCTTTTGTCTTGTCCCTTTCTGTCTCATCTGCTTGCACCCCTCCTTGGTTCCTCCCCTAGTGTCTTTCCCCCACCTACTCTATGGTGCTCTCTGTTTCTCCTATCTTTTCAAACTGCTTCTCTATCGACTATCCTGCTCTTCTCACTAAGTCTGGTAGGAAGAAGTTCAAAAAGGATATCCTGGTCTCCAACCCAGGCCTCCCTATCGCTGACCCCTATACCAGTGCTTCCTCCAGACAGACCCTCTCCGACATCCTCTTTGTCGTTCCCTCGCCAGACCTATGGACTCTTCATATGGTCTCTGTGCTCTCTCCTTCTCCCATTAATGGTGGCACCCGCTGGGAGGCCCTCCTCGCCCCCTTCCACTCCTCTAAAGGTCATCATTAATGTTTACCTGAATGGCACTGTGTTGGTCCAAGTACCTCAGGCCAACCTTCTCCTCTTTGATAGGCGCTTCCCGGTCCTTATAAGTTTCCTTTTCTTCTCCTGCTGTCCCATTTTTCCCTTCAGCTTCCTTGCCTCCCCCCTCTGCCTTCTCCTTGGCTACCCTGCCCTCTCCTCCTTCCTTTTCTGCCCCCCTCAGGCTCCTTCTACACCTCTGCAGGGCGTACCTCTGATTTGTACTACTCCCCGGAAGAATTTCAAGATTGGCAACCTTCTCCATATAGCCACTCTCGCTCAGCTGTCAAACACTCCACCGATATCTGCTGCCTCTTGGAAGAACATGATCTTGATGTCCTCGGTCTCACCGAGACATGGTTCACGGCCAGCTCTGTCAAAAGCTTTCACACTCTCCTGGCTACAAGATCCTTTCCGTGCCCAGATCCAACTGTTCCGGAGGGTTTGTAGCCTTGATCTTCCCAGAGTGGATTCCTGCCTCTGTCATTCCTATGCAGGCCTACTCCTCTTTCGAATGCCTTGTCTGCAGGCTCTCTCTGGCCACTCTCTTATCTATCGGCCACCTGGTCAGATCACCTCCTTCCTCATTGAGTGGGCGGACCTCTCCTCCGCCCTCCTAGCCTCGACCACTCAACTCCTCCTTCTTGGAGACTTTAACATCCACCTGGATGCTTCCTGTCCCTCTGGACTCTTTTCCCGACCTCTGCGACTCTCTCTCTTTCTATTCTCCCCTATGGCCCGACTCACTCTGCAGGGCACACTCTGGCTGTTCTGATTTCCTCAGACCTGCCCCTCTCTATCCCCCTCACCACTCCTCTCTCTCCTGGAGTGATTACTTTCTCTTTTCCTCCCTTTCTACCCCTCAGGCCAAGCCAACTCCAGCACTGCGACCTACCCTCTCGGCCATCCGACCCAAGAAGCGTGTGTCAGTTGAGGCTTTTGCCGCCACTTTCTCACCCCCTCCTCCTCCTCCTCCTCTGCCTGACTCACATTCTGACGCAGCCCTTTCCATGTTGCTCCACTCTTCTATCTCTGATACTCTTGATGTACTTGCCCTTGTCATGAGGATCCGCTTGAAGCCCAAAGCCGAGTGCAACTTTTGCTATGACTGACCTCGTCACCCTTAAACACAAGTGCAGGGTGGCTGATAGGAAATGGCTCGCTTCTTGCACATCCTCTGACAAACTAGCCTGCCGTCTGCTCCAAAGGCAATACGGGCTCTCTGTCCGCCCTAAGAAGAGAGCCGACTTCCAAGCCTGCATCTCTGTGGCATCCAACTACTCGGCCAAACTCTTCAAAATCTGCAAGGAGCAGGCCAATCCTGCTGTAGTCTATACCTCTCCTGTCCCCTCCAGGTCCCCCTGCACGGCCCTGGCTTCTCATTTCATTTCTAAAAGCCTCTCCTCCCTCATTTATTTATTTATTTATTTATTTATTTATTTATTTTCCTTTCCTCTGTTCTCCCCTGACGAGGTTTCTAGACCAGTCCAATCTATGAAAGTCTCCTCAAAACAGGTTCTTCCTTGTTCTTCCAAAACCATCAAGGACCACATTGACACCCTCGCTCCTGCCTTGGCTGACTTTTGCAACCACTCCTTCGCCACTGGAGCCTTCCCTTCCCCTGTGAAGCACTCTTGTGCATCCTCTTCTCAAGAAAACTTCAGCCGACCCCCCCCCCCTCCTGCCCGGCTTACTATCGCCCGATCTCCTTCACTCCTTTCCTGGGCAAAGCTTTGGGAAAACTGGCTATCTCCCAGTTTAATCTTCTCACTGAATCTGTTGGTTGTCTCCATGACCATCAGTCTGGCTTCGGAGCAGCCAGAAGCACGGAAACTGCTCTCCTGAACATCTGTGAAGACCTGCTCTCTAACCTTGATTCTAATCCCCCCTCTGTCCTCATCTTACTCAATCTCTCTTCTGCTTTGACACAGTCAACCATGCCATCCTGCTCAATCGTCTGTGTGATAACCTGGGTATCATTGATCAGACCCTGGCCTGGCTGACCTTGTTCCTCTCTGATCGACCCTACGAGGTCCAACTTGGGTCCTTCCTTTCCTCCATCTCACTCTCTAGCCGTGGTGTTCCCCAGGGGTCGAACCTCTCTCCCGGCTGTTTAACCAATATCAGGGACCTCTCGCCCACCGCATTGCCGCTCTCTGCTCTAACTTTCAGTGCCATGTGGATGACACCCAGCTCATTTTCAGGCTCCCCTCTGCCACCTCTTCTCCTTCTCTCATCTCTTACTCTCTGTCTGCTATCCAGGAGTAGCGTGCCACCAACAATCTATGCCTGTCACTCTATTGCTGGCCTCCCTTGGCCCTCTTCCTGCTTCCACCTGTGAGGCTAAGAACCTTGGGGTCATCTTCGACTCAACACTCTGACTTCTTAGAGACGTCAGATGTGAGGAGAAACAAACTACCAACTGCACCCCCTCAGAGGTATTGTTCCTTTCCTCTCCTTCCCCCAGAAGCTCCCTGTCTCTAGAGATCTTGTTCTCCCTATGCTGGACTACTGCAACAGCCCCTTTCTAAATCTGCCTGCTTCTACTCTCCGCCCTCTGAAACTCATCCAGAACAGGACTGCAAGACTTGTCCTTGGCCTCGAGCCCAGGGATCATATCTCTCCAGCACTGTACTCTATGCATTGGATGCAAGAATTAAGTTCAAGACCTTTTGCATTGTCCACAAGGTCTTTTGGGGCCTGGGTCCTCAATACATCCAACTCTCTCTTCGTAAATACCTTCCTACTGGATCGCTTTGCTCCTCCAACTCCCTCAGGGTCAGTCACTTCTATAAGCAACGAGTTGATTGTAGATCTTTCTTCGGCTGGGTTCTCGCTCTGAAACTTGAGGGGAACCATTTCTTGTTCCGGAAGCACCTCAAAACCTTCCTCTTTGCTTCTCTCTTCCTCTCCCCTGCTGATTTCCTGTCTGATACTGCACTGGTCAGCTGCCTACCCTCTGCAACCCTTGCACTTGGGTCTGTATCTGTAACCCTACAGTCCCCCTACCTGCACCTTTGGAAACCTGATGTCTGCACTTACCCTTGCACCTGCTGGCCACACTTTTTGTTATTGTTTTGATCATATGTACAGCACAGCCCCCTCCTCTTTCCCCTGGCACTTTTCCCCTCCCCATCACCTGCACTTGCGCGATCTCAGTTACACTTGGCCTAGTAAGATCTTTGTCTCTGCCCTCCCTCTGTTTCCCCTTCCTTGCCTCGTCACGCCTTGAAACACTTGTATATAGGCGCATTGCAAATGCCATATCGTATCATGACTCTTGTGCCTTTTATTGATGCCGTGTGCTTTCAGAAAGCCCTATAAGTACAAGATCTGGCATTAGCAGGGAAGGTGAAAGGAAGCAAGAAAAGTGGGAGATGAAAATGTGTAAAGCGCACGGTCACCCAAAGGTATCATGGCGCTTGAGAGGGAGGTAATTGATCCACATACCCATCTAAAACTAAAAGTCATCTAAAACAAATAGGTATTTAAGGCCTTTCTTAACGGCAAATTATTTGACAGGTTTTTTAATGCCAATTGGAGGTCATTCCATAATTAGGCTGCGGCCATCGAAAAAGCCCAGCCTCCAATACGAAAGCGGCAGAAGGATGGTACACAGAGCAGACCCGACGAATCTGATCGTAATGACCGATTAGGAAGATAACGGGTGAATTTAGCCCATAGATATTCTGCCCCTTGATTGTGCAACGCACGATGTACAAGGCAGTGCACCTTAAACCCAATGCGCTGAGCCACAGGCAGCCAATGTACAGAGCACAAAACTGGCGAGATGGAAGTAGCTTGAGTGAACAGGAAGTGATGTTGGCAAAAATATCTTTTGGAATAGTTTGGAACTACGGTTTGGAATATGATGCAAATCTCAACTGGAAAAGGGAGAAGTGTGAGTGAGTATCCCAAAGACTAGAAAGAGTGAGGTCGGAGAGTTTGCAGTCGGAGCATTTTCTGAACCAGATGGTCTTGGAATTGTTTTAGAAAATATTGAAAGCTGAAGCATCATAGGTCAACCACAAAAGTTGGGCTGGAAGCTTAACTGCCCTGATTGTAGTGCTCTTTATCACTGGTATTGATGAGCCTTTTGGCTCTGGACACTAAACCAACTGACCAAAAACCTAGTAACATTCCAGACCTGTTCCAGAATCCATATTGACATACTCAGTGTGACCAAAGTAAACCGGGTAGAAATGGAAAATGAATTTACGAACGTAGGGTGTACCCCAGGTTCCATTTGCTGGATGAATGAGTGTTCTGTGAAAAAGTGTTACCATCAGAGATGTAATTGTATATAATGGTCACAAAGTTAACATGGGATCCCGTTCTGACGAGGGGTGAGGAAAACACTGAAATGAAGCAGTAATAATGAAATGGCATTTGATCAAGCTCTATGCGGTCTGTTGAAAAGCATTGTGAGGCATAGATTGGGGAGGAAGGATAGCTCAGGGGCAACGCTTTTGTCTTGGAAGCAAGACAGCACAGCGCAATACAGGTTTGTATCCGATCCTGCACTCAGAAACCACTCGCTGGCATTAAGCACGTTACAGAAGACCAAATATAGGAATGTGTGACTTGGCTCAAATGGACCATATGTATCTATATATTTTTATATCCCTTATATCGCTGGGTGCTGCTGGAGAGCTTTTATCTATAGCAAGTAAGAGGCGTGTAGATGGGTAGTTCCCATTCTGTGGTGTGGCTGTTTTGTTTGCAGTAGGTATGCTGCTGCGTGACGGAGCATCCTCCACTCTGCAGAGGCGCTGGAGCTGAGACGGTAGTTTGCCACCGTGATTATTGCAAACTGTTCTAATAAGATCGACTAAGCACAGTATTTTTCGAGGATAACGGTACATGGGTCTTCATGACAGATGGTGGTTATGAGTAATTGAAGGCTTTTGAGCATATGTGCCATTACCAGAGGATGTTGCGTTTGCATGAGGTATGTTTAAGATGGCTTTTGTGGATATATACAGCTTGACCAGTATTTGGGATTGAGTCGGTGGTTGCCAAAATTTAATCAATTCTGGTGGAGAAATATTTGAGGCTGTCCTTAATGATAGACAGGATGCAGCAAGAAAAAAGATGTTTCCATGGCGGTACGGGACCGGCACCGTTCATTACGGGATGCCTTATTATGAGGTCACCTAGCGGGACCCGCACAGAACATCTGGTCAGACCAGACGTCCTTTGCGGGTCCCGGAAGGGGACCAAGGAGCTAATAACGGCCCGTTATTTGCTCCATCCCCATTCCCATTGAGCCCTATGGGGACTCAAATGGGAATGGGGATTGGTTTTGTGAATGAGGAATTACTGGGTCCTCCAAGGTTGGAATGACCCGGTAATTCCTCATTCACAGAACCTGGTACTGGAACCCGGTATGGAGGCAGCGTGGCTGCCTCCATACTCGTAATGAGGCCAGTTGTCTTTTATTACAGTTATCTTACAATACAGCAAGCAGACTCTAGCAACCTAACACATCACCCTGCCAGAAACGGCCGACATTCTCATCTAAAATGCACCTTCAAAATATTTATATTTCACTCTCCCCTTACTAACACAAATTCTCCCTTAGATTAATCAATGTAGCAATGCCAGTGATTAACTGGGTTGTATTTGGCAAGGCATGCCACGTAGAGCCTTCCATAGGGAGAAAGAGGAATTAACCAAATGCTGGCACTCTGGACTGCCACCTTGCTCTATCCGTGGACCTGGTCTCTAATCTGCTCTGGAGTCTTCCACCAGATGAACGGACAGCTTTGCTGTTGCCATGTAACTCTTCAAGCCATATTGTGGGCTTAATCTTTCTTTTGTGGCGCAGACAACATTTTAATTTGCGTAATCCTCCAAGAATGGAACAGGTGGATTGGTGAAAATGCAATACTACATTGGGCACAATTGGGCGTTAGATCACGGCTCTCTACTGTGGACCAGGTTTTTATCCTTTGGCGTTTGTCAAGCAAATATGCATTGGCCAAGAAAAATGGCCTTAATTGCAACTTTCCTTGTGTTTTCCTCCGGCTTCGACCTGGTGGTCTGGAAGAGGCTCTGGGTGAATGTGGAAATGGGTAGATAACTGCTCGACATTATCAGGGCTCTATATTCTAGGACTTCAGTACAGGTCAGATTAGGACTTCATGGTCAACTCACTTAGCAAATGCACGCTGAGGGAGGGGTTAAGCAGGGCTACCTACTTGCCCCAGTTCTCTTTTGACTGTACATTAATGACATGCCAACATGTGTCAGATGCTGCAAAAGATATTGCCAGCATTGAAGGGGGAAGCCTGTGCAAATTTTGCTCTCTGCAGATGA
This sequence comes from Ambystoma mexicanum, assembly GCF_040938575.1. Taxonomy (NCBI): domain Eukaryota; kingdom Metazoa; phylum Chordata; class Amphibia; order Caudata; family Ambystomatidae; genus Ambystoma; species Ambystoma mexicanum. The sequence continues at coordinate 1,251,776,479 of NC_090933.1, read as the reverse complement.
CTGTTCTTCTTGCCGGTGCGCCAAACGTGCTGAGAACACAACTACAGGCAGTAACATATTATTGCACTCTGAACAAAACTAAGTCCCAAGTTATGGTCCTTAGCAACCTTCAAAATGGGAAATCAAAGCCCTTTTGTAAGTTGGATGGTGAATTTGTTGAGATAGTGGAAAATCTTTTTCTCTTTTTGGGTGTAGTTATCACTCCAAATCTGTCCTGGAAAGCCCAAGTAGAGTTGGCAACCAGAAGAGCATCAATAGCAGGGAGAGCCATCATAAACTTTGTGCGTAAACACACGGATCATTTTGCCTTAGAAATAGAGACGTTTTTCTAGGGAAGGTTGGCGGTACTGTTGTTAAGGTGCCGAATTGTGGGTCTTAGACAAGTCTGTTCCCTGAGTTGGTATATGTGAATGTCATTTCTGGAAACAAATCTGGGCCTGATTCATGGAACGTTTTCCTATGGGATTGAGCCATTATAAAACACTTCCATGAATCGGGCCCTTTATATTTACCAAAAGGTTCCATCCTTGCACTTAGCTTCCAATTCCTTGCACTTAACTTGTGAGACTTAATTCCCTTTGCTCTCTGCGTTCGGCTGGTACTTGTTCACCTTGCCTCCCCTTAGCACTCGCCTAGCACAGGGCCCCCGCTCCCAGCACTTGCACGCTCTCCACTCCTACCTGCACATCCTTTCCCTTAGAATTAGAGCGTTTGGCTCTGACTGGCACTTCCCTCCTCCTACCCCACTCCCCTGCACGATCCAAATGACACAAGGCCTAATAGGACAGTGTTTTGTTATTCTTCATCTCTGTCCCTCCTCCCACACACTCCCATCTCTTTTGTCTTGTTGTGCCTTGCAACACCATTTTCTATATATGCACATTTATAAATACCCAGTAAATAAATAAATCGGCTGTTCTTTATGCAGATGATGCTATCCAGAAACAGAGAAGGGCGGCGGATTCCCTGGCCAAGTATGCCACCAAATGGGCTGTTACACAGTCAAGGGAGTTGGTGGATCTGGCATGGCAAGAACATTTCTCCCAATCTTTAATCTCTCCTTAAAGAAAACGGTTGACAGAGGACCTTGCAGAGTTGGGCAATGGCTGTATCTGGCACCCTCTATGTCAACATTTGGATTCCTTTAGGGCCCTGGTAAAACTCAAAGTAGCCCAAGAGGCAAGAACAAGGTGGGCAGAAGAGGCAGGGTTGGTATGCTTGACTCACCTAAGTTGCACAGATGTGTTTGTGGCTGGTGGGGGCCACCATAACATTTTGTCCATTTTTTATTTAAACCCATTTAGTCACATACAAAACAAACGGCGGATGTTCATGATATATACTTAACCTTTGTATACAATGGCCAGTATTGCATGCAAATGTTCTTGGCACTGCTGAAATTCAGACCCAACTGAAAATAATGTAGAGGCCACCAACCATATCTGTCAAGCCTCGCCAACCTGCAGATTAGACGCCTCTTTGCCCTAGCTGATATTTAACCGTAGGCCATTCCATTGTTTAATTGTAAGTAGTCCAAAATGATATGCAAGGCAGACCTCAGGATGAAAAAGGGTGGGCACTGCTGTTTGTTGGTTCAATAGTCTATGATGATGATGATGATAATAATAGTTGAGGTCATCGGAGCACACCTTGAGACCTTGCCGCAAATTCGCGAAAGAGAGAGTTTAGATTGCATTTCTAGCTCTCTCTTCTCCAGAGCAGGAAAACCTGCCACACTTTATTCTTATATATCCAGTCTATGATCCCTTAAGTTTGCATTGTATTAACCCTCTTTTCAGGAGATAAGGTCTCTTGGACAACCCAAATGCTGCTGTCATTTCTTTTGGGGGATTTTCATCGAGACACCACTACATCAACTATAGGTTTTATTTTGGTGCCTGACAACAGAGAGCAAACGGGATCGTAGCCTTTGAGCGCAGGGTACCTGGGTTTTGTGGTCCTTGAGCTGCGAGTAAGGTTGTCAATCATTGATGTTTACTTTTCTTCCCTGCTCACCCCGGATGCTAAATAGTTACCTCCAAGGAAGGATAGGACTGCAATCGTTCTATTTAGTGTTAAGATTTTCTTCTTCATTTTTTGATGCACGATATATTCTACTCATTTTCTTTCTAGAATTATTGTATTTATTATGAATTTCTTTTTGGTCTGTGGCTGTTTTAATTGTATTTGGTTTTAAAATTATGCATGTTTTTATCTTTTGTATTTTGCTGTCATGAAAGCCCTAAACGGCTGAAAGTGAAAATAAAATCAATCCTTTTCTGAGTCCGTTTGCCTGGCCGTTCCCCCGGGGTTATTGCTCTGCGCAGGGCCAGCCTGCCACTGAACCCTTTTGCTGAGTGACTCCACACTCTCAGTTGGTTCCCATGCCCACCTATGTGTGAAAGGAGATACTGGTAGTTCCAGAGTGCTGCAGCAAGAATGGTTTATTGAACGATAGAACATAAGCACAGGGATCACCATAGGCCGCTGTAGCGATGCTCTCTCTGCCTGCTCACCGACCCCTTATTCAGTCTAATTTTATGGATGCAATGATTTTAGCTGTCCTAGGTCGTTTTGCTCATCTCCCCTTCCCTACTGACCTCCTGTCTCCTGGCTATAGCATATCCTTCTGCCAAATTGATCCTCGTCTCTTCACGTGCATGCCCTGCCCTCCACATTCACAAGCTGCTGTAGCGTACGCTCCTACCAAATGAATTCTTGTCTCTTCACACCCTGTCCTCCACATTCACAAGCTGATGTAGCGTACCCTCCTGCCAAATGGATCCTCGTCTCTTCACATCCTGCCCTTCACATTCACAAGCTGCTGTAGCGTATCCTCCTGCCAAATGGATCCTCGTCTCTTCACATCCTGCCTTCCACATTTACAAGCTGCTGTAGCGTACCCTCCTGCCAAATGGATCCTCTTTTCTTCATGTGCATGTCCTGCCCTCCACGTTCACAAGCTGCTGTAGCGTACCCACCTGCCAAATGGATTCTCGTCTCTTCACATACTGCCCTCCACATTTACAAGCTACTGTAGCGTACCCACCTGCCAAATGGATCCTCGTCTCTTCACATCCTGCCCTTCACATTCACAAGCTGCTGTAGCGTACCCTCCTGCCAAATTGGTCCCTGTCTCTTCATGTGCATGTCCTACCCTCCACATTTACAAGCTGCTGTAGCGTACCCTCCTGCCAAATGGATCCTTGTCTCTTCACATCCTGCCATCCACATTTACAGGCCGCTGTAGCGTACGCTCCTGCCAAATGGGTCCCCGTCTCTACACGTGCATGTCCTGCCTTCCACATTCACAAGCTGCTGTAGCGTACGCTCCTGCCAAATGCGTCCCCGTCTCTTGACGTGCATGTCCTGCCCTCCACATTCACCAGCTTCTGCAGCGTACCCTTCGGCCAAATGGGTCCCTGTCTCTTCACGTGCATTTCCTGCCCTCCACATTCACAAGCTGCTGTAGTATAGTAACCCCCTACCAAATACGTCCCTGTCTGTTAATGTGCATGTCCTGCCCTCCACATTCACAAGCTGCTGTAGTGTAGTACCCTCCTGCCAAATGGGTCCCTGTCTCTTCACGTGCATGTCCTGCCCTCCACATTCACAAGCTGCTGTAGTGTAGAACCCCCCTGCCAAATGCGTCCCTTTCTCTTCACGTGCATGTGTTGCCCTCCACATTCACAAGCTGCTGTAGTGTAGTACCCTCCTGCCAAATGGATCCTCTTCTCTTCATGTGCATGTCCTGCTCTCCACATTCACAAGCTGCTGTAGCGCACCCACCTGCCAAATGGATCCTCGTCTCTTCACATCCTGCCCTTCACAAGCTGCTGTAGCGTACCCTCCTGCCAAATGGATCCTCATCTCTTCACATCCTGCCCTTCACATTCACAAGCTGCTGTAGCGTACCCACCTGCCAAATGGATCCTCGTCTCTTCACATCCTGCCCTTCACATTCACAAGCTGCTGTAGCGTATCCTCCTGCCAAATGGATCCTCGTCTCTTCACATCCTGCCCTCCACATTTACAAGCTACTGTAGCGTACCCACCTGCCAAATGGATCCTCGTCTCTTCACATCCTGCCCTCCACATTTACAAGCTACTGTAGCGTACCCACCTGCCAAATGGATCCTCGTCTCTTCACATCCTGCCCTTCACATTCACAAGCTGCTGTAGCGTACCCTCCTGCCAAATGGATCCTTGTCTCTTCACATCCTGCCCTCCACATTTACAGGCCGCTGTAGCGTACGCTCCTGCCAAATGGGTCCCCGTCTCTACACGTGCATGTCCTGCCTTCCACATTCACAAGCTGCTGCAGCGTACGCTCCTGCCAAATGCGTCCCCGTCTCTTGACGTGCATGTCCTGCCCTCCACATTCACCAGCTTCTGCAGCGTACCCTTCTGCCAAATGGGTCCCTGTCTCTTCAAGTGCATTTCCTGCCCTCCACATTCACAAGCTGCTGTAGTGTAGAACCCCCCCTGCCAAATGCGTCCCTGTCTCTTCACGTGCATGTCCACATTCACAAGCTGCTGTAGTGTAGTACCCTCCTGCCAAATGGATCCTCGTCTCTTCATGTGCATGTCCTGCTCTCCACATTCACAAGCTGCTGTAGCGCACCCACCTGCCAAATGGATCCTCGTCTCTTCACATCCTGCCCTTCACAAGCTGCTGTAGCGTACCCTCCTGCCAAATGGATCCTCGTCTCTTCACATCCTGCCCTTCACATTCACAAGCTGCTGTAGCGTACCCTCCTGCCAAATGGATCCTCGTCTCTTCACATCCTGCCCTTCACATTCACAAGCTGCTGTAGCGTATCCTCCTGCCAAATGGATCCTCGTCTCTTCACATCCTGCCCTCCACATTCACAAGCTGCTGTAGCGTACCCTCCTGCCAAATGGGTCCCTGTCTCTTCATGTGCATGTCCTGCTCTCCACATTCACCAGCTTTTGCAGCGTACCCTTCTACTACATACATCCACATAGGGCATAACAGTTCCCAAGACCCGCCCCCGCCCCCCAAAAAAGCCCTAAATAGGCCCCTTTACTACTCCATTTGTTTAGTCATCAATTGCGTTTCAGGATTGTAAACCACCCTAGTTCCTTAACGCATTGACAGGGTACAGCGCTGGTAGAAACATTGCAAACTTTATTCAGCTACAGAAGAAGGCGCATGCCGCATATGTTCAAACTTCTCCAACATACAGGGAAGGTACAATATGGGTAACGTAAGAGCAAGCTATTCTGCCCCCCACCTCCCAAACCCCCACAATACTCAAAAGAAGTGTACAGCAAAGAGAGCACGCCTCGTACTCAGGACAGGTACTGCAGAACGTTATGATACTAATACACACCAAATCGGCACACAGTATGTGCAGCTGGAGTGCCAACTTCCCTCGCAGGCACACACCTGAAAGTTGCAGCCCAGGTAGCATTCTAAAAAGTTCTCAAAGGTACGAGCCTTCCTCACAAATGCAGCATATAAAGTTACTGCATGGGTAGAATCAAGGCAAGCTTACCTCCTAAGTAGAACAAGTACTGTCCAGTATAGAAACAGCTGGTGCAAGTGTTCCTTAAACATGTACTGCATGGACTGGGCTTGTGTAAACTTCCCTCAAATCCATCATGCACAGCATAGGTGGGGCTAGTGAAAGCTTTCCTCACAAACCGGTGAAGTCTTGGCATGATCGCTGCAAGCTTCCTTAACAAATGAGTACACGTACATCATGGACAGGGCTAGGGCAAGCTTAACTTTCAAAAGGGTACATACAGTAAGAATAATCTTCTCTCATAAAAGGTTTAGCATGGGCAAATGCACTATATTGTGAGGAAGCGTCCATCTTGGGCATTGTCAATGCAAGCTTCCCTGGTAAACGGTACAAAGTGGAACGCGCCAGCACATGTTTTCTTCAGCATTGGGTGCAGTGGCAGCATGGACAAGACTGGTGCTGCATATTTTCTTAAAAAATGGGTATATGGCAGCCTAGTTAGAGCCAGGCCAATCTTCCTCCGCAAATGGGTACATATACACTAAGGGTAGGGTTAGTGCAAACATCCCTCACAAACATATACTGCTTGTCCTTCCTCTCTCTTCAACATACTTCTGATGCTTGCCATCCTGCTCGGGCTACCTTTCCCGCCACTAGGCCTCCTAATATCCATTTCCCACCTATAAGGAACTCACGCTGGCAGCAGTAAAGACAGACACAAGTGATCACAGTTCAAGGGTGTTTGACTGTATAGGTAGGTTGAAAAAAACGCCTAATCTAAACCTAAATCTAGGATAGGAGCAAGCTTCGACCATCAAACAATAATAAGGCAGTCCGAGTGGCGTCTTTTCAAAATAAAAAGGGCCTATACTAAAAAAAAAAACTATTGCCAATCCTTACGCTAATTACAAAAAGAAGTGTACGATAATGTTTTTTTAAAAAAAAAATGTTATTGCTCATTATAACCATACATTCGTCAACAACATGTTATGTTTGTATATATGGTTAGACACTATTATATGCAGGTTAGCTGAGTTGTGATCACGCATTACTATCCCCTACACACTCGCAAGATAGCTATTCCAGAAAGTCTGCACAGATCTCTCTTGGTCTGGCCATGAGTACTTGTAGGTTTATATAGCTCTCTTCCATATCTTTGGCCCATATCATATCCTGGATCCAGTCTTTCAGTGAGGGCAGTTCCTTCCATTTCCATTGCATGAGAATAGCTCTTTTAGCTCATAAGAGCCCCAAATTGACTAGTTTGCGCTGTAATACATTACATTTTTTAGTGTAACCCAGAACGCAGTCTGTTGGGGTCCATGGTAGGGGTTGACCTATTATTTCATCAAAGTATAACATCTTTTTTCATAGCATTCATCTAAGGCATCTTCCTACGGATGTGGGAAACCGTTGAGTCCTGCAGGTGTATAGTACGTTCTTTTGAGCACTTTGAACTGTATTAATCTGTACCTAGAATTCAGGGATACGTGTTTCGTTAGTTTGCATATCTGTGTCCAGTGTGTGTCTGTAATGGAAGTGTTGCGATCTCTTTCCCACTTACCCTTGATGTCCACAGACTGCGGTATTCAACATGTTTGGCAATTGTGTACAATAACTAAATGGATATCTTCCCCCAACTGTTGTGACATTATGTAAGTGCAGCATCGGTATGTTTACTGTTGTGACGGGAATGCCTTCCACGCCGCTGCCATCGCAGAACGCATCCGATAGTAGTGAAACCATTGAAGTGGCGTATTGCCTATGCATGTTTTAATAGTGTCCCATTTAATAAAATTGCCCTCATAGAACAAGTCCCCCATTGTTATTAGACCCGCTGCTCGGCAGTGTGCCGCTAACGATTTATCCCGGGTGATGTTCAAGGCTGTCAGACCCCAGAGTGGCATCACTTTATTAAACGGAACTGCATTTTTAGGGCGGTGTGTTAGTGACGCCCGCGCTGCATGGGTACAGCCTACCGGATCGAGCTGGTGGTACCTATTGCCTTCAATCAGATGTATCATCTGGCCGTGTGGTGCTTGTGGTCTCTCTAATCTTGTGTGCGGTGGCCCTGAGTCTCGTTCCAGCCAGTATGTCGCAAAATGTACTTACGCTGTCATATGATACAATTCAAAGTCTGAGGCTGAGAGTCCCCCCTGTTTGATACGGTTTTGTGAGATGTTGCCACCTCACTCTGACTTGTCTAGAACACATCCTGGCTAATCGTTGAAAAACGACCTCCCTGGCCACAGTGGTATGCTACTAAAGAGGTATAGAAATGTGGGTAAAATAATCCTTTTACCAGTGCGAACTTATTTTTGACATTTGACTATCATAATTGAGGGACCTGGTCAGGGCAGACGTTTGTGCTATTTTTATCCCCAGGTATCTAATACTCATGACCAACAGAGGCCGAAGGCCATCGTGGGTTCCTGGGTGCCTTCTGTTAAGTTTTCGGAAGGTGCAAAATCTTAACACCATGCCTATTAGCATATGAAATGACCTTCTGAGTCTTTATTATTCTGGGGCTTGGGCTTCCTCCGCTAGCTCCGGTCCCCCAGATGCTTTGTCCGTAATTTCTGTAGGTTTTGGGGTATGTTTCATAAACCTGTTGATTGTGCAGCCTTTCTTACAGCCTGCACGCTTTGTCATGACGCCACCTTTTTTGCGTTTTTGATATCTTTATTCACTGGATGTATAGAAATGTTGCACACTCAGAGTATGCGTTGGACTGGCAGAGGGCCGCCTTCTCCGCTCTAGTGAACAACTATGTGGGCCGGCAGCTTGCTTGCAGAAGGATATTTATTGCTCTACGTTAGGCTGATGCCATGCCGAACCGCTATCAGGGTCTATTTGGCAATTTTTCCAGTACGACTAACGCACTGTTGAGCCCTGTGTTTGTGTGGTAAAATCCAGCCGGATCGAGTTGAATCCCAACCAGTGGCAGAGAGTGTATTGGTCCCCTGTTAATGCAGTCCGCTTCGCATATGGTTAGGCCCGGGGGTTGGGGGGAGTGTACATGTAATGAGAAAAGGGGACAGCAACCTCGTAGTGCCAGACGCTGCTGGAGAGGTTCGCAAACTTAGCTGAGGATGGGCATCCCACAGGATGTAGCACTTACTTCATGCCGCCGCTAAGGTTGGTGTAGGTGGTGATCTGCGAGATCGTCCTGCCAGATTGTTACCGTAGTTGTCCTCCGACGCGTCTCTGCTAGATCTCCTTTGCAGACGCATGGCTTCAACCAGCGTACGTGAACTGCATGATACCCTACAAACACCCAGTGGTTTTGACACTGTTTCAGAATGAGACTGGAGTAGACCTGCTCCTCCATTTCAGCAGGATGATCTCACAGACATGTTGGATAAAGAGCCAAAAAATGACCATATACTACCCTTTCATGTGGCACTCCAAAAAAGAGTAATGGCAAACTGGGAGGTTCCAGAATCTAGTCCTGCAGTTAATAGAAACCTCACCAGAAAATACAGACCATCCAGTAGCGACCCAAGCTACCTTTCCAAACATCCGACACCGGAAAGGTTAGTGGTCCAAGCTCACCAAGCTGTGTGCCCAACTATCCATCCAGATTGGGATGATAATGTTAGTGATACCTGGGCAAAGAACACTTCTTTGGCTGGAAGCATGACATTAAAGTGTGCTAATTTTACATGTGAGCTGGCAAAATTCACATTCCCCTTGTGGGACTGTGTAGCTATGGCAGCTGATCCCATCCCCGAAGGGGAGGAAAGAGGCGTCTTCATGAACCTGATAAGAGATGGCAGAGAGGCCAAAGAGGCCATGTGTGAGTCTCTTCAATCAGGTCTGGACTCTGCTGACATCATCGGCCGAGCCATGGCAGCAAGCACTGTTATACGCAGGTTTGCGTGGTTGTGGAAGTCAGGATTTTCACCTGACGAAAGCCTTGAAAAGCTGCAGACCTCAAAAGTGGCAGCGACGTCCCTAGGTGCAGCCATCAGGCAGCCGCAGCCATTTCACCCCAGCGGATCATCTTGGAGGGGTAGGTCCTTTCGTTTCTATTCCTCAGTTGGAAGAGCGAGAGGAGAGGCTGGTCAAAGAGGACAAAGAAGATTCCCTCATGGTGGGCGAGGTGCAAAGCCAGCTGAAGCAGCTGCATCTTTACCATCAGTTGCTGCTACAGCCGCCTCAAAAACACTCTGAGGTCTTGACTCACGACACCCCAGTGGGAGGTGGACTGTCACAGCATCTGAAAGAATGGCAAGGTATTACTTCGGATGCATGGGCACTGGAAACCGAGACCTCAAAATCATTCACCGGGCAGCCATTTGCTAAAGGTTCCAGATCCATTCCTATTGCAGGAAATGTTGAGCCTGATACTTGCTGGGACATTTCGTCAGATAGTATGGTATTGTGTCTCTTTTCCTATGTTCGTTAGCTGCGTTTATTCGTGTTTTATAGGCTAGTCTTGTTGCTTATGTCTTTATCCAATCTTCCCTCTTTCATTTTTCCTTTACTTTCTCGGGGTTCTCAATTAGCTCATCCATTGAGGAATCGAGATATCTAATTTGTTGACTCCATTTGTTCTTCCAGCTGTTTAAAATCGCTGCACTCTTTCCGTTCCCGATTGCTGAGAAGATTTTATAACCGATCACTGGCTCATTTAATGTAATTTTCCTCAGCAGCGCTAGTGACTTCCATCGTATTGTCGAGTGCAGAGATTGTAGCCCTAGCTCTTATCTTAGGGCGACTATTGGAAGACTTCTTGGTAGGTTTAAGATTGGTTTCACAAACTTACTTTTAAGTTTTGACCATATCTTCCATGACAAGTTTAGACCTGCTTCCCCTCCATAGGTGATATGCGGTATCACTTTCTGGATATAAAATGTCCGCAGAGGGATTAAGGAAAATGTCTTGTATCGTCCATTTAATATCGCTTCTTGTGAACATAGCAGTATTATCTTGGACTGGAGCTCTTTCTCCCAATTTTGTTCGGCAATTGACCGGGTGAAATGTGTTCCTAGGTAGCAAATTTCTTTTACTGTTTCCAGTTTTTCTGGGCTGATTTTCCCATCTAAACGGTTTTACTCTCGTCTTTGGGTTTTCTCAGATCATCATGATTTTAGATTTGTCTGCGTTAATGATGAGATCGTTTAACTTCATGTATTTTTGGAGATGATCCAGTAAGTGCTGTAGACCAATTGGTGTCTGGTTTACCAGGATCAGATCGTCAGCATAGGATAATACCGATATCTCGGTGTTGTTGATTTTCGGAGGGAAATGCTTTGCTTGACTCAGTGCTTCTGGCAGATCCGCTATGTAAAGAGTGTTGCTGCAAGTGGACAACCTTGTTTGATGCCTCCTTTTAGTTGCAATCGCTGCAGTTAAAGCTCCTTTGTTGTTCATTGTGACTTGCGTTGTTGTCTTCTCATGGAGAGCTTTGATTGGTTGCAGGATCTCCTCAGGGCAGTGCCACCTCTGTAGTTTTGACCGTAGTAGTTGTCGGTTCACCCCAACAAAGGCTTGCCTCAGATCTATGAAGGCTACATATAGTTTGCCTTCTGTTCCCATTGTGTTCAGCTTCAATAGTGATGGGATGTAACGGTTTAGCTCCGTCCCTGTCCCCTTCACAAATCCTCTCTGTCTGGGATATTTAGTTATTGCACATGGTAACAGTACATTTTAACAGCGATTAGCACCAACATTTGTTTACATGGTTAGGAATCTTATATTGACAATCTAGACTTTGTGATGGTCACATATTGCTATTCTCCATATTCTTGGGTATAAGGAATGAAGGAAAGTCAGCCCAAATTTCTTTAGGACGACTCGTGGGCACCTGTAGGTTTATATAGATTTCTTCCATCTCATTGGCCCATATCATATCTCGGATCCAGTCCTTTAATGAAGCTACCTCTTTCCATGTCCATCGCATGAGGATAGCTCTTTTAGCTAATACGAGCCCCAAATTGACAAGTTTACGCTGCTTCACGTTTAATTTTTTAGTGTATCCCAATATAAAGTCTGTTGGTGTCCATGTCACAGATTCACCAATTATATCATCAAGCGTATAACATATTGCTTCCCAATATTCCGCCAGCGCAGAGCAGTTCTACAAAGTAATATATCGCCACCCAAGCTATTACATCTAGGGCATCTTCCCTCTGAGGTGGGAAGCACATTTTTTGTCTTGCAAGTGTTTTGTACGTTCTATTGTGGATTTTGAAGTGTATTAACCTTTACCTGGAATTCAGGGATAACTGTTTCGTCAGTTTGCATATTCTGTGTCCAATGTATAGCTGTGATGGGAGTGCCAAAGTCTTTTTCCCACGTTTTTAATGGTGTTAACAGACTGCGGTAATGAGATGTCTGTGCGATTTTATATAGCAACAATATAGATTTCTTTCCTGTGTTTTGCGACATTATGTAAGGGAGCCATTTGTGTGATTTTAGCTCTGACGGAAATACGGCTACGCTGTTGATAACGCAGAACAGACTCAGTAAAAGTGGAGCCATTGAAGTGGTGTATCGCCAATGTATGCCATAATCTTGTCCCAATTAAGTTGCCTTTTTTAAACAGATCACACAGCCCTCTGCATTGCTCCAATGTGCTGCTAGTTGCTTGTCACGGAAAGGGTTCAGGGAGGACTGGCCCCAGATAGGCACTGCTTTATTATACAGTACTGTATTCTTGGAGCGATACGTTAGGTTTGTCGATGCCTCGCGTGTAGCACCTACCAGGCCTAGCTGGTGCGCTCTTTGGTATCTATTGCCTATAATCAAATGTACTATCGGCCGGGGGGAGCACTGTATCTCTCTAATCTCACAAGTGGGGTTCCTGAATCTTGCTCCAACCTGTATGTCGCAAAGTGTGCTTGCGCTGTCAAATAATATTATTCAAAGTCAGGTGCAAAAAGCCCATCTGTTTCATGTGGTTATGTGAGACGTTGCCACTTCACTCTTACCTGACGATTCCACACGAATGAAGAGCACAGCCTAGCTATTTCATTGAAAATCTATCTTTTTACTAGTGCTACCCGTCCTGCCAGTGATATGGGGAGATGCTTCCGCCTTTCCAGTTTTGCAGCTATTTTTGTCATTTGGGTATTGTAATTGAGGGTTCTAGTCGGGGCAAGGGTGCATGCTATTTCTATCCCTAGGTATCTGATGCTCCGAGGTGGCCAGTGTAGACCATAGGTGTTCCTAGGTTCTCGAGTGCCTTTCGTTAAAGGAAATATTTCAGACTTACTGCTGTTAAAGTGCAGGCCTGAATATCTACCAAACTCCACAGCACTGCTATTAGTATTCTATGCAGATGGCGCTCGGGATCTCCCACTATAACATTATATCATCTGCTTATTATGTGATGAGTTCAGGTTGGCTGTTTATATGAACACCAGCATTGCTGAAGCAGTTATGCATCAGATCTGTTAGCGGTTCTATGATTAAGGCAAATAACAGGGGTGACAGTGGGCACCCCTGTCTGGTGGCCCCTTCCAATAATAGTGTGGAGGAGAGTACACCATTAGTGTATACTCTTGCCTATGGTTGGGAATACAACACTTTTCACCCATTTTATAAAGTTAGGTTCAAATCTGTAATTGTTAATACCCTAAACCGAATGCTTTCTTCATGTCTAATGTGAACGCAACACCCTGGCTGTCTTCTGGTATCTGTCGGATAATGTTATACATCCAACATATATTTAATGTTGTTGACTTCTCTCTGATATAAAGCCTGCCTGATCCTCCTGCACCATGTGTGGCATCAGTTGGGATAGCCGTGAAGCCAGGACTTTCGCTAATATTTTTGTGTCCGTGTTTACTAATGACAGTGGCCTATATGACCCACATTCATTTGCCACTTTGCCTGGTTTAAGTAATAAAACAATTGCGCATCGAATCAGGTAAAATCCCAGCCTCCTGGGCTTCTGACCAGACCTGCATTAGGTGGGGGCAATCTAGCCTATAAACTCTTTCTAGAATTCTTCACCCAGCTCCTCGGACCCCAGTGCTTTCCCTTTTGGGAGATCTTTAAAGCCTTTGTTTTAACCTTGGCTAGATCAATGGACTCTTCCAGTAACCTTTGTGCCTCAGCCAATAAAAGGATTGTGGGAATCCCTGCCAGATACCCATCTTTTATTTATTTTTATTTTTTTTATTTTTATTTTTTTTGTCATGGCCCACCCTTTCGGGGTGTATTGTGCAGCATAAAAATCATAAAATACTGCATTTTCGTCTGTCGTGGTTTGCCACTGTGCCGTGAGGTCGAGTTATGCAGGGGATATTGGGACTACCCTTTTCAGAACGAACTGCGCCCGCTAGCATCTTTCTCGGTCTATCCGCTTCTCCGTAGGGCCGCTGCTGGCCTATAAAAATAACGTAATACCCTGTTTGCTATGTCGCAGTGCTTATCCAGAGACATCTTCATGTTATCGGGGATGGATCAAGCCTGTTTTTTGCTGCATTTGTGTTAATGCGGCCTCGCACCTTCTGAATTCATCTCAAATGTCATGCAACGCCCTGTGTTCAGGTGAAATGGCTATGCCTCTAATGTAAGCCTTAATTCCTGCCACAATGTGGCATGTGTGTTGACTGAGCCTTCATTATTTTCATAGTAGCATGCAATATGTTCCTTTTAAAATTTAACCTGAATACCATGTCGTCAAGTGCTACCAGTTTAAAGCACCATTGTGCTCTCATTTCGGCATGACCAGGAATGTGCAAAGATAGCAGGATCGAGAGTGGTCCGACAATGTTCTAGGGAGTACTGACTATCCAGTGCCCAGTTTGGCAACCTGTAAGTAACTAGCTATAACTCTATGCGTCAATGCATGTCATGTACTGATGAGTAAAATGTGTAGCCATGTGGGTAGCCATGCTGATTTGTATTCAAAGCTCGCCATACATCTATAAGCCCAATATCCTCGGTTTGTACCTGAATAGTGCGAGCCGCATTTGTCTGAGAACTAGCCGATTTAGAAGTTCAGGCTAAATGGGGGTCCAGTATGGTATTAAAGTCCCCAACACAGGTAACAAGTGCTGTTGGATATTTGGCACAATCATGAAACATATCCCTGTAAAATTCTGGGTCATCAACGTTGGGGCCATATACATTAGGTAAAAGAACGTCATGATTTCCCAACTTCCCATGTACAAATACAAACCTTCCTTGTTCATCATTTACAGTTTTATGGTGTAATAAAGGGAGGGAGCGATGTATTAGTATCATCACCCCACACACTCTGGCAAAGTATGTGTAATATTTCTGGTTGCCCCAACCTGGTGCCACATGGTGCATCTGACATCCAAGCATATGGGTTTCTTGGAGGTATAAGATCTTAATATGTAGCCTATTAGCATATGCAATAACTTTCTGTCTTTATTGGTGACCTTAGGCCTGGACATTCCAGCTCAGCATCTTTACCGTGGAGCCCCCTTTCCTGGTAGTTGTCTTCCAGTGTCTATTGCTCTGTTCATTCTTGACATTGTGCCCCACCGTTTAACCTTAGATTTTGACCATTTCACCATTTGCATTTTATAACATTTACTCCCCAACTCTACCCTAATCTCCCGCACCCCCTCCCTCATAGTCCCCTGAACTCCCTGCCGCCCTAACCCCACCACCCAAACTAACCCAGTAACTGTTTGCACTCGCATCGGGGGGCAAAAGTCGCTGCTACGAGTGGAGGACCGTATAGGTGCCCAGATGCAAGCGTTGCGTATGTGTCATGACCCTTCCCCCTGGCCCTCACTAGCAAGTCAGCCTTCCAGTTAGGGCCAGGTCAAAGGCCTTAAAACCTTATCCAAGACTCTCTTGGAGTCAGTCCTGGCGCCTTTGGCGCCAGTCTCATAACCATCATGAAGACCAACATTAGAATGGGACTATTTACTTGGGACTATTTAACTTGGGGGGTTAGGGGGGGGGTTCAGCGAACATGGAGGCACACACATAGCTCAGTTACAAGGAACTGAGCTATGCGGTCTAGTCTTTTGGGTGTGGCAGGCCTGGGACTACTTGGACTACTTTGGGTGTGGCAAGCCTGGGACTATTTTACCTGAGACTATTTAAACCGCACCCAAACAGTAGAACATGCTTTGCGTTATTCTGCTGTGGGCAGTGTAACGCTCGCCGTGTCCAGTCCTTTGATGCCAGCTTACCTGAAACCAAGGACCTGCAGAGAGAGAAAGAACACTACGAAACTTACCTGGAACAGTATCCTGTCTTCAATCCACCGCTGACTTCAGTTCCACTCACCTGAAGGTACAAACTCCATTATCCGGCACTGCACGCATCCTGGAATACCATAACCTGAAAAGAGGAGAAAGAAAGACCGCATTAGTAAGCTGCAAGGAGAGAAAAGACACAGGTTAGCAATATAAAAGGCAAAACAGCGCCGCGCATCGCGCATTACTCACCGGACAGCATCGCGTACACCGTGCTTTCGCCTACCGGCCAATGCTCATCTTCAAACTGCATGACAACACCAAAATACCTTTCCATACCTAAAAGGAAAGAAGCAAGACATTATTATTCGAACTAAAAGGAACATAAGAACTGCATATAAAGACTGTAAAGCAACACACCAACGGAGTCGCAGCAGGCCTGGATTCCCACAGGGGGGCTTGCACCAGTGAAGTAACTTGGTCGCTGCTCGCCCCCCCACATCTACGTGCCCCTGCCACAAGGAGCAGGACGGAGAATCCACCTTTTACAATATTAAGGTGAGGAGAAGGCCCAAGGGGGAGGAAGGAGTTGAGGCCAAGGGAGGTGGGAAAACATAAAGACAATCTGGTATTGAATCCAGCTCTCCTATATTGCAGACCCATCTTTAACCAGAGGCCTTACCAAGGGACCGGGAGAGGGTTCGAGAGTGCAAATCATCCAGCCAGGACTGGGTGGTGACCCCGTGGATACCCGATGAGTGTAACAATATGTAGCGCATGGAAAATGCTAGGTCGTTGCCATTAACACATCTTTACAGAATCAAAGCGGGTGGATGTTGCCAAATAAATTGTCCAGTCTCTGCAATTTCACGTGTAGATGGTAATGGGATATTAGTCTCTATGAACGCGGTGGCCTACTCAGGGAATGTAAAGAAATGGGTTTTATTTTTCAACTGTATGAACAGCCTAGCTGGGTAGAGCATGGCGTAAATGTTGTGTTCCCTAAAGAGCTTTTTGACTCCAGCAAAGGTGCGCCTCTCTTATTGCACAGCGACGGTCAGTCCAGGAAAATGCGCACAGTATTGGATCCCATCCTTAATTCCTGTTTCTCCCGTGCTGTCCGTAGTGCCAAGTCCCTGTCACAGTAGTTCATCAGGCAGCCTATTATTGGTCTTGGATAGCCTCCAGGCTTGGGTTTCGCTCTCGGTGCCCTGTGCGCACGTTCAATTACAAAGAGTGGGGACCACCTGGGATCGCTTAAGAGTTCTCGTAGCAGGTTCTTCCACTGCTTTGTCCCTCTGAGTGTGTCTCCTGAAACTCCTATAATATGTATCTTATTCCACTGTGATCTTGATTCTAGGTCCTCATGCTTAGCTTTCACAAGACACCAGTCTTTAGATAATGCCGTCACATTGCTCTGCAGTGCTATTACCACATCTTGGGTGCTGCTGATGCGGTTCCCGGTTTCTGTTATGCGCTGGGTCGCTTTTTACAGTTGGGTACGGATTGACATAACATTGGACATTTCGGGGAGGATAGCTCAGGAGCAACATACTCGTCTTGGAAGCAAGACGATGCTGAGCAACACAAGTTTAATCCCCGGGTCCGCGCTTAGAATCCTCTGTGTATTAAGCTTGGTATATATAACCAATTACAATACCATCCAGCCGATCATTTATTGCTGTAAAGCCTCGCTGCAGTCCATCACACACTGTAGGTCGATGGGGGCTGAGGCTTGGACTTCCTCTGTCAGCGCCATGCCGCTGGAGCCATCCCCTGCCATTTCTGTGGGTTTAGGGGTGGGTTTTGTAAACTTGTTGATTGTGCCTGAAGTTTGTGTTTGTGACGACTTATGCTACAGATGTATAGCAGGCAATGCCCTCGCAGGTTTTGTTTCCGGTTGGAAGTGGTTACACTTCTCAGGACCGGTAAAGACCTTTATTTATCCAGTGTCAACCGGAAGTGCAAACTGTTTTGCTCCAAGGAATTTCCCCCAAGAGGCACTCTGGTGGACGCGTTCATGGTTGACTGCAAACTTTTTTACACGTTTCCTCCAGTCCAAGCCATTCCTCACGTGATCAGAAGGTTGAGAAAGTTTGGGAAATCCATGATCCTAATTGCTCCAGATTCGGCCAGGAGGACGTGGTGTCCGGACCTATTGGACACGCCCATCTGCCCTCCAATGCATCTTCCACAAAGAGAGGCCCTTCTTTCGCAAGAGGAGGGTTGGGTTCTACACCCAGAGAGAGGTTGAGATGGGATTGGGACCTCCCGGATGACGTAATGTAGATTTTGCTTTTGGCCAGAAGGCCAGTAACAAAATCCTTACAGCGCTGTCCTTGGAACAAGTTCTGCAGCTGGTCTAGGGAAAAGGATGTGGACCCTTTTCAATGCGATACACCTATGGTGTTATCTTTTTTGTTACATTTAGCAAATCTGGGGCTCCAGATTGAATCAATTAAGGGTTACCTGTAAGCGCTTTCCGTATTCAAGCGCACCTCGGAGGAGGGATCATACTTCAAAATACCATTAATGATCTCAGTTTCTTAAGGGACTCACAAATGTGTTTCCTCGTACACCTTTCCAAGTCACAACTTGGGACCTTAATTTGGTTTTAAAGTGTTTGGTGTGTGCTCCTTTTGAGCCACTCCATTTCTGTCCATTAATGTTGCTAACTTTCAAAACTATTTTATTGGTTGCGATAACATCAGCCTGCAGGGTGAGTGAGTTGCAGGCCTTATCCTGTAGTCGTCAGATTACCACCTTTACAAGGATATGGTTGTCCTTAAAGTCAAACCCTCCTTTCTATCAAAAATTATATTGGTTTACTATTTGGCACAGAAAATTGTGCTTCCAACTTTCTATTCACCACCTCATCCTGGCAAGGAAGAGGAATTATTTCAAAGACTCTTGCCTTCGAGGTCTGATGTATCCAGCAAACAAACACAAAGTTCTATTTCACTTGTACTTTAGGTGATGGCTTCATCCTTGGGTCTCCCTCTTCCGGGTGTTGACCCTTCACAAATCGTATTCAACAAATCAACTAAATAGTTCTTTTTCAATGAACTTTGGGTGATAACTTTCCACTCCTGGATCTCCCTCTGCTGGGCTCGGACCCTAATGACAAGAGGGACAATTCACTTCCCCTAGTCTTCCAATACTTCTTGCATTCACAAATCTTAATGTCTTTTTAAACAGTTCTTTGGGATTCGCCCCCTTTTGTCGGCTTCCCTCTGCCAGGTTCACCTTCACCAAATTTTACAGACAGTTCACTGTGGACACCCTCGGTCAGGTTTACTTTGGTTAACACACTATTTATAGGGACATCCAACCTCACCCCTTTCCATTAGCATCCCCCCGCTGGGTTCACTCTTGCCAACCTTCACAATCCATCGTTCATGCGCTCATTTCACCAAGCAGGATTCAATTCCCTTAGCTTCGTAATCATCTGTCGGTCAAAGAGTTTCGACAGTACAGAGGATTTTACAAGATGCCTGTATAACCACTTTGACCTCTTTTCGCCTCTTCCCAAGGCCTTCTGGTTACGGTTGTTTCTACCTTTGTGTAATCACCCAGTGTCCTTGGTGAGCACCCACGTGGTGCCGGACCCCTCTGTTGCTAGCTCCCCCCTCTTTTATCAATAGTCTCTTTATGCTTCTTCAAAAGTTCAAATTAGCCATTGGCTATTTATCGTTCAACACAGTTCGGTTTGTCATCAGCTCTTCCCTCGACTCACCATCTGTGATGAGCTGCTTGCCTTTGTTCTCCTTCGAGTCAAGGTTGGTACCATAGAGACCCGTATTGCTCCCCGGCTTGGTTATCAGCAGGGGAGGGTCTCCTGTACCATAGGCATCTGATGCAACACACGCTGGCTATTGTTCTCAGATTTGATTCCCTTTGCGGAGGCTTCACAGGCCTTGGTTGGAAAGGGCAAGGTTGCCTCTCTCCTTGTCACCCTCTCGATCTGCGCCGTCTTTCTCCTCCTCTTGAATTGCTGTGCTGAGTTAGCTCTCACGTCATGCAGTCTGTCTTGCTCGTCCTGTGCTCTTGTGCTCCACCTTTTATCCCTGTGGGGAAGGGAAAGAGCCGTCCGAAGTGTGTGCACTTCTGGTTAATGGCCTGACTCTGCCTGACACTTGTTTCGGGACATGTCGGGTAAACGGCTGTAGGGTTAATCTCAAAAGGGGGGTTGGTAAATTCAGAAGGATGAGACTGGTGGGGTTTGTAAAGCAAACGGGAATGATCAGGATTATTATCATGAAATAAACAAAGGGGTTTGTGGGAACAATAGTGTTTTATCTGAGCAGGTTGGGAATGCAGAAAATGATAATCAGAGGGACAGGAAAGAGAGTAACCAAAGTATTTGGGTATATAAGAGAAAGACGGGGATTTTGGGAGTCGTCGTTTCTCATGGCACTGGAGTTTGAGTTCTTATAGAGTTTACTGTAAACTGATGGATTGTTGGCTTTGGCTAAGGGAGATTCATTGGGGGGGGGGTAGATCTGAAGCACCCTACAAAAGCTTCCTGGACATCACCCGCCTCACCTTCTCTCCCGGGAACATGCTGCGTCTCCCTTTGGTTATTTCTCCAAGCACAACCCCAGGTTCCCCTACCCAGGTGATCCTCCCTCGCTCGTCCACTGTCAGGGTTGGGATCTGAGAGCGCTAGCCATTCCCTGGCCACCTGAATAAGGGACTCCCGAGGTCTACTTGGGAGAATACCCTCAGGTGTCTCACAGCTCTCTTTCTCTCTCTGTTCATGATCTACTGCCTGACATTTACATAATATAACCTCCCCATTGCTTGAAGGTTAAATTTGGCTTCAAATTGATCAAACCTTAGGAGGCACCCTACATTATACAGATGATGTAACCACCTAACCTCCCAACAGACACCCAGTGAAGGATCCCGGGAGACAACAATATGTGAATTCACAGTTATCTTCCCATCCCCAGTCAGGATCTCATCTTACCCCAGTGCCTTAAAGTAGTTCTCTGGGCACTGAGCAGTTTGCACATTTTGGATCTTCACTACGGTGGTAGAAATAGCGGTTTATCTAGACTAGAGAGGCTGATGGGTGCAGGTTTTCCACTTCTAACCATGTGTTCTACTAGTTGCTAGACACCCAGTCAAAAACAGCTTAACTGCTCCACCCAGAGGTATCGCTCTACGTCAGGAAGCACCAACCTATATTGAATATTGCTCGCATGAGAACCTTTCTTTGGGACCCTGGGAAGTTGTTGCCCCCCAAAAAGTTTTCTGGTGTAACAAATTTAACACCTTTTGTCTTTTCTGTACGGCCAACGAGGTGGCCTGTTTGACGAGGTGGCCTGTATGGTGGGCATATTTGTAGTCCTTATGTCGTGGTTGGGCTGCCCCATAGGTTTTCTGACATATTGCAGCATTGAATGTGTGCAGTTCCATAATGTACAGGGAACGTCTTTTAATGGTGTTTCCTGGCCTTTTACTCTCCTGCAGAGCAGCACCAGTGATGTTATCTGAGCAGTATCTCCACAGCGACGTGCGAGGGGTCTGCAGAGCTACTTAATGCATGATTATCTTTGAAACCATGGTGGGTTATGGTTGCACCCTCCCTAGAGGTTTGTGAGATAAAAAAGTAAAGCAACAAAACCCATCTATTCCTATGAGATCCTTTTGAATACGTCGAGGAGGTATTACGAGAATGTATATTGTTTACACATAGAGCAATGCTAGGTGGAAGTGTCCTGTCACCATCCACTCCTACCACATCGTTATTATCCCATTTGTAACTATGGGGTCTATGTGAAGTAAAGACTTGGATCCATATGCAAAGATTTAGTGCACATAATGTATTGCCTCAGAATTTTGTGGCACTTCAATGAAATAAAGTGTTTCAGGTTTATTTATTTTCTATGCGTCATTAATGTGATGTTGTAAATTCCCATCACTTCTAGGCACTTACAGCCTCGCCAAAACAGTGGCATTCGGAGGCACTCTCTTGTAGCATAATATATGAAGAATGTTCTGCACTACACTGCATCTTAATGTTTTACACAGCCCATGCGTGGTGACTAGTCTACTAGGAACTCTGTTGCCTTAGAGTAGTACCCTTCTCCTGTTTACTGCAGGTTGCCGCCCAGACCCCCCCTCGAACTCAGAATGTGCATTTTAGTCCCAACATACTATGTCCGAGAACGGGAAAAATGGATAATACTAAATGGAGGCGTGCTGCTGAGATTTAGTGTCGTGCGATTACTCAGTTTGGCCGATGATGCACCTTGTTGAGTGAAGCATGGAGGATATGGTCTGGAGCATTATTTCTAGTTGCCATTTTATGTGTGGAAGAGGTTGAACAAACATGTTGAGATCTAGTGCGGGTGGACAGCATTGTTCCTGAGAAGAGATGCATTCTAGTCTCCAGGGCTATGCACTGTAGATATTGGATTTGAGAGATGTCAACATGTGACATAGGTGTTTATCACATGAGCCACCATTCACTCATGGGAATGCAATGAGAGCAAGTTGTGTTGGTACTCCCATTCTGGTAAGTCCGTTTTCTTTCCTTTTAATTCCCAGGTTTGGTTAATGTTGTGAACCTGGATTACTTGGATGTTGGTAACAGTGGTTAAAAACTGCTTGGTGTTAATTAAGTTCCCCTTTGTTTGTTTCCCCCAGAGCTGATGTTCCGGTCAAAGTGAGAGAACGTTGTGGTGTCAGCTCATCTGGTATCTCTGTGAGGGAGCTGTATTTTTTCAACTTGCTGACTGGGCGACAGACTTGCTTGGGACTTTGTGGGATACCATCTCAACACAGCATGGCCTTCGTTGTGCAGCATTTTCGAATGTGTGGGGACACTTTGTTCCATGTGGATGGCTTTACAATGGTTGCTTTCCTATGTTGCACGGAGTGTTCAGGTCACGGACCGGGGGGCTACCCTGTTTCCCCCTGCAATACTAGTCAAGTGGTAAGAGCAAGAGCCAGTGGTCAAATCAACAACACAAAGGCAACTCAGACTGCCGGTTCTAACTCGTTTCGGTCTCCACAGTCAGACAGACCCTCAATAATGAGATACAGTAGCCAGATGATGCCTTCCCTGAAACATCAGAAAGCAGATGCACCATCATTACCCAAATGCCTGCTGCAGTCATCGCTGGACACATAGCTGGAACACATTCCAGATTACTGTTTGCTGGCAGCCACATTGTTCTCGCCACCTGCACTACAGTCTGATGAGACTACATGAGAGGTTGTAGATTCAGCAATCTCTGAACATCTGATCCTTTCCAGCTCAGCTCACCAACCATCTTTCATGTCATGCAAATAAGTTCTTCCTTACAAATGTGAAGGAAAGATGAGACAGGAATACACACCGCCACTCTGCATTTGACAGGTTGGCCATATAGAGAGCAGCTGCCTAGTGGAACACAGTAAATCCATCATACCAACCGGGTCTGTGTATTGCGTTTAGAAAACTGCACTTTATCCTATAAAGATGCACCAGGATTACTTCTTTGGCCGTATTCATGTCCTGATCCGCAGAACCTACCACCACTTGGTCCACCCTGTGACGGACCCTGACCACTTGAGCTAGCATACCCCAGCTTATTTTCTGGGATGAAACCAGCTCGTGGCACTGAGAGTGGGAATGATGAGGAAAGTCTTTTAACTCTGGGATGCACTGATCAAAGGTTGAGAGACACGTTTTTGGCCAGTTATGCTGGGTTGAAGCCAGTTTTTGCCTGATGGTCTAGCAATAGCAGAAAGTGGTCTGAATCTCAGGAATGATAAATCGTGCTTAGATGAAAAATGAACTGCATGATCATAGACTTTAGCACTATGGCAATTTAGAGCTCTCTTCGCCACTGCAAGAGCTTCCTTACCATGACTATAGAGCTCTATGGAGAGTGGGCCGTAACATGAGAAAGCATGCTGTGGGAAATGACATGGCACATTGTGACCTTCACACCCTTGAAATGTTAGCATTTGATAACCTTAGTCTAACGGTTTATAAGCCTGATTACTTCTACTATAGTTGTCCCACGGCATGCATTGAGGCTTTGCAGGAGTTGCTAGTTTCAGTTTGCTCTGTTTAAACTAATGAACTATTTTCATTTCTTTATCGAGATCCTGTTTTTTTTTTTTTTTTTAAATTTAACTTATTGGTTTTGAAACATAAGGATAATATATACGAGTACATTCATATTACTTTCACAAAGGTACATCGGTATATTATTGTGATTAAACGAGCATCATGTTGTTAACATAATTAACTTCCCTTTCCTTTTTACTGTGGGTGTTCTTAGTCCCTTCCCCCCCTTCCCTCCCCAAGACGGTCTAGCAAGTTTATCGGCAGGAACTTAATCTGTGCTTAGCATAGGATGGGGTGCTGATCTCGGTTGGCGTGCATGTGTTTGTTCGGGGCGACATGTCTGGTCGTATCTGGGCTATAGGACAGAGACCGGATCTCATCCTCGAATGTTATTCACCACGATTCTGGGTCTTCCAATGTTATTTACCTTCGACTCAGAACATGTACGTCAGCGAAATCACACCCGGTTTCCTTGTGGCGGGCCGCCTTTCCATGGAGGGCCACCGTGATTTTCTCCATTGTGTATATATTTATTGCAATAGTGGACCATTTCTTTTTGACTGGGAGAAGCAGAGTTTTCCATTTGAGGACTAGGGCGGCCCTCGCTGCCAGTAAGAGTGGGGATGGCAGTCCCTTTATCCTGGTTAGTTCATCTTCTTCCTCTTCCAGGCCGAATAAAGTCAGGAGGGGAGATGGTTCCCTCTCGATGTCGTCTATTTATTTGATCCATCCAAGCACTTTGTTCCAGTATACACGCACTTTGGGGCAGTCCCACCACATGTGCCAATAATTGGCCTCCATTCCACATTGTCTCCAGCATTTCGGGCTGTTGGTCTAATACATTTTCGATAGCCTGTGGGGGTCGTACTGCCATCTATGGAGAAGTTTTATAGAGTGTAGCTTAAATAAATACTCTGTTAAAGTCTTTTTCCCATTTCTCCTTGAGGCAGTGATTCTGGCTTTGGTCTTTGGTAATCGGGGTACTATACATGCGCGCCATCAGGGCTTTGTTTGTAGAGGTTGTGTCGAGAATCTTCTCGAAAGGAGTGAGTTCTCTCCGTATCTTAGTTTTCCATTCTCGTTTGGATAGGACTCCCTTCAGGCGAAGGTAAAGGAAAATCGGGATTGGGTGTAGTTGGAGGGCGTCTTCGAGATCTGCGATTGGGTTGAATTTGTCATCTCTCCATAGTTGTCCGACCCTTTCAAGTCCTGTGTCAAACCAGGTTTGGTATCTAGAGTGCTCTGGGTTTTGTTCTCTGATCCCAGGGGCCAGAGGTGGCTCAAGGGGGATGGCCATGTAGTCACTCCCATCATCCCTTTTCCCTCCTTCCATACGTTCCATATGGTCCCCAGTATTGGATGGTTTCGTAGCTTTTGTGCGAGTTGTGGTCTAGGGACCCATAGCCACTCTGAGAGCGTTGCGGGGGTCAGGTTGTCGTTGTCCAGCTGGATCCATTGCAAATCTTTTCTGTCTCTGAGGTGGGGGATGAGGACTCTCAGCTGTGCTGCCTGGTAACATCGTTTGATGTCGGGAAGACCTACCCCTCCTTGGTCTTTGGGTAGTATGAGAGCTTCGTAGGGTATTCTGGGCTTCTTTCCTTCCCACAGAAATCCAGTTATTGCCCTTTTCACCTGTTTGAAGATGTTTTCGGGCACTGTCACAGGAAGTACCTGAAGGGGTATAGGAAGTGTGGGAGACTAACCATCTTGATGGCATTCAGACGCCCCTTCCAGGAGACCGTGAGGGGTTGCCATTTCGCGAGGTCTGCCTTGAAGGCGGCAAAGAGTTGGGGGAAGTTGGCCTCATATATGTCGGTTATGTCTCTCATCAGGTTGACGCCCAGATATCGGAGCGTGGGACCCCCAATAATAAGACCCAGTTATTCGAATTCCTCTCTTTGGCTCATGGTGGGTTTGTGCAGCGGGAAGAGGATTGATTTAGTTCTGTTGATTTTGAAGCCTGACAATGTGCCGTATTGCTCAATAAGGTGGATCGCTTTAGGGATTGATGTCATCAGATTTTGGTTATGAAGTAGTATATCATCTGCATACAATGCCAATTTATATTCTCTTCCGCACACCTAGAGCCCTTCCACCCCTTTGTCTGTCCTGAGCGTGTGTGCCAGTGGTTCCAATGATAGTGCAAACAGAATTGCTGATAGGGGGCAGCCTTGTCGCGTCCCTCTGCTCAGGGAGAACCAACAAGAGTATTGGGAGTTTACTGCAACCGAAGATCGGGGCAAGGTGTATACAGCCTTGATTCCGCGTCGGAGGGTAGGGCCGAGGCCTATTTTCGAAAAAGTTGCTTTGAGGAAGCGCCATTCGACCCTGTCGAATGCTTTTTCCACATCAATGGAGAATAGTGCAGGTGTGTTTGGCATTCTCTTGGCTTCGTGTATGAGGTGGAGGGTCTTACGGGTGGAGTCTGCGCCCTGTCTTCCAAGTATGAATCCCACCTGGTCATTGTGAATTATGGCGGGCATATGCGTCTCCAGGACCCTCGTATAGATTTTAACGTCCGTATTTAGGAGGGAGATAGGGCGGTATGAGGCACATTGTGTGGGGTTTTTACCTTCTTTAGGGATGGCTGTAATCAGTGCTTCAGAGAAGGATGGCAGTGCAGTGCCAGTTTGGAGGATATGATTGAAGAGCTCGACCATGGCTGGGAGGAGGGTGTCGCTGAAGGTTTTGTAGGACCCTGCCGTATAACCATAATTTCCAGGAGCTTTCCCTGTTGTGAGCCTTTTAATTGCGTCTTCTATTTCCTCGCCTGGAATAGGGGCATCAAGATCTTGGGTAGTATCTCGAGGTAGGGTGGGGATGGTCACCGTGTTCATATATTCTGCGATCGCACTATCGTCTGCTAGAGTATCTGCGGAATACAATTTGTCATAGAAGCTGGCAAAAGCGTTGGGGATGTTGGCGAGGTGATCCCCGTGGGGTTCTGTTTCGTCTTGTATAGTCGACACCCATCTCTCCTTACGTTGTCCTCGGAGCCTCGCTGCGAGCAGCGCATCGGCCTTGTCACCTTTTTCGTAATGTTTCTGTTTTAGGTATTGGAGTTTGTGCACAACCTGGTCTGTTTCCAGTTGTTGTTGCAGTTCCTCTATTTTGCTGGCGGCCTCCTCTATTTTTCGGCTTTTATAAGCGCCAGCGGATTGGGCGCTAAGTTCTAGTTGGGTTATTCCGGTCCTTCGCTTGTTTTCTAGATGTTGGCGCTCTCTTTTTCGTGCTACTCCTTCTTGGATCAATACTCCTCTCCACGTGGCTTTTCCTGCCTCCCAGACCGTGTTTATCGAGACTTCACCTGTGTTGTTCTGCTCGAAATATTGGCCGATCTCCCTCTTGAGGTGTTCACGAAATACTGAGTCTTTCCAGAGCGTTTCGTTGCAGCGCCACTTCGAACTTCTGTGGGGGAGCTGCATACGATTGAGGGTGACTGTGAGCATGTCGTGGTCTGACCATGTTATGGGCGATATTTCAGATGAGGACATGGCCTCCGTTAGTTCAGTTGTGATATATAAGTAGTCGATTCTGGTATATGTGGCGTGCCGCGCTGAGTGAAATGTAAATATCGTTTGCTGCGGGTTCATGTGGCGCCATGCATCTTTTAGTTTGTAGATGTTCATCATTTCGACTATTGTGGAGCGACCAGCCTCTGGTGGGATGTTCGCCTGTGGGTTTCCGGCTTGTCTGTCCAGGGTCGGGTCGGCCCACATGTTGAGATCACCTCCCAGGATCACTTCGCCTTCTGCTTTTACCATGACTTTGGGGACTATGTGCTGCAGGAACCTGGACTGACCAGAGTTAGGGGCGTATATGGATGCTAGGGTAATGGTGGTGCTCTGTGTCTTGCCAACCAGAACTAGTGCTCTGCCACTTGCGTCTGCCCACATTTTCTGGACTTTAAAGTGTATTCCATTGGCAATCAGGATGCCGACGCCTGCTTTTCTGAGTGGACTCGAGCCCCAATGCTCAGTGCCCATCTTGGCAGTTAAGATCCTTCTTTCCTCCCCTTTGATGTATTTGGTTTCTTGTAGGAAGAGTATGTCCAGCTTTGCTCTTTTGAATTCTCTGGCCACGAGTGACCTTTTAGTGGGGGAGTTAAGTCCCTTGACATTCAGTGTCCCAATTATGATTGTGGTTGACCTGTCGCTTACCGGGTTGTAGTT